>NC_083684.1:59044464-59669464 GCF_033118175.1 Dama dama | reverse complement strand
AGCAAAACAAAACAAAACAAATAAAACTACTGTAGGTCTCCAGATTTAGTGGAAATGTGAGGAAATGGCTCCTTTTATAAAAAATGGCAACTTGGTAAAGGGAGATTTAGTTTGCATCTTATAGGTTTAAGAATTCTTTTATTTAATTTTAAACCATATTTGCATTCAATGAGAATATTATATAAATAAACATGATGCAATTCTTCAATCCTAAACATGTTATGAATACCCACTGTGTGCCAGGGGCTGGGAGACATCAGTGAACAAAGCAGACAAGGTCCTTATGTGTGTATGGGGGGCAAGCAAGTAAATAAGTACATAAAAAAGATGATTTCTGCTCATACTGAGAGCTGTGAAAGAAATAAAACGGAGTGAGGCAAGAGAAATAAAACTACCGGAGAGTGGTTATGGTGGCAGGAAGCCCTCTCAAGGGAAGTGACATTTGCTGGGAAACCTGAAGTATGAGATGAATCTACAGGAAAAGTGCTCCGGGCAGGAGGAAAGGCAAATGCAAAGGCCCTGAAGTGGGATGGAGGAACTAGGGAGGAAAAAAAGAGCCTGAGTGTGTCTGGCAGGGGGTGGGCGGGGCCAGTCGCAGTGGGCGGGGCCTTGCGGGGAGGAGCTTGGCTTCCTCCGGGCTTAGAGGGTGTTAAGGTTGGGGACGTAGGCCTGGCGTGCTGCGATTCATGGGGTCGCAAAGAGTCGGACACGAGTGAGCGACTGAACTGAACTGAACTGAAGGTTGGGGAGGGGCCTGATCTGATTCGTATATTTTTGTTTTTGGCCGCACCACAGAGCATGCTGGATATTAGTACCTCCCCCCCACCACCCCCCCCCCCCCGCCCCCCGCCCAGGAATCGAAACCACGCTCCCTGCAGTGGAAGCGTTGGGGAGTCTCAACCACTGGACCACCAAGGAAAGTGTTGAAAGTGAAAGTGTTAGCCAGTCAGTCGTGTCCGACTCTTTGTGAGCCCACGGACTGAAGCCCGCCAGGCTCCTCCATGGGATTCTCCAGGCAGGGATACTGGAGTGGGTTGCCATTTCTGTCTCCAGGGATCAAACCCAGGGATCTTCCCCACCCAGGGATCAAACCCAGGTCTCCTGCATTGCAGAGAGATTCTTTACCATCTGAGCCACCAAGGAAGTCCCTCTAATTCCTATTTTTGAAATTTGGACTGCTGGGTGGAGAAGGAATTGTAAGGTGTGAAAGCAGAAGCCTGGAGCCCAGTTGAGGAGGCGACTGGAAAAGTCAGAGATGAGGTGATGGTGGTCCAACCAGGAGGCAGATGGGGTGGGGAGAAGTGGTGGGATTCTGGAGATATTTCAAAGGCGGGGCTGAGGGACTGGATGGCGACCGAGGGTGACAGAAAGGGAAGAGGAGTCCGAAAATGCAGAGGTTTTGGCTCCTGAAGGATGGAGCTTCCCTTGAACCAGATGAGGCAGAAATGGCTGGGGGAGCAGGTGCTGGGTCTAAACTCCCGGAGCGGGGGCATTTGTCCAAGAGGTGGGTGCAACCCTGTCCTTGAGACCTCCTGGGACAGACCTGTGACTCGTGGAGTTGATAACATACCCCAGGTGTTCACTTCCTGGGAAGTCCTTCCACATGTCTAATCTTCATCTTTTCTGTTTTCACTTCTGCACTTCACAAATAGGAGTCCCTGGACCAGGCCTTCCTTGTTCAAGGCCAGGGTTCCAAGTCAGGTTCTCTTCATTTAAAGCACATTCAGCAAATGATGAAGGGTCATTTGAGACCTGGGCAGCCCAACCTGGCCCCAGAGTTGTCCTGTCTTTGGTTTTGAGCACCTCCTGTGTGCCAGAAACTCCAAGGATCTAGCAGAGAAGAAACTGGCAGAGATTCTTGTCATTGGAGCTCACATCCAGGTGGGATGTCACAATAGATAAAACAAGAAAATATACACATCAGATGGAGCTAAATGCCAGAGAAAAATAAAGGAAGGGTATGTGCTATGTATGTGCACACGAGTAGTTTTAGATAGCCTAGCGTGTGTTAGCTACTCAGTCATGTCTGATTCTTTTCAATTCCATGGACTGTAGCCTGCCAGGTTCCTTTGTCCATAGAATCCTCCAGGCAAGAATATTGAAGTGGGTAGCCATTCCCTTCTCCAGGGGAATCTTCCTGACTCAAGAATCGAACCTGGTTCTCCTGCACTGCAGGCAGATTCTTTACCCTCTGAGCTACCAGGGAAGCCCCAGGTAGCCTAGTAGACTACTGACAATTAATGGGAAGAACAAAGGAAGTGGAGAGGACTTCTGTGGTGGTCCACTGGCTAAGACTCTGGGCTCCCAATGCAGGGGGCTGGGGTTCGATCCCTGGTCAGGGAACTAGATCCCACATGTCGCAATGAAAGGTCCCACATGCCACAACAAAGATCGAAGGTCCTGAGCACCACAGCTAAGACCCGCCGTCGTCAGATAAATGAAAAAGAAATTATTTTTTAAAGTGGGGAGAACCACTAATAACCAACTAATAAAAATAATTGGGGAAAAAATTAAAAAAATAAAGTGGGGAGTGAAAACACCACCCACCAATTGGATAAATGACCCCACATTAAGTGTCACCCGGTCTGACACTTGGGTGTTCTCCTGGTTGCCTGCCATCCTCCAGTCCCATCTTGTCCCCTTTGGGCCACCCAAGATGTCGGGGAAAGACTCTAGCGTCACAGAGGACATCCAGGCCTACCTGTCACCTGTCCCGGTGCCAAAAGTCTCCAGGAACAGACAGAGATGTTCCTTACAGCACAGTTCACAGCGGAAGGGTCAGCATCACTGGGCTGGTCCCCTGCCCACCCCCACAAGTGACACTGGGCGAGACCCTGGGCCCAGGTGGAGGCTACAGAACTAAATGAGTGGCAAGGAGCAAACGAGGCGGTGTGCTCCCTGGGGGGGGCGGGCAGAGCTGGGGATGGTGGGCCTGTGGTCCTGCCACCAGGGAGGGAGGTGTGGGGATGCTCACGGAGGTGGGCTGACTGCTCTTCCTGCCCAGGGGCTGCTCCTGCCAGAGACAAAGGGACTCTCTCCCCACGACTGACCCTGCAGAGTCCCCCTGGAGGAGGGGCAAGAAGCTGAGCATTGGCTGTGGAGACAGCAGGGTGAAGGTGGGGCAATGACAGGACATGGCTGCAATCATTGTTATTATTTTTGGCTGCCCCAGGCAACATGTGGGACCTTACTTCCCTGGCTAGGGATCGAACCCCTGCCCCACAGTAGAAATGTGGAGTCTTAACCACTGAACTGTCAGGGAAGTCCCTGCGATTATTTAACATGCTTGCTCCTTGTCCTGCCTTACTTCCCAATCACCCACTTGGGCATCTCTGACTTTATTCCAGCCCCAAGCTGCCCTTCAAGTTCATAGCATAATGCTGATGACCGAAATGATAATAATAGGATCATGGGGAAGAGTTGTAGGGGGTTGAATATTGCCTCTTCTCCGACCCCAAGAGATATATGTCCGTGTCCTAACCCTGGGACTTGTGAATGTGACCTTATTTGGCGAAAGAGTCTTTGCAGGTGTAATTAAGGGCTCTTGAGATGAGATCATCCTGGATTATCTGGACAGGCCCTAACTCCAGTGACAAGTGTCTTTATAAGAGACAGAAGAGGAGGGAATTCCCTGGTGGTCCAGTGGTTGGGACTGCCTTGCTTTTCGTTGCCGAGGGCTGGCTTGGGTTCGATTCCTGGTTCAGGAACTAAGATCCCACAAGCCACGATGCGGCCAAAAAAAAAAAAAAAAAAAAAAGAGGTGATGCACAGGAAAAATACAAGTACACAGGGAGAAAGAAGAGGAGGCCCTGTGAAGACAGAGGCCGAGACTGGAGGGATGCCAAAGAACATGTGGAGCCACCAGACGCTGGGAGACGAGAGGAACAGCTCTTCTCTAGAGCCTTCAGAGGAGCAGGGCCCTGCTGACACCCTGATTTGGGGCGTGAAAGAATAAATTTCTGCTGCCAGTCCATCTGTGGCCATTTGTTACAGCAGCACAAAAAGAGCCGTGGGCTTTGGGGTTCAGATCCTGGCTCCCACTTACTAGCTTGTGCTGTTGGACATCCCTTTCATGCCTCAGTTTCCTCGTCTGGAACGTGGGGACGATGATAATACCTGCTTCATAGAATATGTGTGAAAATTGAGTTGGTACATGAAAGAGGATTAAAAAAGGGCATGATACTTTGTAAGTATCCAAAAATGGTTAGCTTTTTTTTTTTTTTTTTTTTTTACACTGCAGGGCTTGCAGGATCTTAGTTCCCTGATCAGGGATTGAACTCTGGTCCCCTGAAGTGAAAGCATGGAGTCCTAATCACTGGACCATCAGGGAAGACCCCGTGAGCCTTTATGAATTGCTTTGTCTTCCTGACATTTATGGCAACTGTGTGCTGTTTAATCCCCACCTTGGAGGCAGAGTTCCTGTGAGCGGTATCTCTGGAATCCCCAATTGCTTCTCCCTCTTCCTCAGCTCCTGCAAATCGGACCCAGTGGCTTCCCCAGTGACCTCAGGCCAAACTTGGAGCTTATCTCACCCCATGAGACTGTGTGGCCTGGCCCTCTGATTAACTGAATAAATGGATGGAGGGATGGTTGCGTGAAATGCCAGGAAGAGTAGCTCATCCCCTGCTTCTCAGCCTGCTCCCGGGACACTTCCAGCCCCGTTCTCAGTTCAGTTCAGTCGGTCGTGGCTCACCCTCCTTTGAATAACGTCACCCCCTGGACTTGCAACACTTCCCCGGCCAGACCACAGCTGGGCAGGGCGGCGCTCTGCTGACCCCTGGTGGCCGCATGGAGTAACACGCCGCCTTCCCACTTCCGGGCAGTTGCTTGGAGCTGGCGAGAGCGTAGTGCATGCTCCGTGCTGGCTGCAGCTTCTGGAACAGACACTGATTAATAGACTTTGTGTCAGCCCTGGGGTCCTCTCACCTCCTGGGGCAATTTTGAGCAGACTGTGCCATCTTGTCGCCCTGACTTTCAAGATACTCGGATCTCTTCTTTCCACTTTCACTGTCCTAGCTTTGTTCTCATCCACATCACTTTTCTCTGCACTCCAGGCTGTCGTATTGATTTCTCCTCTTGACTCAGGCTTCACAGCAGTGTTACTGAATCTGTTTCTTTTTGCCTTAAGAAAGGGTTTTTTTTTTGCCGCACTGCCTGTGGCACTTTCCCAACCAGGGATTGAACCTATGCCTCCTGCATTAGAAGGGCAGAATCTTAACCACTGGACTACCAGGGAAGTCTGTTTTTTGCTTTTTTTTTTTTACTTAAAATTTTGATCATCATGGATTTTGGGAGACTGACTTTGACTTTTTATTTCTTATTTATTTTTTTACTTTGATTTTTTAAAACATGAATTGAAATAATTTTTTAGCTTGATCTCTGATCCCTTGTTCCTTTAGGTTTTGTATCTGAGGCAAATGCCTGACAGCTCATCCTGGTCACGTCCCCAGGGAGGTCTTCCTGACCATCCCAAATAACAGCTCTGCTCCCCCACATTGACATCCTCCTTGATATCTTATCCGTGCCGGCCATTAAGGCATACATTCATTTCTTGGGCTGTTTTCTGTGTCTGTTCTACTAGGGGTCAGATCCCAGCTTTGTCCCTGGGGGACTGGCACAGAGGAAATACTCAGGAAACGTGTGTTAGATGGGTGAATACAACTTAAAGGAGTAACAGACAGAAAAATGCTGTTGAAGAGAACGCATTTTTCTTTGAAAGCAAAGGAGTTCATCTTGGTCTGGGGGGGAGGGGTGACTTTCCCAAGGAAGAGTCCAGGGAACTGAAATCTAAAGATTAAGGAGGGAGTTAGCAAGGAAGGGTGGACAGAGTGTCTAGAGGGAAGAGCACATGCAAAAGGCCTGGGGTAGGCAGGCCCTTGAGGAGTCAGAAGGCTGGGCTGCAGGGTGCAAGGTGAGCCTCCCTGGGAGGCGAGGGAGGGCCCTCCCAGGACCTGCTGAAGAGTTGGCTTCTGACGGTGATGGGGAGCCCCAGAAGGTGTCAAGAGAGGGGTGACAGGGACAGATCTGTTTGGAAAAGCTCTTGGCTGCCACAGAGAGATGCAAGGGAGGGGGTGAGGCTGGAGGCTAGGAGACCAGGGAGGAGGTCAAGGAGGGGGCTGGTGAAATTCAATCAGGGTGGTGGCAGGAAATGAGGAGGCAGGTGGTAGGACGAGAGCCACGTGGAAGGTGAAACAGAACTTGGAGATGGGGCAGCTTGATGGGAGAAAGTAATACCCTGTGGAGGTCTCCAGGGTCTCTGGCTTGTGGGGGAGAGGGAGCGGGGATGAACAGGTTTGGAGAAAGGGATTGGGAGTTTGGCTGTGGTTACGTCACACCAGAGTCAGCAAGCAGAGCGTCACAGGAAGTGGGCAGGAATGTGGTCCTCAGAGCAGAGGTTTGTTTGCACTGGAGTTGGCTGAGCGCTGAAGAATCGCTGCTTTAGAACTGTGGTGTTGGAGAAGACTCGAGAGTCCCTTGGACTGCAAGGAGATCAAACTGGTCCATCCTAAAAGAGATCAGTCCTGAATATTCATTGGAAGGACTGATGCCGAAGCTGAAGCTACAATACTTTGGCCACCTGATGCGAAGAGCCAACTCATAGGAAAAGACTTTGATGCTGGGAAAGATTGAAGGCAGGAGAAGGGGATGACAGAGGATGAGATGGTTGGACGGCATCACCGACTCGATGGACATGCGTTTGAGCAAGCTCTGGAAGATGGTGAAGGACAGGGAGGCCTGGTGTGTTGCAGTCCCTGGGGTCGCAGAGTTGGACACGACGACTGAACGACTAAACACCACCACCACTATGTGGGAGAGGCTGGCTTATCAACAGAGACCAAGGGCAAGGCTTCCCAGGTGGCACCAGTGGTAAAGAATCTGCCTGCCAACGCAGGAGACCTGGGTTCTATCCCTTGGTTTGGAAGATATTGCGGAGGAGGAAATGGCAACCCACTCCAGTACTCTTGCCTGAAAAATCCCATGGACAGAGGCTGGAGGGCTACATACAGTCCCACGGGGTCACAGAGTCAGACACGAATGAGTACACACAAGCATAAGCAAGGCAGGGTTGAAACTGACCGTTGAGTCCTGCAGCTGAAGTCCTGCTATATCTGAGGCACCTGCTTGATGCTGAGAGACATGTGGGGAAGCCACAGTCCCTGCCCCCCAAAGCTCTCCACTTTGGGTGGATGGTGGCTGAGAGGTGTTAAATATGCAAATCCATGGCACTTGAACATCAAAAACTAGACACAAAGACAGGCTTATGATGTCAGTGCACATATTGAGTGCCAACTGTATACAGTGGAAACTTGTTTTAAAAAAGCAAATGCTGGGACCACGCTTCCACTGCAGGGGATACAGGTTCAAACCCCGGTGGGGGAGCCAAAATCTCACTTGCTGTCTGGTGTGGCCAAAAAAATAAAGAACAAACGTTGAAGACTTTCTGGGAGTCATATAAATCCCCATAGCAGGTCAGGAGCTGTTGGGTGAATCAATGGGTAAAAGGGCCTGGGAAGAATTTCTAGAGGAAGACTGGCTTTGAAGGACAGGTGAGGATGTGATGGGCAGTGCTGAGATTTGGGGGCGTGAGGAATAGAAGGCATTTCAGGCAGAGGAAACAGTGCAAACAGAGCCTTGAAAGTCGGAAGCAACCAAGCGCATTGGGAGAATGGGAATGACAGAAGCTGGAGTCTGACTGGAGGACAGGGAGAGGAGGGTGGGCTGGGACCAGCAGGAGGGGCCCCTGGCTGGCCCGCGCTCAGGTGTCTGCTGGCTCCTGCTGACTGGCAGCGTGGGGCCGGAGTGCTGGGGCAGGAGTTGTGATCCAGGACCGTGCCTGTCTCAGGAAGGGGAGGGGGCGAGGCATCTCACAGGGTGACTAGTCCCCACTACTGCCGTAGATAACGCAAAGCCAGGTCTTCTGGGATAACTTCTTCGTTCAAAGACTGAGGGCTGGGAGGCCATTTAAGGTGTGGGAGTGTCCATCGGAGGTCTGGGGAGCCAGAATTAGGACCTGGGCCAGAATGGAGGTGGTGGCTGAAGGTGGCATCTGGGAGGTGACCGAGAGGGCCGTGGAATAAGAAGGGGTGAGGAGGGGACAGCATGGGGCAGAGCAAGCCCAAGTGGCTGAGGCATCTCTGAGGTGCTGTCCTGAGAGGTTAACTCCCCTGGGTCACCTGGCAGTAAACCCTGGATCCCACCCCAGAGCCACCGGCGTGGCCTTGGCTCAGACGGCAGGGAAGGGCTTCAGCTGCAGACGCTGCTGTCTGGCCTGCTGGGCGCCCCGGTGGCCATAGGGCTCTGTGGGTGGTGATGACCTAGAAAAAACTGCGGCAGCAACCTGGGGCAAGAAGACCTGGGGAAGGCAGACCCCTCAGCTTGCGCTCAAGTCGTGTCCGGCTCTTTATGATCCCACGGACTGGGGCCCACCAGGCTCCTCCGTCCATGGATTCTCCAGGCAAGAATACTAGAGTACGCTGCCATTCCCTTCTCCAGGGAATCTTCATGACTCAGGGAAGGCAACTTCTTTACCGATGTGTCACGAGGGAAGCCAGGATCACTCTGCTGGAAAGGAAAGGCAAGGACTGCAGCAGCAGTCCTGGGGATGGAGGGGGCAGGTGCCTGCAGTTCACCTGGGCCCTGGCTCTGCTGGAGATGCCTTCTCCCCAGGGCGCTGGAGGAACCCTCTCGCCCCGTGGTGAGAGGCCCCCCCACCCCCCCCCCCCCCCGCGCTCCTCCTGATGAGCCGAGGCTGCAGCCAGTGTCCCCACGGGGCCTGCCCGTTGGGCGTGCGCCCAGGGGCCGGGGAGGGGCCGCCTTCATCTCTCTCTCAGGTCTGGTTTTTTACAAGATTGATTTATTAACTATGATACATATCACGTAAGGCCTTTTCAGTTTTGTACACCATTCCCATTGAGACAAGTACAATACTTTGTAGCAAATACATGATTTTAAAAAACAGAACCAGATGGAGAACACCTCAGCCAGAGATGCTCAGCCTCTGTTGATGGCTGACCATGCACTAATCAGGATGGAGCCTCAAAAAACCCACGATGTGTTTAAAAAAAAAAAAGTCTGGAAATTAAGCAAACATTCCTAACACCAACTAGAGGATGTCCTGGTTAAAGCCCCTAAAATACAAAGAAATAATTGTTATACTTTCTTTACATACAGTTCTCCACTTTTGCTGCGAAACAGAATTTTGGGCACACAGCCAGACTACTAACACATTTCAATACCATTAATGTCCCCACCCCCCACCCTCAGGAAACTCAAAATATTTGTTAATCCAACATATATAAAGATCATTTAACATGTGAAAATACAAGTACCAGAAAAATAAGCTGGCAGCAGCACTATTCCAAATTTTCAAACAAGTTTTATTCCCATACAATTCAGACTTTTTTTTAATGTACACAGGGAACATGATTCTTCTTAATGCAAACAATAATTTACGCCCTGTCTTGACTACACTGAGGTGTAACATCACTGCTGTTGGAGCTGGCCGAGGCGGGCCCTTGGGCAGGAGGCGCAGGCAGTCACCTCGGAGCCTCGAGGAGTCGGCAGCCAGCAGCCGGTGGAAAGACAGGACAGTGTTGCAGGCCCCTCCCCGCCCCAGGCCTTCTGCCGTGGGATCATCTTCTGCCGTGGGATCACCATCCGCCGTGGGATCACCAGCAGATCTGACCTAGGTTTCCGGCACACACGACTCAGTCGTCCTTTCACCTAAGCATGAATGCACGGCTTGAACCTGCCAAGCAACAGGAGGGCAAGACCTCCATCCACCATCTGCAGTAACTGGAGGCCCTGGGGGCAAGCGCCGTGGCTGTCCCCAGTGGCCAGCCCAAGTCCCTGGAGCCTCCTCCTCCTGGGAAGGCAGCCACTGACACCTGAGACAGCCCCCAAGCAGTGTGGATCTCCTTGCAGGAGGGGACGGGGGAGGGCACGGGTGGAGAGGGGCTCAGATCACAAGTGCTGCAGCGAACTGGTTTGACCTCCCGGCCTGGGGGCAGGCAGCCCACCAGGGCCGCCTCCTCCACAGGAAAAACCGAGGGGAAGGGATGAGAGGAGGCGTGCTCTCCAGCCCCTTCTGGCCAGTGTGCTGCTCCGAGGTCACCCTCTGCCCACCCTGGCCAAGACACAGCCTACTAGGAGAACCTCACCTACAGCACACATTCAGGCTGAAGGAAAACGTGGGAAACAGCATTTTAGCATTCCTCCTCGAAAGGTCAAGTGTTGGGAAGAACTCAACAGAATGCAGGGACAAATGCACTGTGATACCCACATGCAACACAGCCAAGAACTGAGGGCAAACTCACAAGCCACGGCCCTAACCTTGGACCACTTCCTTTCGTGAAGCCTCCCTCCAGAGCCAGCCTAACACGTAGTCAGGGCTGTTTACTTCTGGCCTCGGGGTCTGCACCTTCGGGGATCTAAAGAACACTGGACGGGGAAGAGCTTCCAGGCGCCTTTATTTCACTGCGGGGCAGGGAACAAATCCCGTACCCCCACCGACAGGCTTTCCCATTTTGGCCAAGGCTAATTAACACACCTGCCCCTCCCTCAATTCCTAGAGTTGTGGCGCCGCTCACAAGAGAACGACCTGTGAAGGAACTTTGTAGAGCTTACCACACTAGATGAATGGGTGGGGTGGGCAGAATTCCAGTTAAGGTCAGCCTGCCCCCGCACACACCCACTCTCCTTCATGGGTCCCCCTCCAAGTGCCCATTTGGTCCAAATACCGACCACTCCCCGCCCAACTAGCACTGCTGCCAGTGGGAATGCCAACTCGGAACGACTGAGAATGTCCTCCAAGCCCAAGCCAGCCTGAGAAGCAGAAAACGAGAAGTTAAGGGTTAGCAGAGGAAACAGACAGGAACCCCTGGAACTTCTGTCCACCTGTGGCTCTTTGGGGAATGAGCCAGTCCCCTACCTCCGGTTAAAGCCCTGGCAAGATTCCGCGGGGGGGGGGGGGCAGGCCTGAGGGGCCCCTGCAGCTGCCCGGGCCGTGGCACTGGAGGTGACCCCGTGGAGACGGGGAAGCCTGGTCTCCGCTACTCCCACAAGGGTTAAGGGTGCACAGCACAGGTGTCCACCCCTTACTGTGCCCTTTCTTCTTCCAGAAAAGTCACCTACCATGTACAGAACTGCTGTCTCAGGGAGGGGGTGGCGTGGGGAGGCAGGACAGCCGGGGGCTTGTGAAGCTCCTGGTGCCGGGCCAAGGCTGCAGGTGGCGGTGTGGCCCAGGGCGCCAACACAGAGGGGGCAGCGCAGGCTGGGCCGTGGGAGGGAAGCAGGCCTCTTCTGCTTTAGCTGACACATGGGACGGTGGCCCAGGCCATTCTCACAGCTTCCCTTCCACCCCCACCCAATACCTTGACGGGCTGCCTGGGAACAAGAGAGCATGACCTAGGAAAAGGCTGAGATTAGTCAATGGAGTAATTTGTGCACCTGCCTGGGACTCAGCATGGGGGCAGCTACGGGGCTAGAGAAGCAGGAGTCTGCCGACCTCAAGTCAAAACTAAGCAACACCCCCCTCCAGCCAAGCCCTGACTGAGAAAGCATCAGACACAGATCCGCCAGAAGAGAAGGGGTCTGGCCTCCGACATCGACGTCAGACGTGCATGTACCTTAGGTTTTCTGACTTGTGTCCTTAAGGAGGCGGTAAAACGCGCAGGGAACATGTATTTTTTCCAAGCACCTTATTTTGCTGTACAAGAACTAGAAGAGACAGTGCGACGTCCAGCTTATCCAGAGGAAGAGTCGGTGAGCACAGGGCCTGGCCCGCCCTCCAACAGCCAGCGGGAAGCGTCTGGGGCCAGGGGTGGGCGAGACTGTTCTGAGGCATCTCTTACTTTGTCAGGCTGCCTTGGCGGAGGCAACCCAGAGCGGCCTCGAACATACCACAGGTGCTGCTTCTTAAAGTGCAAAGAGACCCGGAGGACTGTGCGGCGGGCGGGCCTCCACCCCACGCCCCCACGCCCAGGGTACCTTGGCCAGGCTTCTCCGCTGAGGCCACGGCCCAGCCACGGGATGGGGGCAGCCGTATCTGTAGCAGCCTTAGCAGGGTCGCTGTTGGGGGTGGGGCGGGGCAGAGGGCGCATGATAAAGAGGGTTCTTCCAGGGGCCAGTGGAAAGGCCAGGAAGGGCGGGAGAGGCCATGGAGGATGGTGACGGGCAGGCCCACCGCCTCGTCCTGACTGACCGCCTCTGTACCGGCAGCTCCTCTGGGCGCTGACGGCCCGGGAGCAGGAAGGCCGGCCCTGCACGGCACCGGCAACCATCACACCCTGGGAGTCCCCTGACACGGCAAAAGTTCCCACGGACAGCCCTGCTGGCCCAGGAGGAAAATAATTCTACTTCAACACCAAACACACGGAACCAACCCCCACGTGGCTGCGGGCAGCTCCCGCCGCCCCCCCCCCCGCGCACGCGCACAGGGCGGGGTGCGCCCACAGCGCCGCAGCGCTCCAACGCAGAGGGGCCGGCGGCCCCCAGCTCTTCCTGCCAAGGGCTCGAACCATACACTTGGGGCGGGGGTGGAGGATCTAGTGACAGGACGTAAGTGGGACCCCAACAGGCTCTCAGGCTGCCACCCCTGAGCACCCGTCTTGCTGTCGGTCGCAAAGACAAGGGTCGCCCTCCACTTATGTGCCTCTTGGCAGAGGTGGGGAGAGCTTCATGTTGAGGTCTGTAGTTTTCTTCCTGTAGTTTTTCTTCCTTTTCAAAAATTACTGGTGGAGGGATGCCTTTCCATTTTTCTTCCAGTGTTCTTTTGTTTTAAAGGGATGGATCCCCAAAGCCTGTGAAGTGGGGGGGTGCATGGGGGCAGACGCTGCCCACGCTCCCTTAGTCCAGGCAGAGCTGCCCTCCCCCCGTCCTGACCTGCTGGGCCAACGCCCTCAGATGGGACTGTACCTCAGAGTGGCAGAGCAGGCCTACATGTTCCCAAGGAGGCTGCGGGACAGGCCGCATCCCCCAAGGGTGGGGTGCAGACCGCAGGTGGGGAGCGCTGGGCGCAGCAGAGGGACGTGTCCTCGTGAGGGGCTGCTGGCCCTGCCCTGGGGCAGCTGGACTTCAGGATCTCCTCTTCCCGGCCAGTGCCAGGCTCTGCCCAGCGGGCGGAGGCCCCAAGGCTGGTGTGCACAGATGGCGGGGAGGGGTCCAGGGAGCAGTGAGGGTGTGGAGGGCCCGCCTGCCTCGTTCAGTCCTCAAAAGGGTCCACGTCACAGGGCAGGGCTCCCGCCATGGCCTGCGGCCAACCCCAGGTCTGCAGCGCTGGGCTCAGGGCACCAGCCGGCCCAGCCTGCGCCTTCTGTTGGCAGCTGCTAGTGCTGCGGGCTGGGGAAGGCATGAGGAGAGGGGACCCTCCCTGCCCTGCCCCAGCAGGCCTGGTTCTGTTCAAGGCCCAGTGCCACCCCGTCAAGAGAGATGACCTTGTCTCCTTCAGCCCGAGGCCTCGGGGGCTCACAGCGTGTGTTCGGCTTGAAGTTGGGAGGGGAGCAGCGGCTGCATTGGGGACTGGGGGGTGGGCGGAGGTGACTGGGGCGGCGACGGCTGACTTGTGACGGGCGTGGAGGTGAGGAAGGGCACGGTGGAGGCCAGGGCAGAGGGGGAGCTGGGCGCGGCACCAGGGGGCTCGCTGATGGGCCGGTTGTGGAAGAAGAAGGGGCACTGCTGGATGAAGAGCTCGATGATTGTCTGGTAGGTGCGCGTGGCTGTGAGGGCGTCCATGGTGCTGAAGTCCGGCCTCATCAAGGTGGGCCAGAAGCAGATGGACAGGTTCTCACTGGTCATGAGGTTCACCTTGTTGTTGTGGCTGACTCTGTGGGCGACACCAGACTCGAGGTCAGAGCTCCGGCCACCTGTGCTCACGGTCACCACCTCCCTAGCTGCTCTCCTGCCCCCCGCCCGCCCCGCAAGCTGAGAATTGCAGAGGCCCCAGGTCTGGGAGTCAAGGCCCGAGCTCCCCTGGCCCCGTCCTCTGAGGCCCCCGAAGTGGGGGACCACTGCTCTGGCTGAGCAGAAAGGCAGCGTGTCTGTCCTACACCAGGGTTCACATATCACCACTCTGACGAGAGAGGAACAGGTCTGGCTGGAAAACAACCCTACTCTGGGAGAAAAGGCAGGAACGGACCGTGGCTCCCTGCACGTGCTTCCCTGGCTCCTGTTCGCTGTTTCCCACAGGACACCTGTCTGGGCCCAGCGTGTGGTCATGCCCGTCAGGGGGCACGGGTCCTGGAGAGCGCACTGCGGGCTGTGTGGGTCTCTCTCAGACAGAAGCAGGACAGAGCCTGAGGAGGAGGAGGGGCCAGCACCCGACAAGCGGAGGACAGAGCCCCGCTCCGCTTCCTCCTGCAGCCACTGGCCCTGACTGGAGGGTTTCCAAGGAGGGGAAGACAAACAGCAAGCCCTGCAACGTACTTGTTCAGGTGAGAGATGACGTATTTGAAGACTTCATGGTTCTCTTTTGGAAACTTCTTGAGTACCTCCTTCAGGGCGTGTAACTTCTGCTCCCGGTCATTGATTTCTGAGGAAAGAGAAAACCAAGACCATGGCTGTGGGCCTGGGGCTCAGATTAGCTACTGGTCCTGGGCAGTGGGGAAGAGGCCATGCACTGTGCCTGCTCTGAGGGCAACCCAACCCTATCCTCTCCCCACAAGCTGTGCCCCAGGCGGGCCCACCTGGCAGTGGCGTGGGGCCAGGCCCGGGCCCACCTCCGCATCCCCAGCCCCTGCTCCTGAAGGGGGGCACTGTACGCCCAGGGCCGGGTCCACCTCCGCATCCCCGGCCCCTGCTCCTGAAGGGGGGCACTGTATGCCCAGGGCTTCCTGGCCCCCATGATCCAGAGAGTTTTCCATGAAGGGCACCATTCTTTGCTCATCCGGTTGCCCCTGGAGACGGGCATCCCAATGCAGAGCGCCTGCTGCTTCCTGAGCAAACGGGTGAGCACCGCCGCCTATCCGCACCAACAGTCTCGGGAGGGAGGGAGTCACGAGACCAGGGCTCTGTCCTTTCCCTAGAGTCAGAGACCCTCCACGCATCTGCCCTTTGGAAGAGCTGATGGAAACGGTGAGGAATTCTTACAGAGTTCAACAAAAGGATTACGTGTCCCTTTCCCCCACTGCCGCTCATAGCTTGCCCATCGTGGAATCCTAGTGTCCTGAGACGGAAAAGTTAGCCCAAATGAAACGCTTCATTCAAGCCAGGCCTGCTTCGGCGAGTCCTCACGATCCTAGGAGGCTGAGGCTCTTATCACCTCAGTTCCGGGATAAGGAATCTGACGCTCAGAGAGGTGGCAGCAATCAGCCTTTTGGTCTGGGAATCAGACCCTGCCCAAATGGCTGCAGAGTCTGGGTGGGGACTACCGTGCTTCCCAGGGTCCTGGCACCCCCTTCCTGAGTGGATCTGGCCTGCCCTGGAGGCGAGAGTCCGTCTGGGCTAGCAAGACGAGAATGGTCCGGGGCTGACCTGGTTGCGATCTGAGTGTGGCCACTTGTCAGAGCTGAGGCCCATCTCTAGGCCCCCAGGGCTCGTGAAGCTCATAGGAGGACCCCGTGAAGAGACAGTGCAGGTGGGTGGGGGGGACAAGGCGTTCATTAACAAATACAGTGGTGCCTAACTGCTTTGCGGCACAGGCTCCTGTGGGTGGATGAACGCTCCGGATCCTCTACCACAGATAAACCATGTACAGGTCTGCCTACATCCCTGGAGCTTCCCAGACTCTCCAAACCCATGTGTTCTTCAGGAAACCTGTGGCCTCCTAGTTAAGGACTCCTGTACAAAATGACATGCCCCAGAGGCTCACTGTCTAGGCAGGTGGGTATGAGGAGCCTCAAGCTAGACTAGGAAAGACAGATGGAACATCAACGGTGGCGGGAGCAGTGGGAGGAAGGGTCATGCGGTCTGGATCCTGTCTGTAACACCACCAGCTGTGAGATGTCGGGGACGTGACTCTGAGCAGCCGTCTTCTCGTCTGTAAGAGGCTCAGGACAGCGCCTCCTTCACTTGGCGACACCACAGTCTGACATGCAGTGCTCACAGCCAGACACACACTCAGCACCTGGGAGCAAGGCTGAGACTCGGAACCAGTGAAGAGGAGGCTGCAAAGACGGCCAGGACGGAGCTACTGGGAGCAGGAAACCAGCAAATGTTTAGACTTGAGAGCGTGGCTTGATAAAAACAGTGTTTTAGTAACCTAAAACCCACAGGAACTAATTATGTGCTGCCATTATCAGCTTCGTTTCTCTGAACCCAAATTTATTTTAAGGGCTCAACGTCAAGGGCACACTTTTTTCTGTCTGGCCTTGAGTTTCAAAATCCTTCACTGTTAAGTTTCAATAAAAAGCAAAGCAGTGACCTGCTCAGGGTGAGAGCGGGGCTGGGAGGATAACAACTGTCCCGGAGAACACGAGAAGCATGCGCATGGCGCGGAGTCTCACTTAATAAACTAACTGTGCCCTCTTCCAGATGCAAGCTTGGCATGGGCCTCTCCTAGGTGCCTGCATGACAAAAACACAGCTGTGTTTGTTTTAATCAAGCACTTCAGCAGCAGCACCTTCATACAAGAGCCCGGCCTCACCCGTCCTTCCTGCTGGAAGCAGGAAACGGGGCCGATAATGTCACTGCCTGCCCGGGATGCCCCTCTCCTTCCTATCCACTGGGCAACAGGACGGCCGCCCCTTCTCTCTCTTCCTCGCAGGGGTGGGGGAAGTGGAGATTACAGCGCCTGCTTGAATGGAAATTCGAGGACCACCCTCAGGCATGCCAGCCTCCCTTCGCCTCCTGGCGCAGTGCCTCAGCAAGGTGCCTGAGCAGGACCCAGATAGCCGCGCCCTGGGAGCGTGGAGACAAACCGTCTCACTCTCCCTGCTGGCCGCGCGGGCAGGTGCTCTGAGAGCCGGGGAGCACCGAGACCCTGGCAGGAGGCAGGCAGGACGGCAAGGGGAGCAACGGGAGGCCTCCCAGCGCAGGGCCGGACCCCGTGTCTGCCCCGCGGAACACGGCCACCTCGAGGACAGCCTTCTGCCCTGTCCTGACTTGACTTCCCGCGTGCAAGCAAAGCCCAGCAGTGCTGGGGACCCGCTGTGGGCTCCACCTGGCAGTCTTTTCACGGCAGTCCCAACACCAGTGGCGTGCCGCCCAAGGCTGGAATGTTGGTGGGGCAATGTTCCATGGGTGCTCTCTGGGAAACCCCCACCTGAGGGGAGGTGGCGCCGGTGTGTCCCACACGCCGCCTGAGAAAGCCCACCCAAGAGGTAACAGCCAGGCCACGGGGCTGGTGAGGGGGAAGGGGGGGCACCCAGTTCCATCTCCAAGTTCAGCACCCCTGCTCTGATCACCTGCCTGCCGCCAGGCTCTGAGCCCCTGCCAACTTCAACAATCCTCTTCGAAAGGGGTGAGGCGCTCTGCAGGGCTTAGGCCTCCTCAGCTCACATACTGTAGTTTTGAAATTAGGTGTCTATCAACTGAGACGGCATCAGGAGAGGCGTTCTGAGGTCACCTGAATCAAGACGAAGTCTGGACAGAGACCAGGCAATGTGGAACTCAGGCCCCAATAACTCAGGAGGAAGAGGAGGACAGAGCCAGGGGCCACACCCTTTGCGGTGTACAGAAAAACCCAGGCTCCAAGAAATAAGAGTAGTAGGTCCAAGGTCACACGAACTGGTGTCAGGGGCCCAATCCCGGACACCGTTGGCGCCCTGGCCGTGTCACCCCACCGCCACCTCTGGCTCTCAGCCAGGCTCCGGGCTGGAATCTCAGCTCAGTCCTCGAGGAAAACCCCTGATGGAGTCTGACCACCTGGCACATCCACACCATCAAGAAGGCAAACCACCGGCTCGGGTCCCCACTCCGTGACACACGCTGGCACCCACGGCACCAAACCACTCTGAGGATGAATTCTCACTCTGCGAGGCCCAGAATGGAAGTGTCAGGCTGCCCTTCTCCTGGAGGTGTGACCTTGCCTGTCCAATAACCTGTCCAGTGGTATCTGACCCATCAGAAGAGGGCAGGGTCTGCACATGTGTCTGCCCACTGCCACCTGGCCCTGCCCCACACAAGGCCTGGCACACGCTAGGGGCAAGAGCGCCCCAGGCTCTTAAGCTGCTATCTGGACAGACAAGCGGAAGCAGGGCCCTCCAAGGCAGCACAAGAACACCAGCCTGACGAGCAGCCAGGCTGATCCGACCAGCGACCGTGCAAGTCAGGCGTTTATGAAACTCCAGCCCTCAGCTGTTCGTCTGCAGCTGGAAAGGGCAAGACGATACGCCGGAACCCTCTGGGGTCATATATTTTGACCATCTCTTTTTTTTTTTCCCTTGGTGGACTCTTAGTTCCCTGAGCAGGGATCACACCCGGGCCCTTGGCAGAGGCGTGAAGTCCTAACCATTGGACCGCTAGAGAGCCCCCATCCCTTGGACAATCCAATGAAGAATACTGGTCTCCACAGGCTATAATGTGCACACAGAACTCACAAGCAGTTATGTGGGATAATGAGGCCCGGAGGGCAAGGATCCTTAAGCTCAGAGCCTTTTGGCCTGAGACAGAGTCAGCACGAGGGTCTCTGCCAGCACAGAAGACAGAGGACAGGGGGTGTGGGGACTGGCAGGACCGGAGGGATTCCAGACACGGGACAGGAGTGTGGGGTGGTCGAGAGACGAAAAGGCGAGACTGTGGGGCAGGAATAAGTGATACTGTTTCTTGAAGGCTGGGCTGAACTGTGAGGACAAGATAGAATGGAGAATTCAAGGCCCCTCTCACTGTCTCCTGAAATCTTGGTCCTCCTCAAGTCAAGCTCAGCGGCTATTTCTACCACTATGGCCCAATCCCTTTCTCCCTCCTCTTTGCACTTTCTGCCCTTCCAGCTTGGCTTGCTTCTCGCCATCTGGCAGAGAACTTAAATGAGCACTGGGGAGGCAGGAAAAATGTCTTGGCACAGAAGGTCATGCCCGGCTTGCCACTCCCTGGCAGTGCAAGCTGTGGCTGCTATTCACTTCTCAATCTTCCACATGGCATCTTGTATGTGGCAAGAAGATTAACTGGTGAATAATTACAGAAGTCTCGTATTTGCAGTCACAGTTTCAGTGATGTTCACACTGCTGTGAAATTCTGGAGTGTACAAAACAATCTGATAGTGACCTTGATATCTGCTGTGATAGGATCTGAAACCGTCTCCAAGCCCTGAACACACACGGACACGACAGCGCTGAGGTAGGAAGTGGAAAGACCTGGTCAAGTTGATGTTGCCATGGAAACCCAGCCGGGCTGAGCTGAGCTACTCTGGGGCCTGAGAATCTTTGTTCCCTTGTGTCCCTCACCACGAACTCCAGCACGGCCCGGTCGGGGTTAAGCTCTGACACACACAGCCCCACTGCTCACTCAACTCTGGCTGTGAGGTGCCATGTTAGTGAGAGACGCTCCTCTCTACCAGGCTCAAGATAACCGAGCTCCAGCTGACTAGCATGGGGGCACAGGAAACACACAATGGGAAGAGGAAGCGGAAAATCTCCACCCTCTTCCAGACTGCAGGAGCAGCAAGCAGCTCCCTTCCTCAGAGTGGATGCCGGCGGAAGCTGCTGGAGGAAGGCAGCTGATTCCCCATCAGTGACACCTTCCTCTCCTGCCCCCTGTGACCCTCCAAAAACAAAAAGATGCCATGTCAGCAATTCCCGCACAAACAATGGAATTCTTTCTGCGGGGTGCTAGGATGCCACGGGCCTCTAGATGGCGCCAAGTCAAGACAAACCCTACTGGCAACCTCCAGGCTCCTGGGAAGCTGGGTGCCAGCTAATACCTTCTCTTCCTACCTGCAGCCCAGAGAGGCTTGGCCGAGGGGCAAAGAAAGCTGGCTCCGGACCGAGGCCTCCCATGCGTCTCACATCCGAGCCAGCCCGGAGCCTGCTAGAGGAGTGAGTGCTGGGAGGACCTTCATCTCTGGAAGGCAAGACCAGAGCAGAAGCTAGCACTTGTCCCCACGCCGTAACTCATCTGAGAGACCCAGCCTCCTGTCCTGAGCAGGCAGATGGGTGAGCAGGCCAAGGGACATTGTGACTGTTCTGCCAGGGCTTCTGCCCATCCCGGTGGACCTGCATAAGTGGCTGTGAAGGATTTGAAGCAGCTGAGAATGGCGTGCATAAACTATGAAGAGACTGGAAACAAACATCACGGGAGAGGCAGATCATAGCACAGCGACGCTGGGGCCCGCAGCCCTGCCAACAGTCAGATTCTGACGGGGACCCCTCCCACAGTTCAGGGCTGGGCTTCTATCAGCACCGCCAAGAGTCTACGACCCATGACTTGAAGACCTGCAAATCTGTGGCCTCCCCCCAGGTTTTGTCCACACCATTAGCTTTGTGAGTAGACCGTGTGTGCTCAGAGCTCCGTCTCTGGAGCTGGGCGGCAGCAGGGTGAGACTAAGGTCCTGGGGTCTGAGCGACACAGCCCCCTCCTGGGCTGCACAGCAGCAGCTGCCTCTGGCTAAAAAAGTCTGGAATTGTCAGTCCATGAAAAAGCTCTGAGACAGGCCCCCTGCAGCACTACATCAAGTCCAGGGAAGGATGCCCAAGGGCAGGGTTCCCACAGTGGGAGAGGCCCCCAGAGAGAGGCCGGCTAGGGCAGAAAGAGTCCTTGGAGCGGGCAGGCTGGTGTGCCACAACCACTGAAAGCAGAGGTGCTCCTCTGCAGCCCCGAGCGGCCACTGCAGCTGTCCCCGTCCCTCCAGAGGCTCTCTGGCCCAGACCACGTGTGCATTTCCTTTCAGGAGAGCTGGGAGGAGACGGAGTGAGGAGGGGAGAGGCCAGTATAGCCTTCCACCAAAGAGGTCTGTGACTCAGCCATGCCTCCAGGCCTCTCCAAGTCTCATTTCATAAATCCAAGCAGGGATGGCAACCTAGGACACTCAGGGCCAGGAAGGTTCCACTGTGAACAAGCAAAGGAGCGAGGCTTTTCCCCAAGTCTGTCATCAAAACCAGGCTCTCAACCACGGAGCTTCCAGGCAGCTTGCAGCTTTCTTGACAGGACGAAGCACCTCTGTCAAGGCTGGGGTCTGATTTGAGCCCCTCTGGCGCCATCTTGCTGGTTCTCTTTCCTATGTCCTTCAGCCTCAGTTCCAGGAGTCAGAGTGTCGGCTCTCTGAGGGCGGGACCTGTTCTTGTGTTGCTGCACCGCCCCCCCCACCCGCCCAACAGAGTGAGCCTGGGGTGCCGCCAGGGGCCCACCTGCGGCGGGCTGCGGGTACTCACTGTGGGCCTCCACCAGGTCGATCTGCATGTTGTACGGGACCAGGGGGTCTGGCAGCTCTGAGAAAAAGCTCTTCATGGCCCCCGCCACAGTATTCACTGTGAAGTCCTTCTCTGCCAAATCCAGGTTGTGATCTGAAAGGAAGTTGGGAGAGTGAGGCCAGGCCAATCGAGGCTGTGCCAAAGCAAGGAACACTTGGCGCTGGGAACAAGCAAGAGAAACTTGGAGAAACAGGGGTGCTGCCGGGGGCCAGCCTGGAGCCTGGGCAGGGACTCAGGGTCATCACAGACTGGACAGAAGGTGGCACCCCTGGGTGCTGCTAAAAAAAAAAAAAAAAGTTCTGAGACTCACAGACACGCTGACACCCAACCTGCCCAGATCAGCCTCTGGGCAGAGGAGCTATACCCCCGTTCTGTGGCACGGATCCCCTCTTGTCTGCCCTGGACATGCTGCTACCTTCCACCTGGGGAGACAGGAGCAGGCTTCCCCCTAAGCCGAGTCACTTTTCCTGGAAGGTTACAGAAATGGTACCAGCAACCCTGGCTGCTATCTCCACCCTGCTCCTTGTGGTGGTCAGGCAACCAGACTTACTTTCCTCCTGCTGGTTCCTTCCAGCTTATGATACCACCAACTCGTCTCTAATTTTTCTTTCCATACTTTACTGCATTTCTGATTTGTAACAAATCATCTACTGATAGATCTCGACTGTTTCTGCTTGGGAGTATATCCTGGGTTGCAGATCCTGGCACATACACAAGTGTCTAATCTAGTGTGGCTCTGCCCTCATTCTGACCTTGTGCTTCCGATCCTTCAAGACTCACACGTTTCCATTCCCACCTCTGGCTAGTGGAGACTGTGGAGCTGTGTGCTGGGGGTGGGGGGCGGTGCCTGCTCCCACCACACACTGGGTAGTGGCTTGGGCATGCAGGCTTGCACAGGCCGCCTGGCTGGGTCTCCTGAGGCCCGGTCACACGCTAAGTCGGACCCCACTTTGATCTGCTTACCTTCCTTTCTAGCCAGTGGCATCTGTCAAGTTTTACTCTTTGGCTCCTTTGTGTCTGACACTGGTGGGTGTGACCTCTCCTCCCAGTGTGTTCAGCCCTAACTGAACTGGGTTAGCATGGAAAGGATGTGGCCATGTGGCCCTCAGCCTCTCCGATCTGACCTAGCTTAGGAGGCAGAGCGTTCAGCTTTGGGAGCCCCGGGCCCAAGGTTCAGCGCGTCACAAGATGCTCCCCCTTGCTTTGCTTCTCTCCTGCAGGACTCTGTGGGGAGGGCAGTTACGGCTGAGAGGCCCTGCCAACACAGGACTGTCATCTCAGCCCAACCTTGAGTCATGTGCCCGCCGTGACCTCTGCATGGCCCAGCCGGAGGGAAGCGAGGCCTGGGTTTCGGTGAATGAGGCCCGTGCCGGGGGCTGCAACAGTGCCTGTGGATGGTGGAGAGGGGAGCAGCCTGGCTGAAGCAGGTTTGCGGGGCGGATGCTTCTGTTTGCTGACAGGGGCCAAACACTCTCTCCTCCTCAGCCACCCAGCCAGCACCTTGGCTTTGGGGCTGTGTGGCATGAGCACCCCGGGGGGCTCCACCGGCAGTGGGTCTACCTTGACTGGCTGTGGCCTTACCTTGATCAAACTGTCTCTGCAGACTCTCCATCTCTGACTTGTTCCCGCTGACCCGGTAGATACCTTCAGTGCTCAGCCCTGCGGAGAAACAGGCAGGAGCCTTAGAAGCACAAGTGGAAAGCAGAGCAGGAAGGGGATGGGCTTGAGCGGAGAAGCAGGGGGTCCACGAGGCCCCCTGGGGCGAGGAACGGGGTGCGGGCACTCATCTTGCCTCGGCCCACTCCTGCCCTTTTCGTTTCTCACTTTAAAGTTTACAAATATTTGCTTTTTTGTAAAAACTAAAATAATACAGAAACACATCAGACAAAGGTAACTTCTGTCCACATTTTGATATTTACCTTGGAATTTTAATAGAGATAATATTATGTTTTAACCCACCCTTTTCACTTACAAACTATTTTGTGAACCTGACCATTAAATATTCTTTTATAACATAATTTTAAAGATAACACAGTATACAATAACTTAAAAATCATCTACTGTTAATCCTTTAGGTTCTTCCAGAAGTCCACTGTGTATTTCTTACTTTGTGAATTTTCTATTCATGTTTTTGTTCATTTTCAAACGGAGTGGTTTTCCTCATTTTGTACTTAATATTAAGGAATTATGTTACTGTTCTGTATCTTTACATTTTTTCCCCTTTCATTACCTGTCTTCAAATTTTGTGTATTGAATTTTTTTTTGACGTACATAATTACGAAATGTTAGGTTTTCAAGACCTAATAAGACCTTCTTTATGATGTCTTCATTTGTTGTTATGGTTCGAGTGGGTTTTCCTGTTCCTTCTGGAACTTACTTGGTGTGCAGAGTTAAGTAAGAAAAAAAAACAAAACAAAAACAGTAAAATTCAACTAAATAACAATGTGGGAGGAGATAAAGTTCCAAGGCAGAGTGGACTCCCCCGACCTCTCGGCACAAGAAGAACTGTGTGGCTTGCAGTGATTCCAGGCGCTGTCGGTCAACTTGGCTCTCCCTCTCTCCAGGAAGGAAAGTCCACTCTGCACCCCTGAGACTATGGTCTAAAGGACAACGAAGTCTAAAGGACAGTGGTCAAACCAGCCTGGGGTCCTTTCTGGAGATCACGGTTGGAGCGACCCTGACGAGCTGGCGGAGCACTGCGGAAGCATCCGGAGCCAGGGCCGCAGCCAGAAGGCAGTGCGGGCAGGGCAGAGCGGACCAGGCCCCGGTTATCACTGTAACTGACACCTCTAGATAGGCACGCGTTGGGCGAGATAAAAGCAGTCAGTCAGTTTCTGGGGTCCTAGATTGGTAGCAGGTGAACTCTGTAGATAATCAAAACAAAAGTCATCATTCCTTGGCCTAAAAGCAGTTAACTGCACATGGGCCCTTTCACCCCAGAGACAAGGGCATTAACGGACCGGCCTCAAGGACACCCTACTGGGCAACGACTGGCTACCAAGAAGCCCCATCACTGCATGCCTCCCTCCGGGAGTTAACATTTCCAGCGTGGCTGCCATGCTGTGCGCTGGGCTACATGCTCCCCGCATCCACCACTCATTTAATGATGATGCCATCGAATCCTGAACGCTTGATCGAGGGAGCTACTGGATGAAGAGAGAATACAGATGAGAGAAGTGGGATTGGGAAAGGGGGAGCCCTTGCCCTAAACTGCACAGCTGGTAAGAGGTGGCAGCGTGGTCTCAGTTCGGGGCCCCCACACTACTCAGAAGGGGCGTGCTGTTTATCCACCACCAGGCTGGCACCCAGGCCACAGCCCCCTCTGCCCCCACCCCCAGAGAAACACCACATTCCATGAAGCCCACAGGCCCTCAGGATTCTGGGCAGCTTTTGAGATGGTCCATCCCCTCTAGAAGTCAGAGGTCAGCATGGCCCCTGCTCACCATCCACAGTTAGTAATTCTACACTAATTCTCTTTCCTCAGTGACTTTTCTACACTATTCTCAGACACTTAAACTTTCTACCTATCGCAAATCTCAGGTAACACACGTCACATGCTTCAACATGAAATCATCCATTTTGACAAGCCCTGGATATATGTCAACAGATTCAAATCTTCATCTTCTAGGTTGAAAAGAAATCACTACACTTCTCTCTTTATTTGAATATCAGCCCCTCTCGAATACAAAGAAAACGGTACAGACATGGGAGCTTCAAAAGTCCTGACGGACATGTCCACAGTGCCCGAGCCCCAGCATGGAGAGGAGCTCTCTGAATGGCAGAGATAAGATCCTGACAGCCTCAGTCCATTTACAATCTTCTGGCAACCTGCGCACAGGAATCCTCGGCATTGTCTCCTAATGGCCACTTGCCCAGTATCACAGGGCTGAAAACACACTGCAAATTAGCTATCTGGAAACCATTAGAGGTGCGGGCCTGCTGAAACGTCACTGGATGGATGATGAGAAAAATGGAAGCACCTGAAAGCGCAGGGCCAGCTCCTCAGCACCAGCTAATTACCACCTTAGTATCTCCTGTAATCTGGACGCATGCTTCTATTACGAAATCCCACTTTAAAACAGCAATTCTGCCACTGACCTACACAACAACGTGGCATAATTGAGGAAAGGTATCATTTGCTTGGCCAGAACAATTTTTCGCAGCTATTCATTAGACATCAATAAAATAAAAACAGAAAGCTTAGAGCGGACGGCTAACCGCAGAATGCTAGTGAGACAGAGGGCTAGTGACACAGCTGAGAACCTGGAGGCCGGGCAGAGTGAGGGCAGCTCGCCGAGGAGCCCAAGACCAGAGCAGGAGAAGGGCCAGGGCCTGGAGCAGACCCTGAGCAGACACAGAGATGCTGGATCCCAAGCAGCGTGCATCCCGGGACCCAGAGACCCGCCCATAAATGCTCCGGGGCTGACTCTGGCTCACACCTGCCGGCAGAGAGCAGTACCTCCTTGCCATAGGTCTGTTCCATGGCCAGAGGTCCAACTGAGAAAGCTTCAGCCGTAAGCTCTGAAGCATCTCTATATACCAGACATCTCCAAAGACCCAGTATCTTAGGAACAGGCCCTGCTTCTTTCTTCTTCTTCTTTTTTTTTTTTTTTTACTGAGTTCCACTGGTTTCTTTAGGAATCTTTTAATCTTGTGTGAATAAAAGAAGATAAAATTCGGAACCACCAAGGTTGCTGTCTTCAAAAATCTAACAATTTCCATGAAGAACAGTCTTGTTCTAATGATTCTAGAGAACAGAGCTACGACTAGAATGGGACTGACAGGAAGGCAAATAGTCTCTCAACACATAATCTTAGCTACAGCTGTCACTCATTATGAAGGGCCAGAGCTTTTGAACTCCCTTCTCACTGGACAGCCATCTGTTTGGGATGCTGCGTTTTTTTAGAAAGGTTACTACCTGGTCTGAGAAGACAGTTAACGACGACCAACCATTTACTCAATGCGCGCTGTATGTGGGGCACGCAATGCTGAGTCCTACCAAGCCCTCCCACACCAGCTCTCACAGTACCCCTTCAGAGAGGTTGTTACTGATCTCATTTCACAGATGAGAGTGCAGAGGCTAAGAGGCAAAGTAATACTCGCAAGGTCAGAGCGCTAGTGAACTGCAATCTGAAGACCACCTGCTTCCGGAGCCTGAGTTTTTTTACTGCGGTGTTTTAAATCACGCACTTTCAAACTTGAGCATGCAGCAGAATCAGGGCTCGTTATCGTCTAGATTACAAGGCTGCTGCACCTGTAGGATTTCGGATTCTGCTGGCTGGGGGCAGGACCCAGAACCTGCACTGCAGACTCGTTCCCAGGTGCTGCTGCTGCTGGTCAGGGAATCGTGCTCTGAGGACCCCTGTCGCTCTACCAGAAGGGACAGGCCTCCAAGTCCTCCTGAATCTTAAAAAAATCTATGATTCAATAATATTTGGGGGGGGGGGCAGCATACACAAGGAAAAATAAATACCAGAGACTTTAGGAATGAAGCATTTCCAAAAAGTATTATAACTGGCGCCTTTTATTCATAACCAAGGTTTTTATACATTATTAAACCACGGCCACGTATGATTTTTCAAAGGAATATTAAAAAATCAAAGAGAAAAAAAGTAAAGAGGCCTTTTTCTTTCAATATTTACTGAGCGCTCAATCTGGCAGATGAGTTCATTTACAGAGCTGCAAGCCGTGGTCCTCCTCAAAAGTATTTCACTGACCAAAGGCTAGTTCAGTTCAGTTCAGCTGCTCAGTCATGTCCAACTCTTTGTGACTCCATGGACTGCTGCTCACTAGGCTTCCCTGTCCATCACCAACTCCTGGAGCCTACTCAAACTCATGTCTGAGTAGGTGATGGCAAACAACCTTTAAGGCGTTCCCCCCGGGCTAAGAACTGGCCTTTTACTCCTGACCTCCCCATCCCGGCAGCTGAGGTGCCTGTGGCACTTGGCACGCTAGGGGCACCAGGAAAATGGACAAGGGACTTGCAAGAGCTTGGAAACGGAGGGGGAGACTCCACCCTCTGTCCCGGGATGTGTCCCATCTCCTGAAACAACTCTCCATTCCTGGATCCCAAGTACCTCTGCTCAGCACCGGCGCTCTGGGCCTCAAGTCTTGCTGTACCTCCCCCCAGCCAGGCTTTCAGCCCTGCTCACACACCCCAGGACTCAGTTCCTCCTGAGTTTCCTTTCTAGCAACAAATCAATACTTCCTCCAAGACAAGCTCTGACTTGTTTATTTTTCACTTTCTATATTTAGATATAAAACTCAGCACTTTAGTCCTTAAAAAAAAAAAAATTAATTGGTGTTGCCAATGCTCTAAAATACCCCACAGCAGACAGGCTTTAACTACTAGACGACAAGTCGACTTTTAAGGAAATGCGGCTAATAGACCATTCTCCTTTTCTTTCACTTGTCCAAGAGGTAAGCCTAGGGCAGGCTAAGTTTCAAGGCCAGAGGGCTGCTGAGAACTCAGGGAACCCCCTCGAGCATCAAGTCCAAATTGTCTTGAAAAGGGCTGACCTCTCTAACAGAGTAAGAAGCCCCCACTCTGGGTCAAATGCCAACAGCATCTCTACAGCCTATCTCCTTTTTTTTGAATCCAAATTTTATTTTATTTATTTATTTATTTATTTTTTATTAGTTGGGGAGCCTATCTCCTTTTGAGGCTCCCACTGCAGCACCCCCCACGATGGAGGGTGCGGCTGAGCATCTCGGTTGGAAGCCACTAACTAGCAGTGAGACCCTGGGTGACTGTGCTTCCTTCGTCTTCTCTGCACCGTACAGGTGAGTGTAATGAAGTCTTGGCACAGGGCTAAGGCAGGAGCTAAGGTCCTAATGATCTAAGTGGTGGAGGACACCTGAGGTATGCCATCGGGGAGATCCCGGATGCTGACTCTTAACTTCTGCTCCTCTGAGTCTATGATGGATTAACCTCACCTTCGGAGACAACTGCAAGGAATAAATGAGATAACTTACGTAAAGCCCACTGTATGACGCCTGCCTTTTTTTTTCTTTACGTTGTAAGAAGCTGCAACAGCAGCACCTGTCTGCAGGCATGGCCTGCTCTGAGGACTCAGCCGAAACAGGCCAGTTGGCAGACAAATATTAAAAACATGTATTAGCTTCTTTTTTACTTCAAATGTTTTTCCTTTAAATATTTAAATAGAATTTTTTTAATAGCACAAAGTTACACTAGTTTCACCATATATTACAATTTTTTTTAGTAGAGAAATTAAGATTTTAGTTGAAGTTTCAACATCTAGTATTTTTTTATTAATCATCTATTTTATACATAGTTGTATACATGGTCAGTCCCAATCTCCCAGTTCATCCCAGGCCCTCTTCCCCCTTGGTATCCATACATTTGTTCTTTACATCTGTGCCTCTGTTTCTACTTTGCAAATAGGTTCATCCGTACCATTTTTCTAGATTCAACATATATGCATTAATACACGATATTTGTTCTTGTCTTTCTGATTTACTTCATTCTCTACGTAACAGTCTCTACGCATGTGATCTCAGTTTTGATCCTGGCTCTCTCATAGCTTCTGGGTGACTGGGGAAAACCATTCAACCTCTCTAAGCCTCGGGTTCCTCATCAAAAAATGGGGCTGTTTACAAATGACTATTGAGATGTTATGCATACTCAGATTACAGGTATGAAGAGCAAGTAACACAAATGGCCGGCACACTGAAATAATGATGATGATAATAAAACAATAAAAATAGTGCTCGCTTCGGCAGCACATATACTAAAATTGGAACGATACAGAGAAGATTAGCATGGCCCCTGCGCAAGGATGACACGCAAATTCGTGAAGCGTTCCATATTTTTAGGGAGGGGGGATCGGGATGGGGAATACGTGTAACTCCATGGCTGATTCATGTCAATGTATGACAAAACCCACTGAAATGTTGTGAAGCAATTAGCCTCCAACTAATAAAATAAATAAATAAATAAATAAAACAATAAAAAAAAAACAGTTAACTTTTGCTGAGGGCTTACTATATGCCAGGCACTTTCCTCAGCTCTTCACTAGAATCATCATGGTGAATCCACCCAGTAATTCTTTGAGGTAAATAGTATTATTTTTATCCCCATTTTACAGAGAGCAGATAGCAGCTCAGAGAGGCTAAGCCCAGGGCCAGAGAGCTGGGTGTGTGGTGGGGGAGCTGGCTCACTCAGTCTTGGCTGACTGTGTATTTAAATGCTGGGCTCCTCCCTCTCATGTTAACTCCCTATTCCCTTATCCTTTAAATATCACTTGTAGGCTTTACCCTATAAATGCTGGATTCATTGGGGCTAGAAGGTTTTTCTGTTCCTCCCCTGTTCACTCACGCGCAGTCATCTCCTCACTCACACCCGCTCAGCGCTCTCATCTGTCAGTTGGAGGAGACGCAGGGAGAGCCAGAGAAGAAATGCCGCCTCCTCTCTGACCGACAGCAGCCAACGGACAGTGTCCGCGCTTTCTTCCTCCGATGAAGTTCCACTACTGGGCACAGCAAAGCAGCCCCACTAGGTCCCCTGTTGCCTTCCTGCTCTGGATGTGCCTGGAGTGATTTTCTGGCTCTTGTGTTCCTTGAACACTAAGGTCGCTCTGGCCCCGCCAGCGCCCCTTTGTTGGCGGTCCTTCCTGGGTGATTCCCTCGTCAGTCAAGACCTGTTTCTGGCAAGGCCACCCCTCCTTTCTCCCCCTGACAGAATGCCACTGGCGTCTATTATGACAGCTTGACCGGGTGTCAGCCCCACAACCGGGCACTGTGGCGTTATAAATTTCCAACGTCATTGTATGTACACACAGCAGTGTCATAAATCTCGAGGCTGAGGAAGAAGAGAGAGAAGAGACCTGGAGGGGAAAAGATGAAAATATCACACCAGGTCTGGGGCATCATATGGCTCTAGCATCTGGCTGATCCTTTGTAAGCTACCCGTGTGCTTACTGTCAGTCACTGTGAAAGAGGGCATCTGGGCCCTGCTCCGACCTGGCAAGGGGCTCTGTCCCTGACTTTCAAGAAGATGCATACCCCAGTAGATGTGCTGCAGAAAACCACCATGACAAAGTCAACCTTGGGCCAGCCCAGAGTGCATACTGCTGGTTCTGGGCAGCCTAGGATGGAGAGGGAGAGGAGTGTGACCTAGAATTGAGGGGAGCGGAGTGTACTCTGCAAGGCAGCCACCGATATTCAAAGGCAGGAGCAGCTGGGAGCCCCAACTAGGAACATGAGCCTCCTTCAGGCTCCAAGTGTGACTCTGCCAGCACATGCCAAGCCCAGTGGCGTGGGGGACGGCAGTGTGACTCGGAGGCGAGCTAGTGCCACCACAGCACAGAGCTGGCGCTGAGGGTGGGGTGGGGGGGTCCTCACTGACTCAACACTGAGCTACCAGCAAAGAAACAGTTGCACGAACACACAGGTACATCCAACACACCACCACCACCACCTCCGTGGGAACAATGCCAACTTCCAGTCCACAGCAGGCCCCCCGGCAGAAAAGCCCCTGAGGTCACAGGCAGATTCCTCGTAAGCATTAACAAGGGCACAGGTGAACTTCTTTCCGGTTCCTGATTCTCAACAAACCATGAAAGGTTCAAAGATGGCACCCATCACAGCCCAGTGGCTCTCCTTTCCTGGCCTCTTTCCTCACTAAGAAAAGACACTTCATAGACTAGAAGCCTGTAACACTGGCAGAAAATCTGATCATGGTCTCCGCAAGCCTACAATCCTTGCACTCTGCGTCCAGGATACAGTAGAAAGCTGTCCACAGGTGGCCTGGGGGGCCTGCACCACACCTGACCCTGCTGCCCCTGCCACCCAACTCCAATCATGCTGGCCTGTCAAGGCCTCCTAGTGTGACCCCCAGCCCCCACTGCCTCGGAGACTTCCTCCTTCAACTTCTGCCTTCCCTTTTTTGACTGGCTAAACCCTGCTCCCTCAGAGGTCTCCCCTGACCCCCAGAATAAGGCAGTTAGGAGAATAAAACTGCTTATATTTATGCAACACACATGCTGGGCCAGGCCCAGTGATTAGCATTTTACACACAGAATCTCCACAACCCTCACGGCGGCCCTGTGAGCTGCATCCTCCTATTCTGACTACTCCCACACGGGCTTCAGAGCCTGGGTTTAACCACTGCGTACTCTCTCCATACAGCGCTGGGTGCAACTTGAAAGTCACCAGACAGCTGTGTGATTGCTGAATGCTGGCCCCCCAGGAGAGAGGGGGCATGTTTCTCAGTTACCCTTCTATGCACCTGGACTTGGCACAGTAACTCGTGCCTGGAGAAGGCATTCGGTAACTATCCAAAGAAAGGACGGAAGGAGGGATACATGCCTGGTAATGAAAGTGCAGTTTCTCTGGCTGAAGAGAGGGAGGAAGTGGACTCAAGTTGTTTGTTCTCGACCAGCCTCGTGCTTCAAGGCATCCTGGCAGGCCCTCCTTGCTCATGGAATACAGGAGACAGTCTGAGGTCTGGTCGGCACGGAGAAGGTGCGTCATGACCCAGGGCGCCCAGGTCCCACCTTCCTCTGTGGACTGGTTCTCCTGCCTCTACCACTCCCTGGAGAAGTTGAGGGGACTGACTGAGCAAATTCCCGCGCTCTCCAGGGTAAGCCATTGGCTGTTCCAGGTGTGGTCTCCCCATCTGGGCTGCTCACTTTTACAGATCTGGTCAGTGGCATGGCTTTGGCTGGGACCCCCCCCAAGAGGGCTGCGCCCCTTCCTGGAAGCTAGACAGAAACACCGCCCCCCCCCCCCCGCCCCCCACATACACACACCACCAGGGGGAGAAGGGGGAGTGAGAGCAGGTGCTGCTCCCAGGGCCGCCTCAAAATGGCCTGCTGCACGGCCTGTCGGGCACATGGCCTTGACTCGTCCCGTCGCCTCTCAGTGGAGGGCAGAGGGGGCCTTTCCACCGAGGCGCACCGCTGAATGGAGGGAAAGGGTGGTGGGAACAGCCAGGCAAGGCAGGCCTGCTGGAACTGTCTCGGAGAGAGCTGGGCTTCCACCCAGATCATTTCTGTCTTGGATGGAAGGGCAGGACTACTATGTGAAACAGGCTTTGCTTCTCTTTGGCTGCTGGGCTCCCCAGGCAGCTTGCCAGGGCATGATGTTCCGATCAGGGCACTGGGTCCTGAGGAAATCTGTGAGCACTGCCGAGTCACAGCCACGTGAACTCTGCTTATCTGGAAGAGCCCAAAGTGGAGCTGCCTGCCTTTATGGCAAGGAGGCACTTCTAGAATGCAAATAACTTGTGTTTAACTTATAAGCAAGGAGAAAACAGGAGAGTGGTGAGATGCGAGCACATGGGAAATAGTCAAAAAAGGTGGAGAAAGCTTTGTTTTAAAACTATCTGGATAATGAGAAAGCAACTAGCTAACAAACCTGGAATTATCGGAGGAGGGAAGGGATTAAGTAACACAGAACCCCCATAAAATCACAGCATATGAAACAACATACCTCATATTTTAGCACTTTATCATCAATTCAAAGCAGCATAAATATGGCAATTACTCACATAAAGCCTGTTGGTGTGTTCAAGCTGTAACTGCACCTATTAAACTGTTACAGTGATAGATGGGAGGATCTCTACTGAAATTAGCCGCCTTTTCTGCAAGACAGAATTACAGAGATCCAGGCTGACTACAGGGAAATAACTAGATTTAACAGCTCTAGACCCGCCAATTCTCTTCCACGAGAGCTGGAGAAAGCGTCTATGATAAATATGGAGGGAAATATGGAGGCTTTTTTAGGGCAGCTGTTTCCCAAGAGGGAAGGAACTTGGTAAAACGTGAATCTGTTCAGTCTGATGCTATAAAGCTCACAGCTTTACCCGCCTGAGTACAGAGAAAGGTTTCTGTTTCCTCTCTTTATAAAAGGGATCAGTGCTACTGTGAGATGAACACTGTCCTCTAAGTTATGGGAGAAAAGCTAAGAGTAAGGTGCCCTAGGGAGACAAAGAGCAGAGTCCTCCCCACCCTGACGAGGCGCAGGCCCAGGGCTGGGCTCCTCCTCCTGCTCCTTCCCAGCCTGAAGTCACTGGTCAGGTCAGCCCTCAGTGTCCACACAGGGCAGAGGAAACCCACCGGCAAGATCTTAAACGCAGGAACCCTGTGGGGAGGTGAGGGCAGGGGCAATGTGGTATAAAACGAAATACAACTTCCCTGGTGGTACAGTGGGTAAGAATCTGCCAGTGCAGGGAACACAGTTCAATTCCTGGTCTCGGAAGATCCCACACGCCGTGGAGCAACTAAGCCCGAGTGCCTAGAGCCTGTGCTCCACACCTGAGCACCGCCACAAAGAGCAGCCCCTTGCTCGCCGCAACGAGACAAGCTGGAACAAAACGCTACAAAGACCCAAGCGCAGCCAAAGAAAACCCAGAAGTACCTGTTTGGTCTTTGTCCCAAGTTCCCGATACAGAGCTCCTAAAACCCTTGGAATTTCCTGATAGGAGTGTCTTCTGCTATCTATAACAAGCCCCTTGTTATCTGAAACCTGAGTTTATGATAATGAAGTGACTTTTGAGGGGGGGAACCTATATGGCTTCAGGATGGGGGCTAGTCACCAGAAAGACCAAACCTTGATTATAAGAGTTAGAACTTTCAGCCCCACCCCCAACATCCAGCAGGGTACAGGGGCTGGAGATTGAACTCAATCACCAAAGGTCAATAAGGAATCAATTATGCCTATGTAATGGAACTTCTACATAAACTCTCAGCAGGGTTTGGAGAGCTTCCAGGCCGGTGAATACATCGAGGTGCTGGGGCGGGGGGGCGGGGTGGCATGCCCACGCACAACAACTCTGCAAGGAAGCAATCTGCAGCTTCGTCTCACAGCCGCGGAAACAGAGACTCCGAGAAGTGAAGGAAGGCGCTCAGGGCCACACCTGCCCTCGGCCCACAGGTGCCGCTCTGGCCCCCCTCTGTGCAAGGCTCCGTGCTGAAGGCCAGGGCTAAATAAAGACCATTTCCCAGTTAGATTAAGCAACCTGGGAGTTCCCCAACAGCTGTAGGAAATCAGCTCCAGTAAGAGCTTGGCCTTTTGTCCTGTGGTCTCCCATCAGGGCAACACTGCAAGTTGCTCTGAGTTAGCTATAAAGCTGAAGATGTACGTACAGTACTTATCTTGAACACTTAGCAGCCATTTTCTGTTTACAGTTTGGTGGGGTTTTGGAGGCAGCTCCAGGAAAGCCCAGGTGGTGTCTTCTGAGGGACTGTGTACCACCCCCGGGCAAGTGCGCCCTGCCACGGGCGTCTGGGCCTAGCGGGCACAGGGTGGGACAGATGAGGGCTACGCCATCTCCCTGAGGGGAGAGGTAAACCTGGGGGAGTCAATAAGCTCCAGCACCCAGGAGGGTTATCTATCTTCAATCTGTAATATGGAGGTGAGACGCCGAAAACCTGATCACTCACCTAGAGCCAGACATCCTGGAATGTGAAGTCAAGTGGGCCTTAGGAAGCATCACTATGAACAAACTAGTGGAGGTGATGGAATTCCAACTGAGCTATTTCAAACTCTAAAAGATGATGCTGTGAAAGTTCTGCACTCAATATGCCAGCGAACTTGGAAAACTCAGCAGTGGCCACAGGACTGGAAAAGGTCAGTGTTCACTCCAATCCCAAAGGCAGGCAATGCCAAAGACTGTTTAAGCTACCTCACAACTGCACTCATCTCACACACTAGCAAAGTGATGCTCAAAATTCTCCAAGCCAGGCTTCAACAGTACACGAACCATGAACTTCCAGATGTTCAAGCTGGACTTCAAAAAGGCAGAGGAACCAAAGATCAAATTGCCAACATCCACTGGATCATCAAAAAAGCAAGAGAATTCCAGAAAAACATCTACTTCTGCTTCATTGACTACGCCAAAGCCTTTGACTGTGTGGATCACAACAAACTGTGGAAAATTCTTAAACAGATGGGAATACCATACCACCTTACCTGCCTCTTGAGAAATCTGTATGCAGGTCAAGAAGCAACAGTTAGAACTGGACACGGAACAACAGACTGGTTCCAAATCAGGAAAAGAGTACGTTGAAGCTATATACTGTCACCCTGCTTATTTCAGAGTACATCATGAGAAATGCTGGACTGGATGAAGCACAACCTGGAATCAAGATTGCCGGGAGAAATATCAATAACCTCATACATGCAGATGATACCACTTATGGCAGAAAGCAAAGAAGAACTAAAGGCCTCTTGATGAAAGTGAAAGAGGAGAGTGAAAAAGTTGGGTTAAAACTCAGCATTCAGAAAACTAACATCGTGACATCTGGTCCCATCACTTCATGACAAATAGATAGGGAAACAGTGGAAACAGTGACAGAGTTTATTTTTTGGGCTCCAAAATCACTGCAGATGGTGACTGCAGCCATGAAATTAAAAGACACTTGCTCCTTGGAAGAAAAGCTATGATCAATCTAGACAGCATATTAAAAAGTGGAGACAAATAAATAAATAAATAAAAAGCAGAGACATTATTTTGCCAACAAAGGTCCGTCTAGTCAAAGCTATGGGTGTTCCAGGAGTCATTTATGGATGTGAGAGTTGGACTATAGAGAAAGCTGAGTGCTGAAGAATTGATGCTCTTGAACTGTGGTGTTGGAGAAGACTCTTGAGAGTCCCTTGGACATAGAGGAGATCCAACCAGTCCATCCTAAAGGAAATCAGTCCTGAATATTCAGTGGAAGAACTGATGCTGAAGCTGAAACTCCAATACTTTGGCCACCTGATGCGAACAACTGACTCATCTGAAAAGACGCGGATGCAGGGAAAGCCTGAAGGCGGGAGAAGGGGAAGACATAGGATGAGATGGTTGGATGGCAACATGGACTCAATGGACATGAGTTTGGGCAAGCTCTGGGAGTTGGTGATGGACAGGGAGGCCTGGCGTGCTGCAGTCCATGGGTCATAAAGAGTGGGACATGACTGAGCGACTGAACTGAAGTGAATGTACTACAGCTGCGACAGGAGGTATTCCACTGGGCTGCACAGAGCCCTTAACCCTTGGGGAGGAGGAGACTCCTCTCCCTTTGATCGCTTGATGAAGACTGTAGCTTATGATTCAGCCCCATTGCACGTGTATGCACACACGTATAATCTCTACACTGAATTTCAGGGGTTCACAGACCTCCAAGAAGCCTATCCACAGTCTCCAGGTTATGCACCTCTAAGTAAAAATAAACTTGCACAGTCCTTCAGGCCATAGATTCCAGTGCTTTGAGAATCTGCTCTCCCCCAAGCTCCCTGCTCCAACTGTCCCTCGGACAACAAATACTTAAGCAAACTCCAGAGACGGCTCCTGCGGCAGCGGCACTCTACAGCTGCTGCAGGGTGAAACAAAACCTCATGCGTTCTGTTTCACCTGGGCAAAGAAAGAGAGCAGCGAAAAAAGCAGAAGTGTAGACAGACTCACCAGTGAGAAATCTTTAAGGATTAATCCTCAAGAATTCATCTTGTGTCTAGTGATTATTTCGTTATCTCCCCTAATCTAACTAATTTAGTACACAGGGCAAAAGATATCACTTATTCCTTCAATAAACACAGTGCCTACAGTATGTCAGGTGCTACGCCAGGTGACGGCAAAGAAGAGGCAGTCTCTACTCTTGAGGTCCTCAGTGGAGGGCTGTGATCTGGTCTTGATCACTTCAGTGCTACTCATCCTTTAAGTCCTAACAAGTCTACTTCCCCGCCCTCTGATCTCAGGAAACAAAGAAGCAAAGTGACCAGGAGGAAGCAGAGTGGCGACAACAGTGGAGCACCTACTGGCTCTGCCAGCAGCCACACCTTCCCCCACCCGGGGCAGCGGGAGGGCGGGGATTCAGGGAAGGATTCCTGAGGATGGAGATAAACTCAGAAGCCTAAACTAACCCAACCCAAGAGGACTTGTAGCAAAGAGATCTAACAATGGCATGAGCAGATCTTTTTCAGATGGCAAGGAGAGAAAATGGATTGCTTTTTTGAGGCTGACAACACCCCACAGACAATACATTCAGCTGTTAGTTAGGACAGGATGGTCAAGCTCTCTATCCGGTCTTTACACCCTTGAAGGGAGAGTCTTCTCTAACCATCTGCCCGTAGCTGCTCAGATTAGCCTGGATGTAAATGTTCACGTAGTCACGGAGCTGTCTCAGCCCAGCCTCCCCACCCTTGCTCCAGGTGGTTGAACACCACCTCCCAGAGCGCATCGGGAGAAGACCTGTCACCAGGGAATGAAGCGTCTTGGTCAGAGCAGGTCTCTTCTCTAAGGACCTCTGAATTCAGACAAGCTGCAGGGGGCTGAAAAATTTTAAGCGCCAAATCCCTTGGGGTAAAACATCTATCCCCTAGCCTCCACTCATTATCATCAGCATTATTATTCTAACAGCTTTATCTCTGGGGGCGGGGGCGGGGGTGGGGGGATCATGCCACATGGCTTGCAGGATCTTAGGTTCCCTGACCAGGGACTGCATTTGGTCACGGCAGTGGAAGCACTGAGCCCTAAGCACTGGACCACCAAGGAATTTCCTATAACAAGCTTTACAGAAATACAACTCACATACCACACAATTCGCCCACTGAAAGTAAACAATTCAATGATTTTTTGTAAATTTTACAGAGCTGTGTAACCATTATCCACAATCACTTTTAGAACATTTTCATCAACCCCAAAAGAAACTTCAGATTCTCCAACCTATAAACCCCTGGCAACCACTAATCTACTTTCTGTCTTAGTGGTTAGTGGTTCTACTTTCTGTCTCTGTACATCTGCCTACTCTGGACATTTCATATAAATGGGGTCCTAAAATATTTGGACTGGCTTCTTTCACTCCGTATACTGTTTTCAAAGGTCATCCATGTTGTAATGCACACAGGTACATCCTTCTTTTTTATGGTGGAATAACATTCTGCTGTACAGACAGACCATAGTTTGTTTACCCGCTCACCTGCGGGACATTTGGGCTGTTACCTCTCTCTTTGCCTATAACAAATAGAGCCGTGTCTCCCTGTCATTATGACTATTATTACTTGCTGCTGTTATTACTATTCTGGCCACACTTGTGCAGCATGCAGGATCCCAATTCCCAGACCAGGGACTGAACCCATGCCTCCTGCGTTGGGAGCGTGGAGTCTTAACTGCTGGACTGCTAGGCAAGTCCCTTATTTTTGAACTCTAAATTCTAAAGTCATTTACACCATGTCCCCAAGCTCAGGAAAGGTGCCCCTGAATCTTCATGGCGAGCTGCACCCTTGGGACACCACGTCTCCCACGAGCCCCGGCTGCTGGCTCTCCTTCCCCTGCTCTGCCGGCGCACACCTCCCTTCCTTTGGAGCCCCTGTATTTATACAACCCACCTGAAAAGTTTCACAGGTTCCCTGGACTGTTAGCAATACACCCTCTACCCTTCACACTAAGGACGCAGGGAAACTAGTTCCCACTGAAAGGCTGCAACTGTGCTCAAGACCTTGGTATTTTACGTATCTTTTTACTTTCCCTTTCTTTAGACACAATCCCACGTTTCCACCGAATGGCACTTTTGAGGAAAGAGCTCTTGTGAATGTCTCGACACCATTCATGCATTCAGAATCATTTATGAGAGCCCTGTGTCCTTGGTTTGGAGGATACAATGATGAAGACCCAGTCCATTGCCTCAAGGAACTTAAGATCTATTGAGGAAGGAGGACAATCAGGGTCCAGTGTGGACGTGCTCACAGAGCACTGCAGAACACGGGGTGGTGGGCAGTGGCTCAGACAGGCCAGAGAAGGCCTTCAGAGGGGACTCTGGGAAGGGATCGGCAAGTAAAGACAATGCGGGTGAGAAACAGCACACCAGCTGCAGGCTGTTCCAACTTGTGTGGCTGAAGTTTATCACTGGGAGTGAAAATGGCAAGAGGTGAGGCTAGATACCAGATTCTGCTGGCAATGGTATTCAATTCTACCCTGAAGGTAATGGAGAGCCACTGAAGAACTTTAGACAAGGGAGGTGGCGTGATCTCGTTCACTTTAGGAAGATATCCGCAGCAGTGTGGATAAAGGGCTGAGCAGACATGAGACCAGAAGGAAAAAGCCCAATTACCAAGAGGCTATGATCATAAACCAGAAAGAGAGTGAGACTAACAGCAGTAGCAGAGGGATTCAAGGCCACTTAGGTGGGAGCAACAGCAGGACCTATTGATTAGGCTGAGTGATGTGGGGAGGTTAAAAGGGAGCGACCTCTGAGAGCTCCCGCAAATTCTCTCAGATAAAACCCTTTGAACCCTGCCTTCCCACTGAAGAGAACAAGGACTGATAAACCTTCTCAGGGGCATCAAAATCTTTTTTCCCAATAAAATCTTAAACTGAACCTTATGGGTGAAGGACCCAGAAGTCCCAGTGGCCTGCCTTCTGTTTTCCACACAGAAGCACATCCTTAGAATCCTAGGAAACTAGGACAGCGCGTCTGAAAACCCCTGGCCAAGCCTGAATGCTGAGCCTGATGTTCAAAGATTCTAGGCAACACAGCTATGTGGTCAACAGCACCTTTCCCCTCTATACCTGAATCTCCTTCAGGCCACCTTCCCTACCCAGAAGGTTCTTTTCTAGCCTTTCTTTGTTATAGAATCCAACTTCTCTTTCAGGCCAAGCCCCCAACCCTGACACTAACAGGCCAGCTCAGGGGATTTCCTTCCATCCCTGACTCCACCTAAAGCTTAAGCTCACAGACTTGAGGCAAACTCATGCCTTGAACATGAGTTCGATCCCTGGGTTGGGAAGATTTCCTGGAGAAGGAAATGGCAACCCACTCCGGTACGCCTGCCTGGAAAATTCCATGGACTGAGGAGCCTAGTTGACTATAGTCCATGGTTTTGCCAAGAGTCGGACATGACTGAGACTTCACTTTCACTTTCTTTTCTTTCATGCCTTAAACTATTAATTTCCTCTTCCATGTAGCTATTTTCATTGGGACTTGACCTCAGGCTCAGGATCTCCTCAGCACTGAAATTACTCACTAGGCCCAGATACTTACAGGCTGACAAACTAATTTATTACACTCAAACCACCTCATCAACCTTAGAAAGTAAAGACAAACAAATGCAAAGACTAACTATGAAAAAAATGAAAAGAAAAAATGCAGAGATATCATGATCTTGGATTCAAAGAGCATATACTAGACAAAGATGTTCAACTGCATATCAAACATAAACCAAATTAAAATCTCAACGGAAAAGTTAAATACACTAAAGAAAAATAATTTATAAAGTCACTTAAGATACTTTGCCAAAAGAAAAAAAATAGCAAAACTAACTTTAAAAGATCCAATAGAAAAATACCACATAGAGGCTGGTTGGAAGGTTGCCCTGTAGACCCTGGTGGCTGTTAGGTGTGTAGAAGAAGCCAGGCACTGGGGCTGGAAAAAAATGGAAGCTTTGCCGCCAACTACTTCCTTTCCTGAGAGCCCTGTGAGGGCAACATCAACTGTCTTATAATCTCTGAACCTGCAGCATCTAAGAGGGAACTGGTACATAACAGGTCTTTAGGACCTGTTTTAGGACAGTGTGAGGCTACAGAATATTCCGGTAAAGGGTTGAAAATGATGAATTCTACCAGTTATTAGAATGCATAATAAGATAAGAATTTAGGACACACAATTCTGGTATAAAAACGAGAAAGTGAAATCTGAAAAAAAAAAACTTAGAAAAGAACCAATTTTTAGGATTTCACAGTTGATAAAGTAATTGTCACAAGATACAGGGGAAGGATTAAAAGGTAGTACTATGATAACTGAATAAAAATTTAGATCAATGCTTCAGATTTGAACAGGCTACCAAAGACTTACCAGGACTATGCATTTCTGCAAAAAGTTTGTGAGTCTTTTAAAGTCTCACCTTGGGCTCATGTTGCTTATGCCTGCCTATTCATTCCTTTCAAAGAATTCACATATTGAACAAATATGGGTAAAATCTTCTTCCACTAAGCTCCAACAAGCCACGTCAACTCTTGTGCTGAATGGAAACTGACCTGACAGTCATATATTACCCTAAATCCAGAGGGTCAGTTAAGTCAGACAGAACTTGAAAATAATTCTGGCACAGTTTTTCAACAGAGATTGACCAATGGTGCAAAGGAAGACAAAGAAAGATGCCACCCACGCAAGTCTGCAAAATCAATTAGCAGTTGAATCTTCTCTTTATAGAAATCTCAAAAAAAAAAAAAGAAAAGAAATCTCATCTCTGATGATACGACACGCGGCAGGATCTGGGCAACAGGGTGTCAGAGCAACATCTCACCACCGAAAGTACACTGCCTGGGTGACAGAACACTGGATTCCACGGACAGTGGGACAGAGGAATCACCAGCACCGTCACCTCCTTTCAGAAGGCAACACTAGGAAGACAAGGCAAAGACGTGAAGAGTGTAATCAAATTAAAGACAACACAAGGTAAGTTATAAGGCAGAACTGCAGACAGTGACTACAGCTATGAAATTAAAAGATGCCTGCTCCTTGGAAGAAAAGCTATGACAAACCTAGACAGCATATTAAAAAGCAGAGACATTACTTTGCTGCCAAGGGTCCATATAGTCAAAGCTATGGTTTTTTTCGTAGTCATGCATGGATGTGAGTTGGACCACAAAGAAGGCTGAGTGCCAAAGAATCGATGCTTTTGAACTGTGGTGTGGGAGAAGACTCTCAAGAGTCCCTTGGAATGCAAGGAGAGCAAACCAGCCAACCCTAAAGGAGATCAACCCTGAATATTCACTGGAAGGACTGACACTGAAGCTCCAATCCTTTGGCCACCTGATGCGAAGAGTCAACTCACTGGAAAAGACCCTGATGCCGAGAAAGATTGAACACAGGAGGAAAAGGGGATGACAGAGGATGAGATGGTTGGATGGCATCACCAACTGAATGGACATGAGTTTGAGCAAATTTCGGGAGATAGTGAAGCACAGGGAAGCCTGGCGTGCTGCAGTCCATGGGGCCACAAAGAGTCGGACACGATTGAGCGAGTGAGTAACAACAAATAAGGTGCAACATGGTGCCTGCTAAGCAGAGCACACAGACAATATCGGCAGAGAAGTCCAGAAGAGGGAGAGGGAGGTCAACAGGAGTAAGGATGACCAGTCAGTGAGAAGGCATGATTCAAAGTTGATCTCTGGTAACAAATTGATTTGCTGAGGCCATAGTGAAGGAGGGCAGAGAGTGAAGGGAAACAAAAAAAAGGTGGGCTAGGGGCCTGGAGTGAAGTCCCACATGGGAATTTTCTACTGAAAGTGCCCACTTACAGAAGGCCTCCTTTGGTTCAAAATCAGGACTTTTCAATTTGGTGTCTCTTCAGTTTCATACCCAGAATGTCTTCGCCCAGCTCTGTATTTACCAGTGCCTCTTTAGAATAGATCAGGAACTGTCTTTAACACTTCCTCCATGTGTCAGGGATGTTTAAGATTTAAGAGGCGGCCAGTATGGACTTAGCTAAAGTTTGCACAAATCTCTTGGTATTGTCAGGACACGGATTAGACCATGATAAAGCTGTCTTATACTAAGAGGGCTGTGTAACTTAGCCACTATTTCTAACTCGTGATCGAACGGGACATCCGACACAGATGTGCTGCGAACACTAGCAAAGTCAGTAGGTGTGTTCATGCCAGAAAACGCTCAGAATGCATCTTAATCTCCGATCAATTTCTTGACCACAAGGAGAATTTCTGACCACAGGAAATGCTCGAATAACCAGCTATGCTTTGACTCACGAAAGGTTTCCAGATACAATCTCCATAGCAAAATAAAGGACTCCTGGATGCTGAAAATCACCCATCTTGGGAGTCACACAGCATGCAAACAACTCCTTGGAATCCACCACTCTCTTAAAGCAGGCCAGGAAGGATAATACAGAAATCTGTTTCCTTTTTACTCTGAACAAACAATTTTACTGAAAAAGATATAACTATCTGAAATAGGGACTGGCCTGAAAACAACCAGAAATAAGCAGTGGAAAGGACAGATTAGGATGCAAAGAGAAAAAGTCTCAAGAAAAAGAAATGAGAGGCCGGTGGAAATGACAGAGAACTACAGACCTTCTGAGCTTGTCTTATCGACTGGGTGTGAGGCCTGTGCTAGGGTTTTCCCAAACAAAGCGCTGTAAGCTATAAGACCAGAAACTCCCTTGTGACACCTCAGCTGGCTCTCAGACACACCATTACTCTTCAAGGGCCCGAAGGTGAGAGACGCTGTCACACATTCCCAGCCTTCCTGAGTGCCAACAGCATCATTAGTCCATTCTTGGCAAGACAGGCTGGGGCTCTAGCTTCCAGGGAGAAGCTCTCAGGAAGCCTCAGTTGTATCTGGCAGGAGGGGCAGGAAACTCTTCAACTCTTGGGGTCTTAGTCTTAAGACTATAAAACCAAAGAGTTGGGCCAGATGCCTAAAAAACCAAAAAACTCTCATTTATACATTAAAACTCTCATAATACACATTTATAAACTTATAGAGAAGTGTACAATGATAAATGTAAATGATAAAATGATTAAAAAAAACCATCTTGTTCAACTCTCTACAATATTGATGAATTTCATGAACGTGTGGAACAGCACCCAAACCAAGACATAGAGCACTTCCAGCCTTCCAGGAGCCCCCTCAGCGTCTCTGTTCCTCACCAAGGATAACCACTGTGCTGACTTATAATGGCATAGGTAAGTGTCTCCTGTTTTTCTTCTTTGTATAAACAGAATCATATAGTATGTATTCTTTTGTCTCTGGCTTCTTCTGTTCCATATGTTCATGAAATCCACCAATATTGAGGAGAGTTGAATAAGATGATTTTTAAGGCATCTTGCAATTCTAGTGTATTGCCATTTTAAAGACATAAAGACATCGTGCTGCCCTTACACACTGAACAGTATTTTGGCAACACCCATCGAAACATAAAACGTCCACTGAGAGGACGTTTTATTAAGTGTATTTCTCCTTCAGATATATTTGTACACCTGTATGTGTCTGAATACACCTGCCTACAGACAGACATCCACTGCAGTACTGTTTATAATAAAAGACTAGAAACAATGTCCCTCAACAGCAAATAAATTATGATACATCCAGGCCAAGATATCCTCTGCAGTGAAAGGGAGGAGGCAGAGGAAGCAGAAGTAGGAGAGGAAGAAGAAGTCACAGGAGTAGTTTACACTCAGCAATGTGGGAAAATGTGCTCAATATACTTTTCAGGGGGAAAAAAATAAGTTACACAACAGTACGTTTCATGCTGCCACAGCTCTGTATAAACACACTGTGCATGTGATGTTTGTTACGTGTGTGTGTGTGTGTGTATATGTGCATAGAAAATAACTCTCTGCAAGAGGACCTCTCAAACTTCTAACAGTAGGTAACTATGAGAAGTGAGAAGCAACTCTACTTTTCCACTTCAAACAGTTTCTATATAGTTTAGTTTTTTTTTAAGTAATATACATGTGTTGTTTAACTTCTTTTCATACAATATAGCAATTATATACAGAAGTAAATAGATAAAAGCCCTATTTTTCAGCACTACCCCTACTGAAAATCTCCCTCCTCACCAAGAGCTGTCTGGGAGGCACTCCTGAAACCTTTGCTATTTTCAAACAGTTTCACATCAAGTCACAAGCATATACACATAGGTTCACTCTACCTAATCATGAGATCATACTACACACACTATTTTGCAACTTGCTCTTCCCACCTTACAATCAATCTTGGACATACACAATCCCATACTAGTTAGATAAACCTTATCTTTTTAACATCTGCCTAGAGCTCCTCTGTACAGATGTGCTATTCTATTAATAGACATCCTTGTACACATCTTTGAGGACACATGTAACCATTTTCATAGGACAAATTCCCAGAAGGGCCCATGACTGGGATTGAGAAAGTAATAGTTCTAAATTTTTAACAGATGGTGCCAAATTATCTTTTTAAAAGGTTATGACTATTTATATTCCCATCAACAGTACACAAGTACACCAAATTCTAAACATTCTGCCTTTGATTATATTTTTAACCAGGAGTACCTATCTTACATCAAGAACAACAAGTGCCATAATAAAAAGGAATAGAAACCTTTAGGTTTAGGATCTAGCAAAAAAACAAAAAAAAGGTCTTAAGTTTAACCTGTTTTAAAAGCTGGTCTCCCACCTGCTAGATTTACTTAGAAGGCCAAAGAAAGCACCTGACTTACTGCTACACATATATCCCCACCCACAGAGAACGCTGGCCCTGGACATTATGATCAGAAGCCGTCAGGCCACCACACTTGCTGGCTGCCGAGGTCCATGCGACAATCAGACAAGAGAAGTACAGTTTGTGTTGCCATGAATTGTGTTTCTCTGCCCTGTCAAGACTTCCTTTTAAAATGATTTGGGTTTTGGCTCCCGGCTTCTAGGAAATGCCAAATGTTGTTAAGGGCTAGCATTTCAAAGCACAGACAACCAGGGCTGTTATGCTAGTTACAGGAAGGTAGGCAGATTTTTAAGTCAGCAAGGCCATCATCATACACAGGCTAGTCTAACAAGCCTTCCATTTAAAAGCTGTGGATACTCAATGAAGATTAAGAGCTTGAGTTCTGGAATTAAGATAGCTCTACATTCGAGTTGAATCTGCTACTTATAAGTTGAAGCTACTTTTGGGCAAATGACTTTTCTCAATACTAGCTCATCATTGCAATAGGAAACTAACAGCCGCTGCCTCATAAGAGTGCATGGGGATTAAGTAAGATCATGCAGAAGAGAAAAGAGCTCAGAACCTTTTTCCTCTGCAAAACCACCCAGGAAGTTCTCTCAGACCTGGGCACAGACATTCTGATCCGCTGGGATGCTAAAAGAAAAACGCACACACACTTGCCAACTCTGCTGAAACAACTGACAGGTAGCCATGGTCATCCTTAGTGCTTCTCCACTGTCCCACTCTCTTCCTGGGAACAAGGAAGAATAAGCTCCTTTGCTCCACTGTGGTTGGATAAAGCCATGTGACCAGTTCTGACCAATGACTTCTGAGTAGAAGTGAGGTGAGGCTGAAACATTTAATTGCTAGAATGAATTTCTCCAGAACTTTCTTTCCCTTTGCACCTAGCATCATTCAAGAGGGTGCCTGCTCCATCGGCTGGGTCCTTGAGTGAGGACAATGCAAAGTGAGGACAATGTCCTCTGGACAGGAGCCAGAAAAAAATTATGAAGGGGAGGGGGGGGGGGAATCTTTGCTTTTTAAAGGCACTGAAATTTTAATCTGGCCTCATCTGAATGATATACTATGGCCAGTGGAAAAGAAAAAACTAGCTAAAGAAATGACAGTAATAATTACAGTTGGGGTGAAAAATAAAATCTATTCCCTAAAAAGGATCTTTCTTTGTGTAGACTAAAGAATGAAAACCTGTGAAATTCTCCATTGACCTAAGGAAGCCACAGGGTCTGTGCAGCTCTTATCCACAGACTCACAAAGAGCTTCCTGTTCCGGTGATTGGACTGGTCTGTATTTACTCCCGCCCCACACACTGTCGGATCATACAGGAGACATATCCTTCTTAAGTTTCTCGGCAGAGTGATAAACACATACACACATGGGTAACTGAGGCCAGAGACCTAACTGAAATGCTAATAAAATCAGAGGGAGACAGAAACGGGCAATGGAGAGAAGGCAGGAAAGGGTCTAAACACATCCCTCTCTCTAAACCTTCAAGCAGCGGCTCCCTGGACAAGATCAGATTACCTTTAAGCGACACAGAAGCAGCCACTTCCCCACCAATGCTAGTGGAAGTTCTCATCAGTAAGCAAAAACTAAGGACTACAAAAAAATGAGTTTTTCAGAATGCTAAATTTACTAAAGTTTGAAGACTGTACTTGGTTTTCAAATGGCAGGATAGACTTGACCCCTTTCTCCACTAAAGAACCACACAAAAGCAACCAGGAGAATTAGAAACAGAAATAGCACGTCTTTGACAAAACTAGAGACTCCGTGACCCCAAACCCCCAACACGAGTGAGAACCATCAAATGCTGTAAAAGTCAAATAAGGGTGTGGGAAAGCGATCAGAGGATGCCTGTTGTTACAGATGTTGGACAAAGCGGGCAAGTCCTTTTCTAAAAAGTAAATGCTTCATTCTAACGGGGGCAAGACCAGCAAGCCACTGTTTCTAACAGTGGGAACTGGCTCAGGGATTGGTGATTGAGGCCTCCTCAGACCCAGTCCAGCATGAAGAATCACACACAAGTCAAACCTACAGGAAGCAGTCTGTCAAGGGGGTAGGGGGACAAGAGTGAGACTGCCCGGGGCATTACAACTGCCATTTCCAGATGTCTGAGGGCAAGAAAGGCTAGCGGGATAGTCAAGAAAACCCCCTGCTAGGCTAGCCCCTCCCCAAAAGAATTTTCTACAGATTGCTAGACTGGAAGGAATCACCCCATTCAAGGATGGATGACAATTTTATAAAAGGATCTAGCGCGTACTGAACTGTACATTTCAAAAATGGTTGATGGTAAACTTTGTTATGCATATTTTATCACAATTTAAAAAAAAGCAACCAGCACAAGACTACTAGCGAAAATGAAACAAGAAAACCCGCAAGAAAAACCAACTGCAAAGAACACTCATCCTAAAATGCTGCCATTAGTAAATTAAACACATTCCCTGAAGTAAAAGACAAGGACAACGCAACCGCCTCTGCGAGAGAGTGTGTGAGGCAGAGATATGCTCAGGAAAGAGACAAGACGACAGAAAGTAGATGAAACATTTAAGGACAGAGCTAAGGAAGTAGGAGAGAAAAATAAATCTTTTTCCATTACAGAAACCAAAAACACATGGGAAAAAAATGACACTGCTGAAAAACCTGAAAGGGATGCATAGAACAGAAGTCAGGATGACTTCAATCTACAGATTAAAGTGGCTCACTCTGTTCCAGGAAAAACTGACTTAATTCAATCAACAAGATATGTCCTGGTAAACTTATTAAACTTTAAAAAGAGAGAGTGAAGAAAGGGAATCTTCAAGGCACTGAGGCGAAACACAGGCTGGCTTCAGACTGCTCTGCGGCAGAGCCCACACTAGAAGATAGCAAAGCATGCCTAGAAAGGCCTCGAGGAAAGAAAGGCTAACCCAATTTTATTCACAGCAAGACTGCCATTTAAATATAAAGACAATAAACATCTCTCAATGTTCAAGAGGAAAAACAAATCTCTACAGAATAACCGCATTTATGTACCTTGACGTAAAAACTAGCAATCAGCAGCAAATTTAAAAATAATACTCTATAACCAAGGCATCTGTTTTTACTCACACTTCTGACACCAAACGTGTGTGGGTTTTTTCTCACACCGACTGATTCTCCAGCTCTCCAGAGACCAGCTGGATGTCCAAAACAATTCAGTTCTGACACTAACTATACCTGGAGTCAGGGCAGATCCCCAGGTTAAGGGTTCAGTCCCACAAGACTGGTCCCCACTTTGGACACCAGTTCACAAGTCCCCATGATCCCCTTTTCAGGTCTGATAACTTGCCAAAACAGCTGGCAAACTCAAGAACACATTTTTGCTTAATAATATTGCTGGATTATTATGAAGGATACAAGGTGTCCTGGGTGGCACCAATGGTAAAGAACTCGCCTGCCAATGCGGGAGACCTAAGAGATGTCAGTTTGATCCCTGGGTCAGGAAGGTCCCTGGAGTAGGACATGGCAACCCACTCCAGTAACTTAGAGAATCCCATGGTCAGAGGAACCTGGTGGGCTACAGTCTGGGTGGCAAAGAGTTGGACACCACTGCAATGACAGCATGTAAGGACATGAAGGAAACAACTCACAACAGGCAAGTGGAAAAGATGCACAAGGCAAGGTGTGGGGGAAAGAGGCATGGAGCTTCTATGTCTTCTCTGAGCACCCTCCCAACACCTCAACCAGAAAGCCTTTGAACGCCATCATTTAGGGGTTTTTACAGAGGCTTCATTACATAGGTGTGACTGCTTAAAGCACTGGCCACTGGTGAGTGGACTCAGTCTCCAGCCACTTGCCTCTCCCCAGAGGCTGGTGGGGGTGGTGGGGCTAAACCTTCCAACCTTCTAATCATGACTTGGTCTTTTTGGTGACCAGTCCCATCCTGAAGCTCTCTAGGGGCCCTAAGTCACCAGTCATTTCATTAGCTGATAAAAGACACTCACCCGTCCAGAGATCCTGTGAATAAGAACCTGAAAGCAAAGACCAAATCATCTATTTCCCAGTATATCACACCAAGTATGATTCATTCTAGGACTGTTGGAGTGGGTCAACAGTAGAAAATTATTAATATATTCCCAAATAGAACAAAAGTGAAAAATTATGACTGCATCTTTATAAAAACTAAAAATAAACAAAAACTTTTAGTGAAAAAGGATGGATGGTAAGTTTTTAAAAATGGAAGAAAAAGAAAAGATTATTTCATCCCAAAGGCAACAAGGAAGAAGGCAAGAATATCCACTATTACTAACTAGCATTATGTGATACTGTCCTGGAGGTACTATTGGCCAATATAAGTAGTTCAAAGGGGGATAAAATCAGAGGAATAAACATGAGGAAAAGAAGTCAAATGATAATTATTTATAAGTGCTATTACTTATTCACCTAAAAAAAAACCCCAAGAAGTTCTATATCTTGACTGTGGTGAGCATTACAAAACTATACACATTTGTCAAAATTCATTGGGTGTAAACTTAAAATTGGTGAGTTTTATTATATGTAAATTATATCTCAATAAACCCAAATGAATCATTTGAAACACTATTAAGAGCAATAAAATATTCGGTAAGGAGTCTGAATATAAAGTTAATATGCAGAAATCAAAAGTCTTTATCTATATAAACACACATTAGTCCCTTTTTATACGTGTGCTTCCCCCCCCAAAAAAGCCAAGAGCTACACGAAGTTTAAGATACTAGTGAGAGACAAAATAACCCCCATAACATCATAAAGATGTCAACAGCTAATGTATGATTTAATATGATCCCAGCAGGATTATAAAAGGCTTATTTTAAAAATTAAACAGATTCTAAAGTTCATACAGAAAATTAAACAAGCAAAAAAAGCCAAGATAATTCCAAAGTGGCTACCTAGAAAACTCAAGACATTAAAACAGTATAGCTCTGGGACAAAATGGATGTGTAGCTAGCTAGCTAGATCAGCGAGATGAGAGGGTTCAAAAAGATACTCCAATACTAGAATTCGGTATGTATATATACAAGTGGCTTTCAGATCAGTAGAAGACAGAAGATGCAATATAATGCTGTCACATCTGCAATAAGGCTGCATCCTCCACAAAACACATTTCAGATAAAACCATAAAACAGTAGGGAAAAGCTATGGTAGACTGAAGCCAAAAGGAACAATAAAAAAGCTGGTTGGGAACCCTCTGTCATCCCCAAAATGCTGAGGTTAACAGCACTAGTCCACCAAATCAGAGTCTGGGCGCGGCTGTAGTAGCAGCCATGATTAAACTGACAACCTCCTAACAGACACGACTGAGCGACTGGACTGAACTGAATGAACTGATACAAGCTGTCAGACCAAAGCTGTGGTGAGTCTGCTCCCTACCTTTCGGGAAGGCACAGTTGCCAGTCATCTCTAACTTTTGTGGCATGATCTGATGGTCCACCTCAGAGGGCTGCTGTAAAGATGAGATGAGATACGGCACATAGCACGTGCCTACTCAAGAGCAACAGAAGGTCTTACGGCTACCTTTCAAACTGAGACCAACATGCCTCAAGGCAAGGACAGTCGCAAAGTTTCATCATTTAAAAACATTTCTGTGTGTCTCTTCTTTGATCTTCCCCCACACCATGCAGCACAGGTAATGCAGATACTACCTCCATTCTGCACCGGAGAAATGAAGGATTAGAGAGACGACAGGACTCCAGCCCCGGCTCTGGGGGTTCAAGGTCTTGAACATGGGCGTACCCCTCCCCCCTTCTCATTTCCTAACTCATGTTCTGCTCATTGTCTTCTGGATTCCTGAAGAGGCTCACCAAACACCCTCCTGGCCTGAATGAGTGAGCAACAGATCCAGGACTCGAGTCAGATGTTCTGATGCCTGCCATCTGTCATCATACCATAATGGTCACCACGCCCGACTTCACAAATCTGAAGTTAATTGAGGAAGCCTACTTGGATTAATAAAACACCTAAGTTAACAAATTTAATAGTTTAAATCAGACTTTGGGGTGGGGTAGGGGGGAAGATGAAGGATGGTACCATCTGAACAGCAGTGTTAGAAGGCCTGTTTCCAGAATAACCAAAAGTCACCTGTGATCAGTATGTTGAAAGCTATAAGAAAGTACTTCTCAAATGCTCAGATATACTTGGTTAAATCTAAGATAATATTTGAATATATCAAAATAAGTGTTTTTATCAGTGCCTGCATTTAACAGATGAGGCAACTATGGATGAGCCTGGGGAAGTAACCTGCCCCAAATCACAGATCCAGTGAGGTGGCAGGACTAAGCCTGGCACCCAAGCAGGCAGACTCCAGCGGGTTGTTCTTAACCACTCTGCTGTGTTCTCTCTCCTGTTAAACAAGGATTATAACTGGCGGCAGCATCAAGGCTCATTTTTACTTTCTTCTTTAGATCCTTCGAGGAGAAAATTATGACAGTAATAAAGCAACTTCCATTTTGTAAAAAAGACAACTGTTTTTTTCCTAAACAGTTTAAGGGGTTCCCCAATAATCTTCCTTATATTATTTAAATGCTGTGTCAGTCCTTCCCTTCAAAGATCGCTCTAAAGATACGGCTTCCTTACCCCAAACACAGCAAATATGAAATAGTGATGTTCAGATTAGGAAGATATCGTCAGCCTTACATTACTGCCGCCAAGAAGGCTGTTGAAAGGCTAGCTGTGTGCGGGCAAAGGACAACTCTTCACAGTGAGGATGGAGTGAAATGACGCTGACAAAGAGCTCAGGATTAGGCTTCCTTAATGTTAATTACCCTCATCAGAACTGCTGTTACAACAGCCACTACCACATTCCTTCGCTCGGCCCATTTTCATGTCTGCCACATGAGGCCAATTTACCACTAACACCCACACTTTCTGTACTGCCCCACAATCCTTCCCCCAGGATGGGGGTAGCTTAGAACCGAGAGCCTTCTTAGAACCCAAAATCCTTAGATTCAACTCAATTCAGATTGGCTGTTTTCACCTTGTTTTTCTTCACGGAGTCTCAGACATTAAAACTACCACAACAACTACATAACCTACATTTTTCAAAGCTCAGAAGAATTCTGAATTTACTCAGACTTGGGGGTCCTTCACCCCCTTCATGGGTGATGAAGGAACACATGCTTTTCACAGAAAGCCCAGGCTAGGAAGTGAAATACCTCATTACAGATTAAGTTTCCACAAAGACACTCTCTGGCTGCCACAACCCAAATGCCGGCTCCTGACAACCGCAAAAGAAGAAAGAGTTTTTTGTTGTGGCTTTTGAAACACAAAACAGAAACACTGATTGTAGGTGCAGTTATCAGAAGCTACACACTAGAAATGTCTTGTTTCAAACAAACTGCAGCTCACCTGAAAAGATAAATTGTGTGAGTTTGTTTTTAAACTGCTGGGAGGCCACCGAATTTAAATAGACAAAGGAGTCCAGCCAAGAGGGAAAGAATGCAAACTGGGATGAAATCACAAGGCCTTGTACCATCTCTGTTTGAAAAAGTGGATTCAATTGTCTGCTACCCAAGTAATCTTACATTTCAAACAAATAAACCACCTGAGCACCTGATTCAACACAAAAGAGTGAGCAGATCTTTTTAGACCAGGATTCTCAAGTGATACTCTTCCATGTCTTCTTCCACCAGCTTCAGTCCTCCTGACTTTCTGTTGCCTCAGTTCCCACTCCTACTGACCCAATTGCTCTGTTCTGGTCAAGTGAACACAAAGATCCCTGACTGTGGTCTCTGGAGAGCTAGGCCCCAAGGGGAGGCATAAATGAAGAAAGCCAGCCCTTAAGGACCTCAGGGGTTGTGATATCTGCATCAATCTTCCTGTCATCTCTGGTCTTCTGCTTAGGCTACCATGACAAAACATGACGGCCTGGGCAGTCCAAGACCAAGGTGCTGGCCATTCTGGTTTCTGGTTAGAGATCTCTCAAGTCTCCTCTTGTAAGGACACTAATCCTATTAGACCAGGGCCCCACCCATATGACTTCAATTAACCTTAATACAGGGAAAACCAGCTGTAATAGAGGCATGTCTAGAGAAGGAAGGTTAAGAAATAGTGGGGATCTGTCATGTGGGAGAGGAAACAACATATGAGGCAGCAGGAACAATGATGAGGGAAGACCTGGAGGCATGCAATTGCAAAGTAGGAAGAAAGATGAGGCTGGAGTGGCCTTCCAGGATCAGGAAGTGACCCACCTGCTTACCATTTCTGGCATTCTTCCAGTTATGGCCTTGATCTAGGCGCCCCCCTCCCCAGACCCCCACATGCTGAATTACATACACACCTCCACCCTTTTAGGTCTAAAGGTTTAGGTGGACCCATTAGCATTATGAGAGACTGGGCACATATGCAGAGAAAGGAAGCGCAGAATGGAGGAAGATTTGTAGAAAGGCAGCTGGATCAACTGCAACTTTTAAAGATCAAGTGCATTTAAGTCTTCAAGGGTCAGAACTGTTCTCCACACAGTACCCAAGGTTGTTTTATTAAACAAAGGCCAATTACTGTCCCTTCACTTAAAACCCTCCAATAGCTTCTTACTTCACTCAGAATAAAAGCAAAGGTCCTTAACCAGGAATGCTTCAGTCTCAGGAATTCTATACTTGATGTTCTGTCTGGAAGGTTCTTCCCTGGGTAACTGCACGTCTCCTTTCCTCACTGACTTCAGGGTCTCATCAAAAGGCACTCTCACCCAGCCCCCCTATCTAAAATTCTAACACTCATCCCAGACATTTCACATACCACTCTCCTGCTTCATTTTTTTCCTCTCAAGCACTAATCATGAGGATTCTTTATAATCTGTTTGTCATTGTCTCCCCCACCAGCATGCACTGCATGCTGCACGAGGGCAAGGATCTCTCATCCCTTTTGTCCAATACTGTATCATCAGCATCTTCCACAGCACACGGCACACAGTACAGACGGTGCTCGGCATCAGTGTGCTGAATGAGTGAGGAAGGACAGGATCCTCACGCACTCCGGTCCTCTGGAACCAGGCAGACAATAAATGTACAGTTATCTAACTGAGTGAGTGAGGTAATGAGTGAGTGAGCATCTAACTGAGTGAGGTAATGCAGAGCTGAAGACGGCTCTGCAGGAAAAAAGATCCCCAAGTACACGTAACAAACATACTGACTGTAGGGGTGAACACCTACAGAGGGATTAAAACCCAATCCAAGAAATGATCGAGGGACAAGCAAGAAGTCACTACTGAAAACCTCCCCACAAAATGACAAGGTCTCCCCTTTTCTGAGTGTTTAGGATGTGCCAGGCCAAGTGTCTTACACACATGATCTCATTCAGTCCTTATAACCCTAATAAGGTGGGTATTATCATTAGCTGCATTTGACAGAGGAAGCACAGAGCTCAGAGATGTGAAGCGGTTTAACTAAGAAATGCAGCTGAGCTGGGCTTGCAAACCAGGTGTGACCAGTTCCAAAGTCCATGCTGGACCCACTTGGCTTCTAAGCCCTTTGAAACTCAGAAAGGGGAGTGAGTCAAGGGGCTGGTCTTCCTGGAGGGAGAGGCCTGGACTGAACCCGGAAGTGAGGTACCTCTGCAAACGGGAAGGGGAACAAAGCCCGGTGAAGGAGAGGGTTTGGCAAGCTGAGAGGCCCAGTGGGAGTGAAGACACACTGCAGCGTCAGAACTAAGAGCAGCAGCGACAAAAGCTATCTGACCACTTACAACCTGCCAGGTACTGTTGTAAGGTTTTTTAACATACTGAATGCCCTCAGTGATTCAAAGTAATATCATTATCCTCATCTTACAGTCAAGGAAACTGAGTCACAGAGAGGTTAAACACTAGTTCACAAGCAGCAAACAAGAGATTTGGATCCAGGCAGTCTGGCTCCAGGTTCATACTGTACAGATTAGTCAGTAGCAAGAAAAAAAGGGGGAAAAGGTCATCAAGGCATATGCACCATGCATGTGCACATGCCCACAGTCCCCACAGGCACATGGCGAAGTTCTCCCATGGCTTCTCCATGGCCCGTCCTCCAGTTACTAATAACAGTTGCAATCTGTCCTCTCCCCGTCTCCACCCCCTGCCTTAATCTGCCCTGATGCGCTTGTTGCCAGGCTGTCTCCCAAAGGCCTCTGATCTAATGGCAAGCGTTTCTCCCCAAAGATGCTCCCCTCAATTAGTGGTGAAATTTAAATCTGCCATGCAGACAGCACTCTGCTCATTTACCCAGGCAAACGAGCTCAATAAGGAGGAAGGTCACAGCTCTAAGTATTTGTCAAAGAGCATTTTACAGAGGGCTTCCATTTGCACAGAGGAGCCATGGACCACCTCTGACCTGCGAACAAAGCAGACAAGCTGATCTCCAGCCCCGGCTGCTGGGCTCCACGCTCACCCCCAGAGACCCTGGGGGAAGAGCCTCGCTTTCAGACTCTGCCTCACCCTTCCTCCCCTCACATACTGCCCTTGGGGTTGAACCTTTCATCTCAGTCTCACTGGAAGGTGTCAACAAGAACACCGACTTATCTGTGCCACAAATGGCTAAAACTGAATCTGAGCAATGCCCCGTGATGGCCTGTCAAGTAAAACCCACGGGGTTATCAGGATCTGTGCTAACCACAGTCTCAGCTCAGAACCACAAGGAAAGCCCCAGCAAAGAGCTACACCCCAAGGTGTACACTCTGCAACAGGAATGATCTAGCTGCTAAAACAACGTATGACACTGCTTTGTGTACCCACACCCACCCCTGCCAGAACTACCCCCCACTCCTTAAAAGATGGGAAACACAAAGCCGTAAGTAGGTGCAGAGATCCCCTTACTGCTTTAGCTCTCAGCCTCACTGACTTATTGCCTCTTCAAGAACTGAGATGTGCTTCAAGACAGCTTTTAAACCAACGTGTTCAACATGCTAAAAGTAATGATTAAAAACAGCCTCACCCCTCGGTATATACTCTCAGTACATGAGTGTACACACATGCACCAAATTTCACAGACAAGAATGTTCACAGCAGCACTATTCTTAACAGCCCCAAACTGGCGAGTGCCCAAACATCCATGAAGAACAGAATGAATGAATGGATAGTGGACTAGTCACATGATGGAACAGTATACAGCAATGAGAATGAGTGTGTCATGCAGTCATGAGTGAGTTTATAGATCCACCCACAGATAAATCACAGACGTAATGCTGAGTCAAAGAAGCTACACCACAGCGATGCATTTGGGATGAGACCATCATAAAGTATAAAAGCAGGCAGAAGTATTCTGTAACTGTCAGGAGCCAGGGTAGTGGTGACCCCGGTAAGTTTTGGAGGGAGCAGGTCATCTTCAGTGCTGGGTACTGGTTATACATGTGTATGCAGTTAGTGGTTATTCATTGAGCTGTACTTACCATGAGCGCCCTTTTCTTAATGGATACTATACTGTGCTGTTTGTTGTTGTTCAGTTGCTAAGTTGTATCCGACTCTTTGCAACCCCATGGACTGCGGCATGCCAGGCTTCCCTGTCCTTCACTATCTCCTTGAGTTTGCTCAAACTCATGTCCATTGAGTCAGTGATATATACTTTAATGCAAAGTTTTTAAAAAACTGCTTACGGGGTATTCCCTGGTGGTCCAGTGATTAGGACTCCATGCTGCTACTGCAGCGGGCATGGGTTCAATCTCTGGTTTGGGAACTAAGATCCTGCAAGTCTACGTGGCTAGTAAATAAATAAACAACTAAATAAAAACACTTGATTCTGCCACTTCCTCCCTTCCCATTAAAAAAAAAAATTACAAATTAAAAACAAGAAATAAAAAAACCACAGCTGCATACAGCCACTGTCTAACCTCATCCATTGCTGCTTTGGGGAAGTGTACTGTTGGGCTTTCCACAGCCACAGTAACCCAGTAACAGGAGCCACAAAATGATGGCCAGCACGGACTGAGTGCCGCGTACCAGGCACTGCGCTAAGAACATTACAAACAGAAGTTCACTTCATTCTAAAAAATTCCCTTTCAAAGAGCTATTATTTTTATTCCCAATTTGAAGGAACAGGAATGAGGCTTAGGCAGTTTAAGGTCAGCTACTGCTTGGGAAAGTCAGGACACCAGAGGTGACTCAAAAGCTCATGGACTTAACACTTGGCTACCTGAATGGGAAAGGAGTTCACATTATAAACACAGAAACCGCACTATGCCCCCGTTTTTCTTTTTCATGACACTAACCTTTTCATTGAATCCAGGCCAACTGTCTTGTAAAATGTATCACACTCAGATTTTGTCCGATTATTCCCTCATGTTAAGATTCAGACGAAGTGTTTTTGGCAAGGAGGCACACAATGTTAGGATGAACTGCCTGATTACCTTTGATTAAGTGGTAACCCCCCACATCTCTCCATTATAAAGGTATATTTTCCCTTTACAATTAGTAATGCATTGGGTGGTATTTTGAGATCATGCAAACATCAAGTTCCCTCTGTACTTTTTCTCAGTGATTAACCATTGAGGCATAATTTATATATAATAAACTGCATACATTAAAAGTGTACAGCTTAAGGGACTTACCTGGTGGTACAGTGGCTAAAAATCTGCCTTCTGATGCAGGGACACATGTTCGATCCCTGGTTGGGGAACTAAAATTTGACATGTGGTAGGGCAGCTGGACCCACACCACAACTGGAGAGCCCATGTGCTGCAATGAGGCGCCACAACCAGGGCCCGATGCAGCCAAAAGCATACAGTTTCATCACCACAATCGAAATATGCAACGTTTCCATCACCCCCAGAAGGTTTCCCATGGCCCTTTGCAATCAATTGTTCTTGTCACCCCCAACTCCCAGGCGACCACGATCCGCCTATAGATTAGTGTGCATTTCTGTCACTATAGATTAGTGTGCATTTTCCAGAGCCATATGGAAATGGAACCATAATTTGTAATCCTGTGTGTCTGGCTTCCATCCCTCTCAGCATATAATGATCCGAGGCGTGGCAGTGTAGCCGGGTGTGGCAGTAAGTCATCCCTCTTGGCCCCCGAGTAGTATTCCAAGGGTGGATGAACCGGTTTGTTTATTCCCCTCAACAGCAGCGGTGAGGGTTCTAACTGCTCCCTATCATCACTTGGTCCTGTCACTTGTGTTATTCTCCAGTGACTTGAAAACCCAATCATGTTCCTTGCTTGAATTAATTATTCATTTGTGTAATTATGCCCATCTCCTCCACCCCTGGATATCATGAGGGCAACTTTAGTTCAACACAGTGCCTAGCATTAATTAATATAGTAATGGATTAATCCAATAAATATCTGCTGATGGAATGGAATCTGCCATCCTCCAACACCACCACCATCAAAGGATGGTAAACTAAATATTTTTAAACCTATTAATGAATCATCAGGACATTTCTGTCTTTCTACAACCACTTGGGACTGTATCTGGATTTTTCCACTCCATCAGAAATGTCAAGCTTGACTATCAAGGAGTGGCCCTGGAAGTCAGACAGGAAAAAACCCTCTTGCATCACACAGCCTGCTCCGTGTAGGAACTGAAACCCCAATGCAGGGTACTGTGGCTCAATGAAAGACCCTCCCACAAAGAGCTTTTGAAAATAAATGTGAATTTCAGGGGCAATGTTGTGCCCAGGCAGGTGCTGCCTTGAAAGGCAGAGTCCTGGTGCTCTTACCAGATCTGGGGGTAGAAGAGAATATAAATGCTGCTGCTTTCTCTCAAGCCAAGCTAACCCTGCACTTTATTGACACAGAGGGCATCCTTGCAATGATAAAAGACCATGATGGCCTCTGACTGCACCTCCCAAGAGTCACCTTCCCTCATCTGGGTTCTTACAGCAAGAAAACAATCTCGAAGAAGATGAGATCACAGACGCCAAGTGCCCAGTACAGCACCTGGATCATGGCAAGTGCTCAGTGAATACATGTGTCAGGAATAGAAGATCGGGAGTTAACACGATGGCAGACCATCACTGGCATTATTATTTTACACAGCTGCAGACTCCCTTGACTACAGGGAGTTTCTCACTCCACAGAGACCAAAAGAAATTAAGATGCACTCACCATACCAGGGCCTACCAATTATTTGCACGGTACAGTCTGAATACATTATAATTCAAAATGCAAAAGAGGGAGGGGCCTTCTGTCCAAATGAAACCGCTTCTCCCTCAGAACAATTCTTCCCAGTGGCCCGTGGCACTTGCTCCAGGTGCTGCGGACTGCTCAGCTCTCAGTGAGCAAAGTGATGCAGAGAAAGCCTGCTGGATGCCAAGTAATTTTGCCACTGTCACCCTGTCCCCTTCTCCTACTGCCAAAAGAAAAAGATTAAAAGTCACAGACAGGGCAAGGTGGTTTGATCTTACACATTATTCAAAGAACTCTTTCCTAGAGAATGCTATTTTTAGTGAAATGGCCGACACATGAGGCTGAGGGCCCGGGGAGTCCATGCCGCAGAGCACGGATGAACAGGCAGCGGGCTCTCAGTCTACAGCACACTAGCCCTTCCGGGACGGAGAGGGGTGACCCCTGGAAGCTCCCTCGGGGAGCATCTGTGCTGTGTGATGGGGCCGTTTCCCCCAACTTGGGGAAGGGAGCCTTGACTCAAAACTAGCCCAGAGACTCGAGATTTAAAACCTCAGTTTTGTGACCATCGTGAGGTGTAAAGACAGCATCCTTATCCTCAGAAACTAGTCTCAGGATGGTGAGCAGGTTCTCCAAGTGAGTCTTCACTCCAACTCCAGGGAGATAAACTGTCCAGAAGTGAATATTCCCACTCCCTGCCCAGCAGAGAGACCTGAAGTCAGCGGGGCCGATGCGCCCCTGCACCGAGAAGTCACACTGCTATGGAAGCGAAGCAGGGACCCCACAGCCCCGACCAATTTCTCACATGGGTGAAAACTGGAAGAAAAAGTTCCCTCCAAAAAAAAAAAACAACAACCCAGAAACATAAAGTCAGTCCGACCCACACACTGCTGGGCGGACCCCAGCAAGGCTGCAGGAGTAGGTGCCTTTCCCAGCCCTCTGTGTGACCAGAGCCAGGAGAAGGAGAACCTAACATCTTACTAGCACGGTGAGCGTGGGGGCTGGCCCTGGGCCTGGGCCTGGGCTGGGCTAAAGGCATCTGCAGGTCAATCTGAATGCTCTTCTACCCACTGGCCCTTTCTTGAACACGTTCCAATTTTAGGAAATATGGAACAAGGATAAATGAACCAGTCAGAAAGCTCAGTAAAAAAAACAGGCGCAAACCAGGACCAATCAACCAGGACCAATCTCCACCCACAACATTACGAGCTAACCTAAAGATACAGAGGAGGAGCTCCAACAGAACCCTGGGAATGCAGGCGCGGTGCACTTTGAGGCGAGAAGGCAGCGATCCTTTCTTCCTGGTTTGTATTTAGGAAGAGCAGGCAATTTTCTCACGCAATGTGGGATCACGGTCCAGCAGTCCCAGGAAGATGGAACTAGCTGCAAACAAATCTCTCCCCATATTCCCAGGGACCCCCACGAGCCCAACTCTTGCCACCCTTTCTCAGGTCAGAGGTTAAAACACAGTTGGCTTGGAGATGAAATCGTAAAAGATGATGCACAAGAAATACAGTGTTAAAACAAAAGCTGTGGAACAGCAATGTGACCTCATGTTTTTAAACATTTTGGGGGACAGTATTAGCAGAAAATATAATTCAACTATTAATGCAGATTACTTCTGGAGAGCTGGGATTATAAGGGACTTTCTGTTATACACCTACACAATGTCTATGTTTACAGTAATTTTTTTACAGTGAGCAAGTGTATTGCTCTCATAATACTTTTTTCTTTTTTTAAATTGTTGGCTGTGCTGTACAGTTTGCAGGATCTTAGTTCCCTGACCAGGGAATGAACCCAAGCTGCCTGCCTTGGAAGTGTAGAACCTTAACCATTGAACTGCCAGGGAAGACCCCAAAAAAATACTGTTAAGGTGATGGGATGGCTGAAATCGTCCCAACTCCTAACGTTCACACCAGTTCCTCCACTGCAAGGCTCTGCCTGGGTTCCCGCTGTGACTCTGGCTGTGAAGCGGCAAGCGACTGGCAACAGAGGCCTCCCCGTGGCCAGTGGACACCAACTCCCAGGCACTGCCCTTGAAAGTCACGATGCAGGATTTTGTTTACCTGGATGAGCACAGTGCCAAGACGCAGGAGATGGACCCAGAAACAGGACACAATGACTTTTGACTCTGAACTGCATGGGCCAGTCCTGATAAACACGTTTCATCTGGAATATCATTGGAATCGACTGGAAGTGACTGCCTGGACTACCATGTGGAAACGGGCTTGTGTGGTAATAATGTCTACCGTGAGTAAGGGCGGGGGGCATGGTCAGGTGGCAGCACAGACTTCCCCTAAGAAAAGTGCAAGTTCAAGACTTACAGGCTTCCGGCTGCCAGGGGGAAGGATGGAGGAAGGGGTAGTCAGGGAGTGTGGGATGGACATTTACACAGTGCTGCATCTAAAATGGATGACCAATAAAGGCCTTCTGTACAGCACAGGGAACTCTGCTCAATGTCACATGGCAGCCTGGATGGGAGGCGAGTTTGTGGGAGAATGGATACATGTGTTATGTCCGGCTAAAACTAGTACAACATTGGTAATTAGCTCTATTCTAATATAAAACAAAAAGTTTAAAGAAAAAGGATAAGTTCAGTATAAATCAGTCCAAGCTGGGGAAAAAACCTGATCCGTAATTTATTCATTCACCAAAATGTAAGAGAGTCCCTAAGCCCACTTTACAGCTGTGCTCTGTCCAGGGAGGGAGGGGGCAGTGATGCGGCCCGCCCGCCATGTCTGTGGTCCGGCCCTCGGCTCAGACAGGAGCCACGTGATGATGAGGTGCCAGAAGGGGGCTGAGGACACTGGGGAGGCACAGATAGCACACCACAGAAGGGGAGTGTCTACATGACAACTGTTTAGACTCTTCAAAAAGAGTCATCATTAAAAAAAAAAGAGAAAGGCAGAGAGAACTGTTCTCAACTGGAAGGGACTAAGGAGGCAATCGCTAAATGCATTGTGAATATTGACAGGATTCTAGCACAAAAAATTCAGCTATAAGAGGCAGTTGTAAGTCAACTGAGTAAATGTGAGTCAACACAGGCAGCATAAGAAATGCTCCTGAATTAATGCTAATATTCTTAAAGAAGTCTGAGCACCAAAGAATTGATGCTTTTGAACTGTGGTGTTGGAGAAGACTCTTGAGTCCCTTAGACTGCAAGGAGATCAAACCAGTCAATCTTAAAGAAAATCAATCCTGAATATTCATTGGAAGGACTAACGCTGAAGCTGAAGTTCCAATACTTTAGCCACCTGATGCGAAGAGCCGATTCATTGGAAAAGACCCTGATGCCGGGAAAGACTGAAGGCAGGAAGAGAAGGGGACGACAGAGGACAAGATGGTTGGATGGCATCACCGACTCGATGGACATGAGTTTGAGCAAGCTCTGGGAGTTGGTGATGGACAGGGAGGCCTGGTGTGCTGCAGTCCATGGGATCACAGAGTCGGACACGACTGAGTGACTGAACAATTCTTAAAATTGATAATGTTATTGCAGTTATGGAGGAAAAAGTTCTTAAGCTTAGAGATATATCCCGAGATGTTCTGGGAGCAAAGTGACATGGTGTCTGCAGCTCACCTTCAAATGGCTTAACAACAATACAAATTGTGGGGAGAAAGGGTAAAAGTGGCAAAATGGTAACCAGTGGTGAGTATGGGGAGATTACGGTGTTGTTCTTTCCATGGATTTTACCATTTTCAAATTTAAAAGTTAGGGAGAAAAGAGAAGAGTCATAATTCGGTAAAGCTGACCAGCAACAGGAAGACCAAACGCCCTACAGGTGCAGCTAACCACGACAAGCAGCAAGCACAGAGTGCTTCCGCCAGCCGGGCGCCACACCCGCTGCCCGACAGGCAAGGCCCCCTGAACCTGGCAGCCCGAGGAGGCCGCCCTGTCATCACCTTCAGTTTACAGATGAGCAAATGGCAGAACAAAGATTCTAAATGCGGTCTAACTGCAGATCTGAAGCGATGTATCACTCTTCCCAAATGCCTCTCCTAGTGAATCTGTTTTAAGTACATCAGGAAAAAATGCTACAGGGGCCAGACAACAGAGGAATAGTTGAATTATCGGTAATACAGCCATTTAATGGAACACTGTACAGCAATTAAAAGTCGTATTTTCACAGAGTATTTAATGACAGGGGAAAATGCTCACCAAACAATGTCTGGTTTAAAAAACAGTGGATCTCAAATAATGGTTCTCTGATATAACTCTCGGTTACTGAGTTCTTTTTTCTGTAGGAAAACAGGAATAGGTAAGCTGGTAAACTCAGGGCTCTTTAGCATCGTGTGAGTTATGCTACACAATTTTTGAGAACTATAATACCACATAATCTGAATTATGTAAAATCAAAAACCTATACACATGCACAGGTGATTCCCTGCTAGCTCAGCTGGTAAAGAATCCGCCTGCAACGCAGGAGACCCCAGTTCGATTCCTGGGTCAGGAAGATCCCCTGGAGAAGGGATAGGCTACCCACTCTAGTATTCTTGGGCTTCTCTGGTAGCTGAGACAGTAAAGAATCCACCTGCAATGTGGGAGACCTGGGTTTGATCCCTGGGTTGAGAGAGATCCCCTGGAGAGGGGCATGGCAACCCACTCCAACATTCTTGCCTGGAGAATCCCCATGGACAGAAGGGTCTGGAGAGCTACAGTCCACGGGTCACAAAGAGTCAGAGACAACTGAGCGACTAAGCACACATACATGCAGAGGAATAAGACTATAAGGTAACACATCAAAATACCTACAGTGGTTTCATTAAATGGAAGAAAAATGAATCCTTTTCACAGCTTTTGCCTTCTGTTGAATTATTACAACAAACATGCTTAAATTTTAGGAAGCTGAAAACAAGTTCTATTAGGAAACTGAGTACTCAAAAGACATCTGCTTCCAGCACACATTAAGCTCACAGATACCACATCTAAGTTTTTTCTTGAAATTCTATAAAAATAGAAATTAATGCCAATGAAGGGAAGCATGTGACTAGAATTTGTGATTAGAATTTAAGGGGAGAAGGTAAGAAAGAAGAAAACAATGGAATTATGGTATTCTAGGTTGAAAACCAATCACTCCATCAACAACCAATGGACACTGCGTGCCGGGCTCTCGGAGTCTGGAGGAACAGAGAATCCTGTTCTCGGGACTGAAACATGCTGAGAAAAGCTACCAGGGAGGTTACACTCCAAGGGCTACTGGGGGTGGAAGAGTCTTGAAGAATGAGGACAAGTTCCAGAGGCAAGGAGGAATGTGGGACACATTTCAAACCTCACAAAGGACATACGCAAAGAAGTTCTGCTCTGGCCATACTCTTCTGATACACTGTGTGTATTCCTGTAAAACAATTTTAAAATTAATGCCTGCGGTGGTATAAAACAAAGAAGGGGAGGGAGGGAGGGAGGGAGGGAGGAAAGGACTGAGGGAAGAAGGCAGGCAGACACCACGGCAGGACTGTGTGCAGGAGGGAGGGGTCGGCATCTGGAAGGCGACGAGGAAGCAAGAAGAGGTTTACAGGAGAGGGGCTGTCACAGACTTGGGATGGACTGAGGAGGAGGGTGATGGCGGGGCAGGAGAAGTGAAGTGGAGAAGACGAGCCAAGAGATGGCAGAGGGGGAGTGACATACTTGGGAACTGATGCGATGAGTCAGAGAGGACGCTGAAGTTCCAAGCTCTGGGGTGTCAGGGTGAGCAGTGGGGCATCTAATGGAACTTTAAGAGAAGCAGAGGCTCAGTGGGGGCTGCTGGTGACCTGGGGGCAGGGCTGAAGAAGTCACACCTGAAAGGACTCTCAGGTAAGAAAGAGTATTGAGAAGCGGTGGATGGGAAAAAAGCTAAGCTCAGTCTAAGAGTCGGGAGAAGCAAGATGGGAATGATAGATCAAGCCCACTGAGGTGGTAAGCTAGGGGGTGCTACCCTAGCAGATGACTTCAAGCATTTGTTGCTACCACAGGCAAGCCAGTCAAGGAGCCCACTCCTAAGAGGCTCCCCCTGAAAAGGGAAGCTCACCCTGACAGGAGAATCCTAACCGATAAATGAAGAAGGAATTAGAGCTATCGTTGTCTCAAGGAAGAAGCATCAGTGGATACTAAAACTATGTGCATGTGTTAGTCGCTTAGTCGTGTCCGACTCTCTGTGACCCCGTGGACTGTAGAGGACCCCAGGCTCCTCTGTCCATGGGATTCTCCAGGCAAGAATACTGGAGTGGGTTGCCATGCCCTCCTCCAGGGGATCTTCCTGACCCAGGATTGAACCTGGGTCTCCTGCACTGGCAGGCAGATTCTTTACCATCAGAGCCACCAAGCAAGGTGAAAACGGTAGGAGAAAACAGGTATTTACACAGTCTCAAAGCATCTCCCTACAAAGTACTTATTGAGATAACAGGAGAAAGAGTAGCTTTATAGTGGAGAATCTCAGCAGATACCACCACCTTAATCAAGGGATCAAGAAGAAGATCTCCAGTGATGGGACACATTGACAACACACGCCACGTGGTATGATGCTCCGAGGACACAGCCTCATTTCCCTGATGTTTCTTCCAAAAGGGCAAACATGAACCTAGTCATAAGGAAACATCAAAAAAACAGAAACAACCCCAAGTTGAGGAAGCTCCTCCAAATGACTGATCTGTATTTTTTAAAATTATCAAGACCATGAAAAACAGATCAACTGAACTGTTTCAGATTAAAGGAGACTAAAAAGACTCCATAATTAAATGTACCATGTGGTCTGAGATTAGCTCCTGGACCAAAAAAGGTCCTTCTGCTTTTAAAGGATGTTAATCTGGCAACTAATGAAATGAAACATTTATAGATTAGATAGGTTAGTACTGGGTATTAATGTCATAATTTTGATAACTGCACGGTGGTTACATAAAGAGAATGCTTTTAGGAAACATCCAATGAAATGTTTAGCAATAAAGGTCTATCATGTCTGTAGCTTTCAACCATTTCAGAAAAAAGATTCACAGACATGTAGGGTAGGGACCTATGACACAGGCAATGTGGTAAAATGTTAACATTTAAGGAACCTGGAATTGTAACTTTTAAATTTCTTACAACTTAAAATTTTGGTAACTTTTTTTTAAAGTTAGGGAACAACCCCTCTAAATGTTACAAACTATCTCTCTGAAGTGTTGGGTCAACAAGGAGAGGCTTGAAATACCTAACTTGCTTCCTGCACACTTCCTCCTTGCCCAAGGCAGAGGTTCAGGAAGAAGCTGATATAAAACCAAGGTCAAGAAGATGGATGCTGACAAAAGGCTCTGGGTACAGAAGGACGAAACTGCAGATCGGTCATAATTATGCAAAGTCAATCCTGGGGTGACTGAGGAAACCCTGGTAACAACTCAAAGTCTACAGAGCACTCAATTTGAAATCCAGTTCCCCTGATTTGACACAACCTGAGTAAATATTAACACCATCACTCAGCTTAAAATGCTACTGAAATTATCAGTAGGCTGTCCATACCACACAATAGTTAATATCATTACAGGTAATACCGGAATTAGAAAGAACACATAGGGAGATTATGATCCCTACCTTGGTTTCAAATTAATACAAGCCTGTAATATTCTTGAGCTTAACTCCTAAAGCTCAAGAATCCACATAACCATGTGCCCACCATACCTCCTCTAAGCTCATCAGCTTTCACAGTATCCAGGAGAAAACCAAGGGAAACAAGGAAGCTCCAGGGGTTACAAAAGAAACGCCAAGGATGGGAGCTTCCTGGAGGTCCAATGGTTAGGATCCTGTGCTTTCACTGCCGTGGACTGAGTTCAATCCCTGGTCGGGGAACTAAGATCTCATGTCATGCGACATGGCCAAAAAGAAAAAAAAGTGTGTGTGGGGAGGAAGGGAGAAACACCAAGGAGACATGTTACGTTAGAGGAGCTCTAAATAAACAAAATAAATGTTTTTCAACACAGGTAAAATTTTATCACTTTAAGAGCAACACAGAAAATTTTAAGACAGTCAGTATTTGTGATAACACCAAGGTGTCAATGGAATTGGAAATGTAGCTGCTTGATAAGATGGTATCTAAGGATTCATTTTTTACTGCAGGAAAAAAAACCTATCAATATATGAATTTCAGGCACCTGACTGATGGCCAACTACACATTCCTTTTGTTCAACCAAAATGTGTTATTGTGTCCAGAACAGTGTTGAGGTCCCTGATAAATAAGCCCCTATCCCTGCTGAGAGACGAAGAAGGAGACAGGCTGCACGCCATGACAGGGGGGCTGGGGGCGCACAGAGAGGTATTCTAACCAGTTTCACCTGCCGTCCTGACGCCACGGCTGCCCTCCTCCCATGCGCCCAGAGGCCTCACGACTACATGAAGACGGAGGAGCCACAAGTCCGACAGCTCCTTCTCAGAAAGCATCTCACAGAAACCAGACATGATTCCAGAATCTCCAGATGGCTTACCCTCTTAGAAAGCAGCCTGCAGACAGTGAAAACTAACTTCTCTGAGGTGACACTTACCTGTGGCTTCAATGTACTCGATACATCGCTCGATAAACACAGGAATTGGCTTCTCCGGAGTCACCACAGTTGTCAAGGGCACCCCAAAGTAGTTACTCTCCCAGGTCGCCTTTGTGATGGATGGCCGGGGTTTGGGCTTTGGTTTCTGTCCAGGAGAGAGGGGAAAAAAAGCACAAAAACAAAATCAGTCTCAACACACAACTCAAACATCAGTAAGGCTTCCAGAGGGGAACTCACGGTGGTATGGAAACTGTTAGGAAAAAAGACTTCAAGCAGGATAAAGAGACTCACCTACTCATCTCATTTCTCCAAGTATCACACAAGACGCTGGCAAGTTGCCAGGTAGTCACACCTTGAGTGTGAAACTGCATTATGAGAACAAAGGTGTTTATAAGAAGCAGGCCATGTTTATTTAATAACAATGAGAGGACCGGCCAACATCCTTTATCAGGCGTGCGATGGAGTAAACAGGAAATATTCCAAACATTCCACACAGATAATAGATACTATACACTCAAAAGATGGCTAAAATCTTTTTTAAAAGATTAAAAAGTGGAATTGAAAACTAGTAATTTCCTCCTTCCAGAAGAGCACACAGTCTGCTGAAAGTTCCCAGAAGAACTCGCTCTGATGTATCAGTCTGGGGTTAACTCCCAATGGGCTGCATTGGGAGAGGGTAAAACCAACTAATCAGACATGACAAGTAAGATAATTCTTTGCTCCTTCCTAGAAGTCACCTCCCTCAAGTAGTAGGAGTAGCAGAAGCAGCAACAACTACTGGAGAGCTTACTATGTACCAAGGAAGTCCCAGATACCATTTCTATTCAACCTTATAGCATTCCATTATACCAAGGAAAATGTCTCACAGGACACAGTGTGTAAGTGACAGTGTGAGGATTCAAATTCAGGAGGGTCTGTCTCCAAAGTCCATGCTCATAAACATTACTGAGATATTTTGCTCCAAAATTATTCAAACCTTTTATTTTGAAGATCACACAAGGAAAAAAAAAATGCTCTAGACCAATGATAAGTTTTCTAAAGCTACAGAAATATACCTCAAATTCTGGCCTGTTATTAAAGTATCTACTGAAGAGGAGAACAACCAAATAGGATCAAGGTAAATGCTTTTGGATAAAGTCCACTAAAGGGGACAGCTAACTAGCTTAAATAGGTCAGTATCAATCGTTCCCTTTCCTCATCCTGCTCATCCTCATTCCTTCTCGTACCCCCTTTACATGGGTACAAATCACTTCCTATTTAGTCTGAGATTCGCTGAGGACTTTCTCTGCAAACGTGGCAAAAAAAAAAAAAAGAACAGGTGAGAATAAAACGCACACGAAAGAACAAGGCTATTCTGGGCTGTTGGTGGATACTATCTGACATGACAGACCAAAGGAAAAAATGGTCCAACCCTCATACATCCAGCTAACTGATTTGGAGAACCGTAATGCTGCATGAATGGATCCAAGGGTCCCAGAGAAGAACCTGCGCTCCACACAGCCTACCCATCCCTGTCGTTGCAACATGCCCATTCCTGGTAAAACCACTGCCATGGTCTCTCAGGTTGTGGGGCGTGGCTGCTGCCATCTCCCTGTATAGACTGCCTGAAGCAAACAGGCCCTGACTTCACACTTTTTATCAAAGAAGTATGGAAAAGAAAGTGACTTATAATTTATTTTCACATGAAAGAATTTAACCAACCTAGCCTCTCTCCAGCATCTTCTACTTAGATGAAGTACAACATAAAGGATTTAAGCTTCCAAATCTAACAGAATTTGGGTTTGAATCCCAAGGGACAGGTTCTATGACTGTGGTCAAGTTGCTTAGCACCCCGGGGACGGTACCCTCCTCACAAGGCGGTCCTGAGGGTGAAATGATATGATGTACTGGAAGGGGCTTGGTGCCTAGACAACACAGTCGCCCAGGAGTGTGAGCTGTTACTAAAAGAAAGAGAAGGACTGAGTGTTTTCCATCACACACAGCAGCAACCGGACAGCAATGAGTCAACTGACAGTCCACTCTCTCTTAAGGCTGCAGCATTTAAACTATAAGCTGCAGAGTCTGAACATACAATGAAGGCCATCTGGATTTAAGCGGCCTTCTTTTGGCCAACCCCAATCAGGCAGAATCTGCCAGTCAAAACTACCATAACAATACCATTGTTCTTCAGTAAAACCTTGAGGCTTCCAAATAAACTGTTGTTATGGAATGGGAAAAAAAAAAAAAAACTTTCCAAGAGCTGCCAGGAAGCCATTTCTAATCACTATAACGCCTCTGACCATAGTTCTAGTAAACAGACAGTAAATGTTAATGTCATACTTCCTCCACCCTCTCAATACGTGAGCTGATGAAGTGTGTCCTAACAGTTTAAGTTAGCTAGAAAATTTAGCTTCCATCACCTGAACACTTACTAAGTACCAGATTCTGGCTTAAATTCTTTATATGTATATTTCATTCCAGATTCACAATAGATCTGTGGGTATGGGTGTTTAAAACTCCATTTCACAGATGAAGAAGCTGAATCCCAGAAAAATTCAGTTATTTGCCCGTCAGTTCTGACTACAAAACCTGCGGCCTTAGCCACTACGGCTCATTACCTTCACCTGAAGTCCCTGGGATATGGAGGACAAACGGATGACTAAATAAATAACTGAGGGTACACTGACAACCTGAACTTCTAAAGGTAGTAAGGTCTCACATAAAATATACCAGGGATGTTTAAGCTGGTCAAAGAAAGAATGGGGCATGGTGACAGCTATTTCAATCAGCTACCAGGACTATTTCATGCAAAGAGAGCAGATTATCTTGTACAGTCATGTTGGGAGAGATGAGATGAAGAGGAAGAGGCAATTTTGGCCAGAGAAATTTAAAAAACAAACACCCCCCTCCCCCAGCTGTTTAAAAAGGAAAGGACTGCTCTGTCAGTGTTCAAAGCAGAGGCTGCAGCCGACGGGCAACATTCATTGTCAAGGAGGCCCTGCCGTCAGATGGAAGGCTAAATTAGAGAGCTGCTCTTACCCCTTCACCTCAGAGTCTAATAAGATCTAATCAAGCTCAGCACTCCAACTTACAAATGGAACGTGAGCTCTGGCAACAGCATCAGCTCCCCTTGTTGAATGACACGGATGTTCACTCTCATTCTAAGATTTAAACAAACTCAGCTTTACAGAACGCCAAAATATTCCCTTGAAATAACTGAAGCCTCTCTAGGGTGTCACAAAATCAGGCAGGGATTCTTGCGCAACTAATTCCATATCTTCTGAGGAAGGAAATCAAGACTGCGGTACAGGCCAAGAGTCGGGCAGGACTGTTGCTATGACAGGCAACACCGCAGGCATCTGAAGGGTTACTGGGCACATGTCGAGATGGAAATGCCATTCTTCTGAGTGGTCTGCCAGATGTCTCAGTCCCAGGTCAGACATGTGTCACTCATTAGGGCGTCGTCAGAGTGCTCGCAGCAGCAGGTCCTTGGAGAGAAGAAAATAACGCCATCCCAACAGCTATCTTCCTCTGGGCTCGCTCATTAGTGGGCTGGACTGAAAATAAGCAGCCAGCTAGAGGAAACCAAGTCCTGAGAATAAGCTACACATCTGCATGTCTAAGTTTAGAGTCTGACTAGGTGCAAAATGGAAAAATAAGAGGAATTTATCAGGAGTGGCCATGTGCTAGACACTCTGTGCTAGGTGCTCTGCACTTATCTGAAAACTCACAACCACCCTTCAAGGTAAGGGTTATTAACCCCTTTCTACAGATATGAAATCAAGAGGCTCACAGAGATTCACACCCAGCACTGAGAGAGCCAGGGTTCAGAGGCCAGTGACCTACGAATGTCAAAGCCTCATGTTCTCTCTCCTTCGTGACCTATCTCCATGATGAAACACCACTGACATAAACAAGGGGGTGGGTCAGCTCAAAACCTCTTCACTTTGTCCTATGGATAGGTATTTTTTGAATAAATAACACAGTCCATTGTTCTTTACTTCACAGTTTCCTTAAAAACCTATGAATTTTTTTTAAGCAAAAAACTTTTTTTCCTTCAAAGTTCCCTTATTGCTCGATACTAACCAAGTAGAAAGAAATAAACCAACAGTTTATGCCAGTGTTGCAGTGGGGAGAAATAGTGTTTGGAATCTGCCCCAAGGCAGATTGGCCTTTTGGCCTTTCTGAAACAAGAGCATAAAGGGGAAACTCCTGCTTATGGAAGAGTAAGCCCACCCTACAGCTCCTCCAAGTTCACAGGGCAAGAAAAAGATTAGAATGCCAGCCAAACAGCAAGGAAAAGCCAAGAGGAGATGCCCTTCTACCCGTCTGTAAGATGACTGGGTTCTAGAGCCACATGCGCAGCTGACACTTGAACAAAAACCGTTTCCAATAAAATACAAGGCCCATGTTTCTTCACAGTTTTTTCACGTTTAGCTGAGATGAGGACCATCTCTGTGGGGAGAGTGTCTTTCTTCTTCTTCTGACATTGTGCTGCTCTTCCTAGGATGTGAGGAACTGAGGTTCAGAAGGCCCTGCTCACACTGGCAGTACTACAGGCTCGATCTCAAGAAACACGTGAGGTAATCCATTCCCTGTGTCACTCTGTGAGTACTGGACAAGGAACAGGCGTCTACATACACACAGGACCGGCTTCCCAATGGGCTAAGTTCCTAGTACGCAGGAATCTAGGCAATTTTCCTTTTTTTCAAAAAAACTCATTTATTTTCTTTTCGGCTGCGCTGGGTCTTCGCTGCTGCACGTGGGCTTCTCTGGCTGTGGGGCGCAGGGGTTACCTGGCTGCAGTGCACGAGCTTCTCACTGCAGCGGCTTCTCGTGCTGCAGAGCACCGGCTCCAGAGCTCAGGCTTTGCAGATGCGGCACGTGGCTTTAGTTGCTCCGAGGCAGGTGGAATCTTCCCAGACGAGGTATCAAGCCCGTGTCCCCTGTGTTGGCAGGCAGATTCTTATCCACTGTGCCACCAGGGAAGCCCCCGTTTTTCCTTTTTAATGAATTACACCCAACGTCACATAACAGACTGGCAGCAGAGCTAACACTAAGACCAAAGTCCTCTCTCACCCTTGATGAATTTATAATCTAATTGGTATCAGAGAAGATATGTATCTACAGCAAGCAAAGGGGATCTAGACACCAGATAAATACCAACTGAATTACAAAGGAAAAACGGTCTCCCATAGCTTCAATGGGGAGCTCAACCACCCCTTCTGGATAAAGAATATTCTAACTTCTATGGGAACAGCAGGAACAACTATGTAATGATCCGAAACTGTCAACTTCAAATATTTTCTCCCGGTCTCCATAGATACCCTTATCCACATCAAATGATTTATCCAGATTTTAAGGTCAGAATATATGGTCACTGGAGTTGTACCACCTAGCACAGCCTTCTAAGTGCTTGATAACCTACCTAAAAAAGTAAATAAAAAACAGAACCCAGCCTGTGTTTTTTATTTTTGAGGAGGACTGTCATACAGAGCACAGCCTGGAACTGGGACAGTGTCCTCTGAATGGAGCATTCTCCCTCTTGAGAGTGAAAGCGATGCAACAAGCAAAGCCCAAGAGGATCGCCCATACGGTCTGCCAAGCTGCACGGTGGCCCACCCTGAAGTGACTGCAAAGTGGGTGAAATCTTAGAAAAACCCAGAGGTTCCGTCAACTACATTACTCCAGGTTTTTCCCAAAGTGCTCTCTTGCATTCCGTATCCAACATCACAGCTTTCTGATTGGTGGTGATTCTTGCACACTTCCAACACAGCTTCCAAAGGACCTCTTCAATTAGTAAGTTACTCGCTCATGCCCCAAATGTGTTCTTGGCTGACTGCTGCTCCTGCTTCTGGCTCTGAAAAAAATCTAAGCCCAAGTTTAACAGAAAACCCAAGGATGGAATTGATCTTGCCAGCAAACCCTATTATGAAAGGACAAATGCTTAGCCTCGTCTCTTTCACACTTGGAGCATCTTCCTTTAGGGATGGGCCACAGGGCAGCAGGAAGTCTCCCAGCAGCCCGAACCCTCCCTCTCGCAAGATGGGAAAGGAAAGAAAGGCACGCCATCCCCTCAAGGGCCCCAGGACAAACTGAGACCATAGCTTGTTGCTTATGGTACATGGGCACAAATCTGGGTCAATCCCTGCTAAATGGCCAGTGCAACAGGAGGCTAAGCAGAGAGGAGGGTCCACTAGTTTCAGGAAATGTTCACAAACATTCATGACCGATTCGCCACTCACTGAATCTGGACTTCTCAGAGCTGTGGGGCTCAGCTTTTACCTGCTAGCCTCCTCCCAAACACTGGATAAAAAGTATTCAGAAGGCCTTTCTCTATGGAAGTAGAGGTGATTCCCTGACTCGAGCTGAAATAACTTGAGTTTCTACAAAGATATGTCAGTATCACTAGGCGGTAGAGGAGAACAAGTTGGCTCAGTGAAGATCAGAGCAATTTTCTGTTCTTTGAAAAATAGATTTAGGTTGCCTATTGTCATTTTTTTAAAAAAAAGAACAGGTGTGCTAAGCTAAAGCAGATAGTTAAAGATAGCCTATTTTTGTCACCAAAAACAAACTACAGCAGTTCTTTGGGCTTAAAATAAACTGAGAACCGAGTGACACCAGTTCAAAACAATTTCTCCAAGTTCCAGTTGCTATTTCAGCGCCTCCATGCCTTTTTTGTCCTCTATTCAAGCAGACACTGAAGCTAGAAACAAACCACCACGCTGTTCTTAGGGGGCAGTGTGGGGAAATAGATATTTCTAGATAATAACCAGAGTCCTTTGTCTGCAATGAACAAGTTGACTTGGTTGACTGAGTGCTCCAAGTGTGTGCCTGGCTATTGAATATTACCATCCTTCTCAGAGACTGGACTCTAAAAACCCACAGAAAATGGAAGTCAGAAGACTGGGGTTCCCAAATCTCAACTCCTCCGCTTAGTAACCACACTAACTTAGAAGCACTAAATGAGTCTCAGTGTCCTCATCTCTAACACCGGGATTTTTTAAAACATCACTTCCTTAAGACTGGTAAGAGAAACAGATGATGAAAAAAATGGATGTGAGAATGCCTGGCACTGGACCTGGCACACAGGAGGCGCCCAACGAGTGTAGGAAAGTATACGCAGAGCCTTTCACAGGGATCCGTGGCCTTCTGTTATTCTGCCTGGGTCTCCCTCACTCCCTGCACATGCCACGTTTTCTCAGTTTCAAGTTCCACACCTTTTCCTCAAAACTTTACCCCAAGAACCCTCCATGTTCACTGACTTTTGCCTGCTTTACCCCTTAAATCTCAGTTTTAGGACTTCCCTGGTGCTGCAGTGGTTAAGAATCTGCCTGCCAGTGCAGGGGACACAGGTTTGATCCCCGGTCTGGGAAGATTCCACATGTCTCGGAGCCAAGCCTGTGCAACACAGCTACTGAGCCCACGCACCTAGAGCCCGTGCTCCGCAACGAGAAGCCACCACAACAAGAAGCCCGCACACTGCAATGAAGAGTAGCCCCTCTTGCTGCAACTAGGAAAAGCCCTGCATGTGCCAACCAAGACCCAGGACAGCCAAAAATAAATTAAAAAAAAAAAAAAAAAAAAGTCTTAGCTTTATATATCATTTCCTCAGGGAGCTTTACCGGACAGCCTACCCCAGTTGCGGGTAAAACTCCTTGCCATACAATTCCTTAGCACCCTGTACCTTCACTCTGGCCATGTTCAAAATGCATGTAAATACATGGGTAAAAGTCTATCATTCTCTGTTATGGTAAACTAGATGAACACAACTACCACACGCATGACACTCAGCACAACGCCAGGCACGCAGGCGCTCAGGGAATGCCCACGCATGGAGTTGAATGTGTCTTTCCTAAAAGAATGAATGGACATGCGCTTTGGAGCAAGAGTGCATGCGTGCTAAGTCGCTTCTGTCGTGTCCAACTCTTTGCGACCCTGTGGACTAGAGCCCGCCAGGCCCCTCTGTCCATGGGATTCTCCAGGCAAGAATACTGGAGTGGGTTGCCATGCCCTCCTCCAGGGCATCTTCCTGACCCGGGGATCGAATCCGCATCGCTTCTGTCTCATGCATTGGCAGGCAGGTTTTTTACCACGAGCGGCATCTGGGAAGCCCATGGAGCAAGAGTACTTCTTTTCAAAGAAAAAATTCTTTCAGGAATCAGAACATCCAAGGTCCAGTCGGCATCCCAATACCATTTTTAAGATCAAGGTATTCATCTGGCCTTCGAGAGCTCAGAGCAGGGCCAGCCCCCTCTGCAGCGCACACTGGAGTCTTTCCCGGGTAGGTTACAAAGAGCTCATATCTCACACCATTCAGCCTGTCAAAATGCAACAGCCCTCCCGGTCGGGTGAGCAGTCCAATTCCCCAGCTGGTTTTTATTCACACTAGAAACTTTAACTCCGTTCTAGGCCTCACAAAATGAGAGCTGTGTCCACACAAAGCCACAACAACCAGCCAATTCACTGAATCCGATGAAATAAGCCAATTCACCGGGGGGGACACAAACTGTCAAACTGGTTACTTGGTGCCTTATAGACCAAACAATGCGTGATTGAATTGGCTTGCTTTTCAATAGGTTGTCTTGTCATGTGGTAGCTAGAGTGACTGAAAGATTTTCTTTATGATTCTGTTTTGTCTATTTTCTTTTTAAAACACAAAATAAGAGCACACCAGATAGAAGGGTAAATAGCCAATGATGTCTTCTCTTTAAATCTGTGGTCAAGCTCACTGAATTCAGCAATTTGAGCTTGCCCAAACAGTACATTTTGTGGACCAAGGCACCCCAGCCTGTTTTTTGGCTTTAAAATAAGACCCTGCTGCTCCTGATCTCATCTTTGCAAACGCACGGTGCTGGGAGACAGAGACCATGTGCAACGACAACTCTCTACAGACAAAGCATCTATTCATGGACCCCACTGAAGTGCAATCGTAGATTTTCAATTTCATTCAGCTGAGTGCGGAAGGCTCCCACTATGAGGGTGGGTTGCTAAATGGTTCAGCTGGGAAAAGGACCCGGAATGAGAGTGAGCTTCACAGTCTGCACTTTCATTATTAGAAACGAAAGCCATTCCCTGAACTCCAACTCCAGTTCTACAGTAAAGAGCTAATCCAGTATATCAGCCAAGGGCACTGAGCAATTTTTCTTTCTCCACATGACACAGGTACCCGGAGCATAGCTTTTTTGGCTGTTGTTAGGCTTGTTGCTAAGGTAAGGGCTGAGAAAGCAGCTAAGTGACATACCGGGTTAAAACTTATAGAAAAGGGAGGAACAGTGTTGGGTCCCTAAAGCTCTCAGCTAGACCAGACCAGTGTTCTCCTGTCCTTGAATTCAACATGCGTACTTTCACCGTCAAGTCTTTCTTTCCTCACAGCACTTCTTCAATTCTACTCATTCTTCAAGGTCCAGTTAAATAATAACAACAATGAATGCTCATCCAGCATGCAGCATGCTGTGTTTTATACGCACAGTCTTATTCCACTTCTCACACCCTATGAGACAAGTGCTACTGCACTGGCTCCTCTTGCTGAAGGGACGTGGAAGGTGAATCACGTGCCCAAAGGCCCAGCCAGGACGAGGAGGAATTGGAGGAACTGGCATTTGGTGTAAGGCCCCCAGTTCCCAGAGCCCGAGCTCCCCATCACCCCACACTGCACGACCCTAACCAGCCCCAGCACAGGATGCCTGCTCTGCCCAAACACAGACCCACTCCCCTCGCCCTCCAAGGCAGACCACCTACTTTCAGAAGCTGTGCACGTCTCGCTGCCTCACCTGGGTGCTGTGGCGTGGGTGAGAGCAATCTGTGCCATCTCCCCAGTGGTGTCTGGCGTGCGGGAGGGACTAAGTGTGTTGTTTCCCATTACCACCTGGCTCTCCCCTCACTTCAAATAAATACTGAACTGCTTTGTCATGCCAATAAAAGTCAGAGACCAGATTCCCCCATGTAGGGGGATTTGGCACTCTCTGCCCCATGGGATCTTGCTTTTCCAGTAGAACAAGTGTCAGTCTGATTCCTTAATGGCAGCAGATTTTAATAGAAGGTTTGCGCCAATCAGGAACAGAATCAAGACTCCGCTTCTCTCTGCATTAGGATGACAAAGCAGCAAGGCTCCTTTTAAGGCACCATTTTCCAAGGCAGGAAAAGACATTTTTCACCTTTTACTCACTCTTTCCAAAGGATACTCCTAAATGACTTCTGGCACGCTATTGCTCTGGGGCCAAAGGTAATCGTTTCTGTATGACTTGAAGAGGTGGGGCCCAGATAACCAGGAGGTACGGGAAGCTGGTCACTCCTTGCACGCTGACCCAGCAACCCCATGAGGCAGTTCTAGGCGAGTAGATGCGCGTGACCGGCATGGAGGCGGCTATCTCAGAGGTCCCTGTAGCCAGCTGTTCCCTGCAGAGCCTACTCTTCAGTGCACAGCTTATCTGGGGATGCGTTTTACAAGCATTATTTTCAACAGTATTATAAATGTAGCTAGAAGTCAGAAAAACAGTTCTGATTCACAGTGTGATATTATGCCACCTTCCTAATTCCCAGGTGTGCAAACACCCCCACGATTAGAAGACTGTCAGCATTTCGATAAGCTGTGTTGGCAACAGTCTTCACTGGGAGTGGTGGAGGAGGAGAGGAAAGTCACAGCGTTCAAAATGTTTGGATTCCAGGATTATCAAACAGGAGAGCTCCGGGGAAACACTGGCAGGCTGGTCAGGCTACTTTCCGGCTTCTGAAATAAGAACTGCTTTCCACTGGCCTGCCCACTATTAGCTTTTAGAGAACAAAATACTGATGGCAGATGAAGGTTGGCAAATGTAAAACCAAACCGTGGGGAGAGCAAACAGAAGAATGTCCACGCTGTTTATTAACATTCAACTGAGACTGGGAGGGGAAGAGAACACACAGATACTGCCCTGCCCTTTCTGATGTTCCGTAGGTCAGAGAACTCTGGAGGCTCTGGCCAGTGGTGACAGAGGAGCAGGCTGTATGGCATCCGGGAACAGGCAGGGTGTGAACAGGCTTTCCCTGTGAGGGCCACGGCACCAAGCGCCTCCAGCTCCAAGGGCCCTCTCAGCCAGTGTGGGCTGCAGGACTGGCCTCCAAAGAGTGTTCCACATCAGAACTGTCAGCTCTCAATACAGCCTGGACTCAAGGGCCCTCTGGTTTGGTATATCTTGCAATGATGAAAGTTTGGGACGACCTTTCTTCCAAAGTTCCCTGAAACACTTTCAGATAAGTGACTTTGTTCTCTGCCATTTCACAGCAGGGAGAGGGGCAAAAGCTTTCAATGAAGAGAAACCATCCTGTACACCAGCGGTCCCCAATCTTTTTGGCACCAGGGACCGATTTTGTGGAAGATAATTTTTCCGCAGACTAGGAAGGAGGTGGGGATGGTTTCTGGATGATTCACGCACATTACGTTAGGGTGCACTTTATTTCTAATCTAATGTCGCCGCAGATCTGACAGGAGGTACCAGCTGGCAGCCTGGAGGCGGGGGACCCCTGCATACAAATGCTGGGGGAGGGCCTGCGTGTGAGAGTTCTGTTGTGGCGTCTCACTGACACAGCCTCCTCTGAGAAATAAAGGGTGTTTCCCCTACTCTAACTGGGGGGAAAATAAAGTTGGGAAATGTCTTTTAGATCTCAAGGTCTAAGTCCACAAGGACAGAGCACACTGCCCTTTACACTGCAATTCCACACAAGGTAAAGAGACTTCCCCTGCCGCTGCACTGGGGGCTGTTCCCCCAGATCTGACGGCAGGCCCGACATTCCTCACACACACAGGTGACTTTTCCCCTTTCCGCCCCACCTGTGGTCCCTAAATCAAATCTGCAAGTAGTAGCAACCCACGTAAAGAGCTGCAGGGCGCTCTGATTTTACAAACACGGGACGGGTCTATAACCTGCAGAGGCAAGATGACTTTTCATTTATATACCTGGAGACCTTTCAATGATTTACGTGTGCAAATAAAACAATCATCCAATTTTTCCCTATCTAAAATGCAGCAACCTTTACAGATCATCGAGGGGGAGAAGGAGTATTTAAGAGATGTATGGATGAAATGTTCCTTTCTCAGTCAAAGACTACGGACTATGACGTTAGATTCTTGTGTTTCAGTGAAGAAAGGCCAAGCACGTCATCCGGTTTAGCTGCTTGTCCGGATACTGACAAGCTCATTTCAGTAATTGAGTGATCTGCTCACTTCAGTAATTACCTAAGTACTGTTTTGGACAAAGACTTCTCAGGTTATCTCTCCAAAAAGTCCTTACCACTTGAGAGCTACCAGTAGGAGCTTTCTGAGACACTGTTCACTTACTTTTCCCCAACTTTTTATTTTGTATTAGGATATAGCCCATTAACAGTGCTGTGACAGTCTCAGGTGAACAAGGGAGAAACTCGGCCACACACACACGCGTCCTCCCCCCGACCCCCTCCCACCCAGGCTGCCACGGGGCCCTGAGCAGAGTTCCAGGCGCTGCACCACAGTCCCTGTTGGTGATCTGTTCTAAATACAGCGTGCGTATGCATAGATCCCACACTCCCTGGATATCCCTTCTACTCTCCAACTGTAAGTTCCTTCCCTAAGTCTGTCTCTTTCTAAGTTCATTTGTATCATTCCAACACTGTTTACTTTCTAAGGCAAGTCAAGGAGGAAACACACACAGCGATTTTTAACCAGGGTAAGCTGTCCTTGAAAACCTTTGTCATCATCAATGAACTCTCACCAAGACTCCTAGAGCTCGAAAGTCATGTCTTACCTTAGTGTTTCTTCTTAGACTGCGAAGAATATTCCTCCTCCTCGGGTCTTCATCGGTCTCGTATGGAATGACAGCGCTGTCTCCTTTATAGCCCTGGGACGCCTGGTCCTCCTCTTTCTTCCGGATGGGCCCGAGCTCGTCGTCGCTGCCCACGCTGAAGCTGGTTCGGTAACTGGCAAACCTCCCCAGCCGGCTGCATCTCGTCCTGTACAGCACTGGCTTGCTCACGATGGAAACCTTGCGGCCCCGCTCCAAGGAGCTGGTGTCCATTTCGCTGTCGGAACCATTCCCGCTGCCGTTGGACTGGGCTTTGTTGATGTTCCGGATGGTGATGATCTTGCCCTGTGTGCTGTCGTGGGGCACCGAGTATATGTTTTCTTCCTCATTCCTTGGCTTGACCACAGCGTCCATGGGTTCAGCATAATCAGAAGGATCGAACCCATCTGGAGGTAGCCAGGTGCTCGACGAGACGGACTTCCTCTGTCCGTCTCTGTGGCCCTGGTCTAAGTAAGACAGATCCCCCTTGGTGATTTCGAAATGGACAGGAGGCTTTGGCTTGACTGGTGGAGGTACCTTGTTGTTCAGTTTACTCTCAAAGTTGCTCATGATGAAGGACAGCCCATCATTCCCCTCCAGCTCCATAGAGAGCTTGGAATGGTCTTTGGACAGAGAGGGCAGTGGTGTGTCTTCTCGAAACATGCTGTATGACGGCGTCTCGATGTCCTCCTCTGAGTCCTGCAGGTTGGAGTTGCAGAGCGGGGAGCCTGCCCGGGGGGAGTTAAACACCTCTTCGGTGGTGCTGCAGGCCTCGGCAGCATTGTCGTACATATGCGTAGCCTCAATGATGTTCTTTTTGTCCACCACATCTTTAAAAAAGGGGTGGAAGATCTCAAGTTTATGCTGGGGTTGGCTACAGGGGATACTCGTGAACCTCCCGTCAATTTCTTGAGCAATCTCCTCCCCCTCGGTCAGCTGCTCCCGACTTAAGTCATTATCCAGGACATCTATAGCGCCGTCAGTGAGTGCAACCAGCTGAATGGGGATAATATCCTGCACTTCACAGAGAAAGGCACGTAACATAGCCAAGGAGGCCTTACGTTTGGCTGAGTAAAAAACAATGTACCCATGGACCAATCGGCTTTTTCGGATGCTAAATGAGGAATGGTATGAAAGAATAGACAGTTCGATGCGCTTCTTGTGTAGTCCGATTGGGAGTTCAAGTAAAACAGAGTTGTTGCTTCCACAGTGGGAAGACTTACAGGTTTGAGACTGAAGGACAGGAAAGAGTATGTCATCTGCACTAAAAGGATCCCCACACATCAGACACATGACAATTCGCAGGTCAACGTCAGCCAGGTCTTTGATGCTGGCGGTAGAACTGACCAGGTTTAAGTTACGCTTGGAGTCCAGGAGACCTTTCAAAACCTGACTGATCTGCTTCTCGTTGATGTTGCGCCCGTAACCGATGCCAGCGGAGGCAGGGTCGAGGAAGACGCACTGGAGCTTGCTGGCCACCTGCTGGCCTTGCTGTATCAGGCTGTGCAGCGTCTCTCCGCTGGTATCTCCTCTTTTGTTAACCAAGATCAAGGTCAGGGGGAGATGGGCTAAGTGATTATCTCGCCGGCCAAGTGTGGACTCTCTGCTCTTCTCTATACTCTCTACCACATATGACAGAGACTCCTTTGAATTGTAAAGGCAGAGACAACCATGGGGCTGAAACGTTGGAGTCTGGAAAGAGTTCACGGGAAGCCTGACGTTCCCTTCTATTGGCCTCAGGGAGAGCTCATACATTTTCCCGTCTATTACATACTTGTCGTCATTTGTACAAAGAGCTCGAATCTCATTGGCCAACTCCCGGGCAAGGCCGTCCTTGCCCAAGATCACCAAGTTGATTCTATCAATGTTGGGGTCGGAGAGTGAATTCTTCTGATTCCGGTCAGATGGTCGGATAAACCGAGAACTAACCAAGTGCTCAATCTTAGCGTCCACGCAGGCGGGGCAGCTAGGACACGTCTCCTTGGTTGGGTGGTACACGAAATGAATGTGCTTTAGAATTAGGGCGTCCCGCTCCGCCTGGAGCTTCTGCAACGCTTTAAACCGCTGTTCCTCCCCAAGCACATCCTGGATGACACCCATCTTCTCCTTGCTGGGCTTGGCATCCAGCTCCAGCTCATAAAACAACTCTGAGTATTCCAGCAGCAGCTCCTGAAACTCTTCCTTCGCTTTGTCTATAATCTGCTTTTGGTGTTTGCCATAAATATCCATGTAAACAGATTCCTCTAGCCACTGGTAGAAATCTTCGTTCATAATAAAACTGCGGGCCTCTTCCCAAGGCTTGCCAGGAGTGATGAAAGGAGAGGTCTCCAGGTTTTCTTTAAACGCCCTTCTCATCTCAGCTCGTTTCCTCTCGTTCCGCAGCTTCTCTAAGTGGGCCTCGTAGAGCTGCTCTGCAGGGACAGTGTCCATTAAGTCGAAGGGAATCCGCTCATTCTCCATGTTGTCAATGTGGCTGGTGGCATCCCACGGCGTCTCCTCAAGCACAACAAACCACTTCAAGAATTCTGGCTTGGTCTCCAGCAGTTTTTTGGCTTTTATGCAGCTTAGGTGGTCTATTTCATCTAGGTTGGGGATAAGAGCTTCAAAAGCCAAGGGCAGGGCTGCCAGGTACAGCTTCCTCCTACGCTCAATGTGCTCGTGCTTGAGGCGATGGATGTGCTGGAGAAACAGCTTCTTGGCTTTCTGAGTCCCTTCCAGGTAGACATAGTCCTGGTACTCGGGAGAGGCCTGCATCTTTCGGCTGACGCTCAACCAGTTCTCATTGTGGTTTTTCACAATGCGACTCACCAGCCACTCATATTTGTCTTTTGCTGTAGCTATCTGTTGGCTCTGCTGCTTGAGCGCTTCAAAGTACGGAATGATTTTTGTCTTTCCCCGACTCTTGTCAATGAGTTGCACTAAGGTGCTGAAAGCTAAGTCCACATTTACATTGGATCTTGCAGAGGTTTCCACAACCTGGAGGTTCTTTTTGCTTAAGGCAAAAGTATGCGCATCTCTAATGTACCGCTCAACACCCTCATCACACTTCGTCAGGACAACCACAATGGGCTTTTTTGTTTTTGCGAGCTGATTGTAGAGATTAGAGACGAACTTGAGCTGGTCATCAAAGTTCCTATTCATGCCCCTGCTAACATCAATGCCAAGAAGAAAACCATCAATCAGCAGCTTTCCATCTGGCATTTGCTTCTGCTCAAAGTCCTGCTCCAGCCCCAGCTGGTCAGTGCAAAAGTACATGAGTTTTTCAGCTGATGCAAGCTTGGTTGCAGCAGCTCTCTTGATATACGGCTGCAGGGTCGTGCTCCGATGAGGTTGAAATGTCTGATCATCAATGAATTCGGTCTGCTCCACAACATGCATCTTACATTCCACACAATCCTCCAGGGAACGGCCGACTTCTCCCCAGTAGAGAAAGTGGTCATTATTGACCACTCGCCCACCAAAGTCACTGGTGCTAAGGACAGAGGTATGGTCCAAATGAAACTCGTCCGCGCTCGGGCGCACGAAGCGGTTGCACAAACAAGACTTCCCGATGCCACACTGGCCCTTCTCCTTCTCTGTCCCAGACAATCCCACCACGCTGATGTTGTAGGTGGGAATGCGGACATCTTGCTTTCTTGCCATCATCATCGTCGACACATCCTGCCACAATCCGCCACTTCCAAGATCAGATTAGTGTTTTCCTGTGGACCCAAAGGCTTCCCCACATTATCAGTGGGGGCTGGCTGCCCACGAAGCAAAAGTGTCAGATCTCATAGTGTCTGTATACCAGTATGAGGTCAGTTTTTGCCACTTTTCATCGCCAAATAGCCAACATTTCTTCCTGGATGGGAGAGAGAAGAAAAGAAAACCAATCAGTATCATAATTTTGAACCCAATTTTAATCACCAAACAAGCAAAACTCAATTTTCTTCTTCAACAAATAAATATAGTAAATATCAAATATACCAGGCCTTAAGCTAGGTGAAACTGTAAGAGCAAGTAAACTGAGGCTGACATCTGTGTGCCTTCAGAGAGGTACGGTATCAGCGACTGGAGGGAGACACCTCAGGAAGCAATGTGCTGAGGACCAAAACAAGGGCCTGTACGTGCCGCGGAGAGATGGCCGACTCCAGGGCTAGGGGAGGAGTGCACAATATGAGCCTGTAACAACCTGTTGTACAAGGGGGGAAGGAAGTGCTTGAAAGGATGATAGGGTACCTCACCAGGACACGGGAACCGGGCTGAAGGGGCACCGACTGGTCAAATTTGGGACACTCTGGACACCAAAATGATTAAGTACAGAAATGAATTACAATCAGACAATTATCACTTAACACTAACCTAGGGGGGAAATTTTGATTGGGAGCAGGATTTTGTACAGAAGTGAGGATTCTCCTGACAGACTACTTAAAAGATGCAAAGGGAAGAAGAAAAACAAATGCTAATTATACGGTGGAGATAGTGGACAACACTCTGAGAGCAGGGAAAACAATCACCATCAAAGAGGCCAGAAGGACACCAGGGGCCTCCAGATGTGACACCCCTGGAGGACACAACATCCCCACGCAGTGTGATGGCCTGAGTGCCTTACACCTCTGCCTTGTCACCAGGAAACACCAGACAAGCACAAAATGAGCAAGATTCTATTAAGGTGATGGTGGTGGTGGTGGTGGTGGTGGGGGGGGGTTCCTGTTTAAAAAAAAAATCAGTGTCATACTAGACAAAGAATGGCTTTGTAAAGAAATATTCCAGACAACAGGAGGCTACAGGGGCATTATAAGTAAGTGCGACTATCAAATCCTAAACTGAATTCTATATGGGTTGGGGGTGGAGGGGCTGGAGAAGGAAGGCTACACAGCACATCATTAGATCAATTAATGACACTATACTATGACTAGAATTAGATAAAAAGTATTTTATCAGTGTAAATTTATGCAGTTTATAACTATCACATGAGAGAAGAGCCCTTTTCTTAGGAAATGCACACTGAAGTATTAAGAGGGAAAAGACCATAATGGTCATGACTGGTTCAAAAAAAATTATATCAATATCAAAAAAAATTATATATATTGAGAAAGAATAATGCAAATGAAGTAAAATATTAACAATAGGTGAATCTGAGTAAAATGCACAGGATATTTCTTTGTACTGTTTTCATTTTTTAAAGTTTGTAATTATTTCTAAATAAAAAGCTAAAAAAAAAAAAAAAAAAAAAGGCGGGGTGTGTGTGTGTGTGAATATGGGGCCTGTTTCCCTGACAAGAACATAAACTCTGTGAGGACAGAACCCATCACCCTGCCTTGTTCACTTCTGTGTCTGCAGGCTATGATGTCATGTTTGACACAAATATTTACTAAAGGAATGAATTAATGAATTGACTGAATTCAAATAATTCAATTCAATTCAAATAATTAACTGAATTAATGAATGACTCTTAGAGCATATTAAAGAGCCCCCAAACTCAGCCTTTTAGACTTAGGAAAGCCTTGCTGTAGGAAGTTCCACCTCAGGAGAGATGTGGAGGAGATGAGATGTGCAGAGACTCCTCTCTCCCCAGAAAAGGGCGCAGCCCACGGGAGAATCAAGTGAAACAGAGCATGTGGGGGAGATGGGGGAGATGCATTAGCAGGTAAGCAGCGACCAGATGAAGCCACTTTCAAAGAGCTCCGATTCTTCCCCAAAGACTACGGGGAGCCACAGAGTGTGGCTGAGAAGTGGCACCTTAAAGGACCTAAAGGCTGAATAGTTGAAGTAATGAAAAGTTATGATAATGTCTTATGAAGTCTTCAGCAACCTTCCAGCTGAAATAAGGAAAATGTGTAATCTTTGGCCGCCTCTACATAAATGGTCTTCTGGCTGCTACAGTTTACACCGAACGGCAGTCTACTTACCCAGGTAAATAGGACTGTGTAACTGCCAAACCTGTAGCCAAAGAAACAGTCTCCTGAGACATTCCCAAAGAGAAGATCTTAAGATAAACAGAGCAATCTTCTTTTGAATCTCATTTATGCTTGGTAGGAACCCAGCATTTCTACAACCTTAATATACTTCTGTGAACCTATCTCACAAGAAATGCCACAGGAAGTCAGACCACCACATGTTACTCTGACTGATACAAGGGAGTAACAAATGGGAGAGCAGCTGGCCCCTGTGATGATAACTTTGAAAGGTCAAAGACCTTTCCCAAACATCCATGGCTTCCTTTGATAAACCATAAAGTCAAGCCCGCTATTGGAGACAAAATGTTGCTAGATGGTATGTAAAAACTGACCATTTTCAAAAGAGAAATTTCAGAGCCTGTAAGCAACAGCCTCCAGATAACCTAATGGCCTGCTCCTATAAAAGCTGAGCGCCAGACTTCAGCAGGAACAAGTACAGTATCTTTGGGAAAGAGAAAAATCCAGTCTCCCCACCCTCCACTTCCCTGGGTGATTGTTTACATAGGTAAAATTATAAGATGCTTATGAATATCTAACGCATGTTTACATACATCTCTGAAATACCTGAAAAGGAAAGATCTGTACAAAATCAAACTGCTTTTTGCACATTACTCAGTAGCACACATAACGAGGACAGTCAGGTAGGAATGCTGACGGAAGTTTAAAGAAGGCAAGGGTGCTCCCCTACGAGAGCCTTTCTCTATACTCCCTCACCTCAGGGTCTGGCAGGACCCAAAGTCACCCACTTGACCAATCGTGAAATGCAACTTGGGGACACGGGTCCTACTTCAGGCAAATGCTACATGCAGCTGGCAAATCATCCCACTTACCTTCTGGAAAGTGGATTGAATAATCATCTCAGGAAAACGAAACCACAACCTGCTTGTAAACCTCAAGAAATGAAAAACAGTGGCTCAATTCTGAACTAAATTAAAAAGTATAGTCCATTCAACGCCCTGTCACTTAACAATTTTTTAATGGCAGGATTTCTATTTAGTCCATTGAAGTCAAAGTCTCAGTTATCTGAATGACGCTAAAGAAAAGAAAACACTCTCAACTCTCAAGAATGTAGCAACTGCTATTTTAAACCCAGAATGCTGCTGGCTAAACTAAAAAAGCTGTAAGAAATGAGAATGAGCTGGCATAGGAGTGGTTAATTTTTGGACATCTGGTACCTTTCCACTTGTTAGAAACCTAATAGTTTCCCTGGTCTAAGTATACTCTTCTTACACGTCTGTCTTTGATGTCTGGATAATGCAGTTTTACTAGTTCCTCAATTGGACTGAATTACACGGTAAACAAAGACTGTTATAAATCTAAAAACGTCTCAACACTTGGTTTAAAGGAAATAACCTTAAGTGCCTGGTCACAAACACGTTCAACTTTTCTAAGAGGTGGGTAAAAACAATTAGCTGAGTCACTAAATTTAATGATCTGAAGACCACAAAGAAAAAGCAGAAGACGGGGTATGTTCAAGACTTCACAATGTCTTCAGAGTTTAAATCTGATGGGAACCAGTGTTCTTCGTGGGCAACTAAGCTACTCAAACAGCACAATCTGAACACCCATTCTAATAATTTGCCAATACTAATCCTTTCAAAACTGAAGAGTTAACAGCAGAGGAGGAAAAAAATATTCCTTTAAACAGTAACTCCTTTTATCTTTAAGCTTTACTGAGCTACTTGTATTGGAAAAATAAAAACACAGAACCTAACATTTAGCTTCACATAGGTCAACTACTTCAGAAAGGAAAACACTCCAGAAGAATTCTCAATTCTTTGTCACAAATATATGCTGAACTAAAACATAATGCCAACTCTTTTAGAACCTGTCACCAAGCTTCTGGCGTTGTTTATGTGACTTGTTTAACCAAGACTCTAGCTCCCCAAAGAGCACCTCAACTGGAAGGTAAGAGGAGGGTGTTCTCGTTTTTAACACCTCTACAGAACACCCAGGGCAAGAAGTGGTAACATTCCCAAGATAGTACACATTTCATAGGACACAGAAATGCCAGCGAGCCAGCATTACCATGACTGCTGAAGTTCATACTGTCAACAGCTCTGCCGACCAGTGTCTGCTTCACCCTCCCATCCCCGACCCCCCACCCAAGAGGAAATGTTTCTTGCTCTGTTATCTGGAATGCCCTGTAAGACACAGATCTACCAGCACTATTCACAACCAAAACTACTCTCTCTACCTATGAGAAGAACAGAGAGGCATTTCATTTCAAACAACCATATACCGAACACCACCAAAACTAATAACACAACACTGTATAATAATTACACGTTATACGATAATATAAGGAAATAATTTCATAGTGCGACACTAGCAAAGGAAGCAAAATCTTTGTTACCACAAGTTTTCTTAGTTCCAATAGGAGAAAGGATTGGAAATACACATTGTAATCTAACAGAAAGCAGAGCATTTTCTAAATGTCCTCAATACCTCATACTTCTCACCACGTTAAATTTCTGAATGGATTTTCAAAGCTGTGAATTACCATCAGCAGCTGATTAAAATGTCTGCATTAAGGAGATTCATCCTTAATGGTAAGACTCATCGCTCCACAGAGGGGAGAGGGAGAACCAAACGCGGGGATCTAACCAGGAAGCATTTTCCCCATAAGAGAAATTCCTCAAGGAGAATTTTTTTCCAATCAGGCCAGAAAGGATGCACTATAAAAACTCCAGTAACAAGAAAACACTACTCTCTGTTTCACTGAGCCACTGAATTGAAACAAAATAATCTTCAAAAACCCAGTGTTTCTATTTTCATATTATTAAATGCTAAAGTAAAATTTCTTAATGTTTTACTTGGGTTCTTCTTTACAAAAAGAAATTAAAAGAGTCCAAAGGTCCTCGTTTATTCAATTCATTCATCTGTGGAATCCAGATAAATTTACAGAACCTTAAAGCTAGTGATGTGCACAAATAATGTATCAGAGTATTTAACTATAAATAGGAATTATCATCCTATGAACCTGACAACAAAATACAGACCACCAGAGTGAGTCTTCATTTCCTCTGTGTGGTTTCTGTCAAAACCTGAAGTAACGCCCTTTTCTTTACTGCAGAAGTGTCTTTTGAAATGACTACATCAAACTCAACAAGCACAACATAGTCTTTAAGGCTGAATAAAAGAGGAAGGTAGGCCATTTGATGGCCCCAGTTACAGAGCAGCTAAATTCTCTTCTTCCTTCATAATATTTCAGAGACCTTAACCATTTTTTTAATTACTGTAGTCTCTAGTTCTTAGAATTGAGAACCTGTCTACCAACCAAATCAAATACATACTTACATTTAAGACAGTGTGATGAAACAAAATAGAAAAAGGGCACTGCACTTGAAGTTGGGAATCTAATAATTTATTAGAAACACAGTATTTTAAACTTAAAAAATAACTAGACCACAGACAATAAATGGCACAGACCACTTCCGCAGATCCAGAGAAAGGAGAGGAGATCATTCAGAGCTGGGGTAGACTGGGAATGGTGTCAGAGCAGAAGTAAAATCTGAACTGGTACAGAAAAGACTGGCGGGGCTGTGAGACACGGCCCAGGTGTTCTAAAGACGTGAAGGGCATGAACAATGGTGACCAAAACAGACATACTGTCTGCACAGAGTCCTCCAAGCACGGAAGGTAGAAAAAGGGCAGCAGGGCTCAGACAACGGACAGACTGTATTTTCACCTGTGAGCATCTAACATGAAAATAATCTTTTATTCCACCAGTGTGATTTATTGTTGGTAACACTGCTACCTCAACTCCTCACCCAGCAAATCAACACAGTCTAAGGAACTGATCATCTTATCAATACATGAAAGAAAACATCATTTGAATTAGGCGATTATATTTCTACCGTTCAGGCCAATGCAAATTAAAATAGTATGATGGGGAAGGGGCAGAAAGCCACAGATTTACAGAGGAAGCAGAGTACACACTAGCCCAGAACAGTGCGGTGGTGCTCCCACTCTACAGGCTCCACAGGCCTCTGGCTGCACTGGCTAGACACTACACCTGGTTAGTAAAGGGGGAGGATTTCCTCACCACAGCCCATCTGGCCCCAGGGCTCCAGGTACAGGAGATCTCTGAAATGGGTCATCTGCATCTGATTTGGAAAGACTAAGTTAAGTGTTTCAACAATCTGGTCTTGAAACATGTAATCTCATACAACAGATGGGCTACTCTTGGACACTGGGATGCATGTGCACTCAGCTCTTCCTATGCCCCATGCAAACGCCATGGACAGCACTCTCCAGAGAGCGCAATGCAGAAAATACAAACGGATCAAAAACAATTTTCAAGGATTGATGATTCAGATGTCTGTGTTGAAAATAATCTGGCCCAAAGTTAATTTTTTGAAGAACAGCTATGAAAGATTCTCTGACGTTACATATATAATTTTTTACCAATATCCCTTAATGATCCTCTTGACTCATTTTCCCCCACAAACCCTGGTAAAGATACCTCCATGTTCCAGGGTAGAAAAACATAGCTATGCTATCTTACCATCAGAGCCGGCCCACACAGAATAAAGCAAATAGCCCATTTTCCACCATGACACAGTTCTCATGCAGAATTCTACAAGCTGGTCCCCAAAGAAACAAAATTTCTAAGCCAAGTTATTCACAGGATGAAATCAAATTCCTCTGATGAATGAAGGGAGTTGCTTTCAGCAAAAGCACTTCCTTAAACTTTATCCTCAGCAGCTTTCTCTCAGGTAATTCTGGAGTTCTGATCAGGCTCTGATCAAAGCCACTATAAACAAAGGCAAAACCAAAGGCTGAGAAACTCTTCTCACTGATGCAGCACAGTTTCTCCCAGTTACCTACATTAACAACAACAACAACTTCTAATAACCTGCAAAACTACTCCATGCCAAAGGAAATGTAACACCGAGACCAAATGGAAACTGAGATCACTCGAGCCCACCTTGGTATCACAGCCTATCTACCGTTATAATAAAGTGAGCTGAGATTCTTACCAAACCAAGATACAAAAATACAGCCATGTCTTACTTTTGAATTCCCTGGTATTCATGTCAATTTTACATTTAGATTTTGAAACAGTAAAGTTATAAATTTATCTCAGCAATTGCTTCTGAGCACTTCTGATCTATTCAGTTAAAAAATAAAACTCAGCAGGAAAAAAAAAAGTTTTTTTCAAGGAACATTCTCCATAAAACTTATCTGAATATACAAGAGTGGAGGCACCATCCAGCCAAATGTGTCTTGCTGAGGGAGAAACAGGCATTTCTTCAACTGGGGAAAATAGGTCGAATTATCCAAGTCCAACAGTAAGCGTCAGTAGTCAACACCCCTGGTGGCAGTTTTAGACGACAGGATTTCAGCCCATTATTTCTAATTATTCCTCGCTACTTATTTGCATGACTCTATAAACTGCCAGTCCTAAAATAGACCACTGCTAGTAATAAGTTATGCACATGTATAAACTTTTAAAATAAGAACAGTTGGTTTTATTATTGTTATTTATTTTTATCTTCTGTACTGAAGATAAGAACAATGGTCACAAAGAAACAGAAAAGAAGAACTTCTAAATCTACTAAACTTTAGTAGGGAACAAAGAATTCACAGTTTAAAAAAACTTATTTAGGACTGACACTAACAAAACCAATACTTATATTTCTCCTTCCCATTTTCTAGGAGCTTCAGTTACTTATATACTTGCCTTGTTTCAAAACACTGTTAAAAGCAGAGGTCTGAGGGAAATGGAAAATGAACAGTTACAAGACAGAATATGGGAAGGAGCCTGGAATTAGCACAAAAATCATGCCTTAGGCTCAAAGTCATCATTTTTGAAAATCTTCTAAATTGAGGTATTTATCCCAATTGTCTAGAGGTGATGGACTTACGAATTAATATAACACAAAATGATTTTTTAAATGAAAAAATGTTACACGTAGGCACAATTAACAAACAGGCATTATGAAAAACATTATTTCTTACTTGAATATTTATCACCTCACTATTTAAGGCTAGGAAAGGAGGTGTGATAGAAAAAGGGCACGAATGGAGCTTCTATTTCCTGACCTGGGTTGGTTACATGGGTAAGGCATTCACTTCATAACTGTTCAAACTGCACATGCTTTATACAGTTTTCTTTACAGTCTTTTTTCTTTTTACAAAAGGATATAGTTTGGAGAAATGAAGAAACACAGGCTCACAGAGCTAGCAAGTAGAGCTGGAATCTGAACGCGGCCCTCTCTCCACCATTGGGATGCATCCTCTCCCTTCTACACTAGGCCTCTGCCTGGGGTCCTGTCAAACAGGTGACTCTAATCCTCGGGTATCAATGAGAAGAAGGGTTGAGGAGCAAGTGCCCTGGAGGGCCCCAGATGCAACTGGCAGTTCTTCAGGGCCATGCAGAAGGCTGAACAGGTGGAACATCAGACCTCCCAGCATTTAAGCAGAGCAGCTCAATTTGATCTACTTTATATGCTTAGATTCCACATAAAAAGAAAAAAATTTTTCAAATTCTATAATTTTTTTTTTTTTTAAAAAAAGCTCAAAAAACTTCATGGTTCAAAAACCAATCTAATGATCAGACATTTGGTGGTCTAATTCCCAAGATTCTACCAAAGAAACACAGGTCAAAAAGAGTCTCTTGCCTGTCCCCAGGCTCCTTTTTTGAAACTCTCACTCAGGAAACTTAGGCAGAGGAGTGACTACTGACACACAGAGAAAGGAAAGAACGTGGCTGGTAAGGGATGCAGCCTCGTCTGACAGGCCCAGGTCTGCCACCTCCCGCACCCCCAAATCCCCACGCCCAGGCCTGTCTCCCCACTCTACCACACTGTCCTGGCCAAAGACCCGGAACGGAGAGCACAGAAGGCAGGGATGGTGGGAGAGGTGGGGGCAAACCTGTCTGGTGGGCCCTGTCACAATAAGGAGAGCCTGGACTTCATCCTCTGAGGAAGCCCCCGGATTCTGAGCAAGAATGGCACAGCCAGTGCAGGCTGAAAGGGGGAATTCTGAAAGCAATCTTTGTACTCGCTGCCTCCCTCCATATCTCTCTACTGCTATTTTACCCTCACTCACCCTACTGGGTAAATGCTTTCCGTGTAAAGGCCACTTCAAACCTGGTCGTAATAAGCACCATGAAAAACAACTGCTTATGATGGAATTGCTGACACAGTAGCGGTGTGAGACACCCCTTTGAAAAGCCTTGTCAGGGCCCAGTCTTTGTAATTTAGTGGTGGCTCACAGGAAGTGCCTGAGAGTCAGATTCTTTCTGACTGTGCTCAAGGCCATAATTTCCTTCCCATACTTAAGCTGATGACCCTGTGTCTCACTGTCAAGGAAGCCGGCCAAGGGGAAAGGGCAGATAAATAAGAAGCAAAATCTGAAGAAAACTGGCCAAAAAAAATTCCTAAGATTCTTCTTGGGATTAACAACTAAGAGGACATCTAGATGAACTGATCTGTGCAGAGCTGCGGACAGCTGGCAGCCGACTCCTTCAGGTAACAGATGCGGAAGCTGAAGACGAAAAGGGAAGTCACCGGGGCTGCGGTCGGCCCAGCTCCAGGCGAGGCCTCCCTGACCTCACCCCCAGCCCAGGGCTGTTTCTACACACCGCTCTCTGCCAGGGGCGGGTTAATCAAATCCTAGAATCAAGAGGATCACAGAAGGGACAGGAAGGAGCGTCCTCCAGCAGCACGCGGCCTACAGCCTCTGCCCCCACCGCAGCTATCCTCTCACGAGCTTCTGCGGGGTGCTCCACACAGCACCTGTTACTTCGAGATAAACGTCAGACTCTCAAAGTAACATGTCCTGCTGGGGAGTTCAAAAATAAGAGAACATTGTGGTCATATGAGCAATATAATAAACGGCATTTTCTATAAAATGCTAGCTTCATGATTTTCCCTTAGATAACACATCAGACTAGTACCTAGTTCCTCCTTATCAACCACCATTCCTTGAAAGCCCGTGGCCAGTAACTTTCATGAAAGCCAATGAGTCATCTCTAACCAGTGCTGCAGCCTTCAGACTTCAGAAGGAAAACAGGTCCAGCCTACTCTTCCATGACGGCTGTCCTACCTACAAGAGGAAGTCACCTGACCTCATGGATTTGGCTGCTACTCAGAAAACCATGTCTCTGAGTTCAAATTATCAAAACCATACTCACATGAGGTGACGCTACACCCTTCTCAGCTAGCTGTGCACAGAAGGCTCCCGTTGTTCCATCCCAGCATAAACCTGTGGGTGCCCCCTCCTTGACTTCACCTCCCACTCCCCAGGTTACACGTGGCCCTGGGAGCACAGCACAGCTACTTTCTTTGGACAAGTCTTAAAATCGATGTACAACAAATAGCTACTGATTTTTAACTCACACTTGAAAAAACAGAATAGAAAAATATAGCAACATTTTACAATCCTATCAGTAAACTGACTTTAACTACCGACAGCACCAGCTATGTTTAAACGAAACAATTTATAACATGGCTATGTGACTACTACAATTGGTAGGAGGGAGAGGGTGTGGTGATTGGATGTGACTTAGCTCAGCTCCTTCACTTTCAGTATTCAGGGGGCTTTCTTCCCAAATCCTCAGACTGCTCGCTTGCTCCTGAAATTCAACTGTTATTTCGACTTTCTGCTCAGAAAACCCACCTCATTAAAAGAGCCTGTCAAAGGCTTAATTTTGTTGTCCACAACAGGATGGTCCCTCTGGCTACCAACTCCCCTTAACAGCATAGGAATCAGTGGGTAAACTTATATACAACTTGTTTCTGCCAAAATGCTCTGTCAAATACATCAACCAGTCAGCTTTCCTCATCAAGGACATCCCGAGTTACACTTGGATGAAGAGATGATACACACTTTTCTAAGTCCTTTTTGTCCAGTGAAGAATCTTACACAAGAGTATGGTGGGACTTCTCTTGCTGTTGTCTTTTTTTTTGGGGGGGGGGGTGCTGGGGGTGGGAAGGGGGTTGTAATAACTTAGTCCTTGAATTTATATATATTCCTCCACTGTCTTATTTAAAACATAAGAGCAGACCATTTCAAAGATGATGATTCAAATTTATGTATCACGGTTTGTCAAGTCTTATACTAACATGAGTTAAAAAAAATTTTTTTTTTAAGCTACTGAATGCCATTTTCCATACTATTAACAAAAGCTCAACTCAACCAGCTGAATCATGAGAGCTAACAGTCTAGTCAGAAGCAATCAAATGGCAATTGAGCTTTAATGGTATATGTTCCACATTCCACACAGTCAAGGCTGTAGTGAGCTGATGGCCTGGACAGGGCTAGGATGTGTTCAACATAGCCTTCTCACACCCTTTCTCATTCCCCCTCCAATGCCCGTATTTCTACAGGCGCAAACCTTACTCTATAATCTAATACAGTAAGGCCAATGTTGTCTGGAGTCGCAAAGTTTTATATGTGCTTGCTTCTAATTAAAGATCATTCAATTTTAAGAACTTAATAAAAAGGCCATAAACCTGTATCATTCCACAAGAATGCCAAGAATGCTAAGTACCTAAATAATACTCTTCCAAAGTGGCCTTTATAAAGAGCTGCCTCTCCTACTTTGCCAACTACCATGTCAGGAGGCAGAAACATTCCTACCTATCACGGGCTACTCAACTGCATTCTAAACAGCAGAGGCAAATGAAAGGCCTTCTTCCAGTAACCAAAGAAGCTCAAATTCCTACGGCGACAAGTGCTAGTACACACAGTCTTTAAAGCGGTAAAATCAAAGTTTAGAAAACCACCTACCATGCCTGCAAATGATTCAGAAGAATTCTGAGAAAGGTAATATCAACATTTTAGTGGTAGAACACTTGGAGAGTAGCCAAGCAGCCTGGACTTTCTCCCCAACTAGGTCATTAAATCTCACAGAAGGGAGGGGAGGCGCACACAGATACAAGCGAGTTAAATGGCATCTCACAACCAAGCTATCTTGACAGCTTTCGTCCGTCAGCAGGCTCACTGGACAATGATGTTCTTCAAGGAGACAGGTAGGTCTCTAGGGGCAAATGATAACCTGAGTGCATGCAAGTATAATCAGACTGATAACAATCAATCCCTACCCTTGGAACAGACACTCAAATTCAACAGCTGAGAAAGAAAACATACCCGCCGGCAGGGAAGCTAGATCCCCACAGCCTCAAGTGCCCTTCCCACTCTACTGCTCTCTGCAACCCCATACTCCATAGAGCAGGAGATTACCTTTTTAAGAGTACGGATCTGTCCCTGCTGACCTCCTGCTTACAACCCCTCAGCACGTCCCTCCGCCCTTCTAATAAAACCCCAAAGTCTTACCCATCCCTGTGGGATCTCATCCCTGCCATTCTAGTTCTTTCTCACTAGACTCTAACTACTGTGGCCTTGATTCAGTTCCCGAGATGCCCCTATTCACTTCTTCAATCACTCAACAAAAAAATACTGAGCCTTGTCCAGGTTTGATGCATGAGACAGGGCGCTCAGGGCGCTCAGAGCTGGTGCACTGGGACGACCCTGAGAGATGGGGTGGGGAGGGAGGTGGGAGGGGGGTTCAGGATGGGGAACACATGTACACCCGTGGCTGATTCATGTGAATGTATGGCAAAAACCACCACAATACTATAAAGTAATTAGCCTCCAATTAAAATAAATAAAGTAAAAAAAAAAAAATACTGAGCCTTTGTCAATTACCTACTATGGTGCCAGGCACTACATTAGGCACTAGGGATATAGCAATGAACAAAGGAGCCAAAGATCCTTGCCCTCATGGAGTTCATCTTCTAACAAAGGGAAAAAACATCACAGAACAAAAAAGTGAGGGAGTTAACAAGGTGGGAGGCTGAGAGGACAGCGTTCCAGGCAGAGTGAACAGCAAATGCAAAGGCTCTAAGGCTGAGCAATATTTTCCCTTTAAAGTGTGTGTTAAAATTGTTAACTCCAAGAAAAGGGGAACCAGTGTCCTATCCATTCCACACCGTATTCAATTTTAGCACCACATCCAGTAGAGGGCTCAATAATTACTCGCTAAATGGGATAAGTGAATTCGTGTCTAAAGGCCAAAAAGGTGTCCCCAAGTAATAAAAGTGTCACCTCAAGTTATCCAGGCTCCTGCAGAGGTTACACAGGTTGCAGATTTACTAATACAGTTTTTGATCATGGTTAATGAAGTGCCACTATGACAGAGATCCATACGACTCATGAAGAACCTTTCTCACTAAAGGATCATCCCAGAGAGGGAAAAGTATATGAAGTAGAGAACAGAGACCTTCAATGATCATGAAGTAATTAATACTGTTAATTTATGTGGAAAAACTAAAAGACAATCAGAATTCATTATTTACTCCAATGGCTGGCCCCAACCCCTTGATATATATACCAGTTAAAAGTTTACCTACCTTGGACTGCATGTTCCTCTCCAACACCACTACTGTGGCCTTAGCTGTGTCCTTTTCATCACAAAGCTTGGAACTATCACGTGGGTTTCCTCAATGGTCTCCCCGAGGCCAAATCATTGTTCCATGTTAATTTTAAGACAGTTCTGTCACAATACTTTCTCCCCAATTTGACTCTAACCTACCTTTCCAACCTTATTTCCAACTCTCCTTCAATAAGAATTTCAAGCTCCAGAGAAACTGTTCCCTGAACATGTCGTGTGCATTCCTGCTTTCACACCTCTACCCAGGCTATACCCGTTAGCTGGAATGCCATTCCACTTCTCCACCTGTCTGAATGCTATCAGTTTATTAAAATAATGCCTTCTCCGCTCAGGCCCACATGACAAATTCATCATCCCTAAGAATGCATCCCTACTCACTGGCCACACTTGGCACTTCCTGCACTGTTCTCTGTTATCACCAGAACTGAAAGCCTGCAAACTACCTTTCCCAGACCCCTTTGCTAGCTAGCTTTCAGTGAAGATTCTGCTGGAGGCTGGATTGCAGGAAGAGGGATGCACCATTTTTCCTGCTTCTGGCGCATCTGCAGCGGCTGTCAGCAACTGCGGAGGACCGCCGGTACCGCACACGCCGCAGGCCCTGGCAGCACTGGCGGGGCACAGCCTTCCGGGCTCCTGCTGAACTGCGGCAACGTGGCTCCCCACTCCTCTGTGCCTGCAGACGCCTGGACTTCAGCCCACAGGCAGCTTTCTGATCTCTGGCTAGGAACCCCCTTCTCCCTTGGGCTCTCCACACATACCTCCTTTCCTCTTTTCACTCCTTCAGCCCTTCTACTACCTCTGTAACATATCCCTTGCATTTCTTTGTTTAATTTTTTAAAAAGATTTTATTGGCATATAGTTGCTTTACAATGTTGTGTTAGTTTCAACTGCTCAGCAAAGTGAAGTATATGTATTAGCTATACATATACACATATCCCCTCTTTTTTGGATTTCCTTCCTATTTAGGTCACCACAGAGAACTGAGAACCACAGAATTTCCCGTGCTATACAGTAGGCTCTCATTAATTATCTATTTTATATACATAGTATCAATAGTGTATATATGTCAATCCCAATCTTCCAATTCCTTCCACTCCTCCTTTCCCCCTTGGTATCCATACATTTGTCTGTGTCTCTATTTCTGCACAAATTTCTTGTATTTAAATCCCTCTCTCCTTGAACTATCTAGAGTGGTTTCTGCTTGGACCACTAATTATTGTCCACTTGACTGGACAATAGCTGATACAACAGCAGATAATGAGGAAATAAAAATAGTAATAGCAACTAAACAAAAATGAAAATATAAAACAGCAAAAGAATGAAGACCACCATTTTTTTTAATTTCATAAAATGAAATCCTAGAAAATGTGTCCTAAGGTGTATTACACAACGTGATTTTTGAGTTCTCAAGATTAAAATGCTACTTTATTTAGGTGTAATTTATAGTGTAGTTTAGCTGTGCTTTTTTTGTTTTTTAAAGGAAGTCAGTATTGCTTCTCTTTTTGACTCATTGAGTTTCTAGGGAATAGAATTATTCTATGTGTTTGCTTCTGTTTCCCCAGAACCTCGCACACAGGAGGTACTTCTTAGGTATCTGGTATCTAAAATTGATGTCTGTTACGTAGTGTTGGAATTCATAGAGATTGGGGATGAAGGCCAAGCAAACAGTCAGCCTAGTTCTAAGAAGCAACTTGAATACAAATTTCATCTGAAGCACTCAACAAAGGATTCCAAAGCTCTTTCAAGTCCTGAAATGCAGCCACTAAGGAGGGGAGGTGGAGGAATTCAATTGGCAGATGAGGCAGGATTTTTTCGCCTCTTCCTTGCTGAAACCACCCTTGAACCTGTATTTCTGATGAGGGTCTCTATTTTTTTTTTTTTTGGTTAAACATCTATCCTGAAAATACCTTTCTTAGAAAGATGAAGAACTGAATCAATCTAGAACAGATGCAAATCTCTGGCTCTTAAAAGTGTGTGTGTTTCCAACCTGCTCAGAGATCACTTAAACATCTCTAAGTCTTCTTTTAAATTCAAATTCCGGTTATTATTTTAAACCTAGATAAGGGTAAGAAGGGCTGGAGAGTATAAACTTTTTAAAAGGCTAAAGAAAAACCCAGTAACTCCAGAGATTAACAATTATGAAAACCACACCTATGGTGCTTCATCACATCATCTGGGGACCCAGATTTCCATTAACAACAAAAAAATGTTCCATGAAATGGAAACCTTAGAGAAGATATAACCTCCAACCAGAGCACAAAGAAGTTTGATTCTCGCTGATTTCCAGGCTGACTGATGAAATTGGGCCATCCAGCTGTTGTCATTTTCATACTTCATTTGCCAACATACCTCACAGATAAATGCTCGAACACTGTTGGCTAGTCCATTACTACTTCTAACCACCTCACCGCAGGAAACCATGCTGCACAACCCAAGAGAGGCATTTCCAAGTGTCAGGCACAATGAATCCAGAAACTGCAGAATGAAAAGGTCTGTAAGACGGGACCTGCTGAATGCTTCACAGGTAACCAACTCTCAGTAAACTGGAATAGACAAAACTCCACCTAGCAGTTACCACAGAAAACCACACCTTTCTCTGATAAATAAGCCAGCACTTTTCAATGAAGAGCTTCAGGTACAGCCCTTATTTAACATTTACTGAAGGCCTTCTTGGGGTCAATGAGAAATGAGAGGACCATCAGAGCAGGAGTTCCATGCCAACATAAAGTTTTCCCACTGCACAATAAGTAAATGACCAAACAGAAGATGCCCTAGAACTGGCTTTTAACATACACACATCACGCCTACGCTAGCTGTTTTCCCATTTAGTCATCTCTTTTAAATAAGTAATAATAGCAAATATTCATGAGTCAGGCACGGTACCAAATAAACAATATGCATATGTGATTTCATTTCATTTTTCACAATAACCCAAGTCAGGTATTATTATAATCCTCATCTTACAGATGAGAAAAAAACAGGCTCTGAGAGGTGACGTGACTCATTCTAGATCACCCAAGCTTCATGTGGCCCTAGCTGCCTGTTTCTGAAACCTAAGACCATGGCTTAACCCCAACGCTGCCCTCAGCAAAGACAGAATGGACAAAACCAGTGGTGTAGCATGGGCTTTCTGGAGAAAATAGAACTGACTCTCCCTATAATCCATGGCCTCTTTCAGCAGAGCTCTCCACTGTAAGGGGGGCAATCACTTATTTACCTAGAGGCAAAACTTTAATAATAAATATATTGCCCATAAAAATGTGTGTGTGCCTTATGCTGCTCAAAGTACTATTACATATCTTGTTCTAAAGCTTCTCAAACCCACCTGGGAAGTGAAGGTAAGTCAGGATTCAATATGCCGTCTCCTCAATGGGCACACAGATGTCACCCAAGACACAGCAGAAACACAGTATCTCCTTTGGTTTTAACCACAAAGACCATTTCCAAAGTGAAATTTGATGGAAAATGGTTGTCTTTAAAACTTATGTAATTTGCAATTAAGAATTACTATGACTTCAGTCAACTGAGCATTAAATTGTGAAAAAAAAAAAAACCCACTTGTACCTTTCTTCAGTTCTCAAACAATGGAAGGGAGAAGATGCTTTAAGTTTCTGCCCTTGAATTTAACCTCATTTTTTCCCTCAAACCATTGCAAAAATTCAATTCTACTCATACAGAAAATAAACCTGAAAAGTCACCAAAAAAAGTAACATTGTGACTCCACTATTACAGAAATAACTCTTCCAAGACTCCGGAAAAAGTATCTCTTACTGATCAGAGGGCAGTGTTCATATGGATCCTGAGGGGTTTGGCCCCAAATAGGGACAATCATCAAACTAAATTCTATGGAAAGAAAGTCAGTCTCAAATTTAAAGAAATTAAAATACCTGTAATGAAAATCAGTGGGTAGGTAAAAACTCATCTCTTATCCCAATCCCAAGAACTCACAGAACAGCAGAGTAGGCCTGATACAGGAGACAGTGGGGAGGGAGCGAAGTCTTCGCTTTCACCGAAAATGAAAAACACCAGAAAACAGTGTGAACAAAGTCAATCCCATTTATAGTTTCAAGGAAAAAAGAATAAAAATAATTCAAAGAATGTATCAGAAGTGACACTTTATTTATAAATCAAAGCTACCTTAGAAATTTCACAGCACTGCTTAACACTCAAAAAACGCTAACCTCAAGGTAGGAATCTCACCTTATCAGGTCAGTTATGACAAAACTCACCAGATCTAAAAGGAAGCGTGACTTTATCCATGAACTTCCGAGTTGTGTAGAAAATAACTTCCCTTGAAATCCACAGGCAATGGATTGCGTCCTAATTGCATCGTTTGCTCTTTGTTATGAGGGTTCTGAGGACAAGTGAGGTGTGTTTTAAAATTTTCATCCTAATCACAAAATGAAAGCAGAATAACTGTATCCCCCAATTATGGTCAAAAAAGGCCCCAAATCAGTAAAGAAGTTTCATTTTCCCCAACATGCTGCCTTCACCAGCATGAAATTGCATTTAAGAATTTAAGAGACAGTCAAAAACATTCATAAATAAATCTACTCCTCAGAACCGGGGGAAGATGGTATTACAAATCTACGTCCCAATCCTGTTAAGGGATTCACTTATAATGGAAAGAATTAAATGTCTGAATCTACTTAAACCCTGGGATCATTAGTTCATACTCCTACTGGTGCAAAAAGCTTCTACCAATCTTCCTATGCTAACATGCTTACAATATGGCATGAAACCCTCACTGGGGATTGGCTAATGCAGAAATGCTGCCAGTGACCTTCAAACGCATTTTAAACATTTTTAATCTGTTTAAGTTATAGCTCAAAGATGGGGGGTGGAGGGTACTCAAAATGAATAAGAGCACTTTATATAATCTTCAAAGCACTTTCTCGTTTAATCCTCACAAGTCCCAAGCAGGGGCTGGTGCCCCATTCTCCAGATCACAGGATTGTAAGGCTGAGGAAGGACGAGCCCACCCAACATCCCCCACTGGAAGAGAAGCAGGGGTCCTGCCTGGTTGTTCCCCACCATACGCTCACAGCACCTGGTACCCAGCAGATGCTCAGCAATACCATCATTGTTACACACTCGAAGAGTCCAACCCACCTTCCAGGGAAGATGACCCCAGTCCAAAAATACCACCTGGCCAAGGCTGTAAGGCTGACTAGTTCCCCACACTCCTGCGTCCTAATTCAGGGTAGCCAGACCATCACTGAGGCTATAAAAAGATTCCCCAAACTCACTCCCAGAACTCAGAACTCACACTGGCATCTGATCATTTTTTTGTTTGTTTTCAATCATTTTAACCTATGGGCTTCCCTGGTGGCTCAGATGGTAAAGAATCTGCAGGAGACCCAGGTTTGATCCCTGGGTCAGGAAGATCCCTGGAGAAGGAAATGGCAACCCACTTCAGTATTTTTGCCTGGAGAATCCCATGGACAGAGGAGCCTATCAGCCTACAGTCCATGGAGTCACAAACTTGGTTCCATCTTGGGCATCATTCTTCACTTTAGTTCCACAACTTTTTATTAAGTGCCTAACTCTACACAAGACTCCCCTGGTGGCTCAGACAGTAAAGCGTCTGCCTACAATGCAGGAGACCCGGGTTCAATCCCTAGGTCAGAAGATCTCCTGGAGAAGGAAATGGCAACCCACTCCAGTATTCTTGCCTGGAAAATCCCATGAACGGAGGAGCCTAGTAGGCTACAGTCCATGGGGCTGCAAAGAGTCGGACACGACTGAGCGACTTCACTCATACTCTACGCAAAGAACTGTGCCTCTGATGGACAAAAGATGAATGAGTGAGTGCTTTTAAGGGATTTATAAACTGGTGACAGTTAAGAAAGGCAGCATTACAAAGAGGCTCTGAAGCACATGAGAACTGGACCGGCGAATTATAGGAGAAGGGAGAGTCTAGACAGAGGGACCAGCATGAGATAATTAAACTTTAAAGCGTGTTCAGAAGAAAACAAATGATCCAGTGTGATTGGAAGTTAGAGTACAGGAGAGGAGGCTGAGCGATAACCTAAAATCAGTCTGTGGAATACGCGGGCAAGAAGCTGGCACGGAATTCTTCAGGGGGTTCCTTACTGCTCCCTCTCTTCCCTCCCTACTTGTCCCACTTCCTCCCAGGCTAAAAAATAAACAAAAAAGAGCAGCAATAAAAGCTTCTGTATATTCACTATATAGCCTCATTACATTCTTCTGTGGAAAAGGTCTCTCTCAGTTCTTACTTAAATGGATAACTTCAGATCAAGGGTATTAACTGTGACTTAGGTCAATTAACTAATTCTTAATCATTTGACAGTTAAGGATCTCTTTGACAATCTGATGAAAATATGGACCCTGTCTCAGAAAAATGCACTTAACACAAAAAAATTCAGGAACCCAAAACCTTTCCCTAGTAAAAATAATGGAATAAACAAGACCAACCAAAAAAAAAAAAAGACATCACCACTGTTTCTAACCAGGAGTACCCAATTGTCCCCATTCACATATGCGGAATCTTTCTTTCAAATGACATAGTAATTATCCTTAGTGACTAAATAAAATGAGAGAATTTCTCCAGTTTTACAATGCCCATCAGCCAACAACAATATATCTTCCACTTATTGGGCCCAGCTATATGACAGGTCCTCTGTAAAACAGTTGATATGCAGTATATAATAAAAAGTCCTATGTAACAGTTATATCTCTGTATACACAAGAGGAAACAGAAGCTCAGAGGGGTCAACTGACCTGATTCAAGGCTACTTAACTGGAAAATGGCGAAGTCAGGTTTAGAACTCTGGCATTTTGACTTTCAAAGTCCATCTATACTGCCTCCCAGCAAAAAGGACCTTGTCACCATATTGATTATGGGGAGCAACCAGAAGACACTGCCATCTCCTAGTAAGTAAACAGTCCGGTCCAAGGTTCCAGTCCAGTATTACACACCCTATGGCTGGCCAATAAACACCTGCCAAGTGACTCAGGGCAATGAGAACCTGTCCACAGAAGGGGGAATGGCGTCAGTAGTCTTTAAGAGTGCCACATGAATGCATGTGTTACAGTGGGGACCTCAGTCACTGTTTTATTTCCAACTGGGCCTCTTTGGCTTGTCAATGACCCTACGCACCTCAGCTATGTTACAGCCTCGCATGCAAAGGTTTGCAAAATACCAGTGAGGTAATGAAATAAATCAACAGTGAAATTTCAATGAAACAAAGTCAAGATAACCTTTCCCGCATGTACCTATTCTACCCTGTACATCTTCCAAGACTGTAGCCATGACACTACACGATAGTTGTTCCCGTGAGACTATTAGCTACCATTTCAGAGCACTTACACTGTATATCACTGAAAGCCTAGTTAAGGTCAGAACCTAGTCATTTTCATCTTTATGTGACCAGTGCTCAGCTACTCAGACCCAGAAAAAGTAGTGCTCATATTTCAAATACAAAGCCATTTTTACTAAACAATGAGAGAACAGATGAAGACTTAAGAGCCCTAAGCTCAGCTTCGGAAAAGAAAATTTACACACGCCTCCCTTAGATGTTCAACAGTTGACTCCTCCAAATAAGTATCAGGGAAAAACAAAATGCAGTGTTCCATCTAAAACGGTCAAATAAAGGGAGACAAAATGAGGTCATGGGTCTCAGTGTTACTCTAAACCAGTGAGGGTTCCAATCTTTTTTGGGTCATGGATCCCTTTGAGAATTAAATGAAAGCTACAGATCCTCTTCACAGAAAATAAACAGAACCAAATTCAGCACATACTCTTGACAGTATCATGGACATTCCCCCATTTCAATCACTTAAGGGTCCATAGACCCTTGAATTCATAACTTTTCCTTAGAATCTGCATGTCTAATCCCTGTTGTGCTAGAAAAGTGAAGTCGCTCAGTTGTGTCCAACTCTTTGAGACCCCACGAACTGTAGCCTACCAGACTCCTCCATCCATGGGATTTTCCAGGCAAGAGCACTGGAATGGGTTGCCATTTCCTCCTCCAGGGGATCTTCCCAACCCAGGGATCGAACCCAGGTCTTCCGAACTGCAGGCAGACGCTTTACCATCTGAGCCACCAAGGAAGCCACCAGGGAAGCTCTGCTAGAGGCAACCCAAATTCATCAACCTTTCTGTTCATTAGCGGTCATACAACATAAGGGAAATTGAGACACGGGCACCAGCTTACACTGGCACTGTCTCACGGCCACGTGGTGAAGGGCCCTGCTCATCGCGCTACCTGAGTCGTGTTATTACGCCACAGTAAGAAACTGTGAGGGAAGCACGCTTACTCTCCTCCAAATAGAATGTAAGAAATTCAAAAGCAGGGGCCAAATCTGACAGTCTTAATTATCTAGATAATGGCTTACTTAAAGAACAGGTTTAAAATAACCTAACATTATTTCTTATTGTAAAGTGAGATATAAATTAACGTAGTACAGGAAAAGATAACTTGGTACATAACTAGCAGATTTTAAAACAAAATATTTTCCTAAATTGGACTCCTGGGCGCTTGATATAAAAGACTAAGTTTGTTAAAAAAGGACTTCCTCATCTCCATAGTCCTGATTTTCTGGCGGGGATCTGGCCATCCATGGTATACACGCCAGCACACAGCCAGCTACAGCCACCGTTCCCTCAGGGAGCGAGGGAAGCTGCCTCACTGAAGAGGTCTGAGGGGTGTGAGCAGGCGTCTTGCTTCTCGTCGTAAAGATATTTACTCAAGAAATATTTCCTCAACATCAATGATGCCTATATTCCTGGGTCATACGCTTAGAGATAAAATGAAGGAAAGCACAGCCCCTGTCTTTTTAAGGTGTTTAAAGTGTAGCTGGATAAAGAGTAAAGGAAACAGGCAGTTAGAACACGGAGTGGTAAATACCACATTAGGAATAAACTCAGGCAAGAGGCTGAACACTGCAGGTCAGGGGTGGCTTTCTGAGGAAAATAAAATCTAAGGTAGACCTAAAGAATTAACAGGAATTAGTTAAGTGGGTTGTTTGGGGGGAGGGGGGTTGTTTTTAGGAGTTGTTTTTATTATTTTATTTTTGGTTGGGTTGGGGATAGCAGGAAAACATACCATAAAAAGGAAAACAGTACATAAGGAGTCAGAAGCAAGGATCTCTGGGAGAGCTGCAGTCATCCAACATGGCTGCAACACTGAGTTTAAGGAGAGAAGTGGGGAGAGCAGCAGAGCTCCCAGAGGGCCCTTATATAATCTAAATTTATAAAGACGCCGCCCCCTTAATGAAGTCACAGCCCTAAATGCTCATGCTCTTCCTGGTTTCTTTAAAAAAAAAAAAAACTTAGTCTGGAATAATTTTAGACTTACAGAAAAGCTGTAGATATTACAGAGAGTTCTCATATGTCCTTACCCAGCTTCCCCCCATGTTAATATAACCATGGTACACGTGTCAAAACAGAGAAATTATCTTTGGTACAAAAAAATTAAACTGCAGACTTTATTTGGATTTCAGTTTTCCATTAATTCTCTTTTTTGTTCCAGGATTCAATGCCATATTCCATTAATTCAAAGACTTTTATAAAATTCCTTTCTTTACTTCTGAGCACCACAGTTTGCCATTTTTCATCACTCTTTTTTATCTATGCCTTGCTATGCCTGAACATGATCAGCCCACTTAGAATGTAAATACAACATCATTTCAGAACAGAAGAGAAGTTCCCAAAAACAAATGATTTAGAGAAAACTATTAGGGATTCAAAGAAATGTAATAAAAACTAAATCACTGACAGCTTTACATGGGCAAGAAGCGTATGTACATGAGCATGCGCGTGCACACACACACATCCCATCCTCCCCTTTACAAAAAGAACTTGGCCTACGGTGCTGCTTCCACTAGGAAAGGCAAAAGAAATTCTAGCAGATCCATTTCTGCTTCTTTAGTCTGGCTACCAAGTCATGAATCCTTTAACCTCTCTCTAAAGAGGCCAACCACACCAAGTAGTCAAGCCAAAACACCTGAACACCCAATTTATCCTTAAAACAAAATGCCAGCAAAATCATGTGGAAAGTGGAAGTGGAAAGATGAATGATGATTTATCCTCTTAGACTTTCACTAAGGACCTGAATCATGAGGACAGAATTCCATTATGTCACAACAATCTTCATAAAGCTACCTGACCAATATTAGTCATACTTCTATTAAACTTATGACCCATTCTATTACATTTATTCTAAGCCTCCATCTCCTAAAATTCCCAAACCTACAACAACACTGATTAATGTCAATTCCTAAAATCAAGGATGAATCCTGTGCAAAAATCACTGAAATGTCAATGAAAACTGGCAATTTTTTACACAACTAAAACATAATTCGTAAAAATGGCTATCCCTAGGAAGTACAATTTAAAGAATATTTTAACTTCCCCTGTGTATTTCGGCCACTGAGGGCTATTGATCAAACGTTGGTCAAACACATAAGCATGGCCCTGTGTCAGAATTAAAAGTAGAAAAAAGAAAACACCTCTCCCTTGTGGAGGATACTGTCTACATCTGCACTCCTGATACTTTGTCTATTTAAAGTTTAATCAAAATTAAGTAAAATTAAAAATTCAGTTTCTTGGTCCCCTAGTTACATGTCAAGTAGAAACAAGTGGCCAGTAGCTGCTGTAAAGGACAGAGCTGACTAGACAGGGCTGATCTAAAAGAAGCCGTGATGCTAATCCAGATCTTGGACGCAGAGGAAGGGTCGGGGGAAGGTTTCTGGGGAGACAGGCATCTGACTTGGTTACTGAAGTGAGCATTCCAGGCTGGCCGATGATACAACACACGCCCCTGGCCCGCCCCTTGAGTATCATGCAATATCAGAATTTCCAGGGCTCTTCCCCCAAAACCAAAACAAAGTGTTTCAAGATGGCATTGCACAAAGAACTGAGTAATAACAAGCTTTGGCTGTAGTTTGCTAAGATAAGCTTTGATGAAAAAACTGGATTATAAAGTCCAATTAGAACCTCACTAAAAAGGAGTGGGAAACAGAAGTGGAATTAACTGCTAGATCATTCTGGAAATCTTTAACAGGTAAGCTAAACTAGGGATCAAGGGGACAAACAAAAGAACGCACTATGCTCATCCAAATACCCTTCAGTGGGAGAAACATTTCCCAATAATCAAGGTCAACAATTAAGGTGAAACTGCAGAGACAGAGAAAACAGCACACACATAAAACCAGTCTGGTAAAACTGAAGTACAACTGGGTACTTTCTCAAGGACAGGTGTTTTCTCAGTCTCTTTTCTCTGAATCTACCCAGGTTACCTAAACACAAGATGCCGCAGTTCCCTCATCTGTAAAACGGGCACAGGGATAGTACCGACACCTATTTCTGAGAGTTGTCAGGTGGATTCCCTGAGTTAATACATGTAAAATGCATAAGACAGTGCCTAGGATACAGAAGACTAAGGAAGTAATGGCTATTATTACTGCATGAGTCTCTGAGGACCTAGTTTCACTTGGTGAAGGGTAAAAGGATTTCCCCAGGAGTGAGCTCACAGGGGAAAGGGAAGTTGTACTGACTGTCATGTTGGGAGAGGGCTTTTGAAAAGTCCAATCTGCCCCCAACTGAATGAGCTACACAGACATCTTCCAACCAAGTCCTATGGGCCATCAGAATACTCAAAGCCATGGGGGGACAGCTGCCAGAACTTCAGCAAGCTTTAGGATCTAGCTGCAGACCCCCAATATCAGGACTCAGGCTATCAAAATGTTTTTCAAAAATCCATCTTGGCTTACCATCAACTACTGAAGCCTGTGTGCCCCAGAGACCGTGCTCCACAAGAGAAGCAACCGTAATGAGAGGTCCCCCACTCACCGCAATTAGAGAAAAGCCCGTGCAGCAACGAAGACCCGATACAGCCAAAAATAGATATTTTTTAAAAAAAGAAGAAGTAGGACACGGGAATTCCCTGGCGGTCTAGTGCTTAGGACTCAGCACTTTCACTGCGGTGGCCCGGGTTCAATCACTGGTCAGGGAACTAAGATCCCACAAGCCATTCGGCCAAAAAAGAAGACAACTTTTCTACTTCCAGGAATTTCACCTCCAAGAATAATCTCACTTGTGCAAATTATTTTCAAGTTTCCCCTACGGCACTGATTGCATAAGCAAAGAACTGGAAACAAATCCAATGTCCATCACTAGGAGATTGGCTAATTCCAGTGTATCTGTATGGTAGAATACCATGAAGCTGTTGAAAAAGAACAAGGAAGCTTCCTTTGTGTTAACACTGACCATCCCAAAATATTAAGTGAAAAAAAGGAAGACGCAGAACAGTAATCACAGTATGCTTCTATTGGAACGCAAATATCATTTCTATTTGCTTGTTTATGTGCGCAAAAAGCAACCCTGGAAGGAAAAAAAAAAAATCCCTGGTAGAAAACTGATATCTCCAAAGAGAACAACTGTATGGCTGGGCCGGGGGGCAGAGATAAGGAAACAACAGAGGTGTTCTGTGACTGCTGACTCAGAACTGCACAAACATTATCACTACATGAAACAAGGGATATGTCTAACGTCACCAGCAAAGTGCTAATGGAACAGACTTGAGGAAAACCCCCTGGAAGAAAGGCCTCAGAATAGTGGACACTTGAGAGGATGTGGAAGGATGAGCAGGAAATTCACCAATCGGAGGAAAGGTAAAGGAACTCTCAAAAGGAACCAGCTTCACCAAAAACAGAGGCAGAGAAAGAACAAAGCGTGTTCTGGAGACCAGGAGTGAGCAGCTGGGAAGGCAGGATGGGCCAAACCGTAGAGGAATACACAAGACCACACTAGTGATCTGGACTTAACCCTGCAGCCACAGAAAAGCAGTCAAGGTTTTAAAGAGGGGGAGCAACAGTCAGGTTCTGCTCAGCGCCTCCAGCGGCTTGCTGAGAACAAACGAGAGGCAAGAATGGAGAGAAGGACCCCTCTGCAGGACGTTTCTGCAGTCGAGCCCGATGCCCTACTGCTTGGAACTCCCAACCGCACAACGCACAGGGGATTTTGCTTACCCGGCTTCATACTTAACTAACCATCTGAGAGTGACGACCTCTATCAACTGAACACTTACCACAGGCCAAACATTTTTCATAAGTTACCCTGGCTTCTCGGAGCCCTGTGAGATAGCAATTAGTATCTTTATTTTACACAAGAAAAAGAAGGCTCAGAGAAGTCAAAGAGCTTATTTAAGGTGACAGTAAATGGAGGAACTAGGACAGGAATCCGTCTAATGACTGTCTACACACAACTGGTGCTGGTCTGTGGCAGTCTTCCCCAGTCTATGTAAAAATGAGAATTGGAAACATACACCTATGTATGTCTGCGTAAAGCTGCCAACTTCCTTGAAAAAGGCTACCTTTTGGGAATTCTTGGTGGTCCAGTGGAGAGAGGTCTGTGCTTCCACTGCAGGGGGACCAGGGTTTGATTCCTGTTCGGGGAACTAAGATCCTGCAAGCCAGAAGTGTGCCTCCCCCCTTCCCGCCAAAAAAGGAAAATGGCAATCTTTTACTCTGATAGTGGATCCTTTTCTTTTAACAAAATATAGTGAGTAGTTCCCTCCACCCCATTTTTTTAATGTCCTCCTTGGCGAAACTAAAAATTGGTAAATTAATACTTTTTGGCCCCACCACCATATTGTCAACTGACCTGTAAAAGTCAAGACCACTGCACAGATAATGACATTACAAAGCACTTACTGTGACCCAGGCATGATCTTAAGCTTCTTAAATGCACTGTTTTAATTTGCACAGTGAACCTATGAGTGGACACTGTTCCCCCTTTTCATGGATGAGGGGCTTGAAGGCACCAACGTGAGGGTGCAGAGTTGCCAGGAAGTAGGACTAGGATGCACCCTGATGTCACGTGTCACCAGGGGAGGAGGAGTAGCTGAGGCCTCAGTCCTAACACTGCTCTGTGCCCTGTGACCTACAACATTTATATGTGTGAGACCCTGGGAAGACCCTAAAACTGGCTGCTGCTGCCCTAATTACAAGGCGACCAGTCAATAGCACTGATGCTCCACTGATTCAAAGTCTCCAGGCTCCTCTTGAGGCACTCTAACATGCTGGCTTACCTAAACAGCTTCATTAATCAAACTGTTCCTTTTCATCCTCCCAGAAAACTGAAAGTCAGTCCAATGCGACAGAATTTCCACATCCACTGCTGGCATTTAGTTCTCAAAAAAAAAAAAAAAAATCTGGACACAAAAAGTCTCTGCAGCAGGCAGAATAGTACTGAGGCCCATTTTACATATAAGAACTCGAGATAAATGACATCCAAGGTCAAAAGCTGGTAAGAAGCAAAATGAACACTAACAACAGAAAGGGTTCTTTACGTCACTAGAGGAAACCCAAGAGTCTAAGGACTGAAAGACTTCAGAGGCTTTATTTTTCCTGGTTTCTCTCAAAAGTCCTATCTTTAATTCAACAAATACCGTGCTCCTATTGACGTGTTTGTTCTAGGATAAAAGCAATGGGTTCACAGGATAAATGGGAGAACAAAACGAAAAGTCCTGTGGAGCTTCCGAGCTGTTTTCCAATTTCTTCCTGATATCTGTCAACCCCCCCTACTACAAACGCACATCAGGTCTTCAGTACTCTCCCTGGTGAAACAAAGAATGACGAGTAAAAGAATAGGTACATATGTGTGCAAATGTCCTGCTGGTAACAATACAAAGAAGGTGAAAATGTAAATTTCCACATTGTTCCTTATTCAAAACAAAACATGAACTTAGACCACGTTCCTTCTCATAGCAAAATGAAGTCTACCTCCCTGGTCAATGCATTGTGTTTGAATGTTCAGTCACACTTAATTCCTTAAAATCAGGCCACTGGTCTTCTAAATTTTTTTACTTTCTGGTACAGAAACAGGGTGCTCCTTGTGTTACCTGTAAGGGAAGAACTGTTTTTGTTTTAGAAACGGTGTGTCAACTCTCAGAGAGAAGGCATCCTCTGTACAACTGGTGATCTACATGGTACAGACCCTCCCCTAAACGCTGGCTGAACGGACAAGAAAAGGGAAAAAGACTTGTCTCCCTACACCTCTATCCTCTAGAGCTACAAAGAATTAGTATGTTCCCTCTTCTTTTCCTCTTCTGCTCTACAGTCCTTAATTTACTTTAATAGTAAAATTAATCAAATGTAAAATAATTTAACTCTTAAAGACTTTTGGCCCATAAAAGGGAGGACATAACTAGTTCCATGTCCATTCCTGATTGTGACCGAGAAAAGAAAAAAGTGATACGCTAATGGCCCCTTTAAAACAAGCATGGTTGAGGGCAGGGGATATCATGCTGAAGAGAATGGAGCTTCCCTGATGCCTCAGATGGTTAAGAGTCTGCCTGCAATGGAGGAGACCTGGATTAGATCCTTGGGTCGAGAAGATCCCCCGGAGGAGGAAATGGCAACCCATTCCATTATTCTTACCTAGGGAATTCCATGGACAGAGGAGGTTCATGGGGTTGCAAAGAGGTGAACACGACTGAGTGACTAGGGTATAGCTATCAGTAAGGAAGTAAGACTTTTATTCTCCTCATCTCTGGGGTGAAATCAGTTCTGTGAAGTATATGGCACACCAGAGAAAGTGCTAGAAAGTAGGGGCTCCAAGCAAAGGCTCTGATCCAGACTGCTGACCTGTCAGCCTGGTGGCCTTGGGTAAGTGCCCTTAGGGAGTCTCAGTTCCCGCACTGTTGTACCACCCACCTCAGAGCAGAGGATTATGGTGAGGAAGATGTGAGAGAACACACAGGAATCTCCTGGTACTCAAGAAGCAACTGTTGCTATTACGTGGTAATAACTGCTATGCATGCATGCCTGCTAAGTTGCTTCAGCCCTGTCCAGCTCTTTGTAACCCTATGGACCATAGCCCACAAGGCTCCTCTGTTCACAGGATTTCCCAGGCAAGAATACTGGAGTGGGTTGCCATTTCCTCCTCCAGAGGATCTTCCCAACCCAGGGATCAAACCCGCATCTCTTGCATTGGCAGGTGGGTTCTTTCAACACTAGCGCCACCCAGGAAGGCTATACTACTATCATTAATTCAATCACTGCTCTAAGCAGTATAACTGCCTTCACCTTCAAAGGTACTAAACTCCAACAGAACTCATGATTACTAATTTCCTGCTTTTCAGCTCAATTTTTCCTTCATGTTTTCAAGAAAAATCAAATATAATACAACCACATTGCAAAAAAAATATTTTTAATCTTTTTTCTCTGAATCAAAAATAGCAAATCATTTTGGAAAACTTGGGAAAACTCAGGAAAAAATCAATCACTCAAATTTCTGCAGCACAGAGAAAAATACTAATAGCATGTGGGCATACTTCTTCCACTTTTTCCCATATATATTTTAAAATAACTGGAATCATACTGTTTATAGTTCTATATCCTGCTTTTTTCTCATACTTAACTTTATTTTGTGTGTACTTTCCCATGTCAAGAATTCTCCAAAATCATCTTTTTTTATGACTCCAGACTTTTCCATAAAGTTAAAACATTTAGATTGTTTCTTTTTTTTCCCAATACACATCACTATAATTAACACATTCATATCAAATTTTGGTCCTCATCTCCAGTTCTTGGTCCATATAGATACCTATAACCAGACCAAGGATTGTATCTCTTGCCAAACTGCTTTCCAGAAAGTTTGCCCCAGTCTGCCTGTCTGACAGTCCCATCATGAAGTCAGAGCAGTGACCATACCTATTTTAATTCCAAGTAAACAGAGACCCCAAAAATCTGGAATTATAACACAAATAGCAAATAGAAAAGATCTGTAAGTACTAGATGCTTCTGACACTTGTAATTTGTACGAGATCACTATTAACCCATTCATCATCAGGTATGTGACTTTGAACAAACCTGTAAAAGTTAAAAATATGATCCCACACATTCACATTTGTGTATTAAAGTCTTGAGAAGTACCTTATAGATAGAGACTCTCAAACAGTTTTCAACTTATGAAGAACTGTGTGGGAGAAAATAAAATTTAAAAAGGAGAACTGAGTAGGGAAAACAAAAATATGTGAAAAAGAAAATTATGCCCTAGCATATGAAAAAGCGGTCTGTACAACATGTATGTGAGAAAATACATCTTCCTTGTATACACATCAAATTATAACTACTTTAGCTAAAGAGGCCATTTTTAAGCCTTTGTGGCTACTGACTAACACTAGGCATATGCCAACAGCCCACTCCCACAGCAGTCAGAGGCCCTTTTCCTCATTTATCAAAGGTTTCATCCACATTCTTCAACTGACTGACCAATCAGTGGAATAAATTTCCTTCATGTCAGCAGCATTAAAATATTCAATGATATCAGTCCATTAAAAATAGTATTACAAAAGAGGTACCCACCAGTCTTCCACCTACAAACTTAATAAGCATTTTTGAAAAATAAAGACCTAGTGATACTTTTATTATTATTTTTTTTTCTAGTGATACTTTTAATCACCAAGCATTTAGGTACACTATTCCCAGTGAAACAATTCCCTTGAAGTGAAAGCCACTCTGGCTGAAGATGCTGATTTCAAGAATCTAATAATCTTGTATTAATGCAGTGCTGACTTTCATTTGTACACAATCAATTTGTTACTGAACAAAGAATCCTTTTTAATTGCCCATGGCAATTAACAGTAATCATTTTCCTTTATCTTATTCTTAAGTAGTGCAGGCCAAAATAGATAAGGCTTGGTTTTGACCTTTCTATCTCTAAATGGACATAGGAAGAAGTACCATGCAACAAAAGTATTTTACACCTCAGGAGGCTATTAACTGTAGCTGGGAAACATCCTTGCACCCCAACATTGTTTAAGAACTTTTTGAATTGCAATTTTTAAAAAAATATTTTATAGGGAGCTCCATACAAATAGGTCAAGGGGCAAAGCATATTTTATCTATACATTTCTAGCTGCCTAGAGAATTTTCTCAGAATAAAATCTCTCAATTAGGAGCTATTCAGACACGTTTCTATTTGCCAAAGAAAAGACAGATTTAAGGCCACTCCATAACCAAACATTTCTACCTTATTTCTGTTAGATAAATTTACTTACAGTTTTGCTACCTCAGGTGTGAATCCAGGTCAGAAATAAAAAGCTCAACTTCTTCAATACACTGACTACAAAGACAAGCTGGTACTTGTGGCTGTGGATTTCTTTTAAAATATTGGGATATGGAACCTGATGTGTGCTCAGTCTCTGAATATGAGAATCTTTCAGATTACTATGGGACCACCTCCGGAACAGCTAGAAATTAGTAAGAATAGTCTATTCAACATTTACTTCCCTCACCCCACCCCATATTACATATATAGTTAATTGTTTATAACTGACTACAATTCCTCAAGGAATTGAACTACAGCTTATTCTTATAGCCCAGAGAGGCAAGGCAGTCTAATAAAATAAAAACAGATTTTAGAGTCAGACAGATATGGATTCATAACATGACCTTACCATATATTAGCTCATATATTAGTTGTGTAGCCCTGGTCAAGACATTTATGATATGTGTGCATGTGTGTGTGTATAGAGATTAAATGCTGACCAGGAAGGCATGTCAAAAATGTCGGGGAGATGTGTACACTATCCATAATGGCCATTTTTAGGCTTTAAACTCTTCAGTGGTAGGCATGCCCCCCCCCCCGCCCCCGGCAAAAAAGTCTTTGGCACCAGCGTGGTTTCAGTCAGCAGTACTGAGGGCCTACTACATACAAGGTATTTAGGTATGATGGGAAATAATGGAAACCAACTAGTATAATCCCTTCATTTTTCTCATGAAGAAACTGCAGCCCAGAAGTGAAATGACTTGGCCGAAGTCACACAGCTGGTAAGCGGCAGAGCCAGGGCTAGGACCTAGGTTTCTTCATCATCAATTCAACATTCTTTACCATAGGAAGCTGTCTCTCAATTATTCAAGTTTGATTACCAAGCACAAATATTACAATAGTGACTAGCAAGAGAACAGTTTCCAAAAAAGAATGCAGGCACTAGGAAAGCAGAAACAGTCTGAAGTACCTATAGATGCATGATCAAACATCACAACTGCTGAAAATTTCATAAAATGACAATGTGTCCATTTCAATAAAGGAAGATAAAGCAGACAAGCAAGTCTGGCTACTTTTGACTAAAACAAATATTACTTTCCTGTGAGGATGCTTCATGGTTGGTTCTCTGCTAGTATATCAAATTAATGGAGTCTCTTAACACCAACAAAGCAAAGAAATGAAGATGATACTGACAGATACCAAATACTATTTTCAAGAACTCTTCATAGATGCAGTCTGATAAAGCATTGTATCAAAAATTAAATAGAAATAAGTTTTGGGGAAGATGAACATGAAAGATTTGTTTACATTTCTTAATACCAGCAATCCAAGTGCTATTCAAACCACTGCTATTTGAGAGCCTAGGTCAACAATGACTCAGCTTGAAAAATTTCATACTGTTTTTTAGGAGGTATATGGTTTTAGTTATGTAGTTAATACAATCTGAATGTTCCTTTCTCCCCAAATTATAAACTATCTTCATGTGAATGGCTGAAAAAGATGCAAGTGTTTATTTTATATTTGAAAAAGCACACAACAAAGATAATCCAATTCTTTTTACTGCATCCCATGGGGAAAGAGCCCCCCTGCCCCACCACTGCCTGGCCCATTCTGGGTTACAGGATTTGATGGGGGCAGGATGGGGTGGGTGGTGGTAGGGGGTTAACAGTAGTACCAAGAGGCCAATCCCAGTGTCCTGTCGTCTGTGATCCAGAACAAGAATCTACAATTAGAGCTGGATGGCACACAAGACTTCAGGCTGGGAATGAGAAGCCCAGAAAGGTGAAGCATTTTGTCCAAGAGTCCATCCAATTAGGTTAGAGCCTAGACCAGGTCTCCTACCTGTATGCCCAATACTCTTTCAGCTATGACAGGAAGCCTTATCACGCCCGTTGCAAACTTTCCATTTCCCCAACTATAACTGAGGAGGTTAGACTAGGCACTGATCTTTAAACTGCTGTTTCAAAGCCAAAGGATTTCTGCTGGTCACTTTCCCTCTTCAAACGGAGACTCTCCAAGTTTATTTCACATAGTGTGAAAAAGAAATTTTAAGTGACTGAACTAGATGGTCAATGAACTGTCACAGGGACTCGGTATATTAACACAGTTTAGACTGTCAGTGGGTGAATGACAATAGTCAGAGCACATCACCACCAAAAGGCCCTATAAGAGGCCTAACACCTCTCAGAACACCACAGCAGATGGAGGAGGGGAAAGCAGACAAGACTACAGGGAAACAACCAAGCTCACCTTTCAATCGCCAACTGTACTGGCCCAATGCATTTCCTCATTACATAAAGACTGACCACACCTATGAGGCTATAGTTCACAGTCACCTATACAACCCTCACTCTCCGAAGACTGTCCTTTGTCAGAAAGTCACCATCAGGTTCATGGATATGCACATGGACAACTCTTTCTATGTGTCCAGTATCAAGAAGAATGACTTTTTGTGTGTGTGGCCACATGCCTCATAGCATATGAAATCTTATTTCCCCAACCAGGGATCTGCACCCCTCTGCAGTGGAAGTGCGGAATCCCAACCCCTGAACTGCCAGGGAATCCCAGAAATGACTATTTTCTGATCCTTTTATTGTCCTAAATCTTTGGCCTTTCATGGCAAGAAAAAAGGGGCAATAGATAAGGGAGGGGGGACGTAGCCAAAAGTAAAGGTTAGTATAAAAAATGAAGATAGAATTCTAAACAGGCCAGTAATACAAAGATTTTCTAAGGAGGGCAAGAGTCCTTGAAGACACATTACTAGGTTGAAAACAGTCATCTACTGCCTTCCCCTACTCCACACCCCACCCCCAACTGGCACATTAAATGTTCCAGAAGGCCAAGGCTACCACCTCAGATTTCTGCAGCACCCAATTCCATCATGAAAACAAATGTTGATACAGGGGTTGGAGCCACTGTCACCGTCAAAGAAATCTGACAATCTCTGGAACATCAGTTAGCAGTCTCAGAAGAAAAACAGCTCTTTGTTCTTCTGTCTCCTCTCCTCCTATTATGTAAACTTAGGCTTTGGGCACGCAGAAACTTCCTATGCTGCCAGTGATGTGAAAACCCTGGAACACAAATTTAAGCAGTACTGCATACACAGTTGTTTTTGTTCTTAATTAGCTGTCACTTGCACATTAAGAATAAAAACCAAAACAACTATTTATACCAACATAGGCAACATAAAAACTCAAATAAATTCAGAGAATTCATCAGAATTCTTTTCATCAAATGAACAGAAATGAAGAAAAATGAACCAAAACCCTTAAAGTCAATAATGGTGAAGACAAATGTCAAGGATAATTTACCAGATTCTGCTTGTCACAAAATTTAAAGTCCTGAGAACTTAGGCGCTAAAGGAGCCATAAGGATCTACTAGTCATTCACTCTCACTGTCTCATATACAAATGCCCTAACGTTTGATGAGTCAGTGGTCTAATTCTGTAGATGACAACGAATGTTTTTTATTTCACATGTATTCATACAGAACTATTTCTAAATTTAAGTGGAGAAGTAAACGAAGCTTGATCATAGCTCAGTTAAGAAAGTCCTTCCAGTAAATGCTCCTTCACAGCTGGATGGCTGCTTTAATATGCAATTGCCCTAGGCCACAGGGGGAAAAAAAAATCAGGCTTTCAATCTACTTAAGAAATAAAATAAATAAACCTAGAACATGCCAAAGGTTCCCTCTCCCAAGTTAAGGAAGGAAAAGGCCTGGATGGTTTTCTGTAAAACCACTGCTTCCTCTAAATGAATTTCCTATATTACACCTCCAACAGATCATCACTGGAGAGAACAGCTCAGGGAAAGGTAGCAACGGTACATTTTTCAGGTAATAAACCAAAAACCCAATCACATCAGCCCGTTCCTGGCACTCATTTCTCTACCAAATCAGGGCAGTCAAAAGGCCTGGGAGGGTCAGGGCCCACCCACGTACTCCTGGTTCACCAATGAGTTCCCTCCTTCTCCCAAGCATGGAGCTACCTAGAGGAATTCAGCTTCTGCGGCTGGAAGCGCCTGCAATACCAGAGGGCAGAAATCTGAGTGACACTTGGCACTCTCTGTTTCAACAAACAACCGCAAAGAGCTTTCCAAAGCCAGGCCCTCACCATTTTGAAGACCAGGAAGCTGAATCCTTCCTGGGGCAGAGGTGAAAAAGAAACAAGCCCACCTTCCTCCAACCCTTTCCAAAGGTCACAGAGCAAACCAGAGGCCATCAATGAAGCCAAGCAAGACTGGCAGCTTCTGCAGACCCAGAAGAGTAAACACCAAGTGTGGCCATAACCCTTGTGAGGCTGGGGAGAAGTTGAGAACTGGCATTTCCCCAGCTAAAGGTGAAACAAAAATAGGACTTGTCAGCTGGAAAACACAAACAAACAAACAAACACACTCTTAAGTTCTCCCAAAAGATGCTGGCTTGGAGGTGAAAGGGGGAGAGGGTACAACTATCTCTTTATGACAGCTGAGAGGAGGGAGGGAAAGTGAGAAAGAGAAGACAGACCTGTGAGCAGCTGCCTTCTTTTCCAAAGGGCACAAAACTGCAAAGCCTCAGGACTCAAAGGGGTGGGGAAGCAAAATGGGAGGGGGAAAGAAAAGTGGGGCAATGGAAAGAGAACTACCTCCACCATCACTATGCTTGGTAAAAGTGGGGGAAATAGAGGCAACACTCCCCGACTTGAGAGAGCAGTAGTTAATCAACCAACCCCAGCTATTTACCCAGATCTCACAGGATCCCTGGAGATAAAACCCTCAGAGTCAGAGTGCTGAGCAAATCTGTAGTCTAAATGTGAACATAAGCAACCTAGGCCCAACCCAGTCCCTTCCTCCCCAAAGCTATGAGATGGAGACTAGAGAAAGGCATACCTGAAGAAGTGAAGTAACCCAGTGAGGAATAGGCAGGTCAAGAGGGGAGCTGGGAGAAGCAAATCTGATAGGAACTACAAGGGAAGAGCAGCAGTCTAGCAAGATACAACAGGAAAGAAAAGATGAGGGAGAAAACCAGGCAATGAAGACCAGAACTGCGAGAGGGATCACAAAAGGGATGGAGACTCTAGCCAAGAACTGAGACAGCTTCAAGAGGAAGCTGGGCTGCGGGGAGTGACAGGTAGGAAGGCTTAGGGAAACATCTCTATACTGAGCAGACCCGGAGGAAGGAGACTCAAAAAGGAGGTAAGAGGCAAGGCAAAAAGGGGAGGACCCGTTCAAGAAAGGAGAGAGGATATTGAGGGCTGAATCAAAATGGGGTGGGGGGAGAAGATCAAGGGGAAAACTTAGAATTGAGAGGCAACAGAGAGGCGAGGCAGTCACAAGATGACCAGAGTTAAAGAGGACCACTCCAAGAGGAGACAGCAGTAGGAAAATTAAAATGGGTCCAAAACATAGGTGGACAAGTGTGGACAGCTCCCAAAGGGGCAAAGCTGGGAGGAAAACATTAGAGAGGATGGGGTGGAATTGAACAAGTGCCAACAGCAGGTGCAAAAAGGATCTGGGGCAGGTGTGGGGTGCAGAATGGGAAGGGGGGTGATGGATCAAAGAGAAATTCCCAGTCTTTCAGTAAGGGCCAAAATGGAGAGGACAGGTCTTGGAGAAACAGGCTGCAAACAGGTCTTCAGCAAAGAAGAAATGAAGGGGAGACAGGGCAAAGGAAGCGTGAACAAATGAATGCAAAGGCTAAAGAGAGGGCCAATAAGGAGGTGGGGGAGAGAAGAAACCTCAACGGGGACTGCAGGGCGCCAGGCTGCGGCAAGGCTGAGTGAGGGAGAAAGGTCAGAGAACCTGACGGCAGGAACGAGAGAGCTGCAGGGTCAGAGAAGGCGGTGGAGGCTGCTTCAAGGAAGGCCAAGTCAGAAAGCAAGGAGGGCACCGCAAGATCGGAGACTAGACAAGGGGCAGTGTGGGGAGGCAGAAGGGTCTGGAAGAGAGGCAAGGATCTGAATGGCAAGAAATGAAGCAAGATCGGAGGGGAGGAGGCTAGCATGGCGCGTCGGAGCCCAAGAGGGGGCAGGGGACTGCATCGAGATCGGCAGGGGTCAGAGTCCAGGGGTATCCCGTGGGGAGTGGGGCCGGAGGGAGGCGGCAGGTTTTGTCAGTGGGCAGTAGGGCCCAAGAAGGACGTGGAATTAAAAGGAGAAGACCTAGGAGCAGTAGTGTCAAGACGAAGAGGGTCTCGGATGAATCACCGAGGAGGTGGAACCGGGGGTCCTAGACGGACAGCTCCTGGGGGTGCAGCAGTGGAGGGAAACAGGACATGGTCAAAGAAAGGGACGGACCCAGGCTGGTGAGAGCGGAGAGAAGGCAGAAGGGTCACGAATCTGAACGTGGGGGTCCAGAATTCAGGGATGCGAAAGGGTCCCAAGAGCACTGCAGAGTCTAGGGGTGGGGGTGGGGGGCGAAGGGCATTACTGTGGGGCGGAAGAAAGAAGGTGGAGGCGCAGAACTGGGAGCAGAGTGGCTGAAGTCGGGGGGTGGGGGGAGCCGAGGCAGACACGGAGATCTCAATGGATTGGAGGGTGGCGGCAGAAGCGGCGACAGCAGGGCTGCGGCGGGCAGGGGCAAGTCCGAAGGGCAGGCGGGCCCCGGCGGGCCGGGCCGCAGCGCGAGGCGGTGGGGCCGGCGGGGCCCGGGGGGCTGGGGGGCCGCTCCCTCCCCTCCCCCTCCGGCTCCTCCATTGTTCGCGGGCTCCGGGCCCCGCCGTCCCCGCCTCCCCCTGGACCCCGCAGCGGGGCGGCGCCCGGCCTCGCCGCCCGGGCCCGCGAGCTCGCGCACTCACCAGCCGGGCGCCCTCAGCGCGGCCCTGGCCTTCGGGATCCCGGCAGGGGCGACGGCGGCCCCGGCGCCATGTTCTGCTGCTCCTAGTCCGGCGGCGGCTGAGGCGGCGGCGGCGGCGGCGGCAGCTCCGGCGGCGGGGGGCCGGGCGGACCCTCCCTCGCGGGCTCCCTCCTCCGCCTCCTCCACCTCCTCCTCCCGCCGCTCCGCTGCTCTCCCTCGGGGCGGGGGGGCGGGGAGGGGAAGGGGGGAGGGGCGGGAACCAGGGGGAGGGCGGACCAGCCTCGCTCGCTCGCTCCCTCCCTCCCTCGCAATGGCGGCGGCGGCGGCGGCGGCGGCGCCTCCTTCCTGCGGCCGCCGCTCCCGCGCGCGCTCCCCCTCTCTACTGCGCGTGCGTGGCGCGGGGACCGTTGCAGGGGGATAACGGCCCCTGTAACGCGCGCCGCGAGGATCTAACCGGCGCGTGGCGGGCAGAAGCAAGAGCGCGTGCGCGCCCAAGGGACTCACTGCCACCGCAGCGGCCGCGTCCAGGGAACGGGCGCGGAGGGCGCAGTGCGCGTGCGCTCTCCCCCAACCCCGCCACCACAAAAAAAAAAAAAAAAAAAATTGCCGCTAATGCGGTGGCTGCAGCGCCAGACAGAGCCCGAGAAGACCCGCGACGGGGCAGAGGCCTGGGGTGGGCAAGCGCGCGTGCGCGGGAGGGGCTGCTAGCCGCTGCGGCTATTCGCGCGAGGCGGAGGGAGTGGTCCTCAGGAGGCGCGCGCACCCCTGCGCGCAGGAGAAGCAGCCAAAACCCTTCCCGCGCCGGCTCTTGGAGAAAGCGGGAGGGGAGAGGCATGGCCGGGCTTTGGGGGCGGGGGCGAAGGGCGCGATCCCGCTCGCGCGGGACCTGACCAACCAATGAGAGGCAAGGGGAGGTGGGTTTGCCGCGCGAGCGCAGCCCCCGGGATAACGGAGGAGGAGAGAAGGAGCGACGTAACGTGGGGCGGTGGGGCGGTAGGGCGGGGCCGAGGAGGAGGGAGCGCACCCAGTGGGGAGTTGATTGGGGGACACTGGGAGGCGTGGCCCGCCTCAGCCCAATAGGAGCCTCGAAATTCGTCGTTCCGGAAGAGGGGGCGGGGCTGCGAAGCGCGTGCTCTTTTCCCTGGCAGCGAAGAAAATCTGCAGGCAACGCGCGCATTATTACAAATTGCTTTGGGTTCCGTGATCGCCAAATCTCGGGAGACGGGAGAGGGCCTGGTCCCGCATACAGCCCTGGCCTCCAAGTCAACATTGTGCCAATGACTGCAAATCAAATGTCAGTTTGGGCGCCCAAAGGGGAAATAGTAATGATGGGAAGGGGCACCGCTGTAACCCCTGAGTTCCTTCCTCTGAACTGAAGAGGGGTTCCTCTGGGAGCCCTCCGGAAGTACGGATCGTGGAAGATGAGTGTTCTGGGAACCCAGTCAATATTTAAGGAATGCATGAAGAAAAGCTATGTTTCTTATTGCATTTTTCGTTTCTTTACTCAGTCTCTTCAACTTAAAAGTAGAATGATAATCTTATCTGCTAGTAAGATTTGTTGGGAGAATTAAATGAATTCTATTTGTAAAGCGCTGAAAATCATGCCTTGCTCTATAAACGTTGATAAATAAAATTACATGCGTTCAAATTTTGTTTTTTGGTGGGTTTTTTTTTTTTTTTTTGGAGGTCTTACTGCTTTTTAAAAATTGAAGTATAGTTGATTTACAGTGTTGTGCTAGATGCGCTCAAATTTTAAAGCATCCCACTAAATAAAGATTTTCTGATTATTGAAAGTTTGTTTTTTAGCATTGTGGGCAAAACAAATCCAGTGTCTGGGCCAGATTGTCTTTACATGTTACTGCAAGCCCTGATTTGTAAGAGATTTTGACATCTATCACTTGAGAACACCAGAAAAACCTGGGGAGAAGGGACATTGGATTCCCCTACCTCACATTAATATGTGTTTATAACTCCAATGCAGTGTTCTAGGTCCTTTGAATATTGGGAAATGTTTGAACTGGCAGCACCTAGGTAAGAGAGAAGCCTGGGCTCACTCTGGATCCAGATGCTCCTCTCCCCTTCTTTTGGAGCCCATCAACTTTGCCTTATTCAAGTCTCGCTTGAGGTCACTTCCTCTGGGTGGCCGCCCAGATTTGACCTGACCCCTCATACTTTATAAAAATGGGCACTTTATGTTGGCAACATTCTAAAGCACTTCAAACATATTAACTCACTTAATCCTCACACCTTACAAGTAGGTTGGGGTTGTTATTATTCTACTAAACTTAGGCACAGAGAGGTTACACAGCTAGTGAGTGGCAAATGTGAGATTTAAACTCAGACAACAGGGATCAGATAGTCACACACTTGGTTCTTTTTCATAGCACTCCATCAGGGGTTGAAGTTCTGTATTGGCATTACCATATTATATGGGAACCCTTAGAAGCCAGGAATTCTGGCTAGATCCTCAGTCTGAAAAATGACCCACACTAAATACTTGCTAATGAATAAATGAATGAATCCAATGGTGAACAAAGGGAATGATGGCTGGCACTGAGGGCATGATAGCCAAGACACAATCCTTGTTTTATAACTAACTCTAATCCTCTTTCAGATACTAGTTCAGATGTCCCCTCTTCCAAGAGGCCCTCCCACAGACTGTTTCCAAATTGGGAGAGGAGTAGTCAAGGCTGTATATTGTCACCCTGCTTATTTAACTTATATGCAGAATACATCATGCGAAATGCCGGCTGGATGAAGCACAAGCTTGAATCAGGGTTGGCAGGAGAAATATCAATAACCTCAGATATTCAGATGATACCACCCTTATGGCAGAAAGTGAAGAGGAACTGAAGAATCTCTTGATGAAAGTGAAAGAGGAGAGTGGAAAAAACTGGCTTGAAACTCAACATTCAAAAAACTAAGATCATGACATCAGGTCACATCACTTCATGGCAAATAGACGGGGAAACACTGGAAGAGAGAGACTTTATTTTCTTGGGCTCTGAAATCACTGCAGATGGTGACCGCAGCCGTGAAATTAAAAGATGCTTGCTCCTTGGAAGAAAAGCTATGACAAACCTGGATAGCATATTAAAAAAGCAGAGACATTGGAGAAGGAAATGGCAACCCACTCCAGTACTCTTGGCTGGAGAATCCCTTGGACAGAGGAGCCTGGTGGGCTACAGTCCATGGGGTCACAGAGTCAGACACAACTGAATGGCTGACACATACACAAAGTTGAGGAGATACTTGATGGTGCAAGGGTACACTTAATCTACTCTCCCATCTCCTGCAGGAAGCAGGATGGGGCAGGCAGCACCTGGGAGGCAGGCTGGCTGGCCCCTGCCCCATCCCTCCTGGAAGTCTTCGGGCCCCAGTGCTTGCAACAACTGGCCTTGGGCAAATAAAAGACTGTTTTTTACTGAAGAAAAAAAAAAGCAGAGATATTACTTTGCCAACAAAGGTCCACCTAGTCAAAGCTATGGTTTTTCCAGTAGTCATGTATGGATGTGCAAGTTGGACCATAAAGAAAGCCAAGTCCCGAAGAATTGATGCTTTTGAACTGTGGTGTTGGAGAAGTCTCTTGAGAGTCCCTTGGACTGCAAGGAGATCAAACCAGTCAATCCTAGAGGAAATTAGTCTTGAATACTCATTGGAATGACTGACGCTGAAGCTCCAATACTTTGGCCACGTGATGTGAAGAAAAGACCCTGATGCTGGGAAAGATTGAAGGCAGGAGGAGAAGGGGATGACAGAGGATCAGATGGTTGGGTGGCATCACCTACACGATGGACATGAGTTTGAGCAATCTCCGGGAGTTGGCAATGGACAGGGTAAACCAGCATGCTGTAGTCCATTGGGTCGCAAAGAGTCAGACATGACTGAGCAACTGAACTAGGCTTCCACAGCACCTTTGGGTCCTCCAACCAAGCCCTGACCACCCTGGGTTTCCCATATATTGATAGGTCGTTCCCACCAGACTGTGAGCCCCATGAGGACAGGACTCAGTTGAGGCTGTCTCAATTGACGCTACTGTTCCTAGCACCTGTCCAGGCACAAGGCAAGGGCTCAGGCAGTGTTTCCCTGGATGAACGAAGGGAACCATCAAGGAGGGCCTTCCCAGCTCTGCATTTCTTTCCAGTGCACGAGAGAGCTGGTGTTAGCTGAGCAAGCCAACCACCGGAAGCAGGTTTCCCTGGGGGCAGCCGCCTCCCGCGCACCCAGCTAACCTCCACTGCAGGATAAATAGATAAGCAAGAAAACAATTAGCTGACAGAGAGAGGTGCCGACTGTCAAGTTGTCAAAATGTCCCCAGCATGGCCCTAGAGGCCCAAATAGCTGGGACTGGATTTCCCACTAATTGTGGAGCTGGAGTAGGTCAGAAGAAGGACCCGAGAATCTAGATCCGCATTCAGGAGATGCACAGATAGAAAAGTCTGCAAAAGAGTTTTACGCAGAGGGAGTAAATGCTAGGGCATATTCTCTCTCTCCATTCCTCCCAGTCTGAAAGAATCAAAGGGTGGGGACCAGGTCTCAGATTGACCAAAGAGTCAGTGAGCTCACAGCGCCGCCTACAAACCGAACTGGGGAAGCTACAGCTAGCTGATGCTGCTGGGGATGTCCGAGAGGGGTGAACTCTTCTGCCATTGGCCGGAAGAGCAGCCAATAACGAATAAGGAACAGAAAGCGGGGATGCATGGATTCACTGCAAAATCCCAGCATGGTGGGTACAAGAAAAACGTCTGATGGAAAGATCGATGATGAACCTCCCAATTTCCATCAGCTTTACAATGGAGGGAATTCCCTGGCGCTCTCAATCCCTGATAAGGGGACTAAGATCCCACAAGCTGTTCCGCTGGACCAAAAAAATAAAATAAATTTCTAAAACAAAAAAATAAATTTAAAAAGAGACAGATCCTGGACTTTCCTGTCAGTCCAGTGGTTAAGACTCCAGGCTTCCACTACAGGGGGCGCTGGTTCGATCCCTGGTCAGAGAACTAAGATACCACATGCCACACAGTGTGGCCAAAAAATATAAAGAAAGAAAAGATTGATCGTATTTTTTTCTTTTTAAAAAGTCTTTCTCTTTTAATTAATTAATTTATTTATTTTAGTCCTGAGGCGTGGCATGTTCCAGACCAGCGCACCCTGCAAGGAAAGTCCTGATAGATCCTGTATTTTTAAATGGAAATATAACACACATGGAACAACAGACTGGTTCCAAATAGGAAAAGGAGTACGTCAAGGCTATATATTGTCACCTTGCTTATTTAACTTATATTCGGAGTACATCATGAGAAATGCTGGGCTGGATGAAGCACAAGCTGGAATCAAGATTGCCGGGAGAATATCAATAACCTCAGATATGCAGATGACACCACCCTTATGGCAGAAAGTGAAGAAGAACTAAAGAGCCTCTTGATGAAAGTGAAAGAGGAGAGTGAAAAAGTTGGCTTAAAGCTCAACATTCAGAAAACTAAGATCATGGCATCCAGTCCCCATCACTTTATGGCAAATAGAGGGGGAAACAGTGGAAACAGTGTCAGACTTTATTTTTTTGGGCTCCAAAATCACTGCAGATGGTGATTGCAGCCCTGAAATTAAAAGACGCTTACTCCTTGGAAGGAAAGTTATGACCAACTTAGACAGCATATTGAAAAGCATAGACATTACTTTGTCAACAAAAGTCCATCTAGTCAAGACTATGGTTTTTCCAGTGGTCACGTATGGATGTGAGAGTTGGACTATTAAAGAAAACTGAGGGCTGAAGAATTGATGCTTTTGAACTGTGGTGTTGGAGAAAACTCTTGAGAGTCCCTTGGACTGCGAGGAGATCCAACCAGTCCATCCTAAAGGAGATCAGTCCTGGGTGTTCATTGGAAGGACTAATGTTGAAGCTGAAACTCCAATACTTTGTCCACCTGATTCAAAGAGCTGACTCATTTGAAAAGATCCTGATGTTGGGAAATATTGAAGGCAGGAGGAGAAGGGGATGACAAAGGATGAGATGGTTGGATGGTATCACCAACTCAATGGACATGAGTTTGGGTAAACTCCTGGAGTTGGTGATGGACAGGGAGTCCTGGCCTGCTGCAGTTCATGGGGCTGCAGAGTCGGACACGACTGAGCAACTGCACTGAACTGAACTGATACCACGCATACTAAGAAGAACACAAATCACAAGTGTACAGTTCAATGAGTATTTCAAAAGAACACGCCCCTGTAGCCAGCACCCAGGTAAAAAAAAAACAGAATATGACCAGTCTCTGAGAACCGGTCCTTCTCCAGTCATTGATTTCTATGCCTTTTTAAATTTTGCCTGTTTTATTATTTTACATAAATGGAATTAAGTGACCTCTTTTGATCAACGTAGTTTGTTGGATTCACCCATATTATTTTAAATAAATGGAGACTGCTCATTCTTGGTGCTGTGTAGCATTCCACAGAATGAAGGCTCCAGTATGTATTTGCTTCCCCGGTGGCTCAGCTAGTAAAGAATCCACCTGCCAGTGCAGGAGACACAAGAGACATGGGTTCAAACCCTGGGTCAGGAAGATCTCCTGGAGAAGGAAATGGCAACCCACTCCAGTATTCTTGACTGGAAAATTCGATGGGCAGAGGTGCCTGGCAGGCCATATAGTCCATGGGGTCGCAGAGTCAGACATGACTGAGCGTGAGCACGTGCATGTGCATGCGTGCACACGCACACACACACACACACACACACACACACACACAAAATGTATTTACTCATCCTATTGTTGATGAGTAGTTTCCACTTTTTGGCTATTATGAATAGGGCTACTATGGACAGTCTAGAACATATCTTTTGGTAAATATGTGTACTCGTTCCTGCTAGGTATGTACCAAAGTATGGAATTGCTAGTCACTAGGTGTACATGAGTACTCCAACCAGTTTCCCAAAGTGGATGTTATTTATATTCCTAGAGACATTTAGAAAAATTTCAGCTGCTCCATGTTTTCCCAAACACTTGATATTGTCCAATCTTTTTTAATGTTGGCCATTCTAATTGGCTGTGTAGCGGTATCTCATTGTGATCTTAATTTGTCTTTCCCCAGTGATTAATGAGGTTGAACATCATTTCATATATACATGAACCTTCTGAATAGCAGCTTTTATGAAATGCTGTTAAAAATCTTTGCCCATTTTCTGTTGCTATATACTCTTAATTATTTTTAATACCTAATAATACATGAATTTCTCATCCTTGAAAAAAATACTCCAGCTAAGATGGAGTCTCCTTGGACAACCCAACCCCATCCTCTTGCCTCTCCCAAAATGTGGTTTCTTCTAGACTTCTCTATATATTTGCCTGAATGCAAATATTTTGTGGTGATTGCATATGTACTAGCTGACTTTCCCCCATCAATGTGCATTTTGTCTCTTTCCAATTTTTCTCTATGACAAGCATGTTGTAATGGGATCGAAAGGAGAGGATCCTTCTGGTTCTAAAGAGGAAGTGCTGGGACTGGCCCTTTCTGTCGATAGCTATAGAAAATAGATAGGGACTTCCCAGGCAGCCCAGTGGTTAAACCTGCATGCTTCCACTGCAGGGGGTGCAGGTTCAATCCCTGGCCGGGGAACTAAGATATCAGATGCTGTGAAGTGCAGTCGAAGAAAAAAAAAAGATTAAAAAAATAGAATATAGATATATATTCTAGACAGATTTCTGTCTTTATTTATAGAATACATGGATATATTGTTAGATATCTGTTATATATATTGTAATACATATGTATATATATTGTTATGTGCTTGTGCTTAGTCACTCAGTTGTGTCAGGCTCTTTGCAACCCCATGGCCTGTAGCCCACCAGGCCCCTCTGTCCATAGGATTTTCCAGGCAAGAATACTGGAGCAGGTTATCATTTCCTTCTCCAGGGGATCTTCCTTACCCAGGGATTGAACCCAAGTCCCCAGTGTCTTCTGCATTGCAGGTGGATTCTTTACCGACTGAGCCATCAGGGAAGCCCCCATATATTGTTTTATATACATATATGTATACATATGCATACATATACATGTGCGTATATGTATATATACATGTATGTGTGTATATACATGCATACGTATACATATGTATATATACGTGTATGTATACATACATATACACACATATAGATATAGATAGACTCACACTACAAACAACCCGAGCCATGAGATTCTTGAGAGCAGAGACAAAGTCTGTTCCCTGCTTGCACACTCTACCTGACTTTGTCCCTAACACCTCATCCGGACCAGGTGCTTCTACTTGAAGCAATTGTGGTAGCCGGGCCTCCAAGACGGACCCCACTGATTCTCACTTGTATTCAGGTCCCTTTTTACATTGGATAGGGCAGTTCCATGTACTGATAAGATATTGTGGGACTTTGAAGCCAGGTCATAAAAAATAGGGCAGCTATTGACCTGCCTCTTCTTGACTCATTCACTCTGGGGGAAAACGACTGTCACGTGAGGACACTCACGTGTCCTAGTGGAGAGGGCCACTCAGTGAGGAACTGAGGCCTCCTGATAGCAGCCAGCGTCAATCAGCCAACACTGTTAGGGAGCCCCTGGGAGGGAGGTCCTTCAGCTCCAGTTGAGTCTTCAAATGACTGCATTCCCAGTTGACATCTGACTGCAACCTTGGGAGAGACACGGCCCGGAATCACCTAGGTAAGGAGCTTCCAAATTCCCAATCCACGGAAGATAAGAAATATGCATCATTGTTTGCTCAGCAATTTGTTGTTTATTTGCATATGTCATTTAAGTCTATTGCATATTGTCATTTAAGTCTATATGCATAAGTCTATTACATATGTCTATTTCCTCTGCTAGACCATGAATGCTGTTGGGGTGGGGACAGTGTCTGTTTTCTTTTCTTTCACTTTTTTTATTATGGCAATTTCCAAGCATAAAGTTTGAAAGCTTTACACAGTTCAGTTCAGTCGCTCAGTCGTGTCCGACTCTTTGCGACCCCATGAACAGCAGCACGCCAGGCCTCCCTGTCCATCACCAACTCCCGGAGTCCACCCAAACCCATGTCCATTGTGTCGGTGATGCCATCCAACTATCTCATCCTCTGTCGTCCCCTTCTCCTCTGCCCTCAATCTTTCCCAGCATCAGGGTCTTTTCAAATGAGTCAGCTCTCCACATCAGGTGGCCAAAGTATTGGAGTTTCAGCTTCAACATCAGTCCTTCCAATGAACACCCAGGACTGATCTCCTTTAGGATGGACTGGTTGGATCTCCTCGCAGTCCAAGGGACTCTCAAGAGTCTTCTCCAACACCACAGTTCAAAAGCATCAATTCTTCGGTGCTCAGCTTTCTTTATAGTCCAACTCTCACATCCATACATGACTACTGGAAAAACCATAGCCTTGACTAGACAGACCTTTGTTGGCAAAGTAATGTCTCTGCTTTTCAATATCCTGTCTAGGTTGGCCATAACTTTCCTTCCAAAGAGCTTTACACAGTGTATACCCATATACTCAGTGTCTAGAGTCTATAATTTTGGTTGATTTATTTTTCACCTCTCTATCCTTTAATCTATCCACTAATCTAACTTTTTTTTCTGACATATTTTAAGGTTAATTGCAGAGACTTTCCTGATGGTCCAGTGGTTAAGAATCTGCACTTGCACTGCAGGGATCTACGGTTCCAATTCCTGGTCTGAGAACTAAGATCCCAAATGCTGTGCAGCATAGCCAAAACACAAAAAACGAAACAGTATGCATATCATCAACTAGGGTTCCATTTTTTTGACTTATTTTGTTCAGGTAAAAAAAATTTTTGGGTGGGGGCACAGTCCATGGATACCCCTTAGGTAAATTTTATGTAAGGTGAAATGCACAAATTCTGTGTATTGTTTGTTGATTTTTGACGTGTATCTACATCTATGTAACTAAAACCTCTTTCAAGATATAGAATATTACTATGCCAAATCCAGCATAACCCTTGCCTCCTAGCCCCCTGTCCACGGAGATAATCACTGCTTCTGTGTTTACATCATAGATCAGTTTTACCAACTTTCGTCTTCATGGTCATTCAAACAAATTACATACTAACTACTCATTCCTGTAAAACTTTTACTTAGCCTTAAGGGTGTCTGTTTCCTTGATTCCTATTCATTCATTTGACAAGGAAACTTGTCAAACACCAAACTTGTGCCAGGCACTTAGCTAAGTGCTAGAGATCAGGGCTGGGACCAAGGGGAGGCAAGCCAGCTGCTTACTTTCAGGCTCCTGCAAGGACTGGGTCAACATCTAAGAGTGAGTGCCTTTTAAAATTTTGCACCCTGGGCACATTGCATACTTTATCCTGGTCCCAACCCTGTAGGAGATAGAGGAGTGCAAGAACTGAAAATGATCTCTTACCTCTTTTTGCCCGTACAGTTATTCAACACCTATGTGTTAGTTCTTCTGCTAATACTACACTTTTAATTTACATCCAGGATATGTTTTGTTTTTATTATGGCAAGTCTGCCCTCAGTAGCAATACCTTTATCGAGTGCTTACTGTGTGCCACCGTGTTCTAGTAAGGGGTCCCCAACAGCCAAGCCGTGTAAGAAGTCAGGTATACCTGTGAATAGGAAGCAAGAAGACCCCTATTACCTGATAGAAACTGAACATTCATGATTTTAACTCATATTTATCGAGCGCTTACCACGTATCGAGCACTGTGCTAAGTACTTGGGAAACTGGCCGAAGCTTTAAAACCACCCCACTGAGGTGACCCCTTGATCACTTCTCTTTAACAGATGAATAAATTGAGTTAAGAGGTGAAATTGCTCGCCCAAAGTCTAGAGCTAGGGAATGCGACGGCAGGATTTGCACAGTTCTGACTTCCAAATTGATGCTATTAAACCACTGTCTGTCTCCCAGAGAAAACACTCAACACATTTTAAACAGAGCACTAGGTAAGCATGTAAACATAATTACATTTCCCAACGCAGTTTTTTATTTAAAACAGTTATTCCCAGCATGTCCTTCTCGCCTAGGCTGGGAGGTGGAGGGAGGGTTGACGGAACTACTTTTCCCAGGATGCAACGCTCCTGGCTGTCAAGCATGTCGGGAACTGTAGTCCTCCAAGGAGATAATAACCCATGGCTCCCAAAATGCATTTGGAGACTGAACCTTGCCGTAGGAAAAGCCCAGTCGCGCGGCATGCTGGGAAGCGGGATCGGCTCTTTTCCCGGTTTGTCTCCTGGACGAGCGAGCCTATTTTTTTTTCAGGACTACAATTCCCAGCGGGCTGTGCGCGAGAGGGCGGGCGAGTTCTTCTGCCGGAAGTCCGCTCTACCCCTGGGTCCCCCAACAGCTGCCAGAGCCGGAGCCACCCAGAAGCCGCGGGACCGGGGCCGCTGGGGTCCGGACGGGGGTCGCCATGGTAACGAGGGCGCGCCTATGCTGGGGATGGGCGACGGGTGGGCCCACGTGCAGGTACTCCAGGCTCGGTGCGGTACTGACAAGCCGCCCCTGCTGCGGTGCGATGGTCTGGGCCGGGTGCGGGCTCTCGGCATTGGGGCCGATCAAAGGCCGGCGAAGGGGGCAACTGGGGGTGGTTCTGGGCGCGAGTGTGTACTGGGCTTATCGAGGCTAGGGGGGCTTTTGAAGACCAGGTGCCAGGGGAGAGGGCTGTGCGGAAGGGAGACATTCGAGGTGGTTGGAGGGTTTTGAAACAGGGAGGCAACTCACGAGGCAGGATCTCAGAAGCGGGGAGAAGGAACTGGAGGTGGGGAGGGGGCGTCCCAAGCGGAGGGCTTTCCGGGAGTGCGTCAGGAGAGCTAGAGAAGAATGGGAGACGTTGGGATAGGAGAGAGGGGGTCTCTAGGGGCAGGAAGCTGATGTTGCGGGCGGAGGGGGCTGTTGGAACTGGGTGGGATACTGCTGGTGAGAGAGAGTATTAAGGGTAAGAGACTGGACACTGGAGACAGGAAGTACTGTAGGGAGTGGGCCTTTAGAATTAGGAAAAGTGTGCTGCAAGAGGGAAGAAGGCTTGGAGTAGGGAGTGAATACTACACGTGAATGGGGAGCAATGGAACAGGTCTCTGCAAGAGGAGGGGACTCAGAGGGCAGTAAGCATGGGAGGGAGTAAGCATGGAAGTGAGAGGTGGGGAGGGGGTTTGGGGAACAAGGGCTGGGCATTGGAGCTGGCACCAATCCCCAGGGATGGGGCAACCTGACAGTAAGCACTGAAAATGAGAAAGCAGGAGTCAAAAGAGAGCAACTCCAAGGGGTCCTGAAGGACTTGGAGGTAGAGAAGGCTGCGGGGGCGGTACTGAGAGGGGACATCAGAGGAGTGAGGATACAGAAAGGGTGGGACTTCTCAGTGTGGATTCCCTGAGATGGAGAGACTCTAGTTGGGAGGAGCAACAGGAAGAGGTGTATGAGAGAATTCAGGAGTCAGAGACAGAACTCTGCCTTAGTTCTGCAGCCTTCCTCCCATCTCTCCTCCCTATCGCCTCCATCTATCTCTGGCTCTGGCCCCCAGGCTGTGGCTGCCTGGTGTGGGTCCCACCCCCACCCCCCACCCCATGCCTTTTGCCTGCCTGCCAGGACCCCTGCCTTGCTAGGAAGTGGTTTTCCCTGGCTCAGCAGAAGGGGTTCTTGGAAGGAGAGCGTAACATCCTGTTCCCGTCCAGCTCAGATGAGTTGGGGGAGGAGGGATGGAGTGTGTGGAGAATGAGGGTTACGAAAGAGAGCAGCCTCTCATGACCCGGTGGAGGCTTCCACAAGTTAGGATAAGGGGATTCAGAGCAAAGCCTTTGGATTCCCAGCTCTGCTTTCTGGCTGTGAGACTTCCATTCTCTGAGCCTCGATTTCTTCATCTATAAAATGGACATGAGCACGCCCATCTCCAACAGAACTGGGCTCAAAGACAGGCTTCCTAGCTGCATGCACTTGGCCCATGATTTTCTTAAAGTCAAATGACAATGAATTATATCGAAGAACTAATAGTTGTGTAATGCTTAGTATGTGCTTGTCACTGTGTTATCCCTGTTGTGTTCATGAGCTCATGCAACGGTCTCATGAGGGAGGTGCTCTCATTATGTCCGTTGTGCAGACAGTGAAACTAAGGTCCAGAGAGGTGAAGTAACTTGCCTACAGATTCACAGCCAACAGTGCCAGGCTTCATTCGGGCTCTTGAGTCTGTGTTTTTAGCCACTTGGTCAAATGCATCAGTCATAATAGTTAATCTTATTGAACACTCAGTATATAAACAGGACTGCAGAAAACACTTCTGGGATCAACTTGTTCAGTGTTCATAGTAGCCCTGTGACAGTTGAGCTGGCTTTTCAGAATCTTAAAAACACCTTGCGTCTCCTAGCCATCACTGATGATAATTGCAGCTGACACCTGGCTTGCCTGTTAGTGCCAGCCACTGACTAAATTTATAAACTTATTTAACCTTCAAAACACCCTGCAAGGTGAGTCTTCTAAGGAAAACTTGTTTCACTGTGGGGAAACTGAGGCGTAGAGGGGTGGGTCTTTTGTCTAAGGTCAGGGAGGCAAGACTTGGCGGAGCTTGGGACTCAGCGCCCTAGAGATGACTGCAGAGTTGGCCACTGGACGAGAATCACTCCACGGGGTGTTGGAGGGACCTGGGACCAGAGCATGTGGCCAGGTCAGCCTGGCTGGGCTCAGGGGAGTGGCCGAGACCCTTGGAAGGCAGGCAGCTGGACCCTATCTTCCCCATGGGGCAGGGTGGGGCTGTTGGGCAGGGCCACCCTGCACTGGCTCGCCCACCCCACCTCTCTCCCTGCCTCCTCCTCTTGCCATCCCCAGATCCGCTTCATCCTCATCCAGAACCGAGCAGGCAAGACGCGCCTGGCCAAGTGGTACATGCAGTTCGATGACGACGAGAAACAGAAGCTGATCGAGGAGGTGCACGCCGTGGTCACTGTCCGAGACGCCAAACACACTAACTTTGTAGAGGTGACAGCTACCCCCACCCCCGCCAGTTCCTCCCATACTCCCCTGCTTTCTTTTGACCCCCCTCTTCCCAGCCTCCTACCTAGCCTCAGATGGCAATAACCCCTCAGATTCTCCTTCCTCCCCACCCCCCAATCATTTATTCAGCTTGCCTGCTGTCTGCTTTCCTTTGAGGAGGGTGGGTTACTTTTCAGGGTGAACATTTTCAGACATACAGGTTAGTACAATGAGAAGTCAATTGAAAACTCCTCCAGCTTTCATCAGTATTAAGAGTTTGCATTTTTGTTCTTTTTTCCTCTCTTTTTTATGTTTTTTGGCTGAAGAACTTTTTTTTTCCCCTGGTGCCTTTTAAAAACTTACTACAAAAATGCTCACACACATAAGCGTAGAGAATGGTATAACGAACCATCCCTGGTTGTCATGTTTTCAATTAAGTTAGAGAGATCATGGGGGAATCCCCTGGAGGTCTGGAGGGTAGGATTGCGTGCTGTCACTCCCAAAGGTGCGGGTTCAGTCCCTGATTGAGGAACTAACATTGCACGAGCCATGTATTTCAGTAAAAAAAAAAAAAAAAAAAGGTATAGAGATAATGACATTTCATCCCTAAATATTTCAGGGTACATCTCAGAAAATAAAGACACTGCCTTCCATGACCACAGTATCATCAGGCCTGATAAAAGGAGTCCTACTTCCTTACTAATGTTACTCTAAATCCAATCAATATTTAAATTTCCCCCAGATCATCAGAGGGCTTCCCAGGTGGCCCTAGTGGTAAAGAACCCACCTGCCAATGCAGGAGACGTAAGAGACGCAAGTTCAATCCCTAGGTCAGGAAGATCCCCTGGAGGAGGGCATGGCAACCCACTCCAGCATTCTTGCCTGAAGAATCCCATGGACTGAGGAGCCTGGCGGGCTACAGTCCACGGGGTCACAAAGAGTCAGACACGACTAAAGCGACTTAGCATAGCACAGGTCATCAAAACTGATTGTCCAAAGCCAGTCAGGGATCTTGGCATTGCTTTTGGTCTCTTGATTGAGATGCTTCTAGCTTTAATTCCCACGGTATTAGCCTGTTAAGAGACCAGGCTGATTGTCCTGTGTGTGTGTGTGTGCGCGCGCGCGCGCGCGTGTGCACGCTCAGTCGTGTCTGACTCTCTGACCCTGTTGACCGTGGCCCGCCAGGCTCCTCTGTTCATGTAGAGTTCAACAGATATTTATTGGCGGCTCGCTATGTAGCGAGTACTGTTCTAGGCACTGGTGATACGGCAGGGAATGAAACAGACCCAGCCCCTTCCCTCGGAGAGCTGACCGCTGAGGTTTTTAGTTTTAGTCCATGGGAGGCTGTTATTATGATGAGGATATAGTGTATCAGGTATGATAGATGCCAGGGAGAAAAAGGAAGCAGCTGTGGGGGATGGAATGGCTGGGGTGTATACAGTGGGGAATGGGGAGTGGAACGTAGGTTTAAATGGTTTTATCAGGAAGTCTTCACTGAACAGGGGACATTTGAACCCAGACCTGAAGGAATGGAGAAGTGGAAGATGATATCTGAGAAAGGAACATTCCAAGCCCAGGGAACAATAAGTGCAAAGGCCCTGAGGCAGCAGGGCGTACAAGGGCATTCCTGGAATAGCAAGAAAGCCAGTGTATCTGAGGTGGGGTAAGCCAGGGAGGAAGGTGGGAGCAGATTGAAGATATAACAGAAGCCGGAGGTTCAGAGCCTTGTGACCTGTCATGAGGACTTGGGCCCTTACTCTGAGCAAGAAGGGAGCCACAGGAGGCTTTTGAACTGAGGACGGAGGTGGGCTAGCTTAGGCTTTAGGGATCCCTCTCTAAGGGGCAGGAGCAGAAGCAGGGGGACTGCTCAGGAGGTGACTGCTGCGGCCCAGGTGAGAGATGCTGGTGACTCGCACAGTCATGGAAACGGGGTGGGGAGAAGCATTTTGAAAGGAGAGCCAACTCAAGGGCCAAAGATTGGAGGTGGTGTGGGAAAGAAAATGGAGCCGCCAGTAGGGGGCGCTGTCATTTCCCCAGATGGGCTGACTTAAGCAAAGAACAGGTGGAGGGGAAGATCAGCAGTGGGGTGCCCATTCCCAACTAAGTGGAGATGTGGGGGGCGGGATGATGAAGGGAGGGGAGCCGTAGCATAAGGGATGTCAACTCTCCCGGGGCACCATGCTGCCAGAACAGGGCTGGTCCCACGTTGAGTGCTGGAAACGACAGCATCTGAGGGACCCAGAGTGGGCAGAGAGGTGGGTTAGGAGGAGCCAGAAAGATTTGATGCCAGGTGAGAATGTCCCAAGGGGTCTGGACCATCTTAGACCCCTCCCGACCCAGGCCCACTCCAGACTGTCGCCCTGTGCAGGGCAGCACTGGTGACACAGCGGTGACAGGAAGGAGCCAGGCGGATGATAGCAGGAAAGAAAAGAGAGCTGTTCAGGGTCAGACCCTGCCAAGGCCACACCAGCAAGTAGAGTTAACATCCTGATATATTCTTACTAATCCATGGATTATGTGCAGGAGCTACTGTCATAATATTGGGCTTCCCTGGTGACTCGGTAAAGAATCTGCCTGCCAATGCAGGAGACGTGGGTTCAATCGCTGGGTCGAGAAGATCCCCTGGAAAAGGAAATGGCAATCTGCTCCAGTATTCTTGCCTGGGAAATCCCATGGACAGAGGAGCCGGGACGGCTGCAGTCCCTGGGGTCTCAGAAGAATCAGACACAACTTAGGGACTAAAGGACAAAACAACAACAGCTGAAAAGTATAGGCATTCACAAAGATAAGCTAGGGGGAGAAAAATGAGGAATCAGGGGCTTGAGTTGGCTTTTGCAGTTGCCAGCAGATGGCGCCACACACATACACGCTGGACTGGATTTTTCAGCTGCTTTGCCAGCCAGTACATCATGGATCTCTGTCTATGGCTTTATCTACTTACAAATGGTATAAAATTAGAGTATGCATCCCTGGCTCATGAATATTTATTCCTGGGTTGTATTTATGTGTTATGGTAGGAATATTTATATTACGGTTCAGTTAAGGGCAGGACTAGGATTGTCTTGGTTACAGGAGGCAGTGAGCCTGTACCGCTCAGCACAAAACCTGCCACCCAGAGTGTACTCAGGCAGTGTCTGTGGAAGAATTTGTTAGATTAGTTCCAGGCTGAGTAGTTTGACTCCTTCCAGAGGCAACAGCAAGTCAAGGAAAGGGGCAGATGGATACCCTGGAACACCCCCACCTCTTGGCCCTGGGCTTTTGCACAGTACTGTTCCCCCTGCCTAAAGCACTCCTGCCTGATCACTCCTGCTCATCCTCCAGATTTCAGTGCAGATGCCCCGTCTTCCAGGAAGCCCTCCCGGACTCCTAGGGTGGGTCAGCCTCTTGTCCCCTCTGAGCACCCGCAGCCCCTCGCTGCCCACTCATGGGGTGACTAAGGATGACGCGCCACTGGACTGTGAGCCCGAGGCAGGGAGAGCCAGGCCACCCCTCCGTCCCCAGCACAGAGTGAGACCACAGAGCAGGGCCTCCGGGACCACGTGGGGAACGCAGGACTGCACATGTTGGTGCCATCCTGCCCAGTACGCGGGGTCCTGGGCACGCCCTGTTGCTGACCTCCCGCTTCTCTGCCCCGCAGTTCCGGAACTTCAAGATCATTTACCGACGCTATGCCGGCCTCTACTTCTGCATCTGCGTGGACGTCAACGACAACAACCTGGCGTACCTGGAGGCCATCCACAACTTTGTGGAGGTGCGCGGGTGGGGGGCGGGGGGTGGTGGACGCCGTCTGGACCCCTCTGTTAGGAGGCAGGGCCCTCAGCTTGGGGGGAGGGGACCCTGTCTTTCTTTGCCCACCTTGATGTTTCCTCAGGCCTCTGTTTCCCTTCAGTTTCTCTCTTGTTTCTTTCCTTGTAATATTTACTGATTTATTTTGCCTGCACCGGGTCTTAGTTGCAGTGCTTGGGATCTTTGATCTTCACTGCAGCACGCAGGATCCCTAGTTGTGGCATGTGGCGTCTGATTCCCTGGCCAGGGATCGAACCCGGGCCCCCTGCATTGGGAGCATGGCATCTTAGCCACTGGACCACCAGGGAAGTCCCCGTCTGCCTTGTTTTCATGCCATCTCTTTCTGATGCCTCTGCTCCTGTGTGTAGGTGTGTGTGTCTCCTTGCTCATCTCGCACTACCTCTGTTGTCTTCTCCTAGGTCTTAAATGAATATTTCCACAATGTCTGTGAACTGGACCTGGTATTCAACTTCTACAAGGTGGGATCAGGGGGAAGATGAGGAGGAGGGAGCCAGAGGAGGGGGCCGGTGGGGGGCCAGAAGCCCACAGCCACCCCGGTGCCTCCGCTGGGGTCTGTTTCCTGGTTCTTGGGCATCAGAACTCCCCAGCTGCCCGGGGGTCCCCCCACTGCTCACCCCAGGGTCTCTCCACGCCCTCGCTTCCCTCAGGTTTACACGGTCGTGGACGAGATGTTCCTGGCCGGCGAGATCCGTGAGACCAGCCAGACGAAGGTGCTCAAACAGTTGCTCATGTTGCAGTCCCTGGAGTGAGGGCGGCCGGCCCCTCCTGCCCCGGTCCCTCCCCGGACTAGCCTGCTCGCTTCCCCTTTCCAGGCCCGGGGTCCACCCCAGCGGCCCCCTCCCTCAGCTGCCCAGGAGGAAGGCACCCAGCTGGGTCTGGGCCACCAGGGAGGCGGCCACACCCCACGGCCTCGGGGCCCCAGCTGTGGGCGGAGGCCACCTCGCGTGTAACCGTGCTGTCCTCGTGTGATGCCGTGAGCGTGTGCGTGGAGCCCCCAATAAACCTGTGGTCCCCGCCTGGCCTCGTGTCCTTGCGCCTCTGCCTGTCCTCCTGGGGACCACGGGCAGCTCCAGGGGCCCTGCCGTTGGTGCGTTGGGTGGTCAGTCAACAAACACACCTTGGGCTGAGTGAGGTAGCGGGGTGGGGGTGGGGGCATTCATACCTGCTGCTGCCCACAGATGGCCCTGGGGGACTGGGAAGGGTGACAGATTTAGACAGCGGGCTCTCCCTCCTAAAATAATGACACTCAGAGAGCCAACACCGACATCTCCCAGGCCTCTCTAAGCCGTGACACGGCGTGCCTTCGTTAACCCTCGCAAAGTGATGCAGAAGGGATGGTTAGAGGGGATCACTTAGCTCAGACGGTCTCAGAGTGAGTCTGTGGCTGAACCAGATTTTCTGATTTTTTTTTTTTTTAATCTTGTTAAGTTTATTTTTGGCTGTGCTGGGTCTTTGTGGCTACGCGGGGCCTTGCAGCGAGGGGGGCACCGGCTTCTCACTGCAGTGGCTTCTCTTGCTGTGGGGCTCGGGCTCAGTCATCGTGGCATAGCATTAGTTGCCCCGCAGCACGTGGGATCTTCCCAGACCAGGGATCGAACCTGTGTCCTCTGCGTTGGCAGGTGGATTCTTAACCACTAGACCAGCCCGGAAGTCCTGAACAAGGTGGGTTTTGAGCCCAGGCAGGTGGCTCCAGAGTCCTAGTCCTCAGGCAGAAGGCCTGAGGTGCAGGCCCCGGGCCCCGTGTTCAGTGGTTCTCAGCTGCGGCCCTGCCGGCCGTCGGGGCGGGTCGGTTCTTCACTGTGTGAGGCTGTCCCGGGCGTGGCCGGCCTGCCCGCCCCCATCTGCCAGGTGCCGGCACCAAGTGGCCCTCAGCCCTTCTGGCAACAGGAAACAGTCCTGCGTGTTTTCTTTGTTTTTGGCCACCTCGCTCTGCTTGCAGGATCTTAGTTCCCCGACCAGGAATTAAACCCGGGACCGTGACAGTGAAAGCGCCAAGTCCTAACCACTGGATCACCAGGGAATTCCCCGCGTATGTTTCTAGTGCCCTCTAGGGTGGCTGTGCCCCCTCCCCCCGTGCCCATTGAGAACAGAGTGCTGGCGGCCAGCTGCAGCCATGGCCGGCACCCCTGGCAGAGCTGAGAACGCCAGGGATGTGGCATCCGTTCCCACTAGTGTGACACAGCTTCGTGTCCGTCTCCCACCTGCAGGGGGCGGGCGTGTCCCAGCTCAGTCCCAGGCACGCTGTGCAACCTCCGGGTCAGCCACTTAACCCCACCTGCCTCTTTCTTCATCTGGCAAGTGGGTCGACTATAGTTCTTACTCTCATGGAGTGTCCCTGAGGAGTAAGTGAATTAATCCTGGGCAGTACCTAGCATCGGTCGGCACGCATTCACTGCACAGACATTAAGTGCCTGCTGTGTGCATGGCCCTATGAGAGACACAGGATGCCTATAGACGTGGATGGTGAGCACATCATCATCTCCATTTTACCTGGGACCCTGAGGCTTGGGGAGGTGAATTCTTTTTATAGATAAATTGTTCCAACAGTGTATTTGTTTCTTCTTGTTGCTGTAACAAGCTATCATGAACTGGGTGGCTTAAACCAGCAGGACTCTGATCACTCGTGAGGAGTGAGAGCATGGGTGGGGGGCACCCAGATGAGGCTTGGATCTGCAGCTGGGTGATATAGGGTGGGAGGTGAGATTTCCACGTGCCACTATGGAAGACCCAGCACAGCCTAGATAAATGAATAATAAAAATATTTTCCAGAACATTTCATCACCCCCAAAAGAAACCTGTACCCTTAGCTATCACCCCTCAATCCCTCCATCCCCTTCTCCCCCAGCCCCAGCCCTGAGTCAACCTACTAATCCACATCTACTCTGTGGATTTGCCCATTTTGGATTTTTCACAGAGATGGAATCGTACATTATGTGGGGAATGAGAATGTTTTGAGCTGAGGAGGGATAACTGTCGGCCATGTTCAATGTAGGAAGTCAAGAGTGGGAGCCAGGGCCAGTCAGGAGGTGACTGCAACAATCCAGGTGAGAAGTGATGCTGGCTTGGGACAAGCTGGGGACGAGGTGATGGGAGCAGAGAGACGTGATCAGATTCTGGACACATTTTGGAGGTAGAATCAATAGGATTTGCTGATGATTTGATGTGCGGGGGAGAGAAGTCAGGGATCACTCCTAATTTTATAAGCTGAGCATCTGGAAGACTCGAATCACCTTTTCCAGAAGTGAGAAGACAGTGGCAGGGGAATTCTGTCAACCTTGAGTTCTTGGGCCTCCAGGGGGAGATGCTGGGGAGGCAGAGGGTCTGGGGCTCAGAAGAGAGATGCAAGGTGAAGACAGACATTTGAAAACACCACAGTGCTGTTGGTGTTTACTGCCATGAGATCAGCCAAGATCACCGAGGGGGCAGGCGTGAAGGGAAAAGAGATCTACAGACCAAGATCAGGAAAAGGAGGAGAAATCAGAAAATGAAACAGAGGCGGGACAGCCAATGAGAAAGAAGGAAAAACGTTCAGTGCAGCACCCTGGAATCAGAGAAAAAAGCGTGCTCAGGAGAAGAGAGTATTCATACGTGAAATGCTGTTGAGGTCACCGCAGCTCTATGAGAATGGCTCATTAAATACACCAAATGGAAAGGAACTTCCCTGCTGGTGCGCTGATTAAGACCCCGAGCTCCCAATGCAGGGGCCCAGACTCGATCCCTGGTCAGGGAACTAGATCCCACATGCCACAACGAAGGGTTTGCATGCCACAACGAAGACCTGGCACGGTTACATAAAAAATAAATATTTAAAAAGAATGCACAGTGTGCCAGGCAAGCTTGCAGAGCAACCAGAACTCCTGTACATTGTTGCTTGGAATGGAAAATGGGGCGGGTTCTCTGGAAGGATCTGGCAGGTTCTTATAAAGTTAAACATTACATTTACTTTATGACTCAGCAATCCCACTCCTATTTGTTTACCTAAGGGAAATAGAAACTGATGTACAAAATTTCTACATGAACCCAAGTTAAATGAAGACCTAGGTTCATGCAGAAACTTGTCCATGAATGTTCATAGCAGCATTACTCATCTTAGCCAAAAGATGGAGACAACCCAGAGACTTGTCAACTGATGAAGGGATAAATAAGATATTCTATGTCCGCATTGATGATTATTAATTGTGTAAGAAGAATGAAACATGGATACGTACTGCAATATGAATGAACTCTGAAAATGTATGATGACTGAAAGAAGACAGTGGTAAAAGACCACATATTACATGATTCTGTATCATATGAAATTTTCAGAATAGTCCATGTTTTGTTTTGTTTTTAAACTCCTGTGTGTTTGTTTATTTATTTTTGGCTGCACTGGCTCTTCGTAGCTATGCACAGGTTTTTCCAGTTGCAGTGAGCGAGGGGCCACTCTCTGGTTGGGGTACAGGGGCTTCTCTTTGCGGTGGCTTCTCTTGTTGCCGAGCACAGACTCTAGCGTGAGGGCTCAGTAGTTGCGGCTCACGGGTTTAGTTGCCCTGTGGCATGTGGGATTTTCCCCGATGAGGGGTCAAACCTGTATCCCCTGCAATGGCAGGTGGATTCTCATCCACTGGACCACCAGGGAAGTCCTAGGCCAATCCATATAGACAAGAGCAGATTAATGATTGAGAATGGTTGAGGAACTGGGATTTGGGGGTTGATAGCTAGAGGGTGAAAGGCTTCTTTTCAAGGTGAAGAAAATGTTCTAAAATTGTGTTGACACAATATATGTCTGAATATATGAAAAATCATCAAATCATACACTTTACTTTTTGTCTTTTGTTATATTTTCAAACTCTATACTTTAAGCAGGTTTATTGAATGTTATATGAGTTATAGGTTAATAATGCTGTTAATGACTGAATAAATAAATCTCACCTTGCAGTGGCAAACAGAAAAACAAAACCCCAACCCCTGCCCCCCCCCCCAGATGTTATTGTTACACTGGCTTTATTCTTAACCATCAAAAACTGGAAACAATCCAAATGTCCTTCAACAAGTAAATAGATAATAATCTGTGGTCCCTCCAGGTGATGGATGGATATTCTTCAGCATGGGCAAAGAACAAGCAGCTGATACAACTCAACAAGGTGGATAAATCTCAAATCTCATATCTTTTTGCTGAGGGAGAGAAGCCAGACCCAGAAGTGTACACGACACTGTGAAATTATTATTTTTGGTTTTGTTTTCTGGCGGAGCCACACGACAGGAAGGATCCTCATTCCCAACCAGGGATTGAACCCATGCCCCCTGCATTGGAGCATGGAATCTCAACCACCAGACTGCCAGGGAAGTCTTTTTTTTTTTTTTAATAGCACTGCAAGGCTAATGTGATCTCAGTTCCCCGGGCAGGGATTGAACCTGGGCCACAGCAATGAAAGCCCGGGATCCTAACCATTAGCGTAACCAGGGAACTCCCACAATGTTGTTATAAGAATGAAGTGACTGAGGACAGATCAGGGATTGCCAGGGGCTGGTAGATGAGCTGGGGGCCAAACCACAGAGGAGCACCAGAGGACTTCTGAGGGCGATGGAATTCTTCCATGTCTCCATTGTGACCGTGGGCCATCTGACCTTCTGCCTTGATCAAAGCTCATGGACCTGTCCATTAAAAAGGGTGAGTTTTAGAGACATCCCTGGCAGTCCAGTGGCTAAGGCCACACGCCTAATGCAGGGGGCCCGGTTCCATCCCAGATACACGTGTCACAATTAAAGATCACTCATGCTGCAACCAAGATCTGGCGCAGCCCAATAAATATATTTTTTAAAAGAGTGAATTTTATATGCATGTTATACCCCCATCATCTAACAAAGTTGCTTCTGAAGTCTAAATGTTGATCAACTGAAGAATGGATAAACAAGACCTGGAACCTCTGCCCCCTGCATTGGCACTCTGGAGTCTTAACCACCAGACTGCAAAGGAAGTCCCTAGAGGTTTTTTTTATTTTTAATTTAAAAATTTTTCATTGAAGTATGACTGATTTACAACAACCTAGAGGTTTTTTTTTTTTTTTTTTTTTTTTTGAATGTGAAGTCCTCTCTGCTTTACTCTTTGCTTAAAAAAAATTTTTTTTTTAAATACACTAGGTCAAAGAAAACACACCCAGCGGTCAGACTGGTCAGAGCCATGTGTTCTGCAGTCCTTGGTGTGACTAAAGCAGAAGCCAGACTCAGCCCTGGGCTTTTGAGGAAGTCTAGTGTTTAACTGGGAAACAAAGAGGAACTTGAGAAAAGTCACCGAAGCAAGCTGCTGAAATGTTACTGGCAGGCCTGTTCCTGGCCCCTGTAGGTTCCAGGGTTTTGAAAGACATCCTCCCACTTAATCTTCAGAACAAGGCTGCCCAGTAGCTGTTGGTATTATCAGTGCTGTTGCCAGGAAGAGCTTCGCTATGCAAATAAGGAAATTCTGGTTCCCAGAGGGAGGACCACTTGCCCAAAGACACACAATGAGATGAGATTGGAATGCTGGGGGCAGGATGCTTCTGTTCTTTTTAAGGGGACAAATTTTTGCAAAGGATCCCCTCAAAAGGTAAGAAAGGAAGTAGGAAACAATTTCAGAGATGCAATGAGAATGTAATTCCACTCAGTAGCCACCCCACCCCTTGTAAAAAAAAAAAAAAAAAAAAAAAACTTTCCATACTTATGAAACTGATTATCAAGTTTACGTAGTGTTACGGGTTGGACTGTGTCCCTCCTTAAAAAACTAAGTCCTCCCCACCAACACTTCAGAATATAACTTCATTTTTAGATTTTTGGGGGTTTTGGTTTCTTTTTTTTTCCCAACTGAGGAGAAGGGGACAACAGAGGATGAGATGATTGGTTGGCATCACTGACACAATGGACATGAGTTTGAGCAAACTCTGGGAGATAGTGAAGGACAGGGAAGCCTGGCGTGCTGCAGTTCATGGGGTCGCAAAGATTTGGACACAAATGAGTGACTGAACAACCACAACAGTGACATGTGGGGTCTTCGTGACCCAACCAGAGATGGAACCCATGCTCTCTTGCAGTGGAAGAAGAATTCTTAACCACTGGACCACCAGGGAAGTCCTGGACATCAGGTCTTTACAGAGATGATTAAGTTAAGATGAGGCCATTAGGGTGGGCCCTAATCAAATAGGACAGGTGGTCCTTTAAGAAGAGGAGATTTGGGGAGTTCCCTGGCAGTACAATGGTTAGGACTCAGCACCTCTACTGCTGTGACCTGGTTCAGGGAACTAAGATCCTGCAAGCCCTATGTACGGCCAAAAAAAAAAAGAAGGGGAGATAGACAGGCTGAGAGGAAAGACGAAGTGAAGAGACACAGGGAAAAGATGGCCATCCACAAGCCAAGGAGAAAGGCTTGAAACAGATTCTCCCTTCCAGCCCTCACAAGACATTATTATTGTTATTACTTTTTGCCACATTGCACAGTTTGTTGAAATTCCCCAACCAGAGATTACATTAGGCTTCCCTGTCCATCACCAGTTCCCAGAGCTTGCTCAAACTCCATAGAGTCCACAGAGTCGGTGATGCCATCCAACCATCTCACCTTCTGTTGACCCCTTCTCCTCCTGCCCTCATTCTTTCCCAGCATCAGGATCTTTTCCAATGAGTCAGTTCTTCACATCAGGTGGCCAAAGTGCCCCCTGCAGTGGAAGTGTGGCGTCTCAACCATTGGATCACCAGAGACATCTGATCCTGCTACATCTTGATCTTGAACTTCTAACCTCCAGAACCATGAGCCAACACGTTTCTGTTGTGTAAGCTCCCAGTTTACGGGACTTTCCTCAAGCAGCCCTAAGTAACGAATTCATGTTGGAAAACAGAAAGACAAGAAAAAGCAAAATGATCTTGATGAATACAAGAGGGCTGACCTCAGCAGTCATCCAGATAAGTATTATTCAGCCTTAGCAGCTAAAGGAACATAATATTTACATAGGATTAGATGAGCAGATTAACCAAAAAGTACAGAGAGCCCAGAAACAGACCTACGTATCCAGGGAGATTTGATATAATAAAGACGTTGCCTTGCAGGTCATGGGGGCAGGGTGTGACTTATCCACATGGGATAGGAGAGCCAATCTCCACCTCGAATCATACACAAAAGTCATCCCCACTAGGTTGCAAGACAAAATGCTTAGAGGAAAACATGGGAGAATAGTTTTGTGACCTTGAGGTTAAGAAGGATTGCTGCATTTAGGCTAGTTGTGATTATGGGACTTCCCAGACAATCCAGCGGTTAGGGCTCTGTGCTTCCCCCAGAGGGGGCACGGGTTCCAACCCTGGTCAGGGAACTAATATTCCACATGCCATGTGGTCCAAAAAATTGTAATTGTTTCAGTTTTTAAAGAATGCTTTCCTATATTTCAAAATTTATGCCTCCTCAATCTTGATTCCCCCAACTATCTTGTTCCCTTCCTTGGAGTCAACTGGTATAACTATTACTTGTTATCTTGCTGATATACCTTTTGTCTGGAGAAGCACTATAAACACACACACACCCTCTCCCTCTCTCTTCATGCAAACAATGGCATGTTGATCACACAGTTTCTTCACCTTGGAGACGATTCCCAAGGAGTATGTAAAAAACCTTCGTTACTCCTTTTTATGGCAGTGTGTGAGGTAGAGAACTTCTTAGGATACAAAAAGTACTAACCATTGATTTTACATTAAAAGTAATATCTCTGGGCATCAAAAGATCCCATCAACAAATGGAAAGATGAGCTGCAAGCTGTGAGATGTTTGCAACACATGTAACTGACAAAGGGTGTCATATCCACAGTACATAAAGAACTCCTACAAATCAATAAGAAAAATGCAAATAAGGAGTTTCCTGGTGCTCCAGAGGTTACTACTCCGCCTGGCAATGCAAGGAACACTGGCTCAATCCCCGATCTGGGAAGATCCCACTTGTCCGGGAGCTACAAAGACCTTGCGCCACAGCTACTGAGCCGGCGCTCTAGAGTCAGGCAACCGAGCCCACACGCGGCAACGACTGAAGCCCGAGTGCCTAGAACCTAGGCTCTGCAACAAGGGAAGCCACACCAATGAGAAGCCTATGCACTGCAACTAAAGAGTAGCCCCTACTCGCTGCAACTAGAGAAAGCCCGTGCACAGCAACAAAGACCCACCACAGCCAAAAATCAATCAATCAATCTTTTAAACAGTAAATTATTATAAAAGAAAAAAGAAAAAGACAAACAGAGATTTCCCTGGGTGGGGGGTTCCAATGCTTCCAGTACAGGGGACGTGGGTTTGATCCCTGGTCAGGGGACTAAGGGAACTAAGATCCCACTTGCCGCAGAGAGTGGTCAAAAAATAAGAAAGCAGAAGGGGAAAATGTGCAAAAGAGGGAGGAGAAAACAGTTTCAGAAGTCCTGAAAGAGGGGGAAGGGGGCAGGTTATGTACACGAGGTGCGAGATTGGATCTCTGTCTCTAGCCACACACACACACACACACACACACACACACACACACACACACACACACACACACACACACACACACACACACACACACACACAGCTGCAGTGTGGTCCATTAGTAGTTGTTATCAGTGACCCGAGTGAAGACAGGCCTGGCAGAAAGAAGGAGTCTCAGTAACCTGGCTAAGTGTGAATTCAAGGTGGAGATGGGAGAGATTATTTCTTTCTGGCCCAGGGAAGGGAGAGGCTGGCCCAGCCCAGAGGGAGAGGGTTAGGGTGGTAATTTGGCTCTGTGCCTGACACCTGCCCGAGGAGTCTTGTCAAGGTTGGGTCAGCCTTGCCTTGCCTTCTCTGTGATGCAATCCAACACTTGGCTGACAATATCCTCTTAAACTGACTTAGTACAGGTCAGGCACATTCCCAGGTGCGGCTGTGCGCTAGGCGCCTTGAGCACCCTATTTCCTTCCGCAACATAGAAACTACCATCTTTCCAGCTGCTCTGACTGGAGGGCCTTTGAAGGGATTCATGCCTCTTCTCTGCTTCTCATGGCCCACATCCTAGCCAGCAGGATATCCCGTTGGGTTGACCTTCAACGTACATCCAAAGTCTGACTGCCAAACTATACGCTGGTCCAGCTGCCAGCATCTCCCACCTGGACTGTTGCATTCACTTCCTCCCTGTTTCTGCCCTTGCCTCCAACAGAAAGGTCCTTCCTTGCCTGCTAGCTGAACCCTTTTACAGGAAGTGAATGATGTCACTTTCCTCCTCAAATTCCTCCTGTGGCTTCGCCTTACTCAGTTGGACCCATGAGGACCCCATCCCATTTCCAAGCTCATTTCCCTTTCTCTCCCCCATGCTCTCTCTATCTCAGACACTGGCCTCATTGCTCTGCTCTGACCTTACCAGGCCCAGACCTGCCTCAGGGCCTTTGCACTTGCTGTTTCTCTGCCTGGGACCCTCCTTCCCCAGACTTCTGTGTGGCTTATTTCCTCACCTCCTTCTGATCTCTTCTCAGACATCACCTCCTCAGTTGGGCCTTCCTGACCTCACCAAAGAAAATAGCTCTCTCTCTCTTCCTCCATGGTATCACCATTTATCTCAGAACCTATTTTAGTTCTTGATTTCTTCCTAGTACATTTATTATTAATACCACATAACATAACAGATAGATAGATAGACAGGTCATCACTAGAGCATCAGTTCCATAGGGCAAGATAGTTTTTTTTTTTTTGGACTGTTCGGGTCTTAGTTGTAGCATGCAGAATGTTTTTAGTTGGGGCATATGGGATCTAGTTCCTTGACCAGGGATTGAACTTGGGTCCCCTGCATTGAGAGCACGGAGTCTTGGCCACTGGACCACGAAGGAAGTCCCAGGATAGGTATCTTGTTCACTGCTCTACTCCAAGCCTAGATATTCAGTAATTATGCTTAATAGCTGATCAATAAATAGTAAGTACATGAATAAACAAACAGCTGTAAAAGGTAGGTACTCTGACTATGTCATCTTGCTGATGAGAAGACTGAAGGTGAAGTCATCCACCCATGAACTTCCCACTTGTTGAGTTCTTGTGGCAGGTCAGCCCTGGACGTTCAGGCTCTCAAAGGAAGTCAGGATTGTCTCCTTGGCAGGTGAGGGGTCCCAGATTCAGAGACATGAAGTCACTTAGCTGGAGCAACACAGCCAGGAAGTTCTGAGATGGAAGGAGGTCTGCCTGCAGCCAGGGCCATCCTCTCACCTGTATAGGCTGGAGAGTCTCCGTGCCAAAGCCTTTATCAAAAGATCAGGCAGCCTCAGGACTTCCCCAATGGCTCAGTGGTTTAGACTCTGCGCTTTCCATGTTGGGGGCATGGGTTCAATCCCTGGTAGGGGAACGAAGATCCCACATGCTGCATGGTGTGGCCAAAATATTACAAAATAAAATAAAACAAAATCACACAGCAGGACCTCCCTAGTGGTCCAGGGGTTAAGAATCTGCCTGCCAGTGCAGGGGGCACGGGATTGATTCCTGGTCCGGGAAGATCCCACATGCTGAGAGGCAACTAAGATCACACTCCCCAACTACTGAAGCCTGCGTGCTCTAGAGCCTGTACTTCGCAACAAGGGAAGCCACCACAGTGAAAAGCCCTTACACCGCAACCAGAGGAAGCCCTTGCAGCAACAAAGATCCAGTGCAGCCAAAAGTAAAATTAAATGCATAAGTAAAATTTTAAAAAAGAATCACACAGCTCAAAAACTAAAGAAAAAAAAATGATCAAGTGTCCTTATGTCACTTATTGTTTGAGTGTTTGCTTTTCGTCATCAAGTCCTTGGCTCACCCTGGGCCTTCTCTATGCCACCCAGTACCCACCCCTGTGTTTATTTTTGAAGCAAATACCAGAAGCTATATCAGCTATGGGCACATTCCTTGATGTCCAGGCCACCTTAGAATTCCCACATCTTCCAACACAAGAATCCTGAAATGACAGACCAGTCAGCCTCCAGAAGTGATACCAAGAGCTCCTCTCTGCTGACTGACTTTGTGGAACTGAGAAGCAAGATGGCCCAGGTTCAAAGCCAGCTTCCCCACTCACTGGCTGCAGCAGCCCTGGGAACCGAGCCTCAGTTTTCTCAACTGTCAAATGGGGGCACAATAATAACAGTCCCTCCTAGGCAGGGCTGTTGCAGGGGGTTAAATGAGTGAATATGCACCAACACTTAGAACCTGCACTTTGGTCAAATGTTTGTCTTCGAAGCTTCAAATGCTTGAGCTATAAAACTCCCAGCAATCATCCAAAACAAACACCACAGCACAATTTCCTGTGACTAAACCAGTATTTTGGTACATGTTTTGAAAAATGCCAAAATGCTATTAGTAACACAGATACTTTAGTTTGAAAAAAAAAAAAAATGATACTTGAGCTCCAACTTCTTTGCTTTCACACCAAAGAGTCAAGCCCGATCCATCAACTGATGAATGGATAAACAAAAGATAGTGGATCCATACAACGAAGTATTATTCAGCCTTGAAAAAAGGATGAAGTTATGATCTGTTCTACAACATTGAAAAAGTAACTCTAAGTGAAATAAGTTGTGGGTTTCCCTGGTGGCTCAGGGGTAAAGAATCTGCCTGGAAATGGAGGAGACACGGGTTTGACCCTTGGTCTAGGAAGATCCCACATGCCACTGAGCAGCTATGCCCATGTGCCACAACTATTGAGCCTGTGCTCTAGGGCCCAGGAGCTGCAACTACTGAGCATGTGTACCCACAGCTACAGAAGCCCACACACCTTAGAGCCGGAGCAGCACAACTAGAGAGGAGCCCCCACTCTTGGCAACTAGAGAAAAGCCTTTGCAGCAACAAAGACCGAGCACAGAGAAAAAAATCAAAAATAAATAATTTTTTTAAAAAAAGAAGCCATACACAAAGACCATATAGCACATAGCCTATGATTCCTTTGTTTCTTTTTTCTTTTTTTTCACCTTGTGTCTTGTGGGATCTTATTTCTCCCAATTAGGGATTGAACCCTCGTCCTGGGCAGTCAAAGTGCAGGCTCCTAACCACTGGACCCCCAGGGAATTCCCCTTGACTCCATTTATACTAAATCCCCACTGTAGGCGAATCCATAGGGACAGAAAATTGATTGATTGGTGGTTACTAAGGGCTGAGAAGGATGGAGGGAAAGAGATTTGATGGCCAAGGAGTGTGAGGTTTCTTTGGGGGGTAAAGAAATGTTCTAAAATGGATTGTGGCGATGACTGCATAACTCTGTGAGTGTAATAAAAATCATTCAACTGTACACTTGAAAAGGATCCCCCAAAGATACAGGCTACGTGATCCCACGCATATAACATTCTTGACGTCACAAAAGTCTAAAAATGCAGAACAGATCAGTGCTTCCCAGGGGTTAAGGAGGATGGTGGGTGGGGTCGGCTGGGGTTGAGCGTAGAGAAGTGGGCGTAGCTATAAAAGCACCAGGCGTGAGCTGGGGTGGGAAACGTCGGTCTCAACCACATCAGAGTCAACATCCGGGATGTCTTACTGAACAGCCAATCCTCATTGTCTGCGGGTTTCCTATTTGTCAAAGCAAATACAAAAAAGCCCTAAAATCAATAGGGATGCGAGGTCGCTTCCAGGAATGCGCAGAGCGGCCCAAGAAATTGAGTCGCCCGACACACGCATTCCCAGGCGAGGTCGAACGAGGGGAGCCTCGCTCTGCCGGCTCGGTTCAGCTCTCAGACTGTAAACAAGGGTCCCTTTCACGGTCTGGTTGGTGCCACGTTTTTCACATTTTTCTGCTTTTCGTGATGTTGTTTAAAATGGCTTCCAAGCCCTAGGGCTGAAGTGCCGCACGCTGTTTTACGAGCCAGAAAGCTGTGATGTGCTTTGCGGAGAAAATGCAAAAGATTTTTAGAATGTATTTGTTTTGTAAACTTCCTTTAGGCGCCACTGTCGTGCTGTTGGTCTGAGCTCAATGCGAGCGAATCAACAATGTACATTACAGAAAGAATCTTTAAACAGGAAGATACATAAAACCAAGTTATATATTGACCGGTTCAGGAAGTGTCGTCACCAGAAATTTCTGGGGAACCTAACCCCGTGTGCCCCTAGGAGCGGTGGTTCAGTATTCATGAATTCAGTGTTTCCGGTCACATTACAGAACATAATTGCCTTCAGTAAGGGGCTTCTCTGATGGCTCATGGGGTAAAGAGTGCGCCTGCAATACGGGTGACACAAGAGGTGGGTTCCATCCCTTGGTGGGGGATATCCTCTGGAGGAGGAAATGGCAACCCACTCCAGTATTCTTACCTGAAAAATCCCATGGATAGTGGAGCCTGGTAGGCTATATTCGTGTCTAAAGGATCATCAAGTTATCAGACATAACTGAGCACCGGGCTTCAGTAAGGAGAATCAGCTGGTATGTAGTTTTATAAAATGGGGGAAAACTGGGTAAAAGGCACACAAGGATCTCTTTGTATTATTGCTTCAAACTGCATGGGAATTTACAATTATCTCAAAAGAAAAAGTTTAATTTAAAAAAAGAGAGAGAGAAGGCAATGCTTAGCCCCTCTGATGAGCCAGGAAAAATGACCTTTCCTAGTAAGATACTTGTAAGATTTTTAATAGCAAGGCATGTGGTCAGAAAGCTTCTTACTGAGTGAACTCAGTTCCTCTGAAATTATGAAATAGTCTGCAACTCTCTGGGTTGCAAATGTCTGATTACCAAGAAATACTGAAGCCCAAAATACCACTATTTTGGTGATTAAAAATAGCATGCTATAGGACTTCACTAGTTAAGACTCTGCGCTTCCACAGTAGGGGGCGTGGATTTATTCCTGGTAGGGGAACTAAGATCCCACATGCTGTGCAGCTGGGCCCCCCCAAAAAGCATGCTAGCCTATAATACTGAGAACAGCTTTTGTAATCACTACATCACATACATACAAACATACGCTGGTTGACTGTGGAGATTTATCTATCTTTTCACTGAGTGCTTCCTGTGTGTCCACCCTGTGCTAGGCAGTGATGGTCACCCAGCAGTGACCAAGATATTCCCAGTCCTGCCTTCATACGACTGACAATCCAGTGGTGGAAACAAACCCTCCCCAGACTGGGCAGGACTGGGAGAGGGGAGCTCAGGATCCACCGAGGGATCCCAGAGTGGGTATTGCATCTAAGGTGGAAGGAAAAATCAAAGAGGGCTTTCTGGAGGATGGGGGGCATTTGAGCCGTACTAGCAAGGATTACGGAGAAGGCAATGGCACCCTACTCCAGTACTCTTGCCTGGAAAATCCCATGGACGGAGGAGACTGGTAGGCTGCAGTCCATGGGGTCTCAAAGAGTCGGACATGACTGAGTGACTTCACTTTCACTTTTCACTTTTATGCGTTGGAGAAGGAAATGGCAACCCACTCCAGTGTTCTTGCCTGGAGAATCCCAGGGTCAGGGGAACCTGGTGGGCTACGGTCTATGGGGCTGCACAGAGTCGGACACATCTGAAGCGACTTAGCAGCAGCAGCAGCATCAAGGATTAAAGAAAAAAAAGATCAACCAAAAGGAAGCAGGGTAAGGAAGGAGTTTCAGGAGTGGGATGCAAATGTGCAAAGGCCAGGAAGAAGGAGGCATGTGGCATATGGGACTTCCCTAGTGGTCCAGTGGTTAAGACACTGTGCTCCCAATGCAGGGGGTCCGAGTTTGATCCCTGGTCAGGGAACTGGAACCTGCCTACCAAAAGAAAGATCCCGAGTGCTTCAACTAAGACTCTGCACAGCTGGGAAGAAAAAAAAAAAAAAAAGGCACATGGCATAATCTGGGGGAAATGACTGTATTTCTTTGTGGCTGCAACATTATGAAAATAATAATAGCAAAAACTTTTAAAAGCACCTACTAATTTCTAAGCTTGGTTCTAAGTACTTTGCATGAGCTAACTCATTCACGCCTCACCATCACACTATGAGGAGGGCCAGATTTATAGCTGCAACAACAGAGGCCCAGGGAAGGGTAAGTGATTCCACCAAGGTCATATCACTGGTGAGCAGCAAATCTGGGAATCACTTGCAGGCCGTCTGACTTTGAGTCTGACCTTTAACTCTGATGTTGTGTTTTAGCAAGTGCAAAAGGCAGGGGGAGGGGGAGCCAAAGGAGTGAACAAGGAGATGTGGAGGCAGAGGCCGTGATGTGTGTGTTTGTGCTAAGTTGCAGTAGTTTCAGCATGTGGGCTCAGTAGTTGTGGCACACGGGCTTAGCTGCCCCGAGGCATGTGCGGTATTCCTGGACCAGGGACTGAACCCGTGTCCCCTGCACTGGCAGGCAGGTTCCAACCACTAGACCACCTGGGCAGTCCACAAATGTTTATTATCTTGCACATTTTCTGGGTGTAAGGAATCCAGAAGCAACAGAGCCAGGCATCTGTGGCTTCGGATTCCTTAAGAGCTTGTGGTCACGCTGTTTGCTAGGATCTCAGTCCCTCGAAGACTCAAGTGGGGCTGGAGATCGGCCGGAGACCTCATTAGCTGTTGGCTGGACCTGTGGGCCTCTCCTGAGAGTCCTTATGACTTGTGTTAAATTAATTAACAAGGAAAACTTTAGACTAGGGTGGCTCAAATACCTTAGCAGCCTACGTATGTGAACCCAAACATAAGCCCATAAATGCCTCAAGGTAACGTCAATTGAAGAAAAACACACAACATAAAAATTGTGACTTAGGTTTTATTTGGGGGCCTTACTGAATGAAGACTAAGCCCAAGAGACAGCGTCTCAGATAGCTCTGAGGAACTGCTCCGAAGAGGTAAGGGAGGAGCCAGAATATATAAGAATTTTTGCTGGAAAAAGGAAACCTAACATGTACCCAAAAGATTACTGCTAGTGACAAATATCAGACATGTCAAGTTAATGCTTTTCTAACTATGGGAAGATGCTAGAGTTTGGGGTCATTGAAATTATTCCTTAGATGCAAATCTTAACTTTCTAGGGCCAGTATTTGTTTTTCTCCATCCTGAATTCCCCTCAGGGCTCATGGGGTTGGCAACAGTGGTTGATGGCTTGATGGTAAGCAACATTCATTATTTATTGAAATGGCAGGCAATATCTTTTGCCAGAAGTAAGAATCAAAATACAAGGACAACCAATCACAACCAATGAATCTTTCCCAAATAAAGCAAATGCTTAAGCTACAGCCAATCAAATAATTTCCTTGCTTTGTTTCCGGGTCTTCTCCACAGAAGTCTTTCCCGAGCTCCTGATAGTGTGGTGCTCCTAACTGCTTCCAGTTTGGTACTGCCTGCTTGGAATTAATTTTTGATCGATTAAACTGTTAAAAAATTTATATGCCTCAGTTTATCTCTTAACACAGGGCAGCTGGATTCCTCCAGGGCAGGTGATGTGAGAGGACCCAATATGGAAACCGCAATCTTTTTATAATTCAATCCAGGAAGTGACATGCCTTTGGTTCTGCTATATTCTATTCATGGCAAGTTGAGTTACTAAATTCAGCTCTCACTCAAAGAGAGAGCAGTTGAGCTCCTTGACTTGAAGGGAGGGTATTATGCTATAATAAGACATGTATTTGATCTTTGTCCCTGATTCTGGCACAGAGACCCTAAGTCCCTTGGAATTTCCTGGGCAATAGAAGTGTCTTATTATCCATAAGGAGCCCCTTTGATCATCCCTAAGTTTATGCTAAAGGGGTAACATCTTGAGTTACCTCATAGCCTACGGATGGAGCTGCTCACCAGAAAAAGCAACTGATTAGGAGCCTGAAACTTTCAGCCCCACTTGCCCACCTCTGGAAAATTGGAGGGAAAGTGGATTGCAGATGAAAGTTTTCTAAAAATTATTGCCCCTAGACTACTTTCCATTTTATTTATTTATTTATTTATATTTTTAAACTTTTTGGCCACACCCCGTGGCATGTAGGATCTTAATTCTTTGACCAGGGATCGAACCCATGTCCCCTGGAGTGGAAGTCTGAAGTTTTAACCACTGAAACCACCACCACCACCCTCCATTTTAATTTAAGTGAATTTTCTACCAGTTCTTTTTTTTCTTTTTAATCACAAATACCATCATTTACAGTTTTTGTTTTTAAATGGATGTATTTTTAATGGAAGAATAATTGCTTTACAGTATTGTGGTGGTTTCTGCCATGTATCACCATGAACCAGCCATAAGTATGCATACATATGTCCCCTCCCTCTTGGACCTCCCTCCCACCTCCCACCTTATCCCACCCCGTAGGTTGTCGCAGAGCCCCGGTGTGGTGCCTGAGTCATAAGGAACAGTCCCACTGGCTATCTCTTTTACGTATGGTAGTGTATATGTGTCCATCCTACCCTCTCCTTCCCCCAGCTTGAGTCCACAAGTCTGCTCTCTATGTCTCCAATCTCCACACTTTAAAGTCTTTGTTTGTTTTTCTTTAAAGTTTTTTTTTTTTTTTTAATATTTATTTATTTGGCTGTGCAGGGTCTCAGTTGCAGCGTGTGAAATCTTAGTTTCCTGACCAGGGATCGAACCCAGGCCCCCTGCGCTGGAAGAACAGAGTCTTAGCCACTGGACCACCCGGGAAGTGCCTGTTTTCCTTTAAAGTTTTATATTGGGGATTTGGTAAAAAGAAAGGCAAGAGTCATTTTCAGACTCCACTTGTGAATCCATCTTCAGTTTCACTGTCTAGGAGAAGTGCGTAGTAGTACTATTAGTGGGGCATTGTATGGAGCTTAAAACAGTAAGGAAGTTCTCTGTGATTTCAGTTATTGGTTCAGTTTTAATCATTCTATCTCTGTGTCTCTGTGGATGTACCTTCTGAAAGATTTTGTTTGCATCATGACCAGAGACTGTACTTGAAGGTGAATTTCAACGGTTAATTTCACTTCCGAGGTTGGTGGGTAGGATTTCTCTCGAGAGAGCAGAAAAAAATAGTTGCTGTTCCTTTTATTTCACAATTTTCTTCCTACAAGAACCATGTGATGAATGGCATCTCACTTTTAGATTCTGAAAGTCTCAGCAAGGATTTTTGCTTGTGAAAACAAAATTTTGTTGAACAGTGACAGATGTATAACCTTGATAATGTGACTTTTATGTCACAAACATTTACTAACTGGCAGCAGTTTATTCACTTCAGGGATGTGTTGATATCCTCCCATAAAGCTCCTCTGAAATGTTCTATTTTCTTCATTGCAAATCAGTCCTCATTTCCATAAAAACTCATTTTAAAATTATTTGTTTAGGGCTTTCCTGGTGGCTCAGGCGGTAAAGAATCTGTCTGCAAAGCAGGAGGTCCAGGTTCCATCCCTGAGTCTGGAAGATCCCCTGGAGAAGGGAACGGCAACCCACTCCAGTATTCTTACTTGGGAAATCCCATGGACAGAGGAGGCTGGCGGGCTACAGTCCATGGAATCACAAAGAGCTGGACACGACTTAGGGACTAAACAACAACAACTTATTTATTTATCTTTATTTTGGCTCTGCTGGGTCTTCATTGCTGTGTGGGCTTTTCTCCAGCTGTGGAGAACAGGGGCTTTCCTCTAGTTGCGATGAGCAGGCTTCTCATTGTGGTGGCTTCTCTTGCTGTGGAGCAGACTCTAGGGCACGCAGGCTTCAGTAGTTGTGGCTCCCGAGCTCAGCTGCTTCTTGAAATGTGGGATCCTTCTCAGATCAGGAGTCGAACCCGTGTCTCCTACATTGGCAAGTGGATTCTTTACCACTGAGCCCCCAGGGAAACCCCCTAAAAACTCTTGAACAACAAGACCTGATGAGCTTCTAGATTGGTAAACACATCCACGTGCTTGGAAATGGCATATTCCAGTTCTCTGGTGCCACAAGCACCTGTGCTTGGAACCATTCGGGACGTCGCCCTGTTCATCTCTTCACCTGGTTGTTCTGTATCCTTTATAATATTCTTTATAATAAACTGGTGAAAAGTGAAAGGGTTAGTCGCTCAGTCGTGTCCGACTCTTTGCAACTCCATGGACTCTAGTCCGCCAGGCTCCTCTGTCCATGAGATTTCCCAGGCAAGAATACTGGAGTGGGTTGCCATTCTCTTCTCCAGGGGAATCTTCCCGACTCAGGGATGGAACCCGGGTCTCCTGCATTGCAGGCAGATTCTTTATCATCTGAACCACCAAACTGGCCCATGCAAGTAAACGTTTCCCTGAGCCTCACGAGTCATGCTAACAAATGACCCAACAGAGGAAGGGGTTATTTATAGCTGTTTGGTCAGAAGCACCAATGATCATCTGGATTGGTGAGTGGGTACGGTCTAGTGGGACTGAGCCCTTAACCTGTGGGATTAGAGGTTATCTCCAGGTAAATAAAGTACCTGTCTACCTACTACCTCTCTAGAAAATCTTCAGGTAGTCAGAATTGAGCTGGATTTGTGGTGATGGTTGGTTTAGTCACTCAGTCATGTCCAACTCTTGTGACACCATGGACTATAGTCCTTCAGGCTCCTCTGTCCATGGGATTCTCCAGGCAAGAATACTGGAGTGGGTTGCCATGCCCTCCTCCAGGGGATCTTTTCTACCCAGGGATCAAACCCAGGTCTCCTGCATTGCAGGCAGATTCTTTACCATCTGCGCCACCAGAGAAGTTAAATTTTTAGGACTCTGTATAAAAGGATGAGAAAGAAAGAGGGGAAGGCCTGAAAGTTCTTCAGTCCAAAGAGAAGCAGGCCCAGGATGGGGTGACTTGGGAGGGATTATATATATAATATATATAAATATTACTTAAGTAAAAGTATAGTAAATAGAAATTTAAAAACATACTGCATATAGGATTATTGTATATAAGAATATTATGTATATATGAATATATTTAGAAATATTCTACATATGGAAATATTTATATAGGAATATTATATAGAGAAACATATGAAGGGATATAATATATTAATATAAATGTATTTATGAATGGTATGTGGGAATAGCATATATATAAGCAAGTATAAATATTATATTTAAGAATATTTTATATACCATTACCTTATATAGGTAGTTATAGCTATAAGAATATATATGGGGAAAAAAAAGAATATACATGGTAATATGATATATAGGAAAACTTTTATTAACATACACAAATACTATATATATTTACTATTAGATGTAAAAATACATGTATTACATATAAATACTACATATAGAAACATATATAGGAGTATTATTATATAGGAAGATGAGAGTTATCTAGGAATATTAATACATGAAAGTATGACTATATATTTGTATATAAGTCTTCTCAGTAAAGGATCCATCTGCCAATCCTAGAGATGCAGGAGATTCAGGTTCAATTCCTGGGTTGGGAAAATCCCCTGGATTGGGAAATGGCAATCCACTCCAGTATTCTTGCCTGGAAAATTCCAAGGACAAAGGAGCCTGGCAGGCCACAGTCTGCAGGGTCACAAAGAGTCGGACACTACTGAGTGACTATGCACACGTACACACGTACGTATATAAAGTTTAGCAATTAAGAACCCAGCGAAGTTTTAGGAGCCAGATGACCTGGGTTCATATCCCAACTCCACCACTTAATAGCCCATAACTTCGGGCAAGTGCTTGAACCATGCTGAGACTCAGTTTTCCCATCTGTAAAATGGGGATGATAACAGGCCTACATCATAGAGTTATTATGAGGAGTCAATGTTTAGAAGAGTGCCTGGCACATACTTGATAAACCAATCCACAGGGGACTGTTGTTTTCTCACAGAGATGTTACTCACATCTCTGCAGTTTCCTTTTCTTAGTTTATACCACAAGAAATCCCTCCAAGTCAGTGGGTTTCACTCTGGCTATCACTTGGAGAAGCTTTTACAAAATACTGATGCCCTGGCCCCCAGGGACTCTGATTTGGCTGTTTTGCAGTGTGGTCTGAAAATCATGGTTTTTAAACAACTGGTGGACCACTGGACCAGGTCCACCAGAATGGGTTCTTTGGAGTGACTGCATAAGAATTCACAGAGTGGACCTCCCTAGTTGTCCAGTGGTTAAGAATCCGCCTGCCAATGCAGGGGACACAGGTTCGGTTCCTGGTCTGTAAAGATACCACATGCCACAGAGCAACTAAGCCCCTGCACCACATCTACCAAAACCTGTGTTCTAGAGCCCAGGAGCCACAATTACCGGGCCCACGCTCCACAACAAGAGAAGCCACTGCAATGAGAAACTGATGCACTGCAACTCAAGAAAGAATAGCCCTCACTTGCTGCAACTAGAGAAAGCCCACAGGCAACAATGAAGATAAATAAAAATAAATAATAAACAAATAAAACTTCTTTAAAAAGTTCACAGAGTGAGTAGACTATCATTTATTCACCCCAAAGATAGGTTTCATCTTTGATTCGCAGCTTCTAACCTCTGTGCTGTTGTCTATTAGTCAATCAGTCATGCCTGATTCTTTGTGACCCCATGGACTGCAGCACGCCAGGCTTCCCTGTCCCTCACTGTCTCCCGGAATTTGCTCCAACTCATGTCCATTGAGTAGGTGATGCCATCCAACCATTTCATCCTCTGTCACCTGCTTCTCCTGCCCTCAATCTTTCCCAACATGAGGGTCTTTTCCAAAGAGTCGGCTCTTCGCATCAGGTGGCCACGGTATTGGAGCTTCAGCTTCTGCATCAGTCCTTCCAATGAATATTCAGGGTTGATTTCTTTTAGGATTGACTGGTTTGTCCTTGATGTCCAAGGGACTCTCAAGAGTCTTCTCCAGCACCACAGTTCGAAAGCATCAATTCTTTGGTGCTCAGCCTTCTTTGTGGTCCAACTCTCACATCCTGTAGTGAGCACCTTCACATATAAGCCCTTACCTCCTGGAGGTTTGATTTCTATAGTATGCTTTCTCAGCAGTAGGGTTGTTAGGTCAAGGGTAAAATGTATTTTTTTAAGAACTTTTTTTTTATGTGGACAATATTAAAAGTCTTTATTGAATTAGTTACGATATCGCTTCTATTTTATGTTTTGTTTTTTTGGCTGCAAGGCATGTTGGAGCCTGGATCCCCAATCCAGCATGCTGGACCTCAGTTCCTTGACCAGGGATCGAACCTGTATCCCCTAATCCATGTATCCCTGCACTGGAAGCACAGTCTTAAACACTGGGCCGCCAAGAAAGTCCCAGGAAGACACATTGAAAAAAAATTTTTATTGGAAATTCCTTGGTGATTCAGTGGTTATAGGACCCAGCAATTTCTCTTCTGGGCCCAGGTTCGATGGCTAGTGGGAGAACTAGGATTCAAAACGTCATGCAGTAGATCCAAGGTAGAAACCAGATTGCATGGGAGGGGGTGAGGTGGGGAAGGGACATCTGGAAGAATCCTGGAAGGCCTCTTAGAGGAAGAAGTAAGGCTGGTAAAAGAAGGAATCCCAGACCAGTAAAGATCTTCCAGATAATAACATTCTCCAGGATGTGAGCCTGGCTGTTTTCTTGGAGTTGGGAGCCAGATCCCATCCTCTGACCCAAAGGGATGGAGACATTGTCACCATGACAACCCCACATCCTCAGGACAGTGAGATCTGTTCCAGCCAGATGCCCTTTGGGTGGAATTAGAGTGATAGGGGATAAAAATAGCAGCTTTCCGTTCAGTTCAGTCACTCAATCGTGTCTGACTCTTTGCAACCCATGGACTGCAGCACACCAGGCCTCCCTGTGCATCACCAACTCCCGGAGTTTACCCAAACTCATGTCCACTGAGTCAGTGATGCCACTGAACCATCTCATCTTCTGTCGTCCCCTTCTCCTCCTGCCTTCAATCTTTCCCAGCATCAGGGTCTTTTCAAATGACTCAGCTCTTCGCATCAGGTGGCCAAAGTATTGGAGTTTCAGCTTCATCATCAGTCCTTCCAATGAACACTCAGCACTGATCTCCTTTAGGATGGACTGGTTGGATCTCCTTGCAGTCCAAGGGACTCTCAAGAGTCTTCTCCAACACCACAGTTCACCTTCCATTTTGAAGCTCAGCAGTCACTCTACCACCTGTTGGGCTGTCTGGTTACAACCAATGGTGGACCCCAAGCTGTCTGGCCCTCATTCCTCTAGCTTCTGTCACTCTTTCCTGTCCTAATTCTTGGGCTTTTCCAAATGCTCAGAGATGACTGTTTCAGGACACTTGCTCTTCAGTGCCTCGACTTCTCCCCTAAAGATCTTGCCTTCCACTCTCAGCTCCTCTGGAGCTCCACTCCTCTCTCAACTGATCTCTTTGGATTAGAGAAGACAACTTGTTACAACCAAGAACCACAGTTTGCTCGTTCCACAGTCTCAGCTTCAAACATCCTGCACCAGCCCCACCACATGAAACTTCCCTGCTCACCCATCTGTTGTTATTGTTTTAGTCACTGAGTTGCAGCCAACTGTTTTGTAATCCCATGGACTGTAGCCCGCCAGGCTCCTCTGTCCATCGGATTTCCCAGGCAAGAATATTGGAGTGAATTGTCGTTTCCTTCTCCAGAGGCTCTTCCCAACCCGGGATCGAACCTGAGTCTCCTACATTGGCAGGCAGATTCTTCACCACTGAACTACCAGGGAAGCCTTACCCAACTCCGAAATTCCTTCAACTTCCCCAGGATCTCCATTCCATTAATCTGATCCTTTTCAGCTGTCTCTGTTTCCTTGATGACTATTCTGCCCTCACCCAGCGTAGAGCCTGTGGCTGGTTATTGCAGATTCTCTCCAATGCCCTCAACCCTTGGTCCCTCTGACTCATCAGTCTCAAGGAGAAGACCACCCCCGACACACCCCCCACAGCGACTCTCCCCCTGTGGTGGGCTGTCCCTGAGAAGCATCTTAGTGGTCTACTCTTACTTCAGGACCATGAACCTCTAGGGGGCGCTCATGTTGTCCAGCAACTCTTAGATCCCTAGGCCACTGGCTCCTCCAGTACCTTTGAATTTTTTAAAAAAAATTGTTGTCAAAAATACAGAAAATAAAATTTTACCATTTTATGCTGGACAGGGTGTGGAGAAAAGAGAATCCTCCTATACTGTTGGTAGGAATGTAAACCAATGCAGCCACTATGGAAAACAGTATGGAGATTCTATAAACAGAGTTACCATTTGATCCAGTAATTCCATTCCTGAGCATCTATCTGGAGAAATGAAAACTCTAGTTTGAAAAGATACATGCATACCAGTGTTCATAGCAGCACTGTTTAGAACAGCCAGGACATGTAAGCAGATGAATGGATAAAGAAAACGTGGTATATGTAAATGTATATATATGTTTATAGAATGGAATACTACTCAGCCATAAAAAAGAATGAATAATGCCATTTGCAGCTACATGGATGGACCTAGAGATTAGCATACTAAGTGAAGTAAGTCAGACAGAGAAAGACAAATATATCACTTCTCCATGGAATCTAAAAAATAATACAAATGAACTTTTTATGAAACAAACAGACTCACATAGAAAACTAAATTTTGGTTACCAGAGGAGAAAATTAAGAGTTTTGGATTAATAGATACACACTACTTGATATAAAATAGATAACAACAAGAATTTACCTGAGTAGCACAAGGAAACTATGTTCAATATCTTGAATAACCTACAAAGGAAAAGAATCTGAAAAAAATCTACACGTATATCTGAGTCACCTTGTTGTACACCGGAAACTAACACAATATTGTAAATCAGTCATTTGTTGTTGTTGTTGTTTATTAAGTCTTGTCCGACTCTACAATCCAATGGACTGCAGCACACCAGGCTTCCCTATCCTTCATTATCTCCTAGAGTTTACTCAGATTCATGTGCATTGAGTCAGTGATGCTATGTAACCATCTCATCCTCTGTTGCTCTCTTCCTTTTGCCTTCAATCTTTCTCAGCATCAGGGTCTTTTCCGATGAGCTGGCTCTTTGCATCAGGTGGCCAAAGTATTGGAGCTTCAGCTTCAGCATCAGTCCTTCTAATGAATATTCAGGATTGATTTCCTTTAGGATTGACTGGTTTGATCTCCTTGCAGTCCAAGGGACTCTCAAGAGTCTTCTTCGGCACTACAGTTCAAAAGCATCAGTTCTTTGGTGCTCAGCCTCCTTTATGATCCAACTCTTATATCTGCACATGACTACTGGGAAAACCAGCTGAGCTATTTTTAAATCCTAAAAGACTACGCTGTTAAAGCACTGCACTCAATATGTCAGCAAGTTTGGAAAACTCAGCAGTGGCCACAGACTGGAAAAGGTCAGTTTTCATTCCATTCCCAAAGAAGGGCGGTACTAAATAATGTTTGAACTCCTGAACAATTGCATTCAATTTGCATGCTAGTAAGGTTATACACAAAATCAATCATACTTTAGTTTTTTAAAAAAATTACCATTTTAGCACGTACAGTTTGGTATCATTAAGCATGTTCATAATGTAATGCTACCATCACACTATCCATTTCCATAGCTTTTTCATCATCCCCAACAGACACCCTGTACCCATTAAGCAATAACTCCTCACTCCCTCCTCCTAGTGCCTGATGACCTTTATTCTCCTTTCTCTGTGAATATGCCTATTCTAGGTACTTCGTGTAACTGAACCAATGCAATATTTGTCCCTTTGTGTCTGGCTTATTCCATTTAGCATAAGATTTTCAAGGTTCGTCTGTGCTGTAATGTGTCAGAATTTCACTTCATTTTTTTTCCATTGACGTATATTATCTGTATGTTGTGTTATATCTCTAGAAAAAAGAATCTGAGGACTGGCCCTGCTGTGTGTTTTCTCGCTTCTTCTTGGTCCACGATGCCAGCTGTGGTCATCAGAACAATGAAACTAAACTAACGGGACGGGCTTGTGAGGTTCACAACAATTCACCCAGCTCTGTGATCATCAATGTTTTCAAATTTGCCAATGTAATCATGCTTCATCATCACTATTAAAAGTTGGAAAATGACTTTGGAACGTAGCCTAACAAGAACTTAGCATCTGCCTCTCATTCTGGCCTTGTTGATGCTCTTGAGAACTTCATCCTGGTCAATCATGCCAGCATAATGGTGGCACATAAGGGTGGCAGCTTAATAATATTCCATTGTGTAGACATACTGTGTTTTGTTCATCCCTTCATTTTTTGATGTCAGTTGGTTTGCTTCCTAGGCTTTAAAAATTCTTTTAATTGATTAATTAATTTTATTTTTTGACTGCACTGTGTCTTTGCTGCTGTGCTCAGGGTTTCTCTAGTTGCAGCAGGTAGGGGCTACTCTCTAGTTGCGGCGTATGGGCTTCTCATTGTGGTGGCCTCTCTTGTTGTGGAGCATGAGCCCTGGGGATGACAGTCTTCAGTAGTTGTGGCTCCTGGGCTCCAGATCACAGTGTCAGTAGTTGTGGTGCATGGGTTTGGTTGCTCTGAGGCATGTGGGATCCTCCTGGAACCAGGGATCGAACCCTTGTCTCTTGCATTGGCAGGCGGATTCTTTATCCCTGAGCCCCCAGGGAAGCGCCCCCGCCCCCCACACACAGGCCTTTCGAGTCTTCTGAATTCAGCACCCAGACCAGTTCTTATCCATTTAAATTAATACATGACAATATTTTAAAAATTAGCCCAGCACCTGGCATGAAATGAGTCAGCAACTGGAAGTTATGTGTTTATGACCATGGGGAAACAAATGGGCCCCTTGGCTGGCTCCACGTGCTCCCTCCTCCTCAAACCCGCCCCCCCGCCCCCCCATTCTCCATTGCGGAACACTCCTGCCTGGGAAGCTGCATCTCCTCTGAGCCTCCCCGACGCTGGCCCAGCCCAAGGCCAGCTCTAGAGATGTTTGATCTGACCACTTCAGAGCCTTCATCTTGGACCTGCAGCCCATCAGAGGTGGCTAGAACTGGGAATCCTCCCCACATGGGCCTTTGAGGATAAGATGAAAGAGGCTGGGGATCCTCCCCAGAGGACTCTTTGAGGATGGGATGAAAGAGGCTGGGCTGGGTCGGGAAGAGGCGTAAGCAGAAGGGAGGCCAGGAGACAGAGAAGGCAGGCCTTCCTGGTGATGACCAGGGGATTTACTGAGCACCTGCTGTGTACCCAAGCTTGTGCAGTGTAGTGCTGGAGACACAGTTGTGACTGGCTCTGACTTCACAGGGCAGAGAGGGAGACAGGTCTGTGACCAGGGAACTACAACCTAGAGTGAACAGGATTAGGGTGAGGGAGCCTAATGCAGTCAAGGAGGGCTTCCTGGAGGAGGGGACACCCAGCTCCTTGCAGTCTCTGACATCCCTCATGGAAACCTACCTTTATGGCTGCCTCTGATGACACTTTCCCTCACTCCCTCGAATGTAGCCACACTGGCCTTCTTTCTGATTCCACAGCTCTCCGAGCTCGTTCCCATCCTCTGCGCCATCATACTTGCTGTTCCCTCCTCCTGATTCTCTTCCCAGTTCTTCACCAGGTGAGCTCCTTCTCCTCATTCAGACTGCAGACCACTTACTCTTACAGTTTTTAGTTCTTTTAAAGAATTCTCTTGTTTCTAGTTTCTACTGACTCCTTTGTTTCCTGCCCTTCCCAGCTAGGATGTGGCCTCTCCTTAGCACTTGCTCGCTGACCCTTGGCAGGGCGCCTGACAAATCCCTGATGCCTGGTAAATCTGTGACGTCAAGGAAGGAAGCTAAGACCTCCGGGCTAAACCAGGGTCCAGGGGAGAAGCAGGGGAAAGGAGTTCCAGGCAGAGGGAACAGAAGGGACAAAGGCACGGAGCCTTTGGAGAGGCAGTTGGTGTTTCAGAGGCGCTGGGGAGGTGGTGTGGAGCTGGAGGGAGGCTCCAGACGAGGGAAGCCGGGAAGCGGGAGGAGGAGGCGGGGAGAGGAGCAGGGAGCGGGAGGAGAGAGAAGGAGGTCGGAGGATGAGTGGGAAGGCAGAGGGAGAGCTAGAGAGAGGAGCTTTTATCCGCTTACGCTGACCGGCTGGGGAAGGTGGACTCTTAACGGGGATCTTTTTACGTAGAAGCGGAGTTGCCTTTTTTTGGGAGACCCGCCTGTCTGGCTTGCAAAAACCCCAGGCTTGAGGGACAGGCCTGGCTTCCCAGAGCCTTCTAAGGGCTTTGTCGAGAACATTCCACAGTCGGACCTTCTGGAACAGGCCATGAAGTCTTGGCAGCCACATCTGCCCCCGCTCCCGGGTCACTGCCCTGGCCTCCTCCTGGCTCAGGCGTGTTCTCCTCCGTGTCCCAGCTCCCCACGGCAGACTGTGGCAGTGCTTTTAATAGAACACTTGAAAAAAAACATTAATAGGTAATTAAAGGCACATGGCACAGATTTCCAAAGGTACACAAGGGATACAGTGAAACCTTTCTCGTCTCCGTTCCCCGGAGCGATTCCTGCGAGGCTCTGGGGCCGGCAGTCTCTTGGATTTTCTCCCAGAGACTGTCTGTCATATGTAAGTACAGCTAGGGGAATATTATTCAGGTTATTTACACGATTCTGCAGCTTACTTTAAAAATTTTTTTTTATTCCCTTTTTAAAAACTGACCTAGAGTTGATTTACAATGTTGTGTTAATTTCTGATATACAACAAAGTGAGTCAGATATATATGTGTGTGTGTATTTTCAGATAGTTTTTCATTTTTGGTTATTGTTGCTGTTATTGTTCGGTTCCCAGGTTGTGTCTGACTCTTCGTGACCCCGAGGACTGCAGCACGCCAGGCTTCCCTGTCCTTCACCACCTCCCAGAGTTTGCCCAAGTTATAGGTTATTACAAGAGATTGAACAGAGTTCCCTATGCTATATACAATAGGTCCTTGTTTGTCTATTTTATATATGGGAGTTTGTACCTATTAATCCCAAGCTCCTAATTCATCCCTCCCCACTTTCCCCTTTGGTAACCATAAATTTGTTTTCTGTGTCTGATTCTGTTTTTTAAATAAGTTAATATTTATTTACTTATTTATTTGGCCACAGTGAGGCTTGTGGGATCTTAGTTCCCCAAGCAGGGATCCGACCGAGACCTCAGCAGTGAAACTACTGAGGCCTGCCCACTGGTTGTTATTGTTATTGTTCAGTTGCTAACTCGTGTCCACTGGACCACAGGGAACTCCCCATCTGTATGATTATTTTTTAGATTCCACATATAAGTGATAGCATATGATATTTGTCTTTCTTTGTCTGACTTACTTCACTTAGTATGATAATCTCTAGATTCATCTGTGTTGCTGCAGATAACATCACTTCATTTGTTTTTTACGGCTGAGTAGTATTCTATTCTGTCTATGTACCACATCTTCTTTACCCATTCATCTGTTGATGGATATTTAGGTGGCTTCCATATCTTGGCCATCGTAAATAGTCTATGCTTCATTTTTTTACCTAAGTGTATACTCGTTTATTCAATAAATATTTATTGAGCACCCTATATGCCTGGCACTCTTCTAGGCACTGGAGTTAAAGCAGAGAAGCAAACAGACAGCACCCCCTGCCTTCAAGGAGCTAATATTCTAGTAGGGGAGATAGACAGTCAATGAATAAAATGACAAGTACTTTTTTTATTTGGCTGCAGGGTCATGTGGGGTCTTAGCACTGCATGTGTGATCTTAATTCCCAGACCAGGGATCGAAGCCACGCCCCCTTCATTGGAAGTGTGAAGTCTTAACCATTGGATCACCAGGGAAGCCCTGGCAGGTATTAATACATTTTAACATTACATAGTAGGTTGGCTTCCCTTGTAGCTCAGTCAGTAAAGAATCTGCCTGCAGTGTAGGAGACTCAGGTTCAATCCCTGGGTTGGGAAGATCCCCTGGAGAAGGAAATGGCAACCCACTCCAGTATCCTTGCCTGGAAAATCTCATGGATAGAGGAGCCTGGTGGGCAGCAGTCCGACTGAGCGACTAACGCTTAGACTTAGTAGGTCGGATAGCATAGTCAGTGCTGTTGCTAAAACATAAAGGCAAGCATAGAAGGTGGAGTGTTGAGGAGGCTGGGAGGTTTCTATTTATTTAACAGGGTGGTCAGAGAAAGCCTTAATAAGGGTGACATTTGAGTAAAGGCCTGGAGGAGGTGAGGAAGCGAGTCATGTGGGTTAAGTGAGAGGGAGAGGGGGAATAGCAAGTGCAAAGGCCCTGAGGTAGGTGTGAGCCTGAAGTGTTCCAGATCCATCCTGGGAAGGAGAAGAAACGGGGAGGGCATGTGTATATGTCGGGAGTGAGATACAGTCCTGCAGAGCCTTGTCCATAAACTGACTTTGCTATTTCATCTTGGAACTGTTCTGTGGTGTGTGGGTGCCAACTTGTAACAGTTTGTGAGAGCTGATTGCTAAACTTCCAGGAATTGTGCAAGCCTGTCGTTAAGGATAGCTTTTACTGAAACTTAAATTATAAAAACTTACAACTCAATAAGTTTGTACATTGCCTGTGAAATCCACTGGACAGAGGAGCCAGGCGGGCTACATTCCATGGGGTGGCAAAGAGTTGAACATGATTTAACGACTAAACAACTCAATTCTATTATGCACAACGATGAGTAGTCACAATTTATTACTTCTTAACTGTTATCCTAAAGGAAATCAATCCTGAATATTCATTGGAAGGACTGATGCTGAAGTTGAAGCTCCAGTACTTTGGCCACTTGATGCAAAGAGTCGACTCATTAGAAAAGACCCGAGAAAGACGCCGAGAAAGATTGAAGGCAGGAGAAGGAGGGGATGACAGAGGATGAGATGGTTGGATGGCATCACCAACTCAATGGACGTGAGTTTGAGCAAGCTCTAGGAGATGATGAAGGACTGGGAAGCCTAGCGTGCTATTGACAATGGGGGGACAAAGAATTGGACACAACTGAGCAACAACAGCTGTTATACTACATCTTACTGCTATCTTTGCTCTAAAGGTTATGAAACTCTCACATCATGGTGAGCTATTGAGGAGATCTTCCAAGTTCTGCCTTCAATGAGGCCACATTGGGAGCTTAACATCAGCTGTGATAGAAGTATTAACACTTCCGTGCGTGCCTGTGTGCTAAGTCACTTCAGTCATGTCTGGCTCTGTGACCCAATGGACCGTAGCCCACCAGGCTCTTCTGTCCATGGGGATTCTCTGGGCAAGAAAAATGGAGTGGGTTGCCATGCCCTCTTCCCAACCCAAGGATCAAACCCACTTCTCTTATGTCTCCTGCCTTGGCAGAGAGATTCTTTACCACTAGTGCCGCAGACACTGGCAAACGCTACATGTCAGGGCTGTTTCTTCCCCCAGAGAGCTGGCAGTTAAACATTTACCAGCCCACCAACCTATGTAGCAATGTGGCTCACTCTTTTGTAAAGCTGCGTAGTACTCCAATGCACGGATGGGCCATGGCATAGTTTGCTGCTCCCTTCCTGACGGTTGTTTGACTAGCATCCAGTCTCTTACGCACACAGTGTTGATTTCCCACGTGTGTTCCTGTAACTGTAGAATCAACTCCTTGAGGAACTGCCGTGTCAGAGCCCATGGGACCTTCTAATGTGAATGCCTCTTGCCTAATACATCTCCATGGAGGTTGTACCAATATCCACAACCTCCAGCAAATGGGTCAGAGTACAGAGGCTTCTTCTAAGGACGCAGATTTGATTGTGTCACTCTGCTGCTTAAATCCTTAGATGACTTCTGCTGCTCCCAGGACAAAGCCTTCGGGTTTTTCCTAAGGTCTAGGCCCCTCATCATCAGGCCTCGTCCTTTTCTTTCTGCGAGTGGAGGGTGGCACCGTGACCCTGCTGTGACCCCTCGTAAATTCCACATTGCAGCCACCTTGATTATCTGCTGTCTATTCCCACCGTGTTCCCACCCACTCTTGTTTGCTCATGCCTGTCCCTTCCCTGGGAATTACTTCCCAGCATCTTAATCAACTGGCTAACTCCCACTCCATCGGTTCTGTCCCTTAAAAAAAAAAAATTTATTTTCGTTTTGGCCACGGTGCACGGCATGAGAAATCTTACTTCCCCAACCAGGGATTGAATTTATGCCCCCTGCAGTGGAAGCTCAAAGTCCTAACCACTGGACCGCCAGGGAAGTCCCAACTATGTCCCTTTTTGTTTCAAGAGGCTGAAAGCCCCAGGGTAACTGTCTTCTGCAAAATCGGGAATTGATCAGGTCATCTGAGTAAAGAAATCATCGAGTCAACTGGTTTCAGGCATACCTGGTTTGAGGAGTTTGGATGATCCCATGAAGCCAGTTTTGGCCTGTCAGTTCTGTTCTCTTCAACACCGGGACCCTTTGGCACCCCTGCCTTCAGAAAGATGGCTCAGCAGGTAGAGAATCCTTGCAGTGAGGGAGATGCAGGAAATGTGGATTTGATCTCAGGGTCAGCAAGATCCCCTGGAAGAGGGTATGGCAGTTCACTCCACTATTCTTGCCTGGAGAATCCCATGAACAGAGGAACCTGGCAGGCTACAGTCCATGGGGTTGCAAAAGAGTCGGACACAACTGAACTGATGGAGCACACACGCACACACGCCTTTAAAAAACTCCCTCGTGGTCAGATGAGGCAAAGAGTTAGAGATGGAAAAGAAGGGTCTAGGCAGAGAAAACAGCCCAGAACTGTTGTTTGTAAACCCAGATCCTGACTGGGCGTGGTGGATAACCTGATAGGTTCATAACATCCTGCAGGGTGAACTCCAAGGAGAAGACAAATTCTTGTCCCCATGCTAAATTCTTCAACTGACGGAACTTCCCTGATGATCTACGGGCTAAGACTTCACATTACCAGTGCAGGGGGCCTGGGTTCAATCCCTCATCAGGGAGCTAGATCTCGAATGCTGCAACTAAAGATCCCAGATGCGTGTGTGCTCAATCGCTCCGGTCATGTCCGACTCTTTACGATCCTATGAACTGAAGCCTGCCAAGCTCCTCTTTGTCCATGGAATTCTCCAGGCAAGAATACTGGAGTGGGTTGCCAAGCCCTCCTCCAGGGAATCTTCCCGACCCAGGGATCGAACCCCAGTCTCTTACATCTCCTGCATTGTCAGGCGGGTTCTTCACCACTAGCGCCACCTGGGAAGCCCCAACTGAGACCCAGCACAGCCAAATAAAGAAATAAATATATGTTTTGAGATAAATAAATAAATTCTTCAACTGAGAGGCAAGGTAGGAAGAGCTGCTTGGGTTCTGAAGGTAGAAAACCTGGGGTGATGAAAAATATTCAGAACCAAGTAGGGGTGATGGTTACACAACAGTAGGAGTGTGTTCAAGGCCACTGAACCAGACACTTGAAAATGGTTGACAGGGTCAGTGTCACGTTATGTATCTTTTACCACAGTACAAAAGTAATGAGGCTGAGAGGAAAAAAAGCCTGACGTACCACTTACCATCCATACGACTTCCCTGTTGTTGTTCAGTCGCATCCAGCTCTTTTCGACCCCATAAACTGGAGTACACCATACTTCTCTGTACTCTTGTTTATTGGACTATAAAATGAAGACAATAACAGGACCCCCCCACCACCACCACATCTGCTTATTTAGAGCCTCAGGTAGATTAACACATGTACAGTCTTTGGGGTAGTACCTGGGATCTAGTTAAGTATTCAGTAAATATTAGTTTTTATGGTTAAATCAAAATATTGGGTGGATGGCCCTGTGAAATAAGCCAGATGCAAAAGGTTACTGCCGTAGCTTGTTCGGACTGCTACTCTAACAAAAAGCACAGATGGGGTGGCTTATGAACAACATAAATGTATTTCTCAAGAGTTCCCTGGAAGTCCAGTGGTTAAGACTGCTTTTTTAATGCAAGGGGCATACGTTTGAACTCCCTTAGTTCCTGGAAAGATCCAGGAACTAAGATCCCACAAGCTGAGTGGCGTGACCAATAAATTTTTTTTTTTAATGTATTTCTCACAGTTCTGGAGGCTGCAAGTCCATGATTAGGGTAAATGGTTGGCTGAGGGTGCTCTTTTGGGTTGTAGACTTCTCACTGTATCCTCCTCACATGGGCAGAAGGGGTGAGGCATCTCTCTGGAGCCTCTTTAATAAGGGCACTAATCCTAACCTTCGGAGAAGGCAATGGCATCCCACTCCAGTACTCTTGCCTGGAAAATCCCATGGACGGAGGAGCCTGGTAGGCTGCAGTCCCTGAGGTCGCGAAGAGTCAGACATGACTGAGCGACTTCACTTTCACTTTTCACTTTCATGCATTGGAGAAGGAAACGGCAACCCACTCCAGTGTTCTTGCCTGGAGAATCCCAGGGATGGGGTCGCACAGAGTTGAACACGACTGAAGTGACTTAGCAGTAGCAGTAGCAATCTTAACCTTAGGGCACCACCCTCATGACCTAATGACCTCCCAAAGGCACTACCTCCTAACATCGTCATCTTGTGGGTTACATTTTTTTTCTTTACATGCAGATTTCAACATATGAAATTGGGCCGTGGGGCGGGGGGGGGATGCAAATACTCAGACTATCACAGTCACATATTGTAGGATTCCATTTGTCTGAAAACATCCAGAATACGCAAATCCTTAGAGACAGAAAGTAGACTAGCGGTTGCCAGGATCCAGTGGGAGGGGACGCGGAGTGACTGCTGGATGGCTGTGGGGTTTCCTTTGGGAAGATGATGAGAATGATTTGAAACTACCTAGAGGCAATGGTTGTGCAATATTGTGAAGTTACTAAAGGCCGTTGTGTCATACACTTTAAAATGGTTGATTTTTATGTGAATTTTACCTGAAAAGTTTTTTTCCATTAGTACTTTGGAAAAAAAATGGATGGAATGTATCTTGATGTCCTTCTCAGGCTGCGAAGCCTTGAGACTTCGCTGTCCTGAATGGATTGGGCCCTTCTCTCTTCCAGGGACTGATAAACCACCCCTACCCAAGGGCCTTAGCTGGCTTGGCTTACAACTCATCCTCTGGGTCTTGCAACAATTAGCTGTGGGTCTTTGGAACTCAGTTTCCTTGTCTGTACCCAGAGGGACTTGGACCCATTGGTTTCTCTTTTTTTTTTTGGCCATGCTCTGAGGCTTTCAAGGGCTTCCTAGGTGGCTCAGTGATAAAGAGTCCACCTGCCAATCCAGGAGATGCTGGTTTGATCCCTGGGTTGGGAAGATCCTCTGGAGAAGGAAATGGCAACCCACACCAGTATTTTGGCCTGGGGAATCTCATGGACCGAGGAACCTGGCAGGCTACAGTCCATGGGGTTGCAAAGAGTCAGACACGACTGAGTGACTGACCATGCATGCACACACACATGTGAAGCTTCTAGGTTCTTAGTTCCCCAACCAGGGATTGAACCTGGGCTATGGCAGTGAAAGCGCTGAGTCCTAACCACTGGATCTCCAGGGAATTCCCCAGACCCATGGTTTCCAATGTGTCTCAGATTTCACAGGCCCAGGCATTACTTGAGTCCAGTGCTGAAGCTCCAATCCTTTGGCCACGTGATGCGAAGAGCCAACTCACTGGAAAAGACTTTGATGCTGGGAAAGACTGAGGGCTGGAAGAAGAGGGGGTGACAGAGGGTGAGATGGTTAGATGGCATCACCGACTCAATGGATGTGAGTTTGAGCAAATTCTGGGTGATGGCTGAGAGACAGGGAAGCCTGGCGTGCTACACTTCGTGGGGTTGCCAAGAGTCAGACATGACTTAGCGGCTGAACAACAACAAGCTTGTACCCCCTTCACCCTACCCTTCCCCCCTTAAATGCAGACTCTCTCTCCCAGCTCTAGCAAGATTTTCCGCAGGGCCTGGGAATCAGCATTCAGACACCCGCCCCACCCTTCCATACTGGACTGCAGACTCTAACACCTCTTGAAGTCAGGCCACCTGCTCCTCACTCCTCTCAGAAAGGGAGGCCGGGACTCTTTGGACTTTCTCCTGGGATCCAGCCGGCTGCACACAGTGATGGGAGGGACCGGGCATTCCAGGTCTCTAGCCCCAGGCGGTCAGAGGGGGCCATTGTCTGCAGACTCACAATGTCCTGGTCCTTTGGACTGCCCGCCTTCAGAGATGGTGCCCACACGGTCACAGGAACAAACTGTGTGGTTATCCGCCCTCAGAACTGGTTCCCGACAGGGCCTCATCCTTCAGAGCCCCAGGGCAGCCCAGCGTCCCCTTGGCCTCCCCCAACTGTGGCTTGGCTCGCCTCTGACCAGGGCTCTCTAAAGAGAAAAGCTAATAATCGCAGTAATGAAAGCCTCCCCAACATACTGCCTCTTAATACATCGTCCAGACCCACGCGAAGGACTTCCGTCACGCCATTTGTTTGTTTCTTGTTTTTTTAGTTTTGTTTTTTGTTTGTGCTCTGCTGGATGTGGGATCTTAATTCCCCGGCCAGGGATCGAACCCATAACCCACTCCAGGGGCAGCGCAGTCTTAACCACTGGACCGCCAGGAAAGTGCCCTCTCGCACGGTTTTGTTTCATTCTCTTACACCGCTGGGGGAAAAACTCCTTTCATCCTGTTTTAGACCGGAGGATCTGAGGCTCGGAGGTGGAATCCTTTGTCCAAGGCTCATCTCTCTGGCCCTGCCCCCTCTGCCTTTGACCATTTGATGTTGTTGGTCAGTCGCGATGTCAAGTCTGACTCTTTACAACCCCATGGACTGCAGCATGCCAGGCTTCCTTGTACTTCACTGTCCCCCAGAGTTTGCTCAGACTCATGTCCATTGGGTCGATGATGCCATCCAATCATCTTGTCGTCTGTCGTCCCCTTCTCTTCCTGCCCTCAATCTTTCCCAGCATCAGGGTCTTTTTCAATAAGTCCACCAACCCTAGCCTATCTCCCTGGAGGCATCAAATGTCTTTCTCTTCAGGTCACCTGAACTCCTGGACACTTGTGAGGTCCCAGGGCAGGGCCTGGAGTGGTGGCAGGGTCGATTGCCTTGGAAAACAGCTCCCATGGCCTCGGCTGGATCTGGGTGAAGGGCACTGTCTGACCCTCCCTGCTCTGGGCCTCAAGAAACCTGAGTTACACGTTGCACCACAAGCCACAGGGGCCGGACAGCCTACAGCTGGGGGAGGTGGGGCAGAGCAACCTAGACAAGCCAGCTTTTAAATAAGTAACTGCAGAAGTAGGAAAGGAAGGTCTGGGCCAGTCTCCAGTACCCCCAGTTGCAGCTTCCCAGCCAGGCCAGAAAGCATGAAGTCCCCATGATTGTTGGCCCTGATAGACCTAAGGGTTGTGCTTCCTCATTTCCTTCCTGTTTCTTAAAGACTCAATCCACACTCCCAGAGTCCCTACTATGTGCCTGGCCCCATGCAGAGCAATGCCTAGGGGGACTCAGCAGTGGTTGAGAAGGTCCCCATCCCCAGTCCAAGGGAAGGCACAGGCCCATCCCCAGAGAGTGGCCACCCAGAGTGGGCAGGGCTGGATGGGGGCGTCCAAGGCACTGGTGGAGACTAGAGGGACACCTGAGCCGGCCTCAGGGTCATGGAGACTCCGGGGCTGCCTCAGGGGAAATCTGAAGATCTTAGTTACTTGAAGAGAAAAGCATGTGAGAAAAAGAGGTGAGGAAATAGGTCTAAAAATTTAAGGAGGGAGATCATGCAGGGCTCCTTTGGCCAACCATTTTTCAAGCTGTTTTGAATCAGAGACACCGTAAAGTGTTTATTTTGCATGCAACACAGTATATGGATGAACAAGTATATACACACACACATAAATTAAAATTTCACGAAACAGTAGTGACTTGTACAATATATTCTATTTGACCTTTTTTCTCTTTTTAAATCGGAGTATAATTCCTTTGCAATGTTGTATTAGCTTCTGCTGTACAATGAAGTGAATCAGCTATATGTATGCATGTATCCTCTCCCTCCTGAACCTCCCTCCCACAACCCTCCTCTATTTGACATTTTGAAAAATTAACTGCTTGGAACCCACTACTTTATTTCACACCCTACTAATAGGTTAACACTGGGGTTAGAAAATTTAGATGTCCAGGCTGTGCTTAGAACACTTGGACTCCAATCAAAGGAGGGGAATTCTAGAATCAGCAGGTGTGATGTCTTAGGTCTGCTCAAGGATTCTCCCATCCTCCTATCCCTCTAGGCACGTGGTGGGATTGTACTTACCTCCCTTTGGAAGGTAGCCTTGAAACCCAGGAACCTGCATTTTAACAGACAACAGGAGCTGTGAGACTTGGGAAATTTAAGAAACAGTGACATAGTGATAAACTCCAAGAGGACAGGGCAGAACCTGCCTTGGCCTTTGCACAGACTCCAGCAGGACCCAGCGCAGAGCTGGGTGCTTAGATAACATGTGTTCAAGGAATGATTTTAACTTCAGTCTTTTTATTTCTGTCTACCTGATCTAAGGCTTCCCTGGTGGCTCAGCGGTAAAGAATCTGCCTTTAGTGCAGGAGCCGCAGGAGATGTGGGTCCAATCCCTGGGCCAGGAAGATCCCCTGGAGGAGGGCATGGCAACCCACTCCAGTATTCTTGCCTGGAGAATCCCATGGATAGACGGTCGCAAAGAGTCGGACATGACTAAAGTCAGACACGACTGATAGCGCTTACCTCTCCAGCTTCATTTCTCAGCAATTTCCTCTGTTTCCACTCTGGCCAGATGGAACTCCTCTGGGTTTCATAAATTTCCGATCTCCAGGTCTTTGCCCTTGCTGTGTCCTCTGCCTGTTTCCTTTTCCTCCTCTCTTCACTGTCTGGCTCTGACGTCCTTCCAAATGCAGCTCAAATGTCCCCTCCTGCAGGAAGCCTTCCCTGACTCCATTTCCCAAGCTGGGTTTCCCCTCTGAGCTCCTCCATTCCAGTACTACTCTGGGTCATCACTGTCTGTCTATCCCACTGGATTCTGAACCCAAGAAGAATAGGAACTAGGCTTGTCTCAGCCACTGCTGGGTCCCCAGTACCACCCAGCACAGGGCACCCAGTAGGTACTAAGGAAAGGTCCATTGAATGCATGAATGCAAATCTGAAGTAGGAGGAGAGGCCTGATCACAAGCCTAATGGAGAAGGCTGAAGCCCTGGAGTTTACTCAATCCCTCCCAAGGTCAGACACCTAGTCCTCTCAGGGAGGATGAAGTTCAGAACTATGCCCATTTCACAGGCGATAAACTGAGACCAAAAAGGACCTTCTTGCTCTCATCCCAGCCGCCTCCTGGACCCTCTCACCTCCTTCTCAGAGTCTTTTTTTTTCCCCCTAATGATGAAATCTGAATCTGGGTAGGAGGTTTGGCTGAATAGCAAGAAAGCTGGCCGAGACCAGTTGTCTGTTTTTCTCTCCAAGCCTGAGGAGGACAAGGGGTGGGACATTCCTGGCCAATCCTGAACCAAACCCTAAAACCCTGACCTCATGGCTGGGACCCACTGTGTACTTCCTGAAGGTTCTGGGATTCTAGGATCCCTTGAGTTCTGGAGCCTTCTCCCTTCCTCCCCTCCATGTCTGGCACCCCTGTAGGTGGCCAGTGACTAGCCCAAGCCTGGTCCACGCTCACGTTGCCCAACCGGCCTGGGTGGCGTCTCCGTTGCCAGGGGCTCTAATTACCAGGACGGCTGCCAGCAGCTTGCTGGCCCCCAGCCTGGCCACCTGGTGCCGGGTCCCACCTGGGACCTCTCAGGCTCTTCTGCTCCGTGGTCCCTGGGGCCTGAACATTCCTGGGCAGAAGCACCAGTCTGTGAGTCTGCGGGAACTCACAAAGAGGTTTTTATTACTTCCACCCTTAGGTATAATGTTGATATCAAAAGGTCATCGGAGCTTAAAATACCATGAGGCTATGATTTGCCAGACACCAAGCCAAGCGTTTTACACACATGAACTTGGTTCACCCTCCGTGACCTTGGAGGCAGATGCTATCCTTGAAGCTCATTTCACAGTCAGGCAAACTAAGGCTGGAGGATTGAGTGACGTGCTGGAAGTCATTCAGCTGCTAAGCCATGAGACAAGATGACGTTTTCACCGTGCGGTGCTGCCAACGACTTCCTTCCTGTAAGTTCCCATTCTGAGCAGTTTCTGTGAATTCTTGCAGAGGTAGTCAATTCAGAGGAAACATTTATATATATATATATTAAACTTATTTTATTTATTTTAATATATTTTATTTATTTTAATAAACTTATTTCTTTATGGTAACTAATGACATATTTTATTTTTATAAATATTTTTATTTATTTTAATTAATTAATTTATTAAAATTTTTGTTATATATGTTTTATTTATTTTAATTTAATTTTTGACCTCACTGGGAGGCATGTGGGATCTTATTTCCCATCTACCTAACAGGATTGAACTCGAGCCCCCTGCAGTGGAAGCAGAGATTCTTACAGATTCTTAACCACTGGACCACCAAGGAAGTCCCTATATACATATTATTTATGTATACAAATATATTTTTTTGTTATATAGATTATTTGTTGTTTTTTTTTTTCGCACAGATGGTAGGGTGCCCTGCCTTATATACTTCGCCTGTATCTTACCTTTATTTCCTTAGCAATATTTCTTGACCCCCTGATTTGGTATTGAAACCTGCTCTCCACCCAGTTCCCCATCTGTCTCATTCTATTGGTGCTTCTCAGTGGGTCAGGAGGGCTTCCCAGGTAGCACTAGTGTGAAGAATCTGCCTGCCAGTGCAAGAGACTCTGGTTCCATCCCTGGGTCGGGAAGATTCCCTGGTGAAGGGCATGGCAACCCACTCCTGTGTTCTTGCCTGGGAAATCCCACGGACAGAGAAGCCAGGCGGACTCAAGTCCATGGGGTCTCAAAGAGTTGGACACGACTTAGTGATGAAGCAATAACAACAACAAAATGTTCCATTCACTGGATATGGTTTGTTAAATGATTGAAGGAATGAACTACTGAATAGACAGATGCCTGGCTAAAGAGCTTGGACTTTGTCCTGAGAGAAGTCACTGGGGTGACTAGATTAGATCTGTGCTTTTGAATATTCTAGGCTCTTCTCATGTACTTATCCCTTCACTCTTTCCCTGGGTTTGGTCCAATCCCTCCCTATCCCAACAGGGATGCCTCCTCTTCCAGGCAGCCCTGCCTGACACCCAGTCCGGGTCAAGCATCCCTTCTGGGCTCCTTCATCCCAGCTCTGCTTACTCTGTGTTGTCACAGTTGGAGGGTGTGTCTGTCACCCCCTTTGGACTGTGATTCTCCAGAGGATAGGGTTAGGACTATCTTGGTCATTCCTGGATCCCTGGCACCGCCCATCATAGGGCCCAATGCAGTGATCAGAATAAATGATGGTCCCTTGAAGGAAATAGCTCTGCTTGGGGTGAGGACCAACTGTAGGATAGCTGGGACATCAGATAAGGGTTGAGGACCCCTGAGTTCTAATCCCCTGCCCAGGTAGGGGTGGGGCCACAACAAACCTCATTACCCTGTCTGCTTCCAAGTCACTAAAACAGGATTGATCTCAAAGATTAGTGAAGATCTGAAAACCTTTGATAGCATCCACACAAGGGCAGAAACCCCTCCTGCTGCCTTAGAGGTTTGGACCGGGTTCGATCCCTGCTCAGGGAACTAGATCCCATGTGCCACAACAAGAGCATGCATGCCGCAACTAAAGATTCTGCATGTTGTGACTCAAAGATCCTGCCTGCCATAACGAAAAGTTTCCACAGGCCACAGTGAAGATCAAAAATTCCAGATGTGGAAGCTAAGACCCAGGGCAGCCAAATAAGTTAATTAAATAAATATTTTAAAAAGAGAGAGTTCTTCCCAGATTGTCCCAGTGGGCTCCACCTTGTCATTCAGATCTCCTGGCAAATGGCACCTCCTCAGTGTGGTCCGTCATGGACTGTTCTGTCTGTCTCTGCTGGGCAATGAACGGTTTCTTTTGTTTTGAATGGTTTCTCTTTCTCCAGCTCTTATTCCCACCTGACAACCCAAGTTCATTTCCTCATCTCCCCTCACTGGAATGCTAGCGAGGAGTTTTATATGAGTTATTATTTTTTAATGTTATTTAAAAAGTTTTTATTAAAGAATGGTTGATTTACAATGTTGTGTTAGTTTCTGATATGCAACAGTGATTCAGATATATATGTATATGATTCAGGTGTGTATATATATACAGTTTTCTTTTCCATTATAGGTTATTGTAAGATATTGAAGGAATTCCCTGGTGGTCCAATGGTTAGGATTCATGTTTCACTGCCAGAGCCCGGATTCAACCTCTGGTTGGGGAACTAAGATCTTGCAAGCCACATGGCATGGCCAAAAAATAGATAATGAATATATTTCCTGGGCTTTATTTTTAATTTTTTCCTTACTGTGGGATCCCCAGCCCCTTGAACGGCACTTGGCCCCTAGTAATGGCCCGAGGAGTATTTGTGGAATGAGCAGAGTGCTGAGGAATTGTCCCCTCGTGTTTTGCGTCAGGGGTCTCTGTGTACGTCATCAAATTTACACTCACAGTGACTCTAGGACAAATGAAGAAACTGATGCTTAGCTGATAAGTGGTGGAGTCAGGATTCAAACTAGTCTGTGTGGCTGTAGTACCCATGCTCTGCATCTAGCAGAGAGCCGAGCATGCGGGAGTTTAATGTGAGTGTTAAATGTATATGACTTTAGAGTCAGAGGGTGGGGTGAGGGACGGGGGCTTTCTGAAGTAGAAGGCGTGGAATCTGGGAGAATTTGGGAGGGAGAGCATCCAAGAGACCCAGGAAGGAGGTCCATATGGCCACTTATGCCTAGGTGGTGGGCTCTTCAGGTCCTGGGCAAATTCTTAGCTCAGTTTGGCCCCTTCTGTTCCTGCCAGATGTCATCATAAGCTCTCAAAGCTCCTGTCCAGGCAGGTCGAGGGCTAGGGCTGGCTGAGATCAAGTGACCAGGAGGAATAACTCACCACCAGGGGCCAACACCATCTGGAGCTGGCTGGGGACTCCCAAGCCATGTTCTTCAGTAATAATGACAATAACAACATTAGGGTCTTCCTTGGTGGTCCAGTGGCTAAGACTCTGCATTCTCAACGCAAGGGGAGCAGGTTCAAATCCTGATCAGGGAACTAGGATCCCACATGCCACAAGGAAGATCAAAGATCACGTATGCCACAACTAAGACCTGGTGCAGCCAAATAAATAACATAAATGCTAAAATATTTTAATAAAATAATAATATGTATTTATTTCTTGCTTCTGGGAAGAAAAGCTACGACAAATGTAGACAGTGTATTGAAAAGCAGAGACATTACTTTGCCAACAAAGTGATGGCAAACAGTCAAAGTTATGGTTTTTCCAGTAGTCATGTACAGATGTGAGAGTTGGACCATAAAGAAGGCTGAGTGCAAAAAAAAAAAAAAAAGAAGAAGAAGGCTGAGTGCCAAAGAATTGATGCTTTCAAACTGTGGTGCTGGAGAAGACTCCTGAAAGTCCCTTGGACAACAAGGAGATCAAAGTGGTCAATCCTAAAGGAAATCAACCCTGAATATTCACTGGAAGGACTGATACTGAAGCTGAAGCTCCAATACTCTGGCCGGCTGATCCTAAGAGCCGACTCATTGGAAAAGACCCTGATGCTGTTGAGGACAGGAGAAGAGAGTGACAGAGGATGAGATGGTTGGATGGCATCACCGACACAATGGACATGAGTTTGAGCGAACTCCAGGAGATAGTGAAGGGCGGGGAAGCCTGGCGTGCTGCAGTCCATGGAGTTGCAAAGAGTCGGACATGAGTGAGTGGCTGAACAGCAGCAACAAATATTTTAGAAAGATAGTGACAACAATAAGAGTAGTCATAGTTAACTTTATTAGGAGTTAACCTGTACCGCATCTAAATACTTTGAATATAGGGTCTCATTTGATCTTCAGTACCCAAGGAGGTCTGAGCTACTATTATTCTCCCCATTTTATAGACTTATAAGTGTAAACAGGCTTATATAGAGGTGGTGACTTGCCTAAGGCCCCACAGTTGCTTCAGAAGGAAGCCTCTGAGATGATCACTATCAATACTCTTTACAAGTGTGAACACCTGATATGTTATCAGAGAACAGTCCAGGTGGGAAGGAAGTAGGATTTCAACATGGCCAGGAGAAATAGGAGATCATAACTGATTCCCTTTAAGGTTAGGGTCTTGAGAGGCAGGCCTGCAACTCCCAGCTCCCTTCAGGTGTGGCTTCAAGGTGAGTGACTTCCTCTGGCCATAAGGCCCAGTTTTGCCCATCTGGAGAATGGGTATATTAGTGGACCCAACTTCACCAAGTAGTTATGGAGATTCCAGTGAAATCAGGTATATGCATTTGTCAAAAACCAGTAGGCATCACTAATGGTTTGTGCATTTTGTGAAAAAGGACTGTATACAGGGAATTCACTGGTGGTCTAGTGGTTAGGATTCAGCACTTTCATTGCCCAAAATGTGGGTTCATGCCCTAGTCAGGGAACTAAGATCCTACAAGCCAATCAGCGGCCCCCCAAAAAAAAAAAAAAAAAAAAAAAGACTGCGTACAAATATTGAACTCTGATTAAGAAATGCATACTGAATTGTTTAGAGAAAAAGGGTGCTGATATTTGTAACTTACTTTGACATGTATCCAAAGAAGGTGAATGCGTAGATGGCTAGAGAAAGATAAATGGATAGAAATGGTTTCACCATACTTTATACTTCGATATAAAGTATGGTGAAATAACTGTAGACTCTAGGTCTAGGCTACATGGATGTTCACTGTAAAATCCTCTAAACTTTTTTGTATGCTTGAAAATTTTCATAATAAAAAGAGGAAAATATTTGGTGAAAGCAAAAGCCTTAGATTAAACTGAATTACCATTTAAAATAGATAATTGCAAATTACCTAGCTAGAGGGAAGTGGATTACAATCTTAATAACTGAAGTCACCCCTGTTCTAAGTCCTGCCCCTTGAGCGGGAGAGCCAATCAGCAGCGGCGCGATGGTTTCCACCCCCCCACCTCCCCCCCCCACCCCCCCTCCACCCCCGCTCTCTCAGGCCTCGCCCCGCGATTCTTAGTCCCGCCAGCTTCCGCCAGAGCAGCTCAGAGCCACGCGGCGCGCCCGGGAGGTTTGGTTGTAGGCTAACAGCTGTTTACTCCCGGGGTCTCGGGCCGCCGCCTTCGGCACCGCGGGGTCGAATCTTCCCTCTTGGACCCAAGAATCTGGGCCCCTCTCTTCCCGGAGCTCCGTCTTCTGGCTTCCAGACTCACTCCCCAGCCCTGTTTCCAGGACCCCGCCAACCTCCAGGTTCCCGCCTCCCGGATCCAGGCGTCCCGGATCTGAGCCACCAGGACCTAGCCTCTTGAAGACCTCCGCCGCTCGGGTGTCTTCAACCCTTCCGGAGCCGAGGACCCCAGGGTCCCATTTCGAGAAACTCCCGTGTTCCTAAACCCTACGGTCAAGAACGCCAGCGCTCCCACCTCCCTGCTTTCAGCGCCGGGCACAGACCGAAAACAGAGGAACCGCAGCGCCCAGCCAAGGTACTCTCAAACATTTCAGCTTATAAGAGCCAAGGAACTTGAGCGCCGTGAACTCACAACTGCAAAGAATTCTTGAAAGTTCTAGCCTCCGGACTCTGTTAAAGTTTTAAGGAACGTCAGCGTCCTGGGAAGGAACCCCCAAACGCTCCCAGCTTGCAGAACCAGCGGCGTTCATCATGGTGGCCGATCCGCCTAAGGGAGACCCCAAAGGGTACGCGGCGGCGGAGCCCACCGCCAACGGTGTCTCGACGTTGGTCCCCATTGAGGACGCAGGCTCGGTAAAAGGCGGCCGTTGCGGTTCCGGGGGTCAGGTGCGTCGCTGCCTTCGCGCCAACCTGCTCGTGCTGCTGACGGTGGTGGCCGTGGTGGCCGGTGTGGCGCTGGGACTGGGGGTCTCGGGAGCCGGCGGCGCGCTCGCCCTGGGCCCCGCGCGCCTGCAAGCCTTCTCCTTTCCGGGAGAGCTGCTGCTGCGCCTGTTAAAGATGATCATCTTGCCTCTGGTGGTGTGCAGCCTGATCGGCGGCGCCGCCAGCCTGGATCCGAGCGCGCTCGGCCGCCTGGGCGCCTGGGCGCTGCTCTTTTTCCTTGTCACCACACTGCTAGCGTCGGCGCTCGGCTTGGGCTTGGCGCTCGCGCTGCAGCCGGGCGCCTCCTTCGCCGCCATCAACACCTCGGTCGGAGCCATGGGCCGGATGGAAGAGGCCCCCAGCAAGGAGGTGCTCGATTCGTTCCTGGATCTTGTGAGGTCAGACCCCGCCCTACCTGGTGGAGGGGTGGGGGGTAGGGGTGCTTCAGCCTGGTGGGGAGGGGAGTCGCCACGTGGACGGAAGAGAGGTTTGGAGTCCTCGGGTGGGGGGCCCGGGACATCCCCAGGGCCTCAGGAAAACGGGGTGGCATAGTTGGGGGGCTCTGGGGAGGGTCAGGGTATGGAGGGTGAGGACGCACTCCTGAGGTTTCTAAATGTGAGGGCTTGGGTACATAAACGGGACCCCACAGGAGAGTGATAGGCGTGGAAGTCTTAGGAGTGATGCTTGGTGTCTGGGGTGGCGGGGCGGGGATGTTGAGGGGGGCCTAAGATGGTCTCTGCTGTGAAGAGGGAGGATGCTGAGGGGATATTGGAAGGGAATCTTTGAGTGTTGGAGGGCCCCAGGATGAGATTTCTGGATAAACATTTAAGTCCCCTGTCCGGATAGAAGTTTGGGGAGTCCTGCATCAGGGGGCGCTGAAGGACTTGAGGAGATTGGAGGGACCCCCCCCCCCCCAACCAGGCCCTCTTGCCACGTGGTTCCCCCACCATGTGTCACCCAGACAAAGCCAGGTCGTTTTCTGAGCCTGTCTTCCCCGCCCAGTTCATCTGTGTTGGACCCTGCGTGCTGCCACCTGTGTAGCCTTTCTGTCCCATTTCCTGCTCTGTCTGGTCCCTGGCCACCCTCCGCTGGCACTAGGCTGCCCAGAGAAGGGGCAGATTCTTTTCCTTCCAGCTTTTGCTCCCGGCTCCTCGAGAATGGCTCTTCTCCCTTCTGAAGGAGGGCAGACAGGCTGGGTCCGCATGGCCTTGCCTCTGAGGGCGGCTGATTCAGTGTCTCCAGGTTGGTTGGGACCTTCCTGGAAGTGGTGGAAGGAAATGACGAGTCACGTTACAGGGTTCTCCCCTGGCCTCTTGACGTCGGCGCAGGCTGATATTGGGGGAAGGCTTGGTATCCAAAAGTTAACGTGGGTGGGCACCTCCTGGCCCAGGCAGATAGATGTGTCCCGACCCAGCCCTGGCTGGCCTGGGTGAGTACAAACTGACCTGCAGACAGGCACAGCCCCCTGAAGGCTGTTTGTATGTGTACAAGCTTTGCGGTTGTGCCAGATCCACGTAACGCACTTGGCCAGTCACTCGACAGCTGACCTGGAACGTCTCAGAACCACCCAGCTTTATAAACAGCTGACACACAGCTGGACACAGGCATGCAGACACGCGGCTGTGCCATCTCCCCGACACGTGGGCTTATACCGTCACACACGCCGGGCGCTGCCACCTTTTCAGCACAAACAGCCACTCACTGATGCTGCCGATCACACCAACATGTGAAACACTGCCTAAACACAGCTCAAGAGTGCATAGACACTCACATACACCTTCAGGTCGCACATCTCTAAACACTAACCCGTGCCCCCTGCCCCCAGCTGAAGACCAGCACCTGACAAGCTTTACCATCCACCAGCAACAGCTGCCTACCCATGGCTTTGGTGAGAGGGAGGATTTGAGGCTACCAAGTGGTTAGGACTGTGAAACCAGCCAGCAGGGCTCAAATCCCAGCTCTGCCACTTCTGCAAGTTTCTTCACCTGTCAGTGCCTCAGTTTTCTTTCCTGTCAAATGGGGATAATAGGGCCCCACCTCAAGGGCTGTTGGGAGGATGAAATGAGTTGATTTATATACAGCACTTAGTCCAACGCCCATAGTTGCCTTGGCTGTTATTTTTGTCTTAACCTGAGAGACAGGGGGCTGCTGTCTGACTCCTTCACATGCTCCATGGGGTTTAGTGCATGCCACTGTACCCTTAATCACACCCAGACACCCTCACACAAGAGTTGGCCGCATAAACAAAGATGCCTTCACGACAGCACAGCCAATCCTTGTCACTTTCTCACCAACACACCCAGATCTTCCCCACACTCTGCAACCCACCAGCCAGCCCCCAGGGCCAGCCCTTCCTCAGGCCTGCAGGAGGAAGTGGCTGATGCAAGATGTCCAGGGTATTGAGGCTGCTACAGGGGTGGAGCCCAAGCCCTGTAACCCTGCCCCAGCCAGCATGGGAAGCTGGCATTCATCAGTCTCAATCAACACTCCCTTGGGGCTAGAACACTAGTCTCCTGGGGCCCCAGGAGTCTAGCTCAGACTCCCCACACCCTGGAAAAATGTTCAGGGCCAGGTCCATCTCTGCCTGGCTGAGCCTGGCTGAGGCATGGTTGGGGTACCACGTCTGGGTACAAATGGGGCCTCTAAGGTTCCCTTCACCCCAAGAAGCCAACCCAGTAACCCTGATACCCCCTGATCTCCTGCCTTATCTAATACTCCCCCCCCCCACCCTGCCCATGTTTCTCTCTGCAGAAATATCTTCCCCTCCAACCTGGTGTCTGCAGCCTTCCGCTCAGTGAGTCCTCGGGGGTGTCCCTTGGGGTTGGGGGGGTGGGCAGGGAGGGAATGCCTGATTTTGGGTGGCGCCTGGAAAAACACACATGCCTACCTATTTATAGGCCATAGTGCGGGGCTTCTGGGTGACCTATGAATGAAACCCATCCACGCCTCTCTGAGAATATGGGTTCTGAGCCCCATCTGGGTTCTAATTCTAACTGGGCGACCCTGAGCAAGTGCCTTTACCTCTGTGAGCCTCACAATTTCCACCTCTGGAAAATGGGGGTATGAATGGTCCTACTGCAGTGGGGTTGCTGGTGGGATGGAACAAAATCACTATAAGGGATGCCTAGGGCGGGCTTTGAGTATTAACAGAGCCAGGGTGGGGTAGGGGAGCCTTGATGACAACTGACAATGACAATTGACCCTGACTCTTTCTTCCCAACCCCTCCTGCAGTACGCTACCTCCTATGAGGAGAGATTTTTCGACGGCACCGTGGTGAAGGTAAGAGGTGGGAAGGGTTGGGGTGGGTGGGGGGCTGCACCTTGGCCCATTGTTGTGGGTTTTTTCATTTTGTTCTTACCCCTGTCTTCTGGATCTTCTAGCATTTGGGGTGCAGTCTGTTTTAAATTCTCTGAAGCCCCTCCCCAGTTTCTGTCTTTTCTGCCTTCCTGGAATCTCCATTTTGCCCTTCTTCCTCCCTACATCCATGCTCTGATCTGGGTTGTTATTCTCACCCCCACCCCCCACCCCACCCCACTTCAGCTTGGCTTTCCAAAGCACGAAACTGACCTCTCCTCTCTTTCCCCTAAAGCCCTCTCATGCCCCTGAGTGCCCTTGGAAGAAAGCCCAGACGCCTCGCCATAGTCCACGGGGCCCTGTGAGGTCCCACCCCTGCCCATCCGCCCACTCAGCCCCATCTTATGACTCTGCCCGGCCCATTCTACTCCAGCCACACTGAATTTCTTTCTCTTCTTTGAATGCCTGAGTTAGAGTCATTTCTAGGTTGTTGCATATTGTTACCTCTCTAGAACCTTCTATCCCTTCCCTGGTTTACCTTGTTCACCCCTAGTCTCCAGGTCTCAGCCCTCTCCTCCAGGAAGTCCTCCTTGATTCCCCTCCTCCGAGCTTGGCAGCACTGCCTTCCTCAGTTCCCATACTCCCCTGGGTTCTCCCTTGCCCACTCTGGGTGGTCCCTGAACCTGGACTATGGGCCTTTGGAGGAAGGGGCCCGGCGAATGGTCTTGTCTCTGCTGGGTCCCAGCAGTGCTCAGGACAGGCCCCCAGTCCCTGTGCAGGTTGACCGAATGGCCCCTCCCATCCCCATCTGTTCTTGCCCAAAGGTGCCCATTGGGAGCGAGGTTGAGGGTATGAACATTCTGGGCCTGGTGGTGTTTGCCATCGTCTTTGGCGTGGCCCTGCGGAAGCTGGGGCCCGAGGGAGAGCTGCTCATTCGCTTCTTCAACTCCTTCAATGATGCCACCATGGTGCTGGTCTCTTGGATCATGTGGTAAGTGATGGGAGTGGGGACATCTGTTCCTTCAAACCAGATTGTCTAGATTCAAGTCTCGCATTAACTGTTCCCTGGCTGTGTGACTTTGGACAAGTGACTTAATCTGTCTGTGCCTCGGTTTCCTTATCTATGAGACGACAGTGCTGTATTCCATGAGAGTTAAGACTGATCCCAGAACCTTATTGATCCTACTGCTAAGTCGCTTCAGTCATGTCCAACTCTTTGCAACCCTTTGGACTGCAGCCCACCAGGATCCTCCATCCATGGGGATTCTCCAGGCAAGAATACTGGAGTGGATTCCCGTGCCCTCCTCCAGGGGATCTTCCCAAGCCAGGGATCGAACCTGAGTCTCCTATGTCTCCTGCGTTGGCAGGCGGGTTCTTTACCACTAGTGCAACCTGGCACCGGAAGGTAACAAAAAGACAGCCGGGCTGTGGGCACAGCCTGGCTAATGCATCTCAGTTCTCCTGATTTCAATGTCATCAAATGTTTGCCTTTGGATCAGTGATCGAAAATAGTGCCTGCTTTATAGGGTTATCATGAAGATGAAATGAGTGACTGGGGCGTAAGTAAAGCACTTAGAAAGTGTTGTAAATCTCTTGCACCTACTGAGCATTCACTTAATGTCAGCTACGATTATTATTAATATGTATGAGCTTTTGTTAAATGGCCTCAGATAATGAGGGGACAAAACACATGCTGAGGCTTTTGGCTTCACCCTTGCCACCTCCCTCTGCCATGTCTCCACATGGTGTCACATTGATTCTTAGCACCCATCCTAGATCAGAAGGTCAGAAATCAAGAGGCGGGGGACTTCCCTGGTGGTTCAGTGATTGACTCTGTGCTTCCAATGCAGGCTGGTGAGGGTTCAATCTCTGGTTGGGGAACAAGAATCCCACATGCCATGCAGCATGGCCAAAAAAGGAGAAATCAGGAGGTGGGTTAGGGCTGCTGCTTTTTTACCAAATCTTCCACCCTGACCTTGATTCCAGTGTAGCTGACATCTACAAAGCTGCTGTTGGAACTAATAGAAAAAGTTTGTTGTTTAGTCACTCAGTCGTGTCCGACTCCTTGCAACCCCATGGAGTTGCCTGCCAGGCAACTCTGTCTGTGGAGTTTTTCCAAGCAAGAATACTGGAGTGGGTTGCCATTTCCTACTCCAGGGGATCTTCCTGACCCAGGGATGGAACCTGTGTCTCCTGCACTGGCAGGCGGTTATTATTATTATTATTTTTTTTTTACCACCGAGCCACCTGGGAAACCCAGTAGAAACACTTGGTGGTTGGGTCAGAGTAGGCTCTGAAGCTGGATAGCGTAGTTCCCATCCTGGTGCTGCTACTTCCCAGCTCTGTGCCCTATGACATGTTACTTATCCTGCCATGCCTCAGTTTCCCCAGGTGGAAAATGGGATTGATAGTACCGGGCACGAGTGAGTTAATATATGTAAAGTTCTTGGGTTAGTGCCTGACCCATAGCATGCCTACGGTAAATAAGCTTAGCTAATATTTGTCAAGTAATGATGTAATTTCTGGGCGCATCCCAGTGGCTAAAGTTTGGGCATTTGGCCAAACCGTGGTACACAGGTGGCTGGGAAATGGTGCTTTTCTTCTGTTACTAAAGAGGAGAAAGGGGGGCACCTCCCTAGTGGTCCAGTGGTTAAGACTCCACGCTTCCAAAGCAGGAGTCCCGGGTTCCATCCCTGGTCAGGGAACTAGGTCCCACATGCTGCAACTAAGTCTCCGCACAGCCAAATAAATGTTAAAAAAACAAAGTAGAGGAAAAGGGGTTTGGAAACAACTAGCCATAGTGATCAGACAGTTGAGGTGATGATGGGAGCCCTCCTGGTGGGGATGCACGAGCAGCAACCCCTGGGATCTTCACTCCAGGAGTTAGAAAAAATCCCAGCTGAAGTCTAGTTGTTACTGTCTAGTTGCCAAGTTGTGTCTGAGTCTTGAGACCCCATGAACTGTAGCCCTCCAGGCTCCTCCGTCCCATGGCATTTCCCAGGCAAGAATACTAGAGTGGGTTGCCATTTCCCCCTCCAGGGGATCTTCCTGACCCAGGGATTGAACCTGCATCTCCTGCATTGGTAGGCAACAGGGAAGCCTAGCTGAAGTCTTTAGATTTCACTTATTTGGGCACAGAAAGCTTTCAACTCATTTCAACTGGCATCTCATTTAATCCTCCCACAGTTCTTGTGAAGTTGGTAGCATTATGGGTCCCTGTTTTATAGACTGATTTGATTTTGTTTAATGCAACGGTAGCTGCAAGAGTCTCAAAATAAAAGCTCCCTCATGGGGTTGTGGTGAAGATTCCATCCTCTTCAAGGGCTCAGCGCATCATAAATGCTTCATACCTGGGAGCTGTCATTAAGACATGAGTCAGGATCCTTATTTTTCAGGGAGAGACAGTATATTAGTTTAAGTCATGTCAGCTGCTGTAACAAACCCCAGAAAATGTAAATGGTATGCAGGGTGGGTGTTTCTTTCCTGGTCATGTGTTAAGTGCAGATCTGGTGGGTGACTCTACTCCAAGTGGTGATGGAACCACCCAGACTTCTTTTACATCCCAGCGGCACCATGTTCAAGGGGAGAGAGTGGCAGATGACAGGGGAGGTGTCTGAACTCCAGTCCACGATGCAGTGGGCGCTTCCTGACTTTGAGGAAGGCTGAGATGTGCCCAGCACAGTACCTGACATGGGTGAGCATGTGATCTGAGGGGGCAATCTGTCTCTTGTGTAATTAGGTATGCCCCTGTGGGCATCTTGTTCCTGGTGGCCGGCAAGATCGTGGAGATGGAGGACGTGGGGCTGCTCTTTGCCAGTCTCGGCAAATACATCCTGTGCTGCCTGCTCGGCCACGCCATCCATGGGCTCCTGACACTGCCCCTCATCTACTTCATCTTCACCCGCAAGAACCCCTACCGCTTCCTGTGGGGCATCATGACACCGCTGGCCACCGCCTTCGGGACCTCCTCCAGGTGTGACCTTGGGGCGGACCAGGGCAGGGCTTTTAAGAGTAGGGGATCTGGAGTGGGCATCTGATGTCTAAAGACCCCTGGAATTTTGTTTGTGGGACATGGGATCTGGGCACAGAAGCCATACTTCGGTATGTTTCTCATAAGGTCCTGGAAAACCCCTCTTGTTAAGAAACTACTGTCTTGGAGATTTATTACTCCCTTTCTGAGAAGCCGTCCCCGCCCCTAGGCCTGCCCTTGAGGGACTCTAGGACCCTGGATCCAACCTCTCAAAATCGCCTTCCACCTCTCCTGGGTAGTTTGTCCATCTGCTGGCCCTGTCCCCTAGGAATCTAACCTTCCCCACAGCAGCTTAGTCGAGCTATAGGTAGATAGGTACCTATTATACCTGTTATAGGTAGATACGGAAGGGGAGTGAGTCAGCAAGCACTCAGAATTTAGGTATGAGTCTTTATGTGTATTTGGCAAGTAGTGATTGGTACTCTCCCTGGCGGTCCTCTACTCTATATTTCGGAGTGCTTTCATTCTATGGGATCCCTAGTGCCTTCTGTTTCTGGGAAAAGAAGGGCATGGAGAGCTGGGGAGGGCTGAGGACAGGGGGGGGAGGTCTGGGGATGTGGGAAGCACGGGGCGGCTAGGCTAGGGGGCGGCTAGGCTGGTGAGCGGAGCTTGGGCCCCAGTTGAGGCACTGTGGGCGGGGCCGGACCCAGGGGCTGGTCAGGGGCGTGGCTGGGCAGTGGGCGGGACCCGGCTGGCCCGGCCCAGGGAGCGCTGCTGACTGATCTGTGGTCCCTCGCAGCTCCGCCACGCTGCCGCTGATGATGAAGTGTGTAGAGGAGAAGAATGGAGTGGCCAAACACATCAGCCGCTTCATTCTGCCCATCGGTGCCACGGTCAACATGGATGGTGCCGCGCTCTTCCAGTGTGTGGCTGCAGTGTTCATTGCACAGCTTAACCACCGGTCCTTGGACTTCGTGAAGATTATCACTATCCTGTGAGTGTGGGGTGGCTGTGGCGAGGACCCCCGACCCACCTGACCCCTCCCTTGACAACAGAGAAAACCTAGGCGGAGCAGCCGCACCCCCGCAGCTTCTCCCACTACCGAGGGACCTCCCCGTGACCTCCCTTCTCCTCCCCCAGGGTCACGGCCACAGCATCCAGTGTGGGCGCAGCGGGCATCCCAGCTGGAGGGGTGCTCACTCTGGCCATCATTCTCGAGGCGGTCAACCTGCCGGTTCACGACATCTCTTGGATCTTGGCGGTGGACTGGCTAGTGTGAGTGTGGGTTTGGGATTTCAGGGGTTGCTCAGGGGTACTCCTGGGGAAGGGAATGAGCAAGAGGGTCATTGATAGCCTCTGAGAAGGAGAGGAGAGGAAAGAAGGAATTCTAGAAGAAAGGGGAAGGGACCTGGAGTGTTCCAATCAGAGGGAAGGAAAGGATCTTTGGGGTTCTAACAGGAACTGCCCTGGTAGTTAATAGAGCAGACTCTTCAGCCAGGCTCCCAGATCAGCTGTTGCTAGCTATTATGACCTTGAACATAAGATGTGTACGATTATTACACATAAAAACTTTATTACACATAAAAACTTAATCTCCTTGTGTCTCAGTTTCTCCATCTGTAAAATGAGAATAGTTTCTCCTGAAGGATTAGATGACTTAATACAAGCAGCTTTCTTAGAACAGTAAGTAGTAAGTGCTACATCATTGTTAGCTATTATGAGGAAGCTATTAGGAGCCTAAAAGATTAGAAGACAGTTTGGTTTCAAAACTTAGAGAGTTACCATGTATCTTAGCAATACCACTCCTAGGTTTAAACCGGAGAATTGAAAACATGGCCACAAAAACTTGTATATGATTGTTCATGGCAGTACCATTCGTAATAGCGAACAGGTGGAAACAATCCGAATACTGATCAGTTGATAAATGGATAAGCAAAGTGTCATATGTCCATACAATGGAATATTACCCAGCAATACAATGGAATGAAGCAGTGATAAAAATGTAACATATGACCCTTGAAAATATTATGCTAAGTGAAAGAAACTAGACACAAAGGACCACATTGTATATGATTCCATTTATATGAACTGTTCAGAAGAAACAGATCTATAGACAAAGTAAATTAATGGTTGCCTAGGGCTTTGGGGTGGGAGGAAATGGGAAATAATTGCTTAATGGATACAAGGGTTTCTTTCTGCCATGATGAAAATAATCTGGAATTAAATAGTGGTGATTGCCTAACTCTGAAAAAAACTAAAACCCACTGAGTTGTATGCTTTTAAAGGGTGAATTTTATATCTGAATTATATCTCAATTTTTTTTTAATGGCATACACACCCACACAAAATGTATACAAAGAGGAAGGAAGAAGATCCTTAGGGTTCTAGGGAGTTCAGGGGGCCTGAGGGAGAATGTAGTATTTCAGAAGGAAAAAGAGGCATTGAGGGGTCTTCTGGGGCCCCCAGGAAAGGGAAGGGTGACTTTTTGAGGTTCCAGAAGAAGCGAATCTTGTGTTTTACTGGAAGGAGGATCACTGGGGATCCAGGGAGGATGGAGGAGATCTTTGAGGTTCTAAAGCAGAGAACTGCATGATGGGGCACTTGGGATTATGAAGATTGCGGGGGCGGTGGGCCTGGGGCCTGACCTCTCCCCTCCCACTCACTACCCTGTCACTGTTCCCCCTTCAGGGATCGGACCTGTACCATCCTCAACGTGGAAGGTGACGCCTTTGGGGCGGGACTCCTCCAGAGTTACGTGGATCGCACAGAGAACCGCAGCTCCGTGCCGGAGCTGATCCAGGTGAAGAGTGAGATGCCCCTGGCCGTGCTGCCGGTCCCCAGCGAGGAGGGGAACCCTCTCCTCAAAGGCTGCCCAGGACCTGCTGGGGATGCTGACACCTGTGAGAAGGAATCAGTCATGTGAATCCCCATAGAGACCTTCCCTGCCCCGATGGGGGGCACTTTGGACATCGGAATCATGGGGGATGGATGAACGGACAAACAAGGCTCTTGGAGGGCCCTGCCCACACATTTGGGAGCGATGGGCCTCAGTTCCCTCCCTGACATCAGATCCGGAAGGCCTCGCTGCTGGGGTGTATGTTGTTTGTGTGTGAATGAGTGTGTGTGTATGTGTGTGACTGTCTCCAAATCTGCCCAGTCCTCAACTCCTGGCCCCCACCCAAGGCTAGGAAACCATATGAGATGGAGAAGTAGCAGTGGCCTCCACACCCCATCCTGGCAGCTTGCTTCGCCTTCCTGTCTCGGGGCACAGGGCATCATGGGAAATTCTGTCCTCTGAGAGGAAGGATGTTCTGACAGGTTGCTGGCTCCTTTGCTGGTTATTTTGGTGGCTGTAGCTGCGTGTGTGTGTGTGTGTTCTGTGACTCCACGGTACATCCCACCCTGTCCCTGGGCCCTCTGTTCCCTCCACAATAGCAAACACTCCTTGGGAACACTGAAGGGAGACGGATAACACATTGCTGTTACTCTGAGGATGTTTATAACAATAAAATTGTCAGTTATATCTCATCAGATGTTTGTAAGAATTTGACTAAAAATGCTAGCTATGCAGAAAACAACAGAAAATATATGATAAATAGGACTTCATTGAAATGAAATCTGCTTATCGAAAAACACCATTGGAAACCACCATGAGATACTGCTTCACGCTTATTGGATGGCAGGGATCAAAAACCGCCAAGTGCTGATGGGGATGTGGAAGTGGATAGAGCCCATGTTGTTGCTGGTAGGAATGCACAATGGTCTAGTCATTTTGGAAAATCACTGGGTGATTATGAAAACGGGTGTTTTAATGTCAAAGCATATATTAAAATATCTCCTTAACCAGGGAGCTTGTGAGTCTCAGTCCTGGGAATGTACCCAAGAGAAAAGAAAGCTCCTATTCACTCAAAAACTGGTACACAGATGTTTAGAGTTGCTCTCCGTAATTGCCAAAACTTAGAAACATCAACTGGATTACTGGGTACAATCATCATTTGATGGAAGGCTGCTGGGCCAATATATATATATAGATAGATACACTCAATGCGATGCATCTCACAGATAACATTTTAAGTGAAAGGAACCAGAAATAGTGCCTTATAATTCCATTTATATGAAGGTCTACATGCTAAGTTGCTTCAGTCATGTCCAACTCTGTGCGACGCTATGGACTATAGCCCACCAGGCATTTCTGTCCATAGAATTCTCCAGGCAAGAATACTGGAGTGGATTGCCACGCCCTCCTCCAGAGATTTTCTTGAGGGATCGAACCTGAGGTGGGTTCTTTACCACTAATGCCACCTGGGAAGTCCCATATGAAAGTCTACAGCAAGCTAAACTGGCCTATAATTAGAGAACTCAGAACAGTGGTGACTGATTCCTGGGTCAGGATGATCCGCTGGAGAAGGGATAGGCTATCCACTCCAGTATTCTTGGGCTTCCCTTGTGGCTCAACTGGTAAAGAATCTGCCTGCAATGCTGGAGACCTGAATTTGATCCCTGGGTTGGGAAGGTCCCCTGGAAAAGGCAAAGGCTACCCACTCCAGTGTTCTGGCCTGGAGAATTGTATGGACTGCGACCCGCAAAGAGTAGGGCATGACCAAAGAGTAGGACACGACTGAGTGACTTGCACTTTTACATGAGGATCTGTCGGTTTGGAGAGGGCAGAAAGGAACTTTCTTCTTAAACAAGCTGTAGGGCATGTGCCATCTTAGTTCCCAACCAGGAGTTGAAATTGTGCCCCCTGCCTTGGAAGCTCAGAGTCTTAACCACTGGACTGCCAGGAAATTTGAGGGCAACTTTCTATGACACAGAAAATGTGTATCTTGATATGACTGATGGTTACACAGATGTAAACAGTTGGAAAAACATTAACTGGTACACAATACGTGGGTATTATCTCCCCTCGGTATGTTATCTTCTAGTTAAAAGTTCTGTACTACCAGTGGTAAATTCCTTTCCCACTATAACCACCTTCATAGTAATGCAGTTTCCTCTTGGTATCTTTTTTTTTTTTAAAGTCTTTGCTGAATTTGTCACAGTACTGCCTCTGTTTTGGTTTTTTGGCCCCCGAGGCATGTGGGATCTTATCTCCCCAACCAGGGATGGAACCCACATCCCCTGCATTAGAAGGCAAAGTCTTAACCACTGGACTGCCAGGGAAGTCCCTACCTCTTGATATCTTAAGTCTCATTACCCTAAAATAATGGCCTGCTCTTTTTTTTTTTTTAAATCCCAATTTGCTGTTTGAATAAAAAAACTTGCTGTGTAACTGTTGGCAGTCCTATATGAGTCCCTGATGTGGAAGATAGCAATCAGGACTCACCTGTTCTAACAGGATCCTGTCTTGTGCGCTGTTGAAGCATATTACTCATGACGGATGTTCTCCTCCCCTTCCTGGGTCGCTGTGTAGACTTCAGCCGGTGCCCGGAGGCACCACCAATGTGGATCCAATTATAAATGTTATCTTGCAACTTTGACCTTTCTGCGGAGTTATTTAGTTACATCTCCTGATCATTGGTTGGGTGACCCAGAAAAGATTCGTATCTGATTCTGTGCAAAACTGTATTGTGCACAAACATAGCCACTGATGAGTCCATTGAGTTGAAAAATTAATTGTTTTCAATGTTTTCTATTTTGCCAAAATCTTTAGTGGGTGGTTTTAGAAGTATTTGATAAGAGTGTTGAATGATATTTAAGGAAATCATTTGGGGTTTTGGGGTGGAGATAGAGGTGTCTTATTTTCCTCACTTGAAATAGTTATTTATTCTCCAATTTTCTATTTCATGCTTTTGGGGGTATGCATTAGATTTGGGTTATGAGGGATGGCTGTTTAAAGAGATAAACACCTACATACGTAATAAATTGCATATACAATCTATGTAGAAAATACATGTACATATAAAGAATATGTAATGGCCAAATTCTGCTTTCTGGGGGGGTCAACATTATTGAGTATAACTTACATACAATAAACTGCATCAATCAAAGCACACAATGGGAGGAGGTTTGTTTTTTGCCTCGAGAATTGTGGGATCTTAGTTCCCTGACCAAGGATCGAACCTGTGCTCCATGCAGTGGAAGCTTGGAGTCCTAACCTCAGGACCACCAGGGGAGTTGAAGGATGAGTTTTGGCAGATACTTACACTCGTGAAAAACCACCACCACAAAACACAGTATTCCCACTGCCTCCCCAGATTTCCTCATGCTCCTTTACAGTTATTTCCTTCCTTCACCCCAGGGTCCAGCCACCACTGATCTATTTTTGATCCTGAAGGATTCCTTTTGTCTCTTTTAGAATTTCACAGTAGCAGAATTATACAGTATGGAGCTTTTTGCATCAGCTCCTTTGACTCAGCATAATGCTTTAAAGATTTGGTCATGTTTTCACACGTATCAGTAGTTCATTCCTCCCCCTGTCCAGCTTAATCACTGAGAACTATTCCATTGTATGGATGTATACATCTTATTTCATGTGTTCAAGGACATTGCATAGTTTCCAGTTGGGAGTTGCCATGCATGAAAGTGCATTTGTAAACATGTCTTTGTGTGCTATTCACTTTTCAGAGCAAATATTCTGTAATGTCCAGTGGTGATACACAAAAGAGATGCTACTTAGTAAATGCATTGGCCCATCTGACAGGCACCGAGACACGGACCCCCTTTCCTCCCACCATGCCTAGTGTGAGTCCTGGGCTGCTGGGTCAGGGGGAGATCTAGGGAGGGTGTCCCCCGGGAGAGCCAGCATAATAGGGGACTCTTGGTGGTCCAGTGGTCGGGGCTCTGCACTTCCACTGCAGGAGGCATGGGTTCCATCTCTGTTCTGGGAAATAAGATCCCCCATGCCGCACAGGGACACAAAAGTTAAATTAAAAAAGAGGGACTCTTGGCAGGGACCATTTACCAATGAATTAATAACCTGTAAGTTAATGCTTTTGTGTTTAAACCACAGGCATGGCCACACCAGTGCTTGTGCTGACTTGCATGTCAGCTCTGGGAAAGTCCTCTTGGTTCTCCTGAAATGAGGTTCATAGGTAGTGTAACCCACTCACACCTGATATTAAAAATGATTCCAAAAAGCAGCAAGGTCCTGCTACGCAACACAGAAAACTAGATTCAGTATCCTACAATAATGGACATGAGTGTGTGTGAGTGTGTGTGTGTGTGTGTGTGTACAACTAAATCACTTTGCTGCAGAGCAGTCATTAACAAGACACTGTAAATCAACTATATTTGGATCAGAAATAAAAATTCAAAAAACAAATCCTTTCACACACAAAACAATCCCATATTGCCCAAACTGTAAGAAAAAGGAGAAATAAAAGAATCGGAATTTGGGACTTTCCTGGTGGTCAGGTGGTTAAGAATCCGACTTCCAGTGCAGGGGACACGGGTTTGACCCCTGACTGGGGAACTGAGATCCCACATTGCAGCAGGCCACCCTCCCTCCCTGATGGCTCAGACGGGAAAGAGTCTGCTTGCAATGCAGGAGACACGGGTTCGATCCCCGGGTGAGGAAGATCCCCTGGAGAAGGGAATGGCTACCTTGGCTTCTTGCCTGGAGAATTCCATGGACAGAGAAGCCTGGCAGGCTACAGCCCATGGGGTTGTGAAGAGTCAGACACGACTAAGTGACTAACTCTAGGCCAGCCCACAATTACTGAGCCCGACCACTCTAGAGCCCGTGCTCCACAATAAGAGAAGCCTGTGTACCGCAAGGAAGACCCAGTGCAGCCAAAATAAGCAAATAAATAAAAACTTTTTAAAAAAGGGTAAAAATGTATAATGTGTATTTCAATATGCAAATATGTGGGGCCACCTCCCCAGAAGCTGAGAGAAACCAAACATTTACACCTGTAAAGTGGCAGCTGCCTAGTCGGCTGTAAACACGCAGTGTAGGTGTTGAGTTACTGAGAACCCGGTGGAACATGATTTTTTGATATTGTTGACAATCCCTGGCCAAGCTTTGAACAAAACCTGATACAAGCTTCCCTCATCTTACATGGTAGTTGCACTTCCTGGAAAATTCAGAACTAGTGAAAACCATCCAAAAAGGACTTTGTTTGCCCAAGGAGAGTCTAGTTCTGGGCTTGGATAATTCTTAACCAGGTTTTTCCAAGTAAGGCTAAAATTTCATTCATTTGTGCTAGTGTGGAAGGGCTGGTTGTTACAATATTGAGAAAGCTTCTGTTCTGGCTGGTGAACCGTATAAGAGTAGTTGAGAAAGCAGTACAATTCAAAAAGACATACTGTAACAAACTTATTAGTTCAAGTTAGTTCTTGTGATGGGTTTTCTGTCATCCCATTACTTAGTTGATAATAAAGATATTGAACAGACATAGTGATTACACAATATTTTAAGGGCTAGAAAAGTCTCAAATGTAATTGCTGTTAGTTCAGGAACTGCAAACAGTTCGAAAAAAAATACCAACACACTAGTTTTGAGTCTAAGAGAAATTCTTTATCTACTGAGATCTCAAGTTTCTAATGATTCTCATTTAATGGAAAGTTGCTAGAAGCATCTGATGTGGTTCCCTTCTCGAACCACAGCTAAGAAACGGTTGTTTTAAATATATGTATGTACATATATTTTATGTATATATGCATATACAGCTGTGTTGATCAAGAAGTCACACTAACAATTTCTAAATGAAACAAAACATTACAATAATTTAAGTGATTTGAGCTTCAAGTTAGGTTCTTGGCAATAAGAAGTATGGATATATAGATAATTTTTATCATTTTTAGAATTAAAAAATATTGTAAAAATGTGATGCATATATTGATTTATATATTTATATTACCATACCAGTTGCAAAATATTTTGAATATCACCAGTTCTTCATGAATGCCTGATGGGACATTTTGAAACAGTATGTGACAAGGGCCCCTGCTTCGTTGTGTGCAGGTGCCCTGCATATAAGACATTTCCCTGGACTGTGCAGAGAGCCAAGAACACTGTCCAACCGCACCGATAACCTGAATCATCCCCTTAAGCTTCCAGGATGTTCCCTGGGAACCCAACAGATTGCCAGCAGTTGGCAGGTTCAGTGGTTAGAAACAGAGGCTGCATTATAAGAAGTCAGGCTTGGGATGTCTGAGCCTCTGGAGACTGGGCCAAAGTGGCATTTATCTTCTCTTGCTGGTGAAGCTTTCTCCTCCACGGGCTTCACACTTCTGCAAGATCACCAATCCCTCCACCCGTTCAGAGAAGCAGTGACTTGCCTAAGGTCACAAAGAAAGACAAGAGACACACTTGGTCCTGACTCACAACCCCTTCACTCCTGTGGGTCGAGGATCACCGTTACCTATTTCTCAGGTGCATAGTGAGGTGCAGGGAAGCAGAGTCCCTTGTGGCCCAAGTTCATAGTGGGAGCAAGCAGCAGTCCTTGGATTTGAACCCAGGCCTCTCCCTTTTCAGAGCCTGTGCTCTCAAAGCCAAGAGCACATATTCAAGGGGTGTGCAGGACATGTCACTGAGATAAGGCTGGTCAACAAAGCCCTATTTATTTTTTAATTTTAAAACTGAATAATTTGAGCTGTATTACCAATATACAGAATGCCAATAGTGCCTGGATATAATTTAACAATAAATACACATATTGGAGGTACATGCCCAAAAAGGATTTCCTCTGAGGTGCCTGATCACCAGAGGAAGGCTGCCACCACAAGACCTGCTAAGTGGTTTGGCTTCCCCAAGCCCCCACCTTGGGGTACCACATCCGCAAAGACTATGTGGGCAACGGCAGTGAAGTCTCCAGACTGACAGCCTGGGTTCAAGTCCCCCACTCTGACACTTCCCAAGCTGTCTGACCTTGGACAAGTGACTTTATCAGTTTCCTCCTCTGTAAAACCAAAATAATAGCAGCTCCCACCTCAGACGGTGGAGGTGAGGGATAAGTCAGTTACTCTGTGTGAAATGCTGAGAACAAAGCCTGATATACAGTAAGTGCTCAGTAAATGTGAGCTATGAGGACTGTTCACCCTGCCTTGCGAGCGGGCGAACAGGTGCAGGGAGCTAAAATAATGAGGTAACACAGTTCAGGGGCCTGGGGCTGGGATCCAGAACCATATCTGCACCTCTGAGCTCTGAGCCTGCTTCCTTCTCTGCAAGATGGGGTGAATAGCAGCATGCACCCCCCAGAGCTCGCCCAGGAGGGAAGGAGGTCATTTTCTGAGAAAAAAAAAGGGAGGGCGGGTAGAGGGGAGCGGATTTGTTATCCTGTGCAGTCAGGCACAAGAGACCGGACAGAAGACCAAAGGCTCAAGAAATCTGAAAGCCGGTGGAACACAGGTTCTGAGCGTACACTCGCCTTGGCCCCAAGGTAGGACAAGGGCGCCCTCTAGTGGCGAGAGCAACCCAACAGCCAAGTGCCCTGGGCTCTGCGCTAGACCCCGAGGGTTCACTCGGAGTACCGAAGGAAACCCGAGGCACAGAAAAATTGCAACAAGACCATCTGGCCCCAGAACCTACATTCACTCTCCTTCTCTTTCCAAAACTCTGTCCCAGCCCCGGAGCCCCAGTTTTGGAACTCCTGGGTAGGGCGCACCCTTGACATCCGGGGCTGGGCGGTTTGGGGCTGGGCGGCTTCGCATCCCTGGCCCGCCCACCGAACGCCAGCTGCACGAAGCAGAGGACAGCGCCCTGTGCCCGAATGTTCTCCGCACGCCAGGAGCAAGCTCGGCAGCTTCAACTGCTTCCCCCCAAACTCAGGAGCGCCGGGTTGGGGTATTCGGGGTTCTCGATGACCCCGGGGCCAAACTTGAGCTCCAGGAAACGGCGGTAGTTGTTGGGCGCCTGCGCCACGAAGCCGGCAAAGGGCAGGGGCACCAGAGGTTGCAGGAAGTGTTCGGGGAACTCGACATCCTGCCGGTGGTCCAGCCACGTGTCCTTGGTCATGACCCCGTTCCGGGGGTAGAAGGGCCACAGGTCCACGTGCAGGTGGTTGCTCTCGCTGTACTGCACGCGGAAGAAGTCGCCCTCCACAGCCTTCTCCCACACAAAGCCGCGCTCGTCCACCACCGAGCCTGCCTCGGCGCCCCGCAGCTGCTCGCAGTTGCCCACGTCCTCCAGGTAGATGCCCAGGTCCACGTCGTAGTCCCACGGGATGATGTCCCCGTGGCGGGCCGCCCCCAGCAGCGAGCCGCCCTCCAGCCAGTAGCGCACGCCGGCCGCCTCCAGCACGCCCACCACGTAGCGGGCCGTCTCGCGCAGCGCGCGCAGGCAGCACGGGGGCGTCCAGCGCTCCTCGTACAGGTAGGCCGGCGTGTCGCCCACCACTGTCCCGAAGCAGCGCGGGGTCTCCTTGTTGCATCCGAACCATTCGAGCCGCCCGCCCTCCCAGCTCACCAGGCGGATGCCCAGCGCCCGCAGCAGCGCCGCCCGTCGTGCGCGCCCCTCGCGCTCCGCCTTCCAGCGCGCATGGGCCGTGGCCAGCGGAGGCTGGCGCGCCGCGCCGAAGGGCAGGTCCAGCATTTGCACCGTCCAACCGCGTAGGGCGGTCTGCAGGAAGAGGCCGGTGCCCACGGGCCGCGCCAAGGGCGCCGAGAGATTGAAGAGGTCGCGGGAGCGCAGGAGCACCACGGCGTCCCCGTCCAGGGCGTCGCAGCGCGGTGCGGAGGGTGCTGGGCCGTAGCGGGCGGTCCACTCCCGCAGACTGACGTTCAGGGCCAGGCACCCGGCCGGGTTGGCCGAAGCGACGGGAGCGGCCACCAGGCGTGCGCCGCCCGCTCGGAGCACCTCGACCATGCGCTCCAGCTGGCCTGGTGCCTCGGCCCTCGCCCCATCGGGCACCAGGGCCACGTACTCGGTGGCCACATAGGTCTCCGGGCGGGAGGCTGCGGCGGATCGGTCCAGGGCGGGCTGGAGCAGCGCCAGGCGAACGTTGGGGATGCGCGGCAGGGCCAGGGGCGGGTAGGGGAGCGCGTCGGCCACCACTACCACTGGCTGGGCAGGCTCTTGCTGCAGAAAAGAGTCCACCAGCTCGGGTACTGCGTTGTCAAAGGCCTCGAACTCTCGCACCAAGATGGTGACGCGGGGGCCAGAGGCGGATCCACGGCGGGAGCCCCTGGTCCGGGAGCTCCTGGGCTGGTGATGCAGCCATGAGACGAAGAACAGGACCAGAAGGTTGAGGGTGATGGCGGCTGCCAGGGCAGCCTGGCAGCGGGTGAGCCGCATGGGGCTAAAGTCGGGCCCTAGCTGGGCTTCCAGGGTATCCTGGGGTGGGGGGCAATAAAATGGGAGACTGGAGCTGTTGTCAGAAACTCCCCGAACCCGTCCTCAGCCTTGTCTTCCTCTCCCAGCCCTTTCTTTATTTGACTTCAGTTCTGACTTTTCCTCCTCCAGGAAGCCTTCCCTGATCCCAGGCTGAGTCATGCAACCCCCTCTGGTCTCCTTCAGCCTCCCCCCAGCTTCTCCGACTCTAGCTTACCACTCTAATTCATTAAGAGTAGGGACCAGGCTGTGTGAGGGGGGTCCGGAACCTGTCTTGGTCACTGTTGGGTCCACACGGCCACCCAGCCCAGAGCCAGGGACACACTAGATGCTCAGGAAGTTTTTATCAAATGAACCACCTTCCCGTCTTCATTGTTCAATCCCACCCTTTAATTCATTGTCAGTTTCTTCAGTTTCGGGTTCAGTTACAAATGCCCAGACCCCTTCATTCTCTGCTCTTACCCCAGATCATTCCTTCCTTTCCCTCCCACACTGTGGCCCTGGGGTCAGAGCTGTGGTCACCAAGCCCCTCTCCCCTACTGTCTCCTTCTCACTTCCTCAAATCCTGTGCCATCTAGCCATCTCTTTCCTGATGATCAGCCAGATGGTTGGTTTTGCAAGAAAAGCTTGAAGTTTTCTTAAGTCAGAAATTCCAATTTATAACCTTAGCCACTAATTAATTTTCTTTTTTAATGGAATGGGTCAAACTTACAGAAACAGGAAGTAGATGGTGGTTACCAGGGACCATGGGGAAAGGAGAAAGGGGGAATTGTTAGTTAATGGGAATGGAATTCCAGTTTTGCAAGATGAAAAAGTTCTGAGATTGCTTCCCCAATAGTATGAATATACGTAACTACTAAACTATATGCTTGAAAACTGTTAAGATGACAAATCTTGCTATGTGTTTTTTGTCACAATTAAAAAATCATTTTTTAAAAAGTAGAGTACGTGCATGCTAAATCGCTTTAGTCGTGTCCAACTCTTTGTGCCCCTATGGATTGTAGCCTGCCACGCTCCTCTGTCCATGGGATTCTTCAGGCAAGAATACTGGAGTGGTTTGCCATTTGCTTCTCCAGGGGAACTTCCAGACCCAGGGATTGAACCTGTGTCTCTTATGTCTCTTGCATTGGCAGGCAGGTTCTTTACCACTAGAGCCACCTGGGAAGCCGCCCTCCCCACCCCCAAAAAAGTAGAGTGGGCTGCACCAAAGGAAAGGCTGTGCTGCATAGAGCACCCCCCATTGTCTGTTCACTGGTCACATTTCTAGGCAACCCCCAGGTGGCGCTGTCTCCCTATCCCCATCACAACTTGAAGCTTGGGTGGTTTCCAGCATACAAGGAATAGCTAACTCGCCCCATTTTGAGCAGATACTCAAGAAACAGTTTCCCCACGAAGGATCATCTTAGGTTCAATCCTTCCCAGAAAGGGGGACATTAGAGACCCAGCTAGTCTTCCTCCCTCCTGAGTACTTCTGACCCCTCCTCCTCATTCCCCCAGCTCCTGCTTCAATCCAGGTTCACCCAGATCCCCACTCAGCCTCCTCCAGACCAAGTCCCTTCTTCATGGCAGCCACAGGGGTCTGCAGAAACCACACGCTGACCTCTCCTTCTCTTGCTCAGAATCTGCCATGGCTCCCTAGTGCTCTGGGGAGAAAGTCTAATTTTCTCACAATGTCTCACAAGGTGTGACCTGCCTGCCCAGCCCCATCTCCTGCCACACTTCCTCGAATTCTGAGCCTAAGCCATCTTGGGCTTTGCTTCAAACAGGTCTTATTCACCCCCCACACACATGGTTTTTAAATTTTTTCTGGTCATCCTGCACTGCTTGTGGGAGCTTAGTTCCATGACCAGGGATTGAACCCAGGCCCACAGCCGTGAAAGCTCAGAGCCCTAACCACTGGACTGCCAGGGAATTCCCAAACAGGCTTATTTCTAAGCCTTTGCATATCCTGTTCCTCCTGCCTGGAAGTCTCCTCTTGAACACCTTCTCCCCATGCCTCTCTTCCTCTGGAGAACTCCTGTTTATGTTCAGGCTTCAGCTCAGATGCCCCCCTCCTCCAGGAAGCCCTCCCTGAACCACCGGCTGGGTGAGAAATTCCCTCTAGGCTCCCAGAGCTTTTGGGCTGCCTGTTCTGGTTTGCCCCTCTCTGGGAATGGGTCTGTCTGCCCCCACTAGACTGTGAGCCCCAAGAGGACAGAGCCAGGGCTGTCTCAATCACCGCTGTGTTCCTTGCATGCAGCTGGACACTGAAAATGTACTTGGGGAAATGATGATGACCGGGGGCATGGTTTCTGTGCAGCCCACTCAGGTCCCCAGGGCTGCACTGGGGCCATGTACCTGGGGCCCTGCCCTGGTCTCCCCGTCTCCTCTCTTTCACCCACCAGGAACACCCTCCCATCCCCTTCAGTCATCCAGGCCTGCTTGTCCTTCTCTGATCCAATTCAGATGGTGCTTAAGAATCTGCGTTGCACTTTCAGGTGACTTGTTATTCTTCAGGACCTTGGAATTGCCTTCTGGACCTTCCAGGGACCCCTCCTTCCTCCCACCCTTCAGCATCTATTTGTGGAACTCTACAACACAGAGGGTACTGTCCTAGGCACTGGGGACCCAGCCGTGGACACATAAGAGACAGACAAGACTCCTGAGCGTGGACAACGCACGTTACAGTAGGGGAGGAAACTTTGAAACCACAGAATGTTCGGGGTCTTAAAAACCTGAGAATTTCAGCACTCAGGTATACAGAAGCACAGCACAGACCCTTAGGTAGTTTCAGAATCTTCTAACAGTTCTAAAGAGACCATCCTGGCACTTCCCTGGTGCTCCAGTGGTCAAGACTCCGCGCTTCCAATGCGGGTTCTATCTCTGGTCAGGGAACTGAGAATCCCACATGCCACCGCGTGGCCAAAAAGTAAAAATTAAAAATTGAGGACCATTTAGCTTCGCTTACAAAAACATAAGAGAGACCATCCTGCTGCTTCACCCTTGTCCTCTATGGTCTGGGTCCCACTCGGAGCCCAGAGGGATCCTTGAATTAGATCCTGTCCTGCCTGCATTTGCTCTCAAACCTTCTGTGGCTGGAGACTCACTCAAAAAGAGGGCCAAAGTCTTTGCTGTGACCCACAAGGCCCCACATGATCCCTGCCCTCTCCCACTCAGCTGCAGTCACGTGGACCACCATTCTCCAGATACATCCGGGAGACCTCAGCTGCAGCACTCACTTGTTCCCTCTGCCTGGACACTCTCCCGGCCCGGCAGCAGCTGCCTGCCCCCCACCCCCGCCCCACCAGCCATCAGATCTTGGCCCCTTCCTTTGGCAAACCTACTTAAAACACCTCACCCTATCACCCCCATACTTCCTATGTCTTTTTTCCTCTCCTAGTAGTTCTCATGTAGATGCGCCTTATCCTGTGTCTTGTTTTGTCTGTTTTGTTTCATGTTGTATACTCAGAACATGGCTCAGTACCCTGCCCACTGCAGGTGCTCAATAAATTTGTGTGGAAAGAATGACTGATTCCTGTTATTCAAATGGGGAACCTGAGCCCCAGAGAGAGGAAGGCCAGAGGGAGCAGAATTCAGGTCTCCATCCCCGGGCCCTGACTCTCACCAGGCACTGTCTGGCTGACTCTGGGCCAGGAGGCACCCAACAGGACACAGGACAGAAGCTGGTTTCTCAGAGACCAGTGGGTGTGAGTCAAACGAGGAGGTGATGGGACCAGCGAAGAAAGAGGGAGGACTCATCTAGTACCGTGACAAGATCGGTCTTGGCTTCCCCAACTGTAAGGACTCAAAAACTGTAAGGACTCAAAAACACTGGGGCAAAGTGGATGAAACGAGGCTTCTGAAAGATCATAATAGGATCATAATAATATCAACAATTCTAGCCACTCATGATGTGCCAGACCGTATTCTAAGCATTTTACCGATATTAACTCGTTTAATCTTCACATTATGATCACATTGAAAGATGAGGAAACTGAGGCACAGAAAGGTGAAGACACTTGCTCCGGGTCACACAGCGGGAAGTGGCAAACCCAAGACTGGATGGGGAAGCTGGCTTCAGAGTTGTGATTTTAGCCAATAAACTTGGCTGTCTCTTTTGGGCCCACAAAGACAGTCCGACTCTCAGCCCATCTTCAGTGAGACAACCCTCTTTCCCCAGTCCTCACCTAACAGGTGCTTTCAAAGCTGAATATGGCCTGTTAATTAATTAATTCAACTCGTTACTCAACAAACAAGTATTTATTGAGTGTCCTCTGTGTTCTGGAGACCCGGGATAAACCAGACAGTGGTTGGGCAGGTCCTTCCAGAGGTTGGAAGACAGATAAAATCCCTGCAAACAACTGACAGACAGAGCAGGAAAACAAAAGGGGGCATGAAAGAGAAAAGGTGGTCAGGTGAGGAGAGGATTGTTAAGCTGAGACTGTCCTGCCCTTGCCTACGAAACAGTGTAATGGGATCTATACTCACTTCAGGCCAGGCTTCACCTGGTCTGAGTCTCAAAGGCTGCATCTGTAGAATGGTAATGTGTTGGATAAAGAAAACATCTGATGTGTGGAGAAACCTCTGGGGACAAGGGCAGTTTCCACATGAGTGCTGGTGACACTGAGGGATTTCTTACCTCTTAGGTTGCAGGATGAGGGAGCTTCGGGGGGGCGGTTCCAGCCCAGCTCAGCTGCACCGCTGAGGGAAGGAGAAACCAGGAGACCTCAAATCAGTCAATTTCACACAATAGAATACAATTTCATCTCACCTATAAAAGTGAGATGGGAAGGATGTCATAGCAACGTATAAGCACCCCTTCTTTCATAAATGTGTCCAGAAAGGTAAGACTAGAAGTGATAGAAGGTGTTACCATGACAACCCCTTCCCTAGACCCACTCCATCCTGAGAGACAATCTTAAAATGTCCTTTACCTTGGTGGGTCTTAGGGTCGCTGGAAGGGGGACTGCCCCCATTATCATAGTAACCAGGACTTGGCTTTGCTTGTTTCTCACCTCTCTGGGGATGGTCCAGGCCTTGTAACCATAGCAACTACTTCTCAGCAGAGCATCTCCTCTAAATAAAAACACCTGGTTGGTTTGGTCCACAGACCTCCCACGATGGGAAAGGGGGAGATGGTTACCATGGTAATGCCAACTGGGTGGCTGGGGGGAGGGGCTGGGAAAGAGCTGATTCCCTCAGCAGTGTCCTTGGGGCTGGGGTCCTTTCTACCTGAGTGCTAGGTGAGGTTGCCATAGTAACCGATGAGGGTAGGAGCATAAGGACCACCAGGGACTTGGGTTACCTTAGCAACCTCTTCCTGGTGCAGGGCCAGGAGAGAGTTGGAGCTCCATAACCACAAAGGTGGAAGGGAGGGGAGGCTAAGGGTGTTCCAGACTGGGAGGAGTTACCATGACAACCGACCTGGGCCAGAAATCGGGATGGGGCCATTGCTGAAACCACCCCTGGTGGTCGTTCTTTCCCTCAAAGAGTGACAGTGATTGTGGAGGAGAGTGCTATTCGGGTCTGGAGAGGGCTAGAGTCTTTCTTTGGGGTGAAACGGGAGGAGGGGGGTTGAAAGCGGCCCCTCCCCAAGTACCGCGTTTCCCAGGGGCGACCCTCGCGCGGAGCCTGGGTAGCGTTTGCCCTCCTCCGGGCGCGCGCCCCCTTTCCGCCCCGCGCCCCCTCCCACGCGCGCGCCTTCAGGGTCGACCCGGGTGGGCGAGGCGCGCGCCCGACTTCGTTCCCGTCACCCGCCCCCCCGGCCCCCACCGAGCGCGCGCGCGAAGGCTGGCGCGGCCGCGCAGGCGCGCGAGGCACAGCGGGCGCGCGGGCCGGCCCCGGGGCCTCCATGATGGAGGAGCGAGCGGCCGCCGCCGTCGCCGCCGCCGCCTCCTCCTGCCGCCCGCTGGGCTCCGGCGCGGGCCCCGGCCCGACGGGGGCGGCCCTGGTCTCCGCCCCCGCCCCCGGGCCCGGCCCGGCTGCCAAGGGAGGCGGCGGCGGCGGAGGCAGCCCCGGTCCCGCGGCGGGACCGGAGCCCCTGAGCCTGCCCGGGATCCTACACTTTATCCAGCACGAGTGGGCGCGCTTCGAAGCGGAGAAGGCCCGCTGGGAGGCCGAGCGCGCCGAGCTGCAGGTGAGCACCGCCCCAGGACCCCCGACCGCCGCCCGCCCGGCCCGGCCCGGCCTCACCCGCCGCCGCCGCCGCCGCCATCTTGGAGCAATGGCCGCCGGGACGGCCGGGGGGGCGGGAGGGGACGGCGACCGGCCGGGAGCCGGAGTGAGGGGCCGGCCGAGGGGGCGGCCAGAGGGCACCCGGGCGGCCGGCGGCGGGAGGGGGCCCCGGCGCGGTCGCCGGGGGAAGGCGGCGCGGGGGACCCGAGCCTGCTGGAAGTGGAAGTGGGAGTGAACCGACCGGCGGAAAGGTTCCTGAGAGAGTGGCCTCGGGGCCCCCAGGGGACCCCAGGAGAACTCAGCGAAGGAGAGGATGGAGGGGTCTTGTATACGAGTGAGCAAAAAGCTCCCAGGGTTCCGCACGAGGGACTCCTCATTCCGTCCCCGACCAGGTGCGCGTTGGAGGTGGAGCACGATGAACCCCGGGTGGGTGAGAGGGGGCGTCGGGGGTGCCTTGGGATCAGGCGGGGGCGAGAGCGGGGCGGGGGACCCGTGTGAGTCGAGAGAGGAAGTCAGGGAGCCCGGGACGGGTGTGTGTTTCGGAGCGTTTGGACTGGAGGGACTGAATGACGGCTGTGTTGAGGACTCCCAAGGATGCGGAGCAAGGTCTCCGGGCGGGAGGTGGGGGCCGTGAAGGTGTGTGTCCTCTCCTCTAAGGAGGAAACTTCGGGGAGCCCTGGCAGGCCTGGGGGGGTCTCAGCGTTGGAAGCCCGGATGAGCCAGGATGTGAGCCAGGAGCCTGTGTTGGAAGAGAACGGAGAGCTGAAACTCTGGGGATGTGGGGGCGTGGGGGCCCCCGCCGTGAGATGGGAGGTGTGTGGGATGTCAGATGGAGAGCCCCCGAACTGGAGTAGGGAAGGGTCAAACTTGGCCAGCCGTGGAGAGGGGTGGTGGGATGGAGACAGGAGGAATCGGGGGACCTGGGGCATGGCAGGGGGAGCCTTTTTGTAAAGCAGGGAGACAGCCAGAGGAAACATCTCAGAAGGATCCTGGGGTGGGAGGTGTTTGTGGAAGTTTCTGGGAAAGGATCATATGGTTTGTGGAGTAGATTCAGGGAGGGAGGTGTCCTGAAATGTTTGGAAGAGGCTGAGGAGCTGGGCTGGATTTTGTGACCTTGACAAGTGTGGGTCGATTGGCAGAGTGTCCTGAGGAGCCTGGGTATCCCAGTGGTGAGGATTTGGAGGGTTGGGGCATTGTTAACAGAAGTCAGTTCCTAGCAGCTGGTCTTTCCCCTTCTGAGTTGCTGTTTCGTATCTGGTTGAGGTGAGGACCCAAGTAAATAACCAGATTAGAATTTTCTCCCTAGGATGACTAAAGAGAGCATCCCACACTTCTCTCACCCCGACAGGGATCTTTGCTATGTGGTGGCTGAGGCTTGGGTTTAGGGTGGGAGAGAAAGCCTTCCGTAAGTACCCCTTGCTTTGGTATCCCATCTCCACTTCCAGAGCGCTTGCCCAGGGTACATCTTATTAGATCTTCTCAATACCCCCATTGTGGAGACAGCGCCAGGGACATTGCCCTTATTTAGCAATTATAATAGCAGCTGCTGTTTATCGAGTACATATTATGGGCCAGACACTGTATTAGACACGGCAAATACATGGTATCGTTTAATGCTTGCAACATTCTGGGAGGGTGAGGGATGTTATTCCCCTTCCCTTCTTTTTTAAAAATAATCGAAAGAGGAAGTGGAGACTTTGAGAAGGTCAGTAATGTATCGAGGGTCACAGCCTGTGGGTGGCAGGGGTGTTCTGTGGACTTTCAAGCCCATGGATTATACCCGTCTGACGCCCAGGACAGATGACGAGCTTGTTTCAGGGAAGCTCGGTGACCTTCCCAGCATCATCCCGGCGGTCATAATCAGACCAGGGTGCCCCGCAGCACCCACCACCCCGCTGCCTCATCTTTGAGACCAACAAGAGGAAAGGTGTGTGCTCCCCGCACTTAGTGATCCTTCTTGGAGTCTGAGCAGAAGTTGTGGTTTGTGCCCAGTGGGCTGTCCTCTGTCCAGGCTCCAGTGTAACTAACTTTGTACTCTTTTGTTGTTGTTATTGTTCTGTTACATTAGTAAATTTCAAGGATCTCAGAAGTGCCTATGTGTATAGATGTACACATACACCCAAGTGAGTGAGAAGGGAAAGATCCACTCCCCCAAACTCTATTATTGCTATAAAAGTAATTCAGCTCTGTGTGTGTAATATATGAAATCCTGTTCAGTTCAGTCACTCAGTCGTGTCTGACTCTTTGTGACCCCATGGACTGCAGCACGCCAGGCTTCCCTGTCCATCCCCAACTCCCGGAGCTTGCTCAAACTCGTGTCCATCGAGTCGGTGATGCCATCCAACCATGTCATCCTCTGTCGTCCCCTTCTCCTCCTGCCGTTTACATCCTATTACGTGCATCATTTTGTGACTTATTTTCATGTACTTATGTATCTTTGTGTTTCTTTCATATGACCACACAGAGCGCTTATTATTTTTGAAAACAACATTCTGCGGGTGTTTGCACCATCGCTCATTTAGTTTGTGTCCCCTTAATGGATTTTTAGGTAGTTTCCGGTTTTTGCCCATTGGAAGTGGCTGCAGGGACTGTCCTCGTATTCCCTCCCATGTGAGTGTACAGCAGAATAAACAGGTGGGGTGGTAGAATAGACGTGTTTATAAACTGGTGATTGGTTCTGCCAAGTTGTCCCACATTTACACTCCCCGAAGCAGCACCTCTTTTTATACACTTTTACTTGAGCACTTATCACTTAGAGAGGTGTGACTTCTCCCGCGAGAGCCTTCAAGGCCTGGACTGCGTCAGATTTTCCCCATAAACCCTGAATACTTCTTCTCCAAATAGCTTCTTCGTGCAGCTGCTCCTGGCACCAGACAATCAGTGTGGGGGAATGGCAGAAAAGGCAACTTCTTGGGAGGTCCTGTCAGGAGGCGCCCGGAAGATGGGAGCAGGGAGCTGGCATCTTGGGATTCTGAGAAGGAGGTGGTGAGGTTTCTGCCCTTCAGAAACTTCAGGCTAACAGAGAAGGCTGGTTTGCGCAGGGGTTACAGAGGTTCACACGCAGTTGAGGTTTCAGTGGTGTGGCTGTGGCACTTCTGCAAAGGGCAGCAAGCTTTTTTGAGGACAAGAGGAACCTCGGGGGTGGGGGGGGTCTGACTGGACATTGAGGGACGAGCAGGGACAGTGAGTACACTGCTGCAGGTGGAGAAGATGGGGAGCTGGTTCCCGCCGCCCCCCGCCAGCCTCACAAGGGGCTCTGAGGGATCCACAGGGACTCAACCCTGCCAGAGCCTGGGGAGCGGGGAGTGGAGTGCCGGAGACACAGGGCCAGTTGGGACTGAAGGGACTGGGAGGGGCGGGACAGAAAGCTTGGGAGGGGGAGAGTCAGCAAGCATTCCCAGGAGGACTGAGATAGCCAGGTTCCTCCCGTGCCGCCTGGATGGCGAGGGAACAGCCGGAGGAGAGGCGGCCGCCCTGTCTCAGTGGCAGTGGGTGGAGGTGGTGGTTGGGTAGAGAACTTCCAGATCCCGGCCTTACCTGCCAGACCCGGCAGCCATGGCCGTGTGTGCAGGGTGGGAGGGCCAGGCCCGCAGCGCTTCCCCTCTCTGCGGCATTCCACCAGCTCAGGACACTTCACCCACGTGTTTTCTGGTTCTCCTTCTCCTTTCTTTTCCGGAAGAACTGGGAAGGAGCCCACAGCGCAGAGTGATGTTCTCGCATCATCATTCGATGGGCGCTCAGGGCTTGCTGTGGAGCAAGGGGGCCCGTTGTGGGGTGAGCAGGTGTGACGTCTGGGTGTGACTCTGGACCCTGCTTCTCCCCCTCCACTTTCTTCCCCCACAGGTGAGGGCCACCTCCTTGGTACCCTCAACCCACGCCTCACCCCCTGCCTGTTCCTAGTTGGAGCCACTGTCGTTTCTCCCTGGGATCTGCCTCGTTCTGTGACTGGTTTCTGGGCTTTTAGCTGGGCCCTCTCCCTGCCCCCCCGCCCCCGAGCTATCATTTCTCCACATCGCAGCTTGTGGAATTACCTTCAGATGATGTAAGTTTGATGATGTCTCTGGCCTGCTGAAAAAACCCTTCCATAGCTTCCCCTCTGCTCTTACGGTGGATTTCAAACTTGTCTGCATGGTCTGTGATTCTTTGTCAGGCCAACAAGCTTCTCTGACTTCCCTCACTAACCCTTTTACACATTCTCGCATGGAGCCATACCAGCCTTTATAGAGTCTGCCTTTCTCCACCAGCTGCACGCTCCACCCCTGGCTGCCTGCTAAGCAGGCTCAGGTCTCAGCTGAACTGTCACTTCTTCACATGGGTGTCCCTCCTCCCCAACCCCCTCTGCTCCCTTCCTGGGGTCCGAGTCGAGTCGTGTGTCAGCTGTGGCTGCTCGTGCCTGGCCCGTGTCCTGGACTGAGGGCTCTGTGGGGGCAGGAGGTGCTCACCTTCTCTGTTACTCCGCAGCCCCGCGCCCTGAACCTGTCCCATCACGGGCGGGCAGTGTCCAGGGGGGAACGCCTGTGGCCTCAGCGGGCGGGGCAGGCACCTGGCAGCAGAAACTTGTGGGTGGAAGCCCAGAGAGGTGAGGGCACGGGGAGATGGGGACCTGGGGCGTGTGTTTGGTGATCCACTTCGTCTTCTCCACCACTCTCCTCACCTTCTAAAACTCGCTCAGGACAGCATTGATTTGGGTGGCTGAGAAGATCCACGAAGGACATAAATTCAGACTCCCGAGATATTGATCATGTGTGTGTCTGCCTGTCTGGCCTTAGGTGTTTATGTACATACGTGTTGATTTAAAGTGTAGGGAAAAGAAGTTTTGGGAGGAGTCCCTTTCTCTCAGTGGACAGGTGAGGTTTATTTTCCATAGCACACCTGCGACAGGTATTTATTTGTTCACTGCGGGTCCCACACCCTCCTCTAAAATAGGAACTTCATCTTGTTCAGTTCTGTGTCCAGGATTGTATCTGATACATAGTAAATATTTGTGGAGTGAATGAAAGATACTTTTGTTGTGTATTAACATATGCAAAGGAAGGAAGTCTACCTTTGCAGTTATACTTATGGGGTAAACTCCTTAGAAGTGGAACTGCTAGGACAAAAGGAATGTGTATTTAACATGTTTGTGGATGTGGCCAGATGGCCCGCTGGAGGGGTTTGTGAGTTTGTGGCCCCGCCAGCGGTGTCTGAGTGTGCCTTTTCCCCAGGCCAGTGCTCAGCAGTACTCAGCCCACATCTGAATCTCTGCTGACCTGAGGGAGAGACCTGGTCCCTGGAGCAGGCGGCGGGCGATGGGAGGCATTTGGGCACAGGGCTGTGTGGGGCACAAGTGCCAGGGGCAGGGAGGTCAGGGCGCTTCGAGCCCCAGGGCGAGGAGGAAGCGTGTTCACGGGCATCTGAGAGGCCACCAACGGCAGACAGTCCTGGAGCAAGGCTTTGGGAATGTTCACCGCCTGGCAGAGGTGTCTGGGGGCTCCTGAGGGAGCTGCGGAAGTTCTTCAGCAAGCACGTGATGTGTGAGGGTCAGCTCCAGGACGATGCAGCTGCCTGGGGCGGGGGGAGAAGGAGGCCTGACAGCCACAGACCCCTCTGCTCCGTGGTCTCAGGCATCCTAGCTTCTGTGAAGAACTGGGCCCTGGGACTTCCCTGGTGGTCCAGTGGTTCAGAATCTGCCTTCTAAAGCAGAGGATGCCGGTTTGATCGCTGGTCGGGGAACTAGGATTCTATATGCAGTGAGGCAGCTAAGCCCACAAGAGAAGCCTGTGGACCACAAGGAAAGATCCTGCATGCCTGCATGCCAGAACTGAGACCCGACGCAGCCAAATAATTAAGTATTTTGAGAGAATAAAAATAACAAGAGGTGGGAGCTGGCATTTGTTAGCCCTTCATCTGTGCCAGGCTTTGGGCTGAGAACAACTTAACACGTGAGGGGCAGGCACTCTCAGGAGCCCCATTTTCTGGAAGGGGAAGTGGAGGCTCAGAGAGGGCTGACGACCCTTGTAAGATTGTGCCTCTCGGAAGTGGCCAAGCCAGGCCTGAAGCTCGGGCGGTCCCAGCCGGGGTCAGAGGAGCGCTGGAGGGGAAGCCAGGGAGGAGCGTGGCGCTCAGGGCTCTGGCACTGGGCTTCTGGAGCATGGTCGGGGGCCAGGAGCCTGCCTCGAAGGCTGTTGGTGTCTCCAAAAGGCCTGTTGACGGGCCAGAGCAGATGGGGGCAGCCCGGGCCAGCAGACGGTGTGAAGTGGTTGGCAGGGGCCCGGGGTCATGTCTGTGGCACGTCTCCCTTCCTCTGGGCCGACTCCAGCAGGACGGTCGGTCCCCACCGTGGAGGTCGGGCGGCAAAGCTGTTGCATTGCAGCGGGAGCCAAGCCGAACCGAGCTACCCACTCCTGTCCCTAAACTCCAGAAGCAGCTTCCCACACCCCCCAGAGACAGAAGCTCTGGTTGAACAGGGCCATGCCACCTCCCCCAACAACCCTGGGGACGGCGCCTGCCCAGGGGTGGGGGAGGAGGCGCCCAGGGCTCTTAATACCTACCGCCCCCACCTTCTCCCCAAAGGTGGGGGCTAAGGGAGCCCCAAGCTGTCCCCAGTCTGTCTCTCTTCAGTCGTTTCATCACGGGTGACAGGGAAGCAGATCCAGCCGCCTTCTCACTGCTCCGCTGAACCCTGGCTGGGGGTCTCCACGCTTGAAGAAGTGGCTGCTGCGTGTCCCTGGGGTGGGAGGGGATGGGGGAGCTGGAGCTGCTTGTCCCCGAGCGAGTGAGGGACACAGGTCAGTGAGCCTGAGCTCTGCCATCTATCATCCCCTTCTGTCCGCCCACAGGCTCAGGTGGCCTTCCTCCAGGGAGAGAGGAAGGGGCAGGAGAATCTCAAGACGGACCTGGTGCGGCGGATCAAGATGCTGGAATACGCACTGAAGCAGGAGAGGTGAGCCCCGCCGTGCCCCGGCCTGCCTGCCTTCAGGGGTCGAGCCCCTGGGAGCATCCTCTCCTCCATCACTCAGTACCGCACGGTCCAGGAGAGGGGGGCAGAACAGGACCTCGTGGGTGGGGTTCAGGGCAGACCGCGAGCAACGGCTTCATCATGGCAGCGACCCACCATGTGGGAGGAGCCACACAGTCCTCGTCTCATGCCTGCCTTCCAGGGGCCCGATGGGTTCAGGTGAGGCTTCTGGAGGGAGAGGACTTCTTCAAGGACTCAGAGCTGGGACGGCAGCCCGGTGTGCCCGGCTCCCAGCAGCGGGCTCGCCACAGTGCCATCTGTACCGCCGCCTCCGCCACGGCTGCTTCCCAGTCGGGCAGGGCGGAGGAGAGCGAGAACCCGGGCTCTGGGATTCTGGAGGCGAGGGCTGGCCCTGCCAACGCTTCGGTTTCTCTCATTCGTTCATCATTTGACCTTTTAGGGCCAAATACCATAAACTGAAATTCGGGACAGACCTGAACCAGGGGGAGAAGAAGCCAGAACTGTCGGAACCAGGTACGCACTACCAGCCTGATCCTCCCCGCATGCCCACCCCCTGCAAACCGAGCGTGACAGAGCAGAGATGGACCCCTGAGTCTCCCAGGCTCCACGGAGAGCAGGCGTGGCCGGGACCGGGAGGGGTCGCGTCTCACTCTTGTTGCCCTCCTGTGCGGGGCAGGGGGCGGGGAAGGCCTGGGAGTCCTGTCCGTGGTCCCTCTGTCTGAGGCAGACACACGAGGCCCCTGAGGGTCGGAGCTCCTAGAAAGAGGCATCAGTTCACCATCGGGGAAGTAGGGAGGGTGTTCCAGGTGGAGGGAGGGGGGTCCAGGAGCGCGGAGACGTGGAAGAGTGTGGTGTGTTCACAAGGTGAGGCTGACGGCGACCATTGTTCTTCATGTCGGACGCCGACCAGAGTGCCTTCCACAAGGACAGGGGTCTGTGTTGACTGATACAGTCCAGGCACCTAGCTGGCCACATAATGGATGCCTGATAAATACTCGATGAGGAAAGTAAACAGGCTGCCTCATTCAGTCCTCACAGCAGTCCCAGGAGGTGGGTGCTGTGGCTGTTAACTTTGTTTCTCAGATGAGGAAACTGAGGCTCAGAGAAGTAAACCGACCTGCTCAAGCCACATAGCCGGGAAGCGGCCGAGGCGGCCTGGGCCACGGTCGTCTGCCCGTTCGCTCAGAGCCCAGCCCGTTTCCTGTGTGGGGAAATAGCAGAACAGAGTCTGAAGACAGTCCGGGGACGGTCTGGGGAGTGACCCAAAGAGACTAGAGAGGAGGAGGGCAGGGGGAGAGGGAGGCTCCAGGCCCTCTCAGCAGGTGGCTCCGCAGTGACTGATTTGGGATTGAGGGTGAGGACAGGGCCGGTGGAGGAGGTGGTGGGCGCCTGGGTGGTGCCCTCGAGACAGCCCGCCTCATTTCTCTCCACCCCGCAGTCTCCAATGGCCCCGTGGAGTCGGTCACCCTGGAGAACAGCCCGTTGGTGTGGAAGGAGGGGCGGCAGCTTCTCCGACAGTGAGTGCGCGCCGGGCCAGGGCGGAGGCTGGGCCAGGGAGATAAGCCCGGGGACGCCACAGTCCTTCCTGTCCCCACTGGGGACCATGAGCTCTCAGGATCCCTGCTGGCCACAGCCGGGAGGGCCCGTCCCCCTGTCAGGGTGGAGCACAGGAAGCCTGGCAGGAGGCAGCCCTGGGGGACCCCCACGCTTGGAAGGCAATCCCATGTGCCTTTTTTCCCCCCACCTAAGGGATAATGTTAAATTTTTGTTGTTTTTAATTAAAGAGATATATGTGTTTTAGAAAACTTGGGAAACAGGAAAACATAGAAAAGAACAAAAATCACCCATAATTCCACCACCCAGGGAATTTCGTGCCCCTGTAAACATTTTGACATACAGGCTTTCTCTTCTGTATATATGTATTTGTGCGTGTGTGTGTGTGTGTGTGTGTGTGTGTGTGTGTGTTTTATAAAAGCGGGGGTTCCCCCTTTGCATTGTTTCATAAGGCCTTGCTTTTGTTACATGTTGTGAACATTTCTCCGCATTATTAGTTATGTTGTATCATTTCAAGACCTATGTAATCCTCTGTTATGTGGATAATCATAACTTCCTGTGGCCAGTCTCTTGTGTATTTTGTTGAAGGCAGTTTTTTAATAGACAGTGTGACAAACACCAGGAAGTTACTTGTCCGTATCCTTGATTTCCTTACGCTAAACGTCGGAGGGTGTAGTTGCAGTTGCTAGCTTAAAGGGCATGCAAACAGTGATGACAGAAGGATTGTCCCAGGCAACGCTTGCCAGGTACCTGTTATGTGCCTGGCACTGGGCTAAACGCCTGGTGCACCAGGATTCCTCATGTAAATCCCTAGGCAGTGTAACTGCTAGTGTTCCCCTCATTTTCACAGATGAAAAAACGAGGTGCAGAGAGGGCTGCAGAAGGTCCCAGCTAATAAGCGGAGGGTCTGACATGTGATCTTAGGAACCCATCCCCAGAGCCCAGCTCCCCCTCCGCACCTCTCCCTGGTGGTGGGGGCAGAGGAGCCTCAGACATACATGCGCATGCCCCAGATGCTGTGTCTGCTGTTGCCCAAGCGCCAGGGTCACGGTCAACAGAAAAGGTTCTGCAGGCGCCCCCTGAGGACCAGCCAGGGACTCCTGTCTCCAGTGTTTTGAAGCCACAGATACCTATAGTTGAATTTTGTTCTCTTTTTTTAAGCATTTAGGCCAGTCTCAGCTGGCTTCAGGTTTTGTAATCATGGTGGTGGTAAATGCTTGTGTGTAGAGTAAGTGACGGAAGTTCCTACTGACCTCCCTGAACTCGCTCTGCAGAGGAGGTCACTGCTCTGAAGCTCAGTGTGTTTCTTTCTAGGCCTGGTGCGGGGCGTGATACAAATGTGTGTTTTTGTGTGGTCTATCCTTAGGGGCGCCTTGTGTTTTTTTTCTTTTTAACAAACACTTGAATTGTAAGAAACACTTAACTTACAGTTTCTGTTGTGCTATTTATTTCGCATGGCCCTCTCCTCTTTGGGCTTCCCAGGTGGCTCAGTGGTAAAGAATCCGCCTGCAATGCAGGAGCTGTTAAGAGACACGGGTTTGATCCCTGGGTCGGGAAGATCCCCTGGAGAAGGGATGGCACCCTGCTTCAGTATTCTTGGACAGAGGAGTCTGGCAGGCTACAGTCCACGGGCTCGCAAGGGGTCAGTCTCCACTGAGCACTTGGCACTCTGCCTTGTTTATCCTGTGGCTGGTGTCCCACCAGACATCTACTTCCGCAGTCCTCGTCAGCAGAAGTGTGGGTCGGCCCCTGCCTTTAGGTCCCCCAGATGTACACTGTCTCTGTAAGCGTCTGCGACAGCGCGATACCCACATAGAAAGGCTTCCACCGGGAGTAGTCTCGAAGGGGAAGCAGCAGGGTCAGGGGAACGCTTATGTGAGATTTGGGTGTGTTGTCTTCAGTTGCTTCTCCAAAAGGGCTGGCCCAGTTCACATATGCCCCTGCGGTATAGAAAGAAGCCATGTGGCGCCTGACCCACCCAGGTTCCGCCTCCCCTGCAGACCTGTCCTGGTTCCGCCTCCCCGCAGGTACCTGGAAGAGGTTGGCTACACCGACACCATCCTGGACATGCGGTCCAAGCGTGTGCGCTCCCTGCTGGGCCGCTCGTTAGAGCTCAACGGGGCTGCCGAGCCCAGCGAGGGGGGCCCCAGGGCCCCGCCGGCCCCCGGGGGGCTCAGCGGTGGGGAGTCGCTGCTGGTGAAACAGATCGAGGAGCAGATCAAGAGGTGAGCCCTGGGGTCTGGAGGGTGTCCCCCCACCCCACCTCCCATGAGGCCAGTCCATGATCTGGAGTCGCGTCCTTCCTGGAGTGAATCATGGGTTCCTCTGCTCCGGAACCCTCTGTCCCTTGTGGGATGTGCAGGTTCTGTCCTGGGTCCCCCTGGGTGGCCCTCCCCTGGCGTCACCTCCATGCTGCTGCGCTCCGCAGCTCCCCTCCGGCCCGGCCCCGCCCGAGGCGCCAGCCTGCGCGCTCCCCAGCAAATGCCACGTCCCTGGGGGATCTGGGGGGCGTAGCACGACACGTGGTCACTGCCCCCCGGGAGCTCTCCCTTGCTCATTCTCTCATCGGTTGTTTGTCAGAAAATAAATTGCTGATGATGTGAGGAGGTCTATGAAAGGCAGTGAGAAGGCAGTGGGAAGGGACTTCGCTGCGTTCCAGTGGTTAAGACTTTCCCAGGTCGAGAGCTAAGATCCCGCATGCCTCGTGGCCAAAAGCCCGAACATAAAACAGACGCAATATTATAACAAAGTCAGTAAAGACTTTTAAAACAATCTACATCAAAAAAGAAAAAAAAAATCTTAATTTAAGAGAAAAAGGGCGATGGGAGAAGCAGGACTGCTTAGGACAGGATGACGTTTGGGCAGAGAACTGCGTGGAGTGGAGGCCGAGCCAGCCGAGTAGCCGGGAGGGGAGTGTCCTGGGTAAAGGGTCCGGGACAGGAGGGGCCGGCACGCCCAGGGGCAGGCAGAGGCGGGTGTGGCGGCAGCGCTGCCTGCACGCGGTGCGTGGTCTGTGGTGAGGCTGAACTCTCAGGAGTCCAAGCACAGTGGGCTTATCGCGGGCCGCGATAAGGAGCTCAGAGATGGGCTTGTGGTTTTGAGCCAGGGTGTGACGTCATCTTGGTCTTCTTTGAGATGGAGAGGCTGACTGAGGGCCGGGCTGGGAGCAGGGAGGGCCGGTCGGAGACTCCTAGAGACGTCCAGGCCAGAGACGGTGGACGTCAGCAGTGGAGGGGTGAGGCCGGTCCGCTTCTCAGCAGGTTTTCAGCGGGAGCTGGTGATAATGAAAGGACTGGCTGTGGGGGGAGTGGCAAAGAAACTGGGGTGACTGGAGGGTGGGGTCTGAGCAGCTGGGAGCAGTGCTGACCCAGATGGAGGAGATGAGTGAGGGGCTTCAAGGGGGCCATTCAGAACGAGTGGAGTGTGCGAGGTCTCTGTGAGCCCCGTGGCGAGGGTAGGGGCAGCGCTTGACTCATGACTATCTCCAGTTCACCAGCACACAGGTGGGCTTGAAAACCATGGGGCTGGGCAGTCACTGAGGCAGAGGGTGCAGAGATGGCGCCAAGGAAGGAGCCCGTGCCACGTGTGGAGGCCCCCAGAGGAGCAGGGGGCTGGGCGGAGGCAGCTCGCATGGGGGACGAAAGCCCGAGCAGGGAGGCTGGGAAGTGAGGACTGTGGGGTCTCTACTGAGTGGCACCTGTCCTCCCGGGCAGCTGACAAGGACACTTGGAGCATCAGTCCGGTGGTAGCCTCCTTTTGGGAGGCCGTCCGCATTTATCTGAACTTCAAATTCTGCCCGCAAGTCACGTTTGGTGGCAAATGACCTCCTTGGCTCAAACTTGTCGTCCCCAGGGAGCCACTCAACAGCAGGCCCGAAGGTGGACAGGTGGTGCCGTCTGGCATGGGGAGGGCGCAGGCCGTGAGGGGCCCGAGCAGTCCCGGGCTGACCGGTCTGGTCCCACTTTGCTGTCACCGGGTGTGTCCCCGCCACTCCCTGCCTTGTGTGCATGTGGTTTGGCCGTGGGGATGAGGGCTGCAGAATCAGCGGCGATCTCGTGACCAGCTCTCTGTCTGACTCGGCACACGCGGGGATGTGTGGTCAGGGTCGGGGGCTAGTCTGGAACTGGGGGAGGGTCAGAGCTCAGTGAGGGGTCCAACCGGGGTGGGCCTGGCCGAGGCTGGGCTCCAAGCCCTGTGCGGGGTCAGAGACAAGGCTCCTCTGGGGTCAGGCTCCTGCCCCCCAGCCTCCGCGCACTCCCAGCCGAGCTTTGTCGTCTGGCAGGACTGACAGCCCCTCTGCCCCCCTGTCCTGGGCAGGAATGCGGCCGGCAAGGATGGCAAAGAGCGCTTGGGCGGCTCGGTGCTGGAGCAGATCCCCTTCCTGCAGAACTGCGAGGACGAGGACAGTGACGAGGACGATGAGCTGGACAGCGTGCAGCACAAGAAGCAGCGTGTGAAGGTGAGGGCGCGAGCCCGGGGGGCCCCCTATGCAGGAGGACCCCCCTGCATGCAGAGGCCTCTGGGGATGTTCTCGGGCTCCTCTGAGGACTGGTCCATCCCTTCCCCACGTCCCCATCTCCTGTCTAGCCGTGCTGTGGCCTCTGGTCCCTTCCGAAGCGCCTTGGTCTTTTTTGTCAGGGCAACCCTTTCTCCAACTGTACCCTCATTGTTCTCTCCACATTCCCTCCTTGGGCTCTGATGTTTCCAAGTGGCCTTTCCTGAATCATCAGGCCAGGCCCGCCCCAAGATGCCCTCTCATGGCGCGTTCTCCTTCCCGCCAGCCCAACCACAGTGGGACTTGGAAATGTTCTGATGCGCCCCCGGCTGTCTCCTGCAGTAGACTGTGAGCTCCCCAAGCCAGCGGCTGTGTGGGTCTTTTCTGTTCCCTCCCCAGCACCCTTAGGGGATGTGGCCGAGCCACCAGCTTAGCCTGGAGTCAGGTTGGGGAGCTCTGGGGGGCACTTTGTAGGATGCAAGTGTCCAGTCTGCTGTTGGTGGCAGGACCCAGGCCCAGGGACACTGCTCACAAGGTGGAGAGTCCAGGTCTTCTCAGCTTGGCCTGGAGGTCGGGCTCCCACCACGTTTCACCCCTGCTCCTGAACTGCCAGAGCCCAGTGCTCTTGCCATCCTGATGGCACTGTCCTTAGGCGGGGCCTGGTCTCACCTGTTAGTGTAGACCTCTTGGGCCAGACTCTGTGCTGGCAGCAAGGACATGGAGACACAGAGGTCTGGTCCCTGCAGGAAGGAGCTTGTGGCCAGCAGTGGGCTTATAGGTAGTCACAGGCAGGGACATGCACCCATGAAGGGGGTGGGGGGCCTGTGGGAGAGGAGACAGCCTCGGGGGCTTTCCTTGACCGTCTCTTCCCACCCGAACTCCAGCCCTCCCTCCTCAGACCCGCCTCAGACACCCCCTTCTCCAGGAAGCCTTCTCTGATTCGCCCTTGCTCCCCTTCTCCCTAGAAGGTCAGGAATCTCCTACGGGCTGCCCCATTCTGACCGGGACCACCCTGGGTCCTCCCTGTCTGGTGTCTGGCCTGCCCCGGCCTCCACTCTGTATCCAGGGCCTCCACCATGGCTCAGCGCAAGGTCCGGTGCTCAGAGAGCGCGCTGAGGGGACCGGAGCGCCAGGAGCCGGAGCGCTGGCCTTGGGGTTCCAGGAAGAGCAGGGTGTCTCCGAATCCAGAACGCCTGGTCCCTCCTGCCCCCTGGTGGATTTCCACTCCTTTCTCAGGTCTCCCTCAGCCCCCTCTGGGAAACCTCCCCTCTGCCCTGCACTCCTGTTAGAAATGCTCGCGTGCTCCCTGCGGCGGTCCCACACACCCCGTCGGGTGGCTCACGCGTCCCCAGGCCTCTGTCTCCACCAGCTGACCTTTAGTGACCAGACCGCGATTCAGGAGACCCGCCCATGAGTGCCTCCCAGAGTGGCCACTGGCCTGGCTCTATAACCAGGGGCACGTGATTCTCTTTGTCATGGTGTCAGCCTCAGAGATGGATAGTCTGTTTCTGAGTTGTTGAGGAATTCATTAAAATGAGTCCTGGCAGTTCCCTGGTGGTCCAGTGGTTAGGACCCGGCACTTTCACTGCTGCGGCCCAGGTTCAGTCCCAGGTCAGGGAACTGCGATCCCATAAGCCACCACATGGCAGAGCCAAAAATGAATGAATAAGTAAAATCTGTATGTTTGAAAAATAAAATAAATGAGTTCACACCAGGCAGGCGCGTGGCACCGACGGTCCCAGGAGGTAAAAGAGAAGCAAGGCCCCTCTCAGGGACTGAGCCCTACCATCGTCTCTCTGGGCAGGCCGTCTGAACCTTGACCCTAGGTCTCCTCCCAGAAAGGAAGGGGAAGGCAGTCACATCCCATCCCCCTCCTCCCACACAGGCCAGAGGCTGGCCCCTCAAAATGCCCTAGCGCAGCCACCTCCATGTCCGTACCCTTGAGACCCAGCTTGGGGTGCTGAGGATCTGGGATGGAGTCACCCACGCCCCGGAGGAATTCGCAGCCTGACTGAAGCAGGACACAAGCTGGGGACACTGAGGAGGGGGAAGACTTCCTGGAAGAGGTGGTGTTTGAGTCCACTGGTCCCGGAGTCCCAGTGCTGAGGGCGAGCTGTATCCTAAGCCAGCACTGAAAGCAGAACTCATATCCAAACGGTCTTTGAAAACTCTGAAACTCTTTAAGCGACGTAAGTGCAGTCTCTGAAGTGCCTCCTGGACGGCACTTGATGTTAAACATAGTGGTGCTTCGGAACCGGGAGGCTAACGGACTACGTGTGAGATGTCACCTCATGAGGGGAGACGCAGGCGCGATGCTGCCCCTCCGTTCACAGGCCTGGGATGGGCTCCAAGCTTGTGGACTGAGGAAAACGAGAGCATTTGGTTCTCAGCCCTGGTTACGGCTGAGTGTGGGAAAACTCAGACTCTGTATTCACTCACCCAGCGTTCTGTTTCTCAGAAAGGAAGAACTGGGGTGTTTTCTCATTCTAAAAGTAGCTCCTGCTTGTTATATAAGAAAACAAAAATGCAGCCAGTATAGGAGGTTACCAGGAAGACTTGGAGACCCCCAGGTAGCCTCAGCCCAAAGCTTGTCTTTGATGTATGTGGAGTGGCTTGGACCTGGGGCAAGGGGCTTCATTCTGCTCAGCCTCAGTTTCCTTAATCTGTAATATGGGAGTAATAATTAGAAGAGTGGTAACTGTTCGTGGGGTTGTGAAATCATATATGCGAAGCTGAGTCAGTGCACTGAGTAACCTAGAGAGGCCGGCACTGTGGTAAGTGTTCGTCATTACTATTGTATCCACGGATCTGATCTCACTTTGTAGTGTCTCCTTCCATGCCCGTACACCCATACACCCAAATATAGCTTCCCTCGCCCCCGAAACAGGTTGTCATATTATCTGACATTTTTTCCTGAGAAGTGTACTGGGCTGGGAGGCAGGGCACGGGGGAGCAGGAACAGCCTGAGCGAGAGGAGGAGGGCCCTGTGTGGGGGTCACGGCAGCAAAAAGGGTCTCCAGAGCCAGGCTTGGGGGCTGGCACGGCCCAGGAGCCCTAGAGAGGTGCAGCCCTGAGGGCTTCCAGTAGGGGGAGCACGGCGTCAGGGTGTGGGACTGGGGCCGGCCAGGAACCCTGGTTTTTCTGCTCTGGGAGACCAAGTGGGCTGGGCCCTGACCTCTCTCTGGTGGTCTCCACGCCCCAGCTGCCATCCAAGGCCCTGGTTCCTGAGATGGAGGACGAAGACGAGGAGGACGACTCAGAGGATGCCATCAACGAGTTTGATTTCCTGGGCTCGGGAGAGGATGGGGAGGGCTCTCCGGACCCACGGCGATGTGCTGGAGAGGGGACCCACCATGAACTGGGTGAGTTGGGGGTTTCCTAGCCGGCCTTCCTCACCGCAGGCGCACACTGCCGCCTGCAGCCTGCAGCTGCTTCCTGCCCCAGGGTCCCCACCGGACGGATATACTTCCTGAGGGGAGAGTGGCCCCGGAGAGCCGGAGGCTGCATCGCCGTGGCCAGGCCCTCTCCCCTTCCCTGGAAAATCTCAGGGGGTCACAGGCAGGCCCAGCTCTTCCTGAGGCAGGGCCTCCAGCCCTTCACCCCTGGCCAGTTGGTGGACCTGGGGGGATGGGGAGGGGGAACAGGATGCAGACCCAGCGCGGGGGAGGCAGGGGGGCAGCGCTTCCTGTCCTGTGACTCTGAGCTCTGAGGCCCCTGGGGTCACGTAGGATGACGGGGGACTGAGGCCATGCAGGGTCCCCTCTCTGTCTGTCTCCTCTGCCTGTCTCCCACCCCCACTTGGAGCCCAGGGCTCCCCAGCGCCCCCACAGTGGCAGGAGAGCACTCTCCCCACGTGGCTGAGTGGCTGGTTAGTGACGCCTGCCCGCCTGCGCCCTGTGCCTGCAGAAAGCCGGCGGGTCAAACTCCAGGGGATCTTGGCTGACCTTCGGGATGTGGATGGGCTGCCCCCCAAAGTGACCGGCCCGCCTCCTGGCACCCCCCAGCCCCGGCCCCACGAAGGTAAGCGGCCCATGCACCCTGGCCCAGTCCTGAGGAGCCCATGGCAGAGGGAGGCTGCAGAGCTAAGCCCCGGGCTTCTGTGTCCTCAGGGTCGAGGCCCAGCCTCTGGTCTGCAGCCTCCCTGTCCCAAAAGTTCGTCTGTCTATCTCTGTCTCCCTCTTTTTGTCTGTCCTGCCCTGTCTGTCTGTCTGGCTCTCCCTGTCTCTTTCTTTCCAGCTGTGATTCTTGATCTTGTTCTCTCCCTGCCTCTCTGTCTCCCTTCTCACCTCTCTCCGCCTCTCTCTGTCTCTCTCTCTCTCTCTCCCGGCCCCTCTCTGCCCCCTCCCTCCCCTCCCCCTACCAGGTTCCTTTGGCTTCTCCTCAGACGTTTTCATCATGGACACTATCGGGGGCGGGGAGGTGAGCCTGGGGGACTTGGCAGATCTCACCGTCACCAACGACAACGACCTCAGCTGTGATGTAAGTCCTTGGGGTGCGCCACCCCTCTTGGGCCCCCCCAGGTATCCGGCGCAGTGCTGGGACTGCCTGAGCTCTGGCCAGGTGCCTGCCTGCACCCAGCCCCTCACGCAGCAGGACGATGTGCGATCATTCGCCAGCTCACCCTGTGTCACAGGGATGCTGATGCAGACAGGCGCTGGGACTGGACGGGGTCACCGAGGTGCCTGGCCTAGCAGGTTCTGAAGCCTGGGTTTCATTCACTGCCAGGCTTCTCCTCTCAGCAGTGCTCCCTCCCACCCCAGGCTTCCATGCAACTTAAATCCAGGACCCACTATGGGCGCGAAGCAGGGGCAAAGGGATGCTGAGTCCGAATACAGCATCAGAGGCAGCAGGTGCCTTTGGGGTGGGGCAGAACGGGTAGGAGTCTGTGCAGGAGGCGGGGATTGTGGACGGGAAGGTGACCTCCAGTCACACACACAAAAAATCAGGCTGATCTGGTATGAGTGGAGGCTGGCGGGCAGAGGGGCTGGAATGCAGAGAGACAGGGCCAGTGTCCTGAACCTGAGATCTGTGGCCAGGCCGCTGGCTCTCTGGGCATCTCTGAAGTGGGCACGTGTGAGCTTGTTCCTACGACGGCATCCGCTCCCTGCACTCAGTGCAGGACACTCAGTGCAGCTTCCAGCGAGACTCCAGGTGATTGGTGATCTCAGCCAGATTAGGCACTCTGGGAGGGCGGCGGGGGCGGGTTGGGAGAGTCTGAGCAGGAAGATGCAGGGTTCTTCTGCTCCCCCAAAATGAAATGAAGACATGCCCCCCCGCCCCCGGGGCTGCATGCGCTTGAGGGGGTAGACCCTCTAGTCCTGAACAACTGGCAGAAGCTTTGACCTCAAGGGACAGAGCCCAGATGTAGGGGTCCGTCGGGGTGCACCTCGTCTTAGGGCAGGGCACTGAGGCTTGCCTGACAGTCTGCCCATCTCCTTTCCCCAGGGGCCCCTCTGGGGGCCCCCCACCTCGAGAGGGACACCATGGTCCATCAGGCCCTCTGTGGTGTCTCGGGGACTCTCCCCCAGAGGCCTGTGGACGCTGCTCCCTGGTCTCTCCCCGGTGCATGTGCTGGTCCCCTGCTCCACTCCCTGGGAGACTTCCCCTGGGACCTCCTCCCGCCTCTCTCTGCAGCCACTCTGCTCTTCCTCAGTCCAGCACCCCCACCGTGGAGTAGTGACGGCTCTAAACCCTCCCGAGGGGCCCCCGTCCCTGAGAAGGAGCAGCAGGTTCCTGAGTGTGGGCCAGCCCTCTAGGCCTCCTTCCCTGCTGCTCTCCCTCACTTGCTGCGCCCCTGGCCTCCTCTCAGCTCAAGATCCGCCTTCGCTCCCTCTGCCTCGGGGACTTGGCACATTCCGTTTCCGCACTCTCTCCCCTTCATTTACCTATAACGTCCTGGTCACGTGTCAGCTCCCCAGGAAAGCTTTACTGACCCGCACAGAGGAGGACGGGCTGCCCGGCACCTTCTCTCCGTGCATCTGAAATTCATGGCACTGCTTGTTGATCGTCTCTGCAGTGGAGATGATCTCTGACATCTCCCCCAGGCTCTTTTGAACGGGGACACCCCCAGGCTTGGGCTCACCATTGCCTTCTCAGAAGCTAGCACGGGCCCTGCGTACTGCAGGAACTTGCTGAGCGAGTGAGGGGGCGCTGCGTGCGGCGAGAAGGAAGCGGTCCGGCCTGGGCCAGAGGCTCCTGTGTGCCACGCGCAGCTCCATGTGGGGCTGGGTATGGGGACCACCGGCCGGGATGGGCAGACCCTGAGGCAACTCCCCCACCCCAGCTGTCTGACAGCAAAGATGCCTTCAAGAAGACCTGGAACCCCAAGTTCACTCTCCGCTCCCACTACGACGGCATCCGCTCCCTGGCTTTCCATCACAGCCAGTCGGCTTTGCTCACCGCTTCCGAGGACGGCACGCTGAAGCTCTGGAACCTCCAGAAGGCAGTCACGGCCAAGAAGTGAGGGCCGCAGCCCCGGGGTGGAGGGTGGGGGCATCCAGGCATGGGGGCGCAGGGTCACTCCCGTCTCCTCTGCCTATCTACAGGAACGCCGCGCTAGATGTGGAGCCTATCCACGCCTTCCGGGCTCACAGGTAGGGAAGTGCCCCTGCCCCCGTGGCAGCCTGCCTCCGGCCCGCTCACTGCCATCCTGGGAGCCAGGGCAGACAGCAGGGTGGCCAAAAGGCTCCAGGTCCCCGTGGCCCTCTGCACATACCCTGTCCTGCTCCCGACGGCGTGCAGGCTTCCAGTGCTCCACAGCTGGTTCTCGGCACAGCCTTTAGAGAAGGGGGGAGGCTGGGGACGGGCAGCTAGCCTGGGTGGCCCAACCAGAGGTCCAGATGCTGGGTTCCTTTTCAGCAGCCTTGAAATACGCTAGTGGCACACCCTCAGGTCCCGTTGAGAGGAGGAGGCGAGCCCAGAGTGTCTGGTCCCCCCCTTCACCCCACCTCCATATCCTCCAGGGGCCCCGTGTTGGCCGTGGCCATGGGCAGCCACAGTGAATACTGTTACAGTGGTGGGGCAGACGCCCGCATCCATAGCTGGAAGATTCCAGACCTCAACATGGACCCCTACGACGGTTACGGTGAGGACAGCTCCCTCCCGTCTTCCTTTCCCCCACCCACCTGCCCCGGGGGGCCTCTTGGTTCCTCAGCACCCAGGCCTCACACTTCGAGAATTCGGGAGGGAACGCCAAGGGCTCCCACTCTGGTGAAGCCTGGGCCCGGGAGATTCAGCACGTGACCGAGGGTCAGATGAGATGAGGCGGCGAGGGCGCGATGGGTGAGTGGTGCAGAGCAGCTCACTGGGGTGGAGCTTTGGGACAAACCAGGCGAAGGCGTGGTGGGCCCTGGCAGCACTCTGGTCTCTGCCTGCATCTGCGTTGTCGAGCGGAGGAGGCAGGGCAGGGGAGGTGGAGACGCTAGCTGGGCCGGGCTGCAGGGTCTAATATCAAGTGGAGAAGTGAGCAGACCGTCCTCTTTGTTCAGTGTCCGTGTGCCTGTCCTCTGACACCTCTTTTGATAATGCTTTTGATCACACACCTGGCTCCATGCTGCAGCGTGTTGGGGCAGAGTTTGGGGATCTGTGTCTCCTCTCAGGATCGTCTCACCCTGTCAAAGGTCAGGGGTCAGCCCCAGGCAGTGTCTGCTGTTCGCCTGGCAGGCTATCACATGTTGGGTGTCAGCGGGGCCCAGCCAGAGCACCCCACGTGAACCCGAGTGATCAGGGAGGCTGTGGTGGGAACAACCAGAGGGCTTTGGAGGAGAGAGTGGGCAAGAAAAGACTGTGGGGACGGAGGGTAGGGCTGACTCCAGGGGCCAGGCTGCAGAAGTCTCGGCCCTTGTTCCCTTAACTGAGTCTTAAAAGGTACGTCCCAAACAGGGCTTTGTGCCAGGCACTGTCACGGGCTTGGGGGAATGGCAGGGAGCCAGATAATCCCTCCCTCTGGAGCTTCCACTCTGGGGGCGTTGAAAGCCTGAAACCTTCAGAGAACAGCTGGCCCGCTGTCGGAGCCTGAGCAGCTCTGAGGGCACGAGGTCTGGGGGGTGACTCGGCAGAGCCGGTGCTCCTGGGCTGTCCGAGCTGGAGCGGGGCCGTGGCCCTGACGCAGCCCTCTCCTCCCTCTGGCTGGCCCAGACCCGAGCGTGTTGAGCCACGTCCTGGAGGGCCACGGGGACGCAGTGTGGGGCCTGGCCTTCAGTCCCGCCTCCCAGCGCCTGGCCTCCTGCTCTGCCGATGGCACCGTCCGCATCTGGGACCCCAGCAGCAGCAGCCCGACCTGCCTCTGCACCTTCTCCACAGCCAGCGGTGAGGGGTGGGGTACAGGGCTGTTGGGGGCCGTGACACCTGGGGTGGAGGCCCCGGGAGGAGGGTGACTCCTGACAGGGGCCCAGGCTTCCCGCCACAGGGCAGGAGCGGGGCTGTTGGCAGCCTTCTGTCCCCTCCGCCTTCAGATCACGGGACCCCCACCTCAGTGGCCTTCACCAGCACCGAGCCTGCCCACATCGTGGCCTCCTTCCGTTCTGGCGACACCGTCCTGTATGACCTGGAGGCTGGCAGTGCCCTCCTCACGCTGGACTCCCGGGGGAACAGCGGTAAGGGGGAGCCCAGGGCCAGGGGCTGAGGTCTGAATGCTTCCAGGGCCCCAGTTTCTCCTGGGACTTCTTTCTCCTGTTGCCCAGTCAGTGGATGGTGGTTACTCTGCCCTCTCCAGGGCTCCGAGCAGGACAGAGATCGAGTCCCAGTCACTGTGCCCTTATGGACAGCTCCGGAGGGCTGGGGGAGAGACATCCCCGGGGACTCTCCTGTGGGCCGCCTGGTGGAAGCACCGCCTTCACGGTCGTCACCCCTCCTGCTCGCCCCAGGGCCACGCAGTGTCCACAGCACAGATGGAGAAGCCCTGGGCCTGGGAGGGAGCGGCCAGGGCGCCTAGCCCTCTTGACGTCTCGGCAGAGGACGGGGATGGGATGGCGGTTCCCCTCTCACCTTTGTCCCTTCTGGTCTTCCTGATTTTCTCCCCCTTGATTTCTGCTCTTTCTCCTTTTCAGGCCCAACCCAGATCAACCAGGTGGTGAGTCACCCCAGCCAGCCCCTCACAATCACCGCCCATGACGACAGAGGCATCCGTTTCCTGGACAACCGCACAGGTGAGGCCCAGCCTCCCCAGGCCCCGCTCACCTGTGCTGGTGGGGGGCAGGGGTCAGCCCGGCTCAGATGGAGACCTCCCAGGGTCCACCTTGGAGGCTGTGTCCCCGCTAACCCCTGCACCTTTCCAGGCTGGGCGCAGAGTGGAAAAGTAACCTGTCGCCCACCCTCTCTCCCTGCAGGGAAATTGGTGCACTCCATGGTCGCCCACCTGGACGCGGTCACCTGCCTCGCCGTGGACCCCAACGGCGTCTTCCTGATGTCAGGAAGTAAGCTGGGAGCCTCCTGGCCCCTCAGGAGTGAGGGCGCGTGCCCTTCCCTGCAGGAGGGGGAGAGGAGTGCTTGGGGGCTCTCTGAGGCTGGGATGCTGGTGGGAGTGCTGTCCGAGCAGGGGTCAGGAGCCCCTCTGTGGCTGGTTAGAGTGGTCACGGGGGTGGGGACAACACAGGAGCCACAGTAGGTGTGCTCCCACATGGCCCCGTTGCATTTGAATGATGTTGGTACTGCAGCCCCCACTGCACACACGTGGAAACTGGGCCTAGAGAAGTCGCTTCACTTGGTCACAGCCCAGCGGGTTGTAGGAATTGACGTTCAGGCCTGTCTGACTCTCAGTCCCCACAAGACGTGTTAGCAGTTAGGGCACCTGCCGTTTGTGGATAAAGACGCCAAGCCCAGTGACCGCAGGGCTGCTCCTCTATGGCATGGCTGGGACTCGGGCAGATGGAGAAGGGGCTGAAACTCCCCAGGGGGGTGAAGGGGGTGTGCTGGCCTGACCAGAGCCCACCCTGCGCCGGGATGTCAGCAAATGAGTGCACACACAAAGGCACGAGCCATGGTGGGTGGCAGAGGGCGGGGTGGCCAGGACCGTTCAGCTGTCTCCAAGACGGCCGGGTTTAGGAGGCGGTTCCGGGCAGGGAGCTGGGGGACCCAGAGCTGCTGGGCGACGGCCTGTCCTGCTCCTGCACCCGCACAGGCCATGACTGCTCGCTGCGTCTGTGGAGCCTGGACAACAAGACGTGCGTTCAGGAGATCACGGCCCACCGCAAGAAGCATGAGGAGGCCATCCACGCGGTTGCCTGCCACCCCAGCAAGGCCCTCATCGCCAGCGCGGGCGCCGACGCCCTGGCCAAGGTCTTCGTATGATGCCCACCTGGCCCCCCAGCCCAGGCCGCCACGCTGGCTGGGGGGCGGGGCCGGGCAGTGGCACTGAGGTGAGGGGATGGAGGGATGGAGGCTTGGGTTGGGAGGGCAGAAGCCCCCGGCACCCTCACTCCCGCCTGGCATTTCCGGAGGGTGCCAAATCCCAATTCCCTAGCTGGGATGCCCTGCGAGAATTACCAGGGTCGCCCCCAGGCGTTGAGAGGAGGGGCCGGAGCTGCCTGACCTCTGGCACCCTGGAGATCGTGGTCCAGCCTCCCCTCCCCTCTGTCTCCCACAGGTGACTCCCAGCCTCGGTCTGGAGGCCCCGAGGCCTGGCTGCCTCCTGCCTGCCTTGGGGCCTGGTGGTGCTATCGGCCCTCTCCCCAGGAGGCCCTTCCCACGGCCTCCCACCGGGCGCGGCCTCCTTCAGGAATCGCTCTCCAGCATGGTCTCTGGGAGTTTTCCCTTCACCCTGACACCCACGCCAGGTCTCTGAGCCTCCTTCTCGGGAGCCGCACATTCCAGGGCTGGGTGTCTGTGGGGCTCAACTTTTCCAAGATGCCAGAAGGTGCCGGGTTCTCTTTTGGAACCCCTGACCGCTCCTCTCCACCTCCCTGGCCCCAGGTGGGAGCCGAGCGTGAGGCCCCCCTATGCCCCTGCTCTGGGTCTGCTGGGGCCCTGGAGCCAGCTGCAGGCCGGATCGTCCTCCCTGCGGGGGCCTCTTCCCCCCGCCACCAGCGTGCCCAGTAATCCCCCTCCCCTCCAGTTCCCTCCGCACAGCTTTCCAGACACTACCCAGCGCCGCCAGGGCCAGTAACTGCCTGGGGAGCAGGTGATGCCCTCGGGGGAGCGCCCGACCCTACCTCCCCCAACACTCCTCCAAGGGCAGCCCCCCAAACCCCCATGGGGTCACCCATGGGGGGAGAGATAGCCTTCTCTTGCCCCTCCGCAGGGCATGGAGGGTGGAGTGGGGTCCCCTGGGCCCCCCGTAACTCCCTGTATATCTGTATAAATAAATGGGATTTTAATGGAGCCCCCTTCCCCCATGTTGTTATCACTGTGTGATAGTCTGTCCGTTTCCACTCCTGACCCTTCACTCTCTTCCTCTATTTATTTCACTCTGTTTTGGGTTCCACCCTGTGCCCCCAGGCCCCCCTCCCAGGTTCCTGTTTATAAGCCCCATCCCCTCTGCCCTGACTTGTACGTGAAACTTGTCTCAATAAACCCTTTGGAGTAAGATGGGTGGCAGTGCTGAGTGTTGAGGGGACTGGGGACTTTCGGGGAGGAGTCACCGGCTCTGCCACGGGTGGGTGGAGCTTGGAGAGAGGAGATAGGATGGGTTGGGGTTTTGTGGTAGGGTTGGAGGGGCAGAGCTTGGGCGGGGTGTGGGTGGAGGGACGGAAGTGGGGGCACAGGACCGAATCTCCCCGTGCCCCTCCTTTCGGTCCCTAAGCGCTCTCTCCCCAGGGGCTGCAGTAGCAGCCTGGGGGCAGAGCCCTGACTGGCCGATGATAGACAGGACAGTTCAGCTCAAGACTCTTCATCCCCCGCCTGCCCCCAGCATGCCTGACCCAGAGTACTGAACACCCCTCTTCCCTCCCTGCCTGCATGGAGTGTAGGGCCTGCCCGCTCAGAACACCACCACGCTGCTGGGATTCCTCTCCTTTCTCGAGGTGGCCGAATCACTGGCTGGTTGTTCGCTCAGTGGGAGCCAGACCCTGTGCTTAGCTCTTCAGGTGCCATTGTGCTGGGTTCTCACAACCTCAAAGAGTGAGGACAGACCATGACACATGTTACAGAGGATAAGAGATGGAGGCCGGGGCTCGAGGCAGCCCAGCAGGTTGTTCAGGGCCCAGCAGGTCATCAGAATTTGTATCCAGTCCCTGGGGACCCCCTCTGCTTGCTTGGAGGCCTCCACCCCTACCAGCCAGAAGTCCTTGGGCCAATCCCAGTACCTCTCTGGACCTCAGCATCCCCAGAAAAGAGAGCTAGACAGTAATGCCCACCTCCTGGCTTATCAAGGGCTGCACCCCAATGCCCAGAACAGGGCCTACCTCCTGTCAGGGCCCCGTGAACACTTAAGGAAGGATGAAGGCCTGAGAAGTACACACTCCTGTTAGGACTTCACGGTGGCAGTCGCCCGCCTGTCAGGACAGGGCGCAGGTGGGCAGAGGCCATCAGGTGAGGCTGACAGGAGCCCAGCTTCGGGCGCCATGTGGCTTCATCCCCCATCCCCCCCCCCCCCCCCAATCCCTCTAGGCTCCGTGCTGCTTCCCCAGGTGGTGGTTTAGGTTTTCGCCCCAGCCTCAGACTTCCTTCCCCAGCCCCAGCCAGCCCCCGGATGTGGTGGCAGATTCGCTACTGTACCGACCTCAGCTGCCCCCCAACAGCCCTCTTAGGAGCAGGGGGCTCGTTTTGAGGTCCTCATCCCCCACCCCGTCCTGCTGGTTGGCAGCCCAGATATAGTGGCCCATCTCAACCTGGATGCCTCTGGGGCTCAGCCAGGCCTTGGCCTCTCGATGAAGCCCATGGGCGGTAGTTACCGCTGGATGATCTTGGCCAAGTCACTCTGCCTCTCTGAGGGTTCAGCTTCCTGTATGTAAACTAAATGGTAGCCACCCTTATTATTAGCTGGGGAGGAGAAATCAAGTCCAAATGGCTCCTTGAAGGGGTGTTTTATGACAGGCCTGGCACATTCTAGGGCCTCAATTCATACTTGCTGAATGACTGAGCAAACCCACCCACAGCACCCGAGTGTCAGCACATTAGAGTCACAGCCAGCAGGACTGAGCTTCTGCTGTGTTTTAGGCAACACTTACACCGTCTCATTAATCCCCACAAAGACCCTCTGGGGTCAGGCCAATTGCTGTCCCATCTGAGAGATAAGAGAAACAGCCTCAGAGTGCAGAAGTCACCAACCTAAAGTTACCCAGAGAGAGACACGTGCACACCTCCCCCGGAGAACAATGTGCTTTCCGTCTGTGAGGTGGTGAGGATGTGTGGTCCTCCCTGGTTGCTATGGTTCTTCCAGGCGCCCCTAGGCTTTTATTTGGCTCTTCACCCTTCTAAAGACTGGGGCAGAGTGGGAAGCTGACTACAGGAGGAAGGAAACTACACCCCTTCTCCACCGGCCCTGTGCCTGACTCTACCGGCACAGGGTGCACCAGCCCTGACACTCCCCCGTCTGTTCGTGGCACTTTGGCCAAAGTCGTTGGAGCAAGACCCGAGGCAAGGATCTCTGCCCATCTGGAGGCCTCGGTCTTCCCACCTGTGGAATGGGCTGGGGCGTGTCGCGGGGGAGGACGAGGTGACGCTCTGGGAAGAGGCAGGCTCCGGAGAGCGGGCCGGACCTGACACGGTCTCCCACCCTTTCCCTTGCGGTGGGCGCCGGATGCAGGCCAGGCGAGATGGCGCCCTTACTTAAAGGGCCAGCCGCCTCCTCAGCCCCGGCCTCGCGACCTGTGGTGGGGGTGAGGGTGGCTTGCTCCTCCCTTACCAGCTGAGGGAAAAGTCAACTTTCCAGACATGGGTTTGTTGGTGGGAGGAATCGGTCTCTCCTCTCAGTCCTGCATCTCCCACCCCAGGTTCCCAGGCCTGGGCGGGGGAGGTGTTACCCCCAACTTGGAGGCGCGCTGAGCCCGCCCTCCTCTTCCGCCCCCAGGCTCTCATCAGGTTCCACCCTCTCTGACGTCACCAAGGTCGGTGCCGATTGGCCGACTGAACTGTCACTCTGAACACTTCCTCCTGGGCCGCCGCCGCGGAGTTAAACTTTGGAGGGGGAAAAAGAGCCACGGGCTCCCTGCGCTGGGTGACTTTCCCTTCCCTCCCACCCCCCGCCACCCCACTGCCGATGGTTACACCGCCTTCCCCGCGGGCCTCGACCGAATTTTTCTCCAACTTCCGAGACCCGTGAGATTCCCTCCTTAGCACCCCGGCCCTCGGGATCCCTCTGCCCATCCCCGGGCCCGCCATCGGATCCCTGGGATCCATTCGATCCCCGACTCAGAGGCTCCTGCTCTCCACCCTCAAGGTCTGGAGAATCCCTCTGGCCCCCTTCTTAAATGGATTCTCTTCCTAGAGCCACTGACTTCTCGACTCCACCTGCTCCCTTTCCAATCCCTTCTCTCTCCACGGATCCTTTGGATCCTGGGCTGTTCTGATCGCTGTGACCCGGACCTACTAGATTTTCTTCTTTGATTTCTTGGTATCTCCCAATTGCTGCCCCCCCTCCCCAAAACCACTAGATTTCTCCTTTCTGATCATCTGTGATCCTTTAATTCCCCGGGTGGGCGTCTGATCCACTAGATTCCTTTTCTCTAACTTCCCAGGATCCCACCATCCTCGAGTTCCCGCAACCTGTCAGGCAGTGTTATCTTCTTGGATCCCCGGGATCCCTGCTTGTAAGATCCCAGGTTTACAGTGACCCAAGCCTCCCTGCTCAGGCTTCTCCAGCCGGATCCCGGGGTGGGCGCCGGGCGGCCGACCCCGGGCCTCCCCTATGGCCGCCGCCCCCTCCCATCCCGCCGGGCTCCCGGGTTCTCCCGGGCCGGGGTCACCTTCGCCCTCCGGCGGCTTGGAACTGCAGTCGCCGCCACCGCTGCTGCCCCAGGTCCCGGCCCCGGGCTCGGGGGTCTCCTTCCACATCCAGATCGGGCTGACCCGCGAGTTCGTGCTGTTGCCCGCCGCCTCTGAGCTGGCCCACGTGAAGCAGCTGGCTTGCTCCATCGTCGACCAGAAGGTGAGCACACAGGTTTCCCATGCCCCCACCCCCCGCCCCAGCTTTAGGAGAGGTCTAGGGGGTGGGGGGTGGGTGCTGGCAGAAGTGGTTTCGAGCCCACTATAAGGAAGAGGGAGAGAAGTGGACTAAGCCTTGGGCTGCTGAGGGGTGGGGGTGCAGCATTGGCCCCCCAGTTGCCTCCTCACCCCACTACCCCTTTGAGAGAGGCCTGGTCCAGGGTGGGGTGCCCCAGAGGCCTCCCCGAAATTGCATGTCCCTGCATGTTTTTGTTTGCTGCAGACAGCAGGGAGGAAGGGAGGGGCCGGCCAGGTGTAGGAGCCGAGAAGGAGCAGGCGGGAGCCCCAGATGTGGGAGACCTCTCTGCCTGGGCCCACCCCAGCCTCTGACTTGGTGGAAACAGTAGAAATTGAAGCCGGGTCGGCCTGGGCGATCGGGTGACATGTGTGGGTGTGGGTGCGCACCCGGGACTAACTGCCAGGGGCAAGTGAGGTCTCAGAGACCAATCTCTGCCCTCCCCCAGGCCGGACATGTGTGTGGAGGGGCAGGCGCACCTCTTCGAAATCCCCAGAGGTTCTGAGGTCTCTGTCCCCGCTCCTGATCGGTGTCCCCACCCTTCAGCTCTGAGGCTGGCCTGTCAACACGAGCCTTCCCCACTCCATCCCACTCTTTGCTTTGGACATCATGGTCACTGGGGTTGGGGCCTGGGGAATCTTGTCAAGGGGAAAATCAGGTGGGACACAATGCTTGAATTCGAGAATGCTAAAAGTTAGAATAGTGGGCTACTCTACTGTTGGAATTTTGAACTTTAAAAATGTTAGAATTCTACATTGTTGGAATATGCAACTGCTAGGTAACTGACTCCTCTGGTATTGAAGTGTTCAAACATTAGACCCCGAGGTGGTTGAAATACTAAAACATTAAAATGTTGGAATATTCGATTCCCCTGTTGTTAGAATCCTAGAGCATTAAAATGTAGAATTTTGGTACGATGGGTTGTTGAAATCCTTTTAGGCTAAGATATTCAAATATTAGAATTCTAGTTTGGCAGATCCCTACAACATTAAAATATTAGTCTACTGCTAATCTAGGTAGTTAAAAGTCTAAACTTTATAATAATTCGTTGGAATCTAGGAATGAATCCTATCATCCCCAAATATTCAAATTCTAGAATCTTCTTAGACTCCTGGGAATGGATTCTCTGGGCTTCAGAGAAAACACGAGGAACCTGGCCAACTCTCCCATTTTACAGACAAGGAAACTTAGAGAAAGCCCCCGGGGGCAGTCAGGACTTGGAGTCCTGGCACCTGGGGACCCTCTCCCAGCAGCAAGAACAGATGAATTTCCTTTGCCACCAACCCCCTTCCCCTCAACCAGCTCCCACACCCAACTCAGCCTGCTCCTTGGGGAGTCAGGCTGAGGGGAGAGCAGTTGTTCCCTAGGTGAGATTCTTTATCTGCTCAAGTCCTCAGGCTACCCCCTCAGTCCTCACCCCAGTTTTCTTTTCTGCCCTCCCAGTCCAGGTGTATGTAGTAGGGCCCCTTTCCTTCCTTCCAGCAGCTCCACCTGGGTGGTTTCACTTTCTGTTCTACAGGTTTCATTTCCTGCCCCCCCTCCCTAAGCTGGGAACCGGGGCACCTGGGTTCTTGGGGCTTTGGGTGGGGGCACCCTGCCTATCTCCAACTCCTTGGAGCCCTAGACTTTCTGCACCACCACCACCCCCCACGCCACCCCACCACCCCCAACCAAGAGTCTTAAATCTCCTCCTTCCAGATTGCCCAGCCCCAGTGCTGGGCGTGGAGCCAGGTAACAGGGACAATAGATTCAGGAAGGAAACTGGTGGTTGGGGGACAAGGAGGGGGGAAGTGGGGGGCTGCGGGAGCAGGAGGTGGTGTGGAGATAAGGGAAGGGGTGCTCACTCAGCCCTGTCCCTCTCACTTCCAGAAGATTTAGGTCCCCAAGATCCCAGAGCCAGTCTCCCTCCCCACCTCTGGCAGGCGGCTCTCGCTCAGCACACCTGGGTCTCTGGCACCCTGCCCGGCTCAGCTCGAGCTGGGTTTGGGAGGGTACAGGCAGGAAGCAAGGGGCTGCGGGGTCTCTTGAGTTTCCGGGGGAAACAGCCGGCCCTGCCCTGGGAAGGTTCCAGACCGCTGCTCTGAGCTTTTCCATCACCACGTCCCTCTCCCGCCCCTCAGTTCCCCGAGTGTGGCTTCTACGGCCTTTACGACAAGATCCTGCTCTTCAAACATGACCCCACGTCGGCCAACCTCCTGCAGTTGGTTCGCTCCGCCGGAGACATCCAGGAGGGCGACCTGGTGGAGGTGGTACTGTCGGGTGAGAGGCCGAGGCCCGCCTAGGGGCGGAGCCTCGAGCGGGGGGCGGGGACATCGGTAGGAGGCGGGGCGGGGTAGGCCGAGACTCTTAGTTCTCCAAGTTAGGGACCCGCGGTTCTAAGCGCTGGCTGCAAATTAGGAGCTCCGCAGCAGCTCTTAAAAACTCCCTCTTCCCGGAATGAGTAGATGTGGTCCCTGCACACCGTGGAATTCGCCCCGCACTGAACGTAAATGAGCCAGAGCAACCTTGATGGATCTCACACACCTTGCTTAAGGGACAGAAGCTAAGCTAGGCATTGAATCATGGCATTTACGAAGCACAAAGACATTTACGCTATTTTGGCAGAAGCCAGGAGAGTGGGTGCCTCTGAGGAAGCTGCAGTGGGCGGGGTGGGGGGGGGGCGGTCTCAGTGGTTGAAACTTCCATTTATCCATCAGGATGCTGGTGACATGGCGTAAACAGTTTGACGTTTCATTGAGCTATGCGTTTCTGATTTGTCCCTTTCTAGACCTACGCGTCACCTTGATATAAAGTTCAGAATGTTTTGCTGTCTGTGTCTCCTCTCGATGACATGCTTAATTCAATCAGATTCTGCAGCGGGAGATGAAACCCGGGCACCTGGATTTTCAGCCAGAATCTAGCCCACCCACTGGCCATTCTCATTTGATAGATGTGCAAGCTCTCAGCACTTAGAGGAATTTTAGCCCTTGGTTCTTCCAGAAAGGCTGAGGTGGGTGGGAGGTACCTTCCTTACTCAGGTTGTGTGTCCTCCCTTGCCTCCAACCCCACCCTGAGTGCTCCAATGCTCAGTAAAATTTGCTGGATGGATGGATGACAATTAGAAGTTTGGATTTACCTCCCTCCTAGAGTCTCACAACTCTTGGATGTTTATCTTCATCCTGATCTCTCCCTAAACCCTAGTCTTGTTCATGTAGCTGTCTTCCTGATGCTTTTACCGGGTGCCTCCAGGCACCTCAGATATAGCCTGTCAAGACAGAAATCTTGATTTTGCCTTCTTTTTTTTTTTTGTCACACCGCTGGGCATATGGGATCTTAGTTCCCCCACCAATGATTGGACCCATGCCCTCTGCAGTGGAAGTGCAGTGTCTTAACCACTGGACCACCAGGGAAGACCCCCGCCCTTCTAACCCTTCTCTTCCTACAATCTTCTCCAGCTTGGTGAAAGATATCAGCATTCACCCAGGTGCTCAAGCCCCAAACCTTGGGTCATCCCTGACTCTTTTTCTCGAAACCCTTTACTTGGTCCATCATCGGACCTACTGATCTCAGCCTTAGTTTACATCCTAAAGCTATTTCTTATTCTCTCCATGGATCCAAGCCGCCATCACCTCATGCCTAGATTACTGCAGTAACACCTAAGTCAGCTCATGACATTCCACCATTCAGAATCCTCCCATGGCTCCCCAGTACCCTTGGAAGAAAAAAATGCAAACTCCTCAATGTGGTCTCAAGGCTGTGCATGCCCTGGCCCCTGCCAATTCCCTGAATTCATCTCTTAACACTGTCCTTCTTACTTTCTTTGGTCCAACCATCTTGTCTGCCTTCTGTCCCATGAAGAAACCAGGCTCCCTCCCACCTCAGGGCCTTTGCACTTGCTTTTTTGTTTCTGGTTTTGGCTTTTGATGTTTTTGTTTTTTAACACATCTTTACCTATTTGGCTGCGCCAGGTCTTAGTTTTGGCTTGTGGGATCTAGTTCCCTGACCAGGGATCAAACCTGGGCCTCCTGCATTGGGAGTGCAGAATCTTAGCCACTGAATCACCAGGAAGTCCCTATTCTTTTCTTTTTTAGTGTTTCTTGTCTCTTTCCTCAAAAGAATGTCAGCTCTCTGAGAGTGGGGTGAAAAATCTCTCTTGTTCAGAGCTTTATCCTGAGTGTGTAAACAGTGCTTGGCACATAGAACACAGTCCCTTTTCCACTGCATAATATAAGAAAAGTAACTTAATGATAGAAAAAATTTGGGTGGGGGTAGGGAGCCCAACAAGATTTAGTCCAAAAACAAAACTTTTAAAATAATAGCTAACATATTATTGAGCATTTTCTCTGTGTCAGGTACTATTTTAAGAGTTTTCCAGGACTTCCCTGGCAGTCCAGTTTTTAGGACCCCAAGCTCACTGCCAAGGGCCAAGGTTTAATCCCTGGTCTGGGAATTAAAATCCCATCATCAATGTGGTAAGGTGCAAACAAAACAAAACAAAACAGAGCTTTCCATATATTCATTTAACCCATTAAAAAGAACTGTAAGCAGATACTATTAAGATACTGGGCACGGAGACGTCCCTGGTGGTCCAGTGGCCAAGACTCTGTGCTCCCAATGCAGGGAGCCCGGGTTCGATCTCTGGTTGGGGAACTAGATCCCATATCCCACAGCTAAGATCCAGTGCAGCCAAATAAATAAAATACTTTAAAAAAAGAAAGAAAGAAAAAAGATACTGGGCCTGTTCTTTGCTAGATTTCTGCGTGGCCCAGACCCTTACCTTTTTCAGGCCTATATCTTCATGTCATCTCCTCAAGAAAGCCTTCCCTGACTACCTATTTTATTTTGGCTGTGTAGCACAGCTTTTGAGGATCTTAGTTCCCCAACCAAGGATTGATCTCCAGCCCCAGGCAGTGAAAGAACCAAGTCCTAACCACTGGACTACCAGGGACTTCCCCTGACCACCTATTTAAAATGGTACCTCTTGCATCTTCCCTATCTAACCTCTTTGCTTAATTTTTCTCCCACGCATTTACTGACTTCTCAGTTAGTGTATATTTTATTGCTTAAAAATTTCAGAAGCAGTATGTATACTGGGTCAGGAAGATCCCCTGGAGAAGGGAATGGCAACCCACTCTAGTATTCTTGCCTGGAGAATCCCATGGACAGAGGAGCCTGGCAGGCTATGGTCCATGGGCTCGCAAAGAGTCGGACACAACTAGCAACTAACACTCTCATGTACAGGGTTAAAAGCATGAACTCTAGAGCCACCCTGGCCTGGATTTGAATTTGAGTTCTGTACCTTGCTAGCTGTGTGACCTTGGGCAGATTGCTTCACCTATCTGTGCTGTAGTCTTTTCATCTAGAAAATAGGGATAATCATGTACCTCAGTGGGCTCTTGAGAAGGCTAAATTTGTTAATATTATAAAGTACTCAGCACAGTGTGGCTCAGTGGCTGAGTGGTAAAGAACCCACCTGCCAATGCAGGAGACACAGGTGTGATCCCTGGATCAAGAAGATCCCCTGGAGAAGGAAATGGCAGCCCACTCTAGTATTCTTGCCTGGGAAATCCCATGGTGGGCTACAGACTCCACAAAAGACTTGGACACAACTTAGCAACTAAACAGCAACAACTCAGCATAGCGCCTGGCACAGAGTAACTGCTAGATTGGGAGATTGTTAAATGAGAGTATTTCTCTTATTTATTTTGTCAGTCTCCCTTACTAGAGGCCAGGCAGAGATTTTGTCTGTGTTGTTCTATGTAGTGTCCCCAACCCCTGGAACAATATCCAGAAACTATTTGTTGAATTTCCATTCTACAGATGAGAAAAGTAAGAGACATAGGTATTTTCTTTTGTTTTGTCTTTCTCTCTCTCTCTCTCTTTTTTTTTTACACTTCCCAGATCAAGTAGATCCGAAACTCTGAGGGTGGGACCCAAGCATTTGTATTTTTTTTTGTTAAACATTTTAAAATTGTGATGAAATATACATAACATAAAACTACCATTTTAACCATTTAAAAAGTCCAGTGTTTAGCAGTGTTAATCACATTCACATTGTTATGCAATCAACCTCCAAACCTGCTTTCATATTGCAAAACTGGAACTCTGCACCCATTAAACAACTCCCTATTCCCCCTCCCCTCAGCTCCTGGCATAGGTACATAGGTGTTCTGGCCAGTGGTGGAGCTGGGATTTGAACCCAGGTCGAATGTAGGATGCGAGTAAATGATTGAAGGAGAGATCAAACCTTGCAGCTGGGAGGACTGGCAGAAACCTGGGAACGCGGGGGCTGAAATGGCCACCGCTGGTCGCGGCTCAACCATGCGCCCCTCCCTGCTGCCTGCAGCTTCGGCCACCTTCGAGGACTTCCAGATACGCCCGCATGCCCTTACCGTTCATTCGTACCGAGCGCCTGCCTTCTGCGACCACTGCGGGGAAATGCTCTTCGGCCTAGTTCGCCAGGGCCTCAAGTGTGATGGTGAGAGACCGAGGGGGCTGGAGGCGGGGCCAAGAGGAAAGGGCGTGGGCGTGAGGGCGGGGCCGGGGTGGAGCTCAGGCCTGGAGGTGGGGCCTAAGAGGGGGGCTCGGAAGGCGAGGTGAGCGCCCGGAGTCAGGGCTTGGGGGGGAACTGGAGGTGGGGGCAGGAGGCGGGGCCTGGGTGGGGGCGGGGTCTGGGTGGGACTAGGTTTGGGGGTGGGGGGTGGGGACTGGGAGGTGGAGCTCCCAGACAGATGCTTTGGGGCAGAAGAGGGGTGATGGAGAAGAGAGCGGAACCGTACCAGTCGGGCACCAATGCGATAAACAGAGCCCGTAGGGAGCATATATTAAGGTATTTTTTGGAGGGAATTGGCTTCCAGGATTGTGTGCGCTGGCAACACTGAAATCCATGTGGTGGGTCGTCAGGAAGGGCATGCTGGAACTCTCAGGCAAGAGCTGAAACGTCTCTCCACCTGGGAAATCTCAGGTTGCTCTTTAAACCTTTCAACTGACTGAAACCGGCCCACCCAGATTAACTAGGATGATTTCCCTCACTTAAAGTCAGCTGATTGTGGACTTGAATCACATCGCCAAATACCTTCGCAGTAGCACGCAGATTAATAACTGGGGATGTGACACATAGAGCTGACCATCAACGTCCACCCCGTGGCAACTTGGCACTTCCTTCTAGGGCTGTCCTAACAAAAGATCAAAGGCTGGGTGGTGTAAACAATGGAAATTTATTTTCTCTTGGTTCTGGAGGCTGGAAGGTCCAAGATCTGGGTTCTGACAAGATATGGTTCCTGGTGAGGGCTGTCTTCCTAGCTTGCCGATGGCCACCATCTCATTCTGTGCTCACATAGCACGTGGGGAGAGGGCGATTTTTCATGTCTCTTCTCTTTATAAGGATCCCAGTCCCCCTGATCAGGGCCCCATCCTTAGGGCCTCGCTTAAACTTAATTCCTTCCTTAAAGGCCCTATCTCCAAATACAGTCACATTGACAATTAGGGCTTCAATAGACGAATCTGGGGAGAACACAAGCATTCAGTCCATAACAAGCACCCTTAGGCATCTCCTTAAGTCATACTTAAAAAAAAATAAAGGAACACAGTGTGTCCTTTGAGACAAGTTGTCTTAAGGTTAAGCCCAAGAGTTGGGGTCCACAGGTTCACTGTTTCTGTCTTTGATGCTTCTGATCAGGAACGTTGAGATCATGCCTACCCTGAAGATAAGGGCGGCACTGCATGCCTTAGCTGGGCTCTATACACAGCAAATGAGGACCATCCCTTCTAAGATGACGATCGCACCGCCGTTGTTTATTCAGTGTGACCCACTGTTAGAGGGTATTCTCAGATGTCCCATTGTCTAAGGATCTCCGGCTTTGTGGCTGTCAGGCTCATATAGAGATCTGGAGTCCCTGATACCCTATGTTTCAGATGGCCCACGGTACTGGTGAGGACTCCTATCATGCATTCCTAAATATGGGACTTCCTTAGTGGTTCAGCGGTGAAGAATCTGCCTGCAATGCAGGCAGGAAGCGCAGGTTGAATCCCCAGGGTCAGAAAGATGCCCTGGAGGAGGAGGGCACTGCAACCCACATCTGTATTCTTGCCTGGAGAATCCCATGGACAGAGGAGCCTGGAGAGCCACAGTCTGCGTGTGTGCGTGAATGCTAAGTCACTTCAGTCATGTCCAACTCTCTGTGACCTGATGGACCTTAGCCCGCCAGGCTCCTCTATCCATGGGATTCTCCAGGCAAGAAGACTGGAGTGGGTTGCCATGCCCTCCTCCAGGGGATCTTCCCGACTCAGGAATCAAACCCATGTCTCCTGCGGCTCCTGCATTGCAGGCAGATTCTTTACCGCTGAGCCACCAGGGACGCCCGGGCTACAGTCTATGGGGTCGCAAAGAGTCGCACATGACTGAAACTACTGAGCAACAACAGCAGCCCTAAATGTGCTCGTGGAGGACTTCCCTGGTGGGCCAGTGGTTAAGACTCCACTCTTCCACTGCAGGGGACACAGCTTCGACCCCTGGTCAGGGAACTAAGATCCTGCATGCTGCATGGCCAAAAACAACAACAAAAAACAAAGCATAATTAAATACACTCGTGGCATTATTTAAGGGCTCTAGAGATAACAGCTGTATTAGGCCTGCAAAAACCAATTTAGTGCATTGCTATCAATATTGCTATCGTCCATACATTGTATCCAACTCTTGATGTCTTGGTTTGCATAACCTTCATCATGGTGCATCCCTGGTGTCATTAAGTTCTAATGGCCACTGTCCAAGTGGACTTCATTGGCCCGGCGTCACAGATGATAGTCCAAGTACACATGGTCCCAGAAGAGGCCCAAATGCCTGTCCTTAATGCCAGTGACAACCTTTCTACAGGAGATTGACTCCACTTCGGTATTCGTGCTAGGAGTCAAAGATGAGTTTCTGAAATTCTGTGAAGCATGTGAGTGATTAAAGACTGAAACTGAGACATGGTTCCTGTGTGCGATTTGCCATCCTGGAACTCCTAGCAGTGCCAACAGCGGCCCTGAAGCTTGCATCTACAGTTGTGACATCATGCATTCGAGACTGCCTAGGAGGAGGAATTATGGAGCAGGAAAGTCTGTAACAGGCAGGCTGCCAGAAGACAGGTTTCATGAGGTGTTCCAAAAGAAGTTTCCAAAGGATGGAGGAACATTTTTTTTTTTTTTTAGTGTTTATTTAATTTGTTTGACTGTGCTGCATTTTAGTTGCAGCATTCCAACTGTTAGTTGGAGCTTGTGGGATCTATTTCCCTGACCAGGAATCGAACCCAGGCCCCTTGCATTGGAAAGCATGGAGTCTTAGCCAAGGGAGTCCCTGAAGGAAGATTCTTTGCTCCAGAGGGCAGTTTGTAGTCATCTGGAATTATCAGAGATGTATGGAGAAGCGTTCAGGAAGTCCAGTAGGAAATGACAAGCTGAGCCTGACTCTATCATGGTCAAGGATTAAAAATAGAAAAGAAAGAACAAAGGCACACTTCCACCTCATATGATACAACCATCCGGAGTGGGACTGAAAATGTGCTCTTTCCCCAGAAGGCAATGTCCTCGTGTGATAGTCCCTATTCTCCTTTGATATCCTGTAACTTAGATATCTGGACTCACCAGGTGGCTCAGTGGCAAAGAATCTGCCTGCCAATGAAGGAGACGCGGGTTTGATCCCTGGTTCTGGTAGATCCCTGGAGAAGGAAATGACAACCCACTCCAGTATTCTTGCCTGGAGAATCCCATGGACAGAGGAGCCTGGAGGTGCTACAGTCCATGGGGTGGTAAAAGAGTCAGACACGACTTAGGAACTGAACAACAACAACTTACATACCATGATATAAAGCTAGTTATTATTAAAATCTTATGTTAGAGGATAACGGGGTAGAGGAGGGAAGAAGAAAACATTTGGTATCCGCACATATTCATAACAAAGTAAGGAAGAAACAGTCCTAACTGTGACAATCCTCGGGGCTGCAACTAGCCACGTGGCTGTGGCTTCTTTGTCTTCCTTCTCCACTGCCTGGTCCATATTTCCCTCGCCCTCAGCCAACACCTCACCTGCCCAGGGTGGTGGCCCAAACCTTTCTTTCTTTCTTTCTTTTCTGGCTGCCCCACGCATCTTGGAGCTTATTTTCCCAACCAGGAATTGCACCGGCATCCTCAAGAGCGAAAGCACAGAGTCCTAACCACAGGACTGCCAGGGAATTCCCCAGACCTTTATTCCTGCAGTCTCTCAGCCCTTAGCAGTTCTGCCTGAATTGGGTTTTGTAGTTTTCCGTTGAAGTTAATTACACTAGGAAGAGGTATCTCGAGGGATCTGCTCTATTCCAGAGCTTCAGAAAAGGAGGAGGAAGGGGTGAGCGGAGCTTTAGAGCCGGGACCCGGTAGAGGCTCTGAATCTGACCGTCTGGCGCCCCCAACAGGCTGCGGACTGAATTACCACAAGCGTTGCGCCTTCAGCATCCCCAACAACTGCAGCGGGGCGCGCAAGAGACGCCTGTCGTCCACGTCTCTGGCCAGCGGCCACTCGGTGCGCCTGGGCACCTCTGAGTCCCTGCTCAGCATGACTGATGAGCTGGTGAGCGGCTGGGGGAATGGAGAGGGTGAGTGGCTGGAGGCTGAGGGGGATCCGGTGTGGGGGCAACTCACTGGAGTGTCCCTTCCACTCTTGACGTCTGATAGAGCCGTAGTACCACCGAGCTCATCCCTCGCCGCCCTCCCTCGTCCTCCTCTTCATCTTCTGCCTCGTCCTACACCGGTCGCCCCATCGAGCTGGATAAGATGCTGCTGTCCAAGGTCAAGGTGCCACACACCTTCCTCATCCACAGCTACACACGGCCCACCGTCTGCCAGGCTTGCAAGAAACTCCTCAAGGGCCTCTTTCGCCAGGGCCTGCAGTGCAAAGGTCAGCGAGGGCCCCCGGGGTGGGGGTGGGGGGTGGGCGGTGGGGGGCGGGACAGAGTCAGAATCCGCCCCCCCCCCCAACACACACACACACACACACACACACACACACACTCTTAACAGGCTTAGGATCTCAGCCGGGCTTGTGGCTGCAAACAAGAACCTCTGGCCTGTTCTTTAGAAGCACAGGGTCTCAGAAGGGAGTGCCCTGAATCCTGGTATTCTAGAACATTTGGAATTCTGGAATCCTAGAACCTCAGTCCTTAGAAACTTGTAATCCTAGCGCCTGAGAAATCTATATTCATATGACTCTTAGCATGGAATTCTAAAACCATAGAGCTTGAGAATTCTCAAATCACAGAATTGTAGAAACATACGTTTCAAGACTTCTGGATCATAGGATTCAACAGAATGAATCACAGAACTTTAGAAATATTAAAACTCTCAAATTATAGATTCTCAGGTGTTCATTGTTTGTTTCATACCTTATTCAAGACTCCACATTGTACTTAATTGCATTGAGCAATTACAGCTGCATGCAACAAATTTGGGTAAATTATCTTTTCATACCTATTCTATGACAAATATTTTCTGTCCTTGTTATAGTTTCTTAGATACACCCATCATTTAAAAGTGGGCATTTAATTTCCAAATACATGGGATTTTTAAAGTAAAAAAAAAAAAAGATTCTCAGAATGTTAGAACTTTAAAACTATAGGAAGTGAGAATGATAGAAACCTAGAAACAACACATTTGAGTCTGAAAAGTCTAAAACCATATAGCCTTGGAGGCATCACATTCCAGAGTCCTAGAAATCTAGGATCCCAGAACTTTGAATGATCAAATTCTGGAATACCAGAACTCTAGATCCATAAAAAGTTAGAGCCATCCAATTCTAGGATTCAGAACAAGCAAATTCTAGCATCTTAGATGTTTGGAGCTAAAGAACTATAGAAACATTAAGTTCTACATTCCTGGATGTACAGAATCCTAAAAATTTTGACACTATCAGATTCTAGAGGCTTAGAGTCTAGAATCACAGAACTGTAGAGTCACCAAATTTAGACTCTATGAGTCCTATGACTGTCAAGCCGTGGACACTTCATCTGGCCCTCTTCCATTTAATCGAGCCACTCCATATTTGAGGACTTTGACTCAAAGGCAGGATGACCAGAGTAGGATCAGTTAGCTTTCCTGCCCCCAAAAGCAAGAACAGACTCTTTCGAGACTGGGGGCTAGGGATCAAGGGTCAACCCTTAGAGGTGACCTCTCTTCTCCCCCTCCCCCTCTCCACATTCCTTGTCCTCCTACCACCAGACTGCAAGTTCAACTGTCACAAACGTTGCGCCACCCGTGTCCCTAACGACTGTCTGGGGGAGGCACTCATCAATGGAGGTAAGAAGCTAGGGGTGCTGAGTGGGAAAAGGTAACAGGACTGGGTGGAGGCCCCTCTGATTCCCCTGTCCCCCCAGATGTGCCCATGGAGGAGGCCACTGATTTCAGCGAGGCTGACAAGAGCTCCCTCACGGATGAGCCAGATGACTCTGGTTTCATCCCTGGCTCCCACTCGGAAAATGCTCTCCATGCCAGCGAGGAGGAGGAAGGAGAGGGGGGCAAATCTGAGAGGTACCCAGGGCCCCATCCAGCGAAGGCCCTTCCCCATCCCTACCGTGGGTTGATTTCACCCTGTACTTTTACATTTCCCAGTTTCCTGAGACCTGTTGCAGAAGTAGCAAGCAACCTGGAGTGGCTGGAGCAGGGAGAATGAGGGGAAAAGGATGGGAAGTGAGGCTGGGGTGGGGGGGCGGTATTGAGATCACAGTGGTCACCCTGAGTTTCCTCCTAGTGCCACCGGCCCTGGCCGCCTGGAACCTCAGAATCCCTTTCTCCCAGGTCTTTCCAGGTCTTTCCTAGCATTAACAGAGTGATAAGCTATCAGAATTGGACCTTGAAGCACTTGAGAAGAGAGGGCTATTGGGAGAGGCAGCCTATTTCACAGATGAGGAAATTGAGTCTCAGAGAGGCAAAGAGAAGTGGCCACAGGCAGTCCAGTCCAGGTTCTCGCACAGGGATCAAGAAATTATTGGCAAAAAAAAAGAAAGAGAGAGATTGTTGGCTCTGGATTTGCACAAGTCACTTAATTTTTCTCTGCCTTCATTTCCTCACTGTAATAATAGTGTGTGCACAGCGGCACAGAGAGGTTGAGTCACTTGCTCGGTGTCACACAACTGGCTCCACAATCAGTGGGTTCAGTACTAATGACCACTTATTGGGAGCCCACCATGTGCCAAACACTCTGCCAAGCTCCTAAGAAGGGCTTCACTTCTCACAACAACCCCTTTGGGTGGAGAAACTGAGGCACGAAGCGATTAGTTCTTGCCAGGCAGCCTGACTTTGGAAACCAGCCTCTTTAATGTGGGTCTCTCAAGAGTCGCCTTCCTCATTATGGTAAATCTGGAAACACAGGCAAAAAAGTGTGGCCGAAATCGCCCTAGCCACCCAGAGATTGACTCCCACTTCCCCACCCCTCCCCGCTGCTGTAGCCCCAGGCACTGTGGTTATTTTCTGCTTGTAACCTCTCCCTCTCCCCCCGACTCTCAGCTCCCTGGGGTACATCCCCCTAATGAGGGTGGTGCAGTCAGTGCGACACACAACGCGGAAATCCAGCACGACGCTTCGAGAGGGCTGGGTGGTTCATTACAGCAACAAGGATACACTGGTGAGTGGGCGGGTTGGGGGCAGGTAGGTGGGGCTAGACTTGGAGGAGGTGGGGCTTGAGGGGGCGGGGCTGGCTGGGGCTTGGAATGGGCGGAGTCATGCTGGAGGCAGAGCTAGAAATGGGTGGCTCTAGGGGCTTGGGGGCGGGGCGGGATTTGGGGGCGGGACTAAGGCCAGAGTTCAGGAGGGGTGAGGCGGGGCTAGAATTAGGGGCGGGATTTGGCTGGGATTAGAGTCAGAGCAGCCGTAGTATGCAGGCAGGCGACCTCACCCTCTCAGGCACCTCTCCCAACAGAGGAAGCGGCACTATTGGCGCCTGGACTGCAAGTGCATCACGCTCTTCCAGAACAACACGACCAACAGATACTACAAGGTGGGCCTTCTGGCTCCCAGGTCCCCCAGCCCTCTCCTCTTTGTCCGCTATATTCTCCCTTCCTCTCTCAGTTGCTTCAGCCAAACGCCTGCGAATCACACCCTCTGTCCAACCCCTGCTTGTACGCTCCTGTCCCATCAGCAAGTGTCGCCCACGTGGACGCCGTGCCCTGAGTTTGATTTCGGCTCCATCACTTTTCAGCTGGGGGACCCAGGCAAGTTACCTCACCTCTCTGCACCCTGCGCCTCTCACCTGTAAAGGGCGACCAAGAATAGTCCTTGCCGCAAGGCTGTGCCAGAATTCAAAGAGATAATCTATGTGGAGCAATTAGTTTAGGACCAGGCATATTTAAGCTCCATTAAACTCGCAGTAATTTTAAGTGTGTTATCATTATTACATTATAGTTAATTTATTGAATTCTTTCTTTGTATTCATTCATCAGTGCCTCCCATGCCAGTCCTGGGTTCCAGCGAGTCTCCTCCCGGGTCCTCGCTTCTGCCCTTGCCCTCACTGTCTTTTTCTACTTAGCTGTCACAGGAGTCCATTAAAACCATTACAATCTCCCAGTGGCTCCCACTGCCCTTGTAATAAAAGCCAGACACCTTACTGTTTACCCGCTCTGGAGGATCCTCCTAACCCATCCCATGGCTGCTTTCTTCTCATCCTTCCCATTTTCCTCAAGCCATGTTATCTAAAATACCATCCCTGCTGCAACGTCTCCATCTTCTGGTTTGTTTGGTTTGGCCATGTGGCATGTGGGATCATCCCTGACCAGGGATCAAACCTGTGCCCCCTGCATTGGGAGCTCAGAGTCCTAACCACTGGACCCCCAGTAAAGTCCTGGCTCCTGGCTTTATGGGTTTCATAAGTCTCTCTTTCTCATTCTTTCCTTCTTTTCTTCCTCCCTTCCTTTGTCTTTCAACACTTTCCAAAGCATATTCTTCTTCCTCTCCATAGACCCTCCACCTTCTCTCCTCCCAGGGCCCCTCTGCCTCCTGCCTTGTCTCCTCTGTCAGTCCCACCTCTCTCATTCACCTTCCACACAAAGTCAGAGAGAAATGCTCCCTGCCTTGCACTAAACCCTTCCATGGTTCCCCAGGACCCTGGAGACAAAGCCCAGGCTCCTGCCTGTGGCCCATGAGGCCCTGCAGAGCTGGCCCTAGCCTGATCTCCCTTTTTTATTCATCAAACCCGGCATACCTACTTTGTGCCAGGCACCATCCATGTAATGGGGATATGGCATGTCCCTTGAACACAAGCCTTTTCTACCTCAGTACCTTTGCACATGCTTTCCCCTCAACATTCCTCCACCAGCTGGCCTCTTCTTACCTTTCTGATCTCTCCTTCAATGTAAATTCCGCCAGGAGGCCTTTTCTGACCACTCCATGCAAAATGTGTGCTCATCTGAGTAAGTAGAGAGTGCCGGGGTCTGCCCAGAGCCCTCACACATACTATCTCTGTCCTGTCAGGAAATTCCACTGTCCGAAATCCTCACCGTGGAGCCGGCCCAGAACTTCAGCCTCGTGCCACCAGGCACCAACCCACACTGCTTCGAGATTGTCACTGCCAATGCCACCTACTTTGTGGGAGAAACCCCTGGTGGGGCCCCAGGAGGGCCTAGCGGGCAGGGGGCTGAGACTGCCCGGGGCTGGGAAACAGCCATCCGCCAGGCCTTGATGCCTGTCATCCTCCAGGACGCACCCAGCGCCCCCGGCCACGCACCCCACAGTAAGGGCCCCACTCCAGGTCCCTGGGAACAGGGGTCTCAGAGGGCTTGGGTGGGGCCCTGGAGAAGGGAAGAGCCAGGGAATGGCAGAGCGGAGAATGTGGCTTCTGGACTCAGCAGAAATCAGTCCAAATCATTAAGTCCCAGAGCTCACGTGTAGCCTTGGGCATGTCACTTCCCCTTTCTGAGTCTTGTCCCGGGGCAAGTAATGACTCCTTCAAATTGTGAGTTCAGACTTTTTAATTCATGTTCCTTTGTGCCTGTCCTGTGTCAGACAGTGCTGTGGGCCCAGCTGTGACCAAAACAGCCCAGGACCCGCTCTTCTGGGACTCACAGTCCCAGAAGGAAGACAGACCTGTCCCCACACAGGCTCACAGTTGGCAGGGCTGGGACAGGGGAGCCAGAGGGCTGTGGGAGCTCAGAGGAGGTGACTAACCCAGCCTGAGTGTCCAGGAGGGCTTCCTGGAGGACGAAACATCCAGGCTAAGACCTGGAAGTCAAGGAGGGGTGAAATGAAGAGAAAGGAAATGGGAAATCATTTCAGGCAGAGGCAAAGGATGATCAGAGTCCTGGGTTACTATGTTATGGAGCTCATAGTCCAGGGTGACTGGCAGACGTTCATCAGATCTTCCTGGGTGAATGATAAGTGGGATGTAGAACATGTGCTAGAGGAATCTGATGTGGTCCCAGGGTAACATGTGAGCTGAGACTGGGCGACGAGGAGGATTTAACTAAGTCCAAAGTGAGGGAAAGCACATTCCTGGCAGAGGGAAGAGCAAGTGCCAAGGACCAGAGATAGGAGAGACTTTGCCCTATGGGAGGCCTGGCGAGGAAGCCTGAATGTCAGGAACGCACAACAGCAAGGGAGAGGATGAAGTCAAAGAGGCAGAGGGGCCAGGCACTTCCTGTTATGCTATTTAAGGGACTTGGCCTTTCCCCTCAGGACACTGGGGAGCCATAGCAGAATTTTTTTTAATTAAAAAAATATTTATTTATTTGGCTGTGCCAGGTCTTAGCTGCAGCACACAAGAGCTTTAGTTGGGGCATGGGAACTCTTAGTTGCAGCCTGTGGGATCTAGTTCCCTGACCAGGGATTGAACCCAGCCCCCTGCATTGGGAGTGTGGAGTCTTAGCTACTGGACCACCAGGGAAGTCCCCATGGCAGGGTTTTGAGCAGGGGAAGGACAGAGTTAGGCTTATGCTTTGGCAAGATCCCTCTGGCTTCCCTTTGGAGGAAGAACAGGAGAGATGGAGACAGGACAGGGAGACCAGGGAGGAGGCTAAGGGGCAAGGACCAAATATTCCTCAGGGAGGGGACAGATGTTCAAATGGCAGAAGGATCAGGACTTTGGAAATGTCTGGCCCTGGTTGGGTTGGTAGTGGGGCAAATTCAGGGGAAGAAGCCTGAGTCAGTTTCCCACTGAGCCCCGGTTTTCTCCTCAGTAAAATGGGATCATCACGCCTCCCTTGGTGCTGAGATGACAGATGCAATGCTTGGTGAACTGCTTCATGACAACATATTTTGAGCTCCCCTCATTTCCTCCTCTCACTGGCCCTAGGAGGGAGGTCCTTTTATCATTCCTGTTCTTCGGGATGAGAAAACTGAGGTTCTTAGTGAACGAGTCTAGTCTAACTACTGGCTCCAGAGGGTGGAGTTATGGGTGATCTTGAGCCTGGGGTCTTCTCAGGTCCGCCTTCCCCTCTCCCCAGGACAAGCTTCTCTGAGCATCTCTGTGTCTAACAGCCAGATTCAAGAGAATGTGGTAAGACCCCACCCACACCCGGCAGCCCCAAGGATGTGCCCCCCACCCTAAACAACCCCCATCTCTCCCACCCTCCCAGCCTCCTTGACCACCCCCCATCTTCATGTGCCCCTCTGACTCTCCCTCTCCCCACCCTGCAGGACATCGCCACTGTCTACCAGATCTTCCCAGACGAGGTGCTGGGCTCCGGCCAGTTTGGAGTGGTCTATGGCGGTAAGGATGTTTCAAGAGCCGACCTAGAAAGGCGTCTTGGGGGTTTCTGGGCTCCAGACCTCCCCTTCTGCTTGGCCACATGCTCACCTCCTTTTCTAGTTGATTAAGAAAGCTGGATCCTGGGGGCAGATGGTTGCAGGCTCACGTTTTCTCACTCGGAAAGGCGGGTGACTCTCTCCGTTATTAATAGGGAAGGTAAACTCTGCGCTGATTGGCCACAGAGCTAGATGCTGTATTCTGATTGGTTACAAATCTAGCTTCTTATGTTATAGCGCCTCAGAGATCTGACTTTACCTTCCTTCATTCTACCTTTATTCCTAGGGCCACCCACCCTTGACATTGCTCCCAGGGGCCCCTCAGAGTCCCCTTGGTGGCCTTTCATCCACCTCTGCCCAACTCTAGCTGCGTGTCTCTAGTGGGGTCTTCCTCTTGCCAGGACTGGAAGGTCCTATTCCTCTCATCCCCCACCTCCCCTACCCTCTGCCCAGGGAAGCACCGGAAGACAGGCCGGGACGTGGCAGTAAAGGTCATCGACAAACTGCGTTTCCCCACCAAGCAGGAGAGCCAACTCCGGAACGAAGTGGCCATTCTGCAGGTGACCCCTGGAGTCTATGGTCCTGCTCTGCCCCCATCCCCACTCTGCAAGGGCTTTCCCTTCCCACTTCCTCCAATCTGGGGGTGGTCGGGGAGGCTTTCTAGAGGAGGCGGTATGCATGTTGAGACTGAAGGGGTGGCGCACGTATTCTGAGCAGAGGGACCAGCCTGTGCGAAGGTCCAGAGTTGAGAGGGAACACAAAGTCTTCTAGGAATTTGAAGGGGTTCAAGGTTACTAGATGGTTTACGTGAAGCAAGGTGGTAGGCGGTGAGGCTAGGAAGCAGGGTGGGGTCCCACCCTATGGGCTTTCTCCTAAGGGTACTAGGGAGCCATGGAAAGATTCTGAGCAAAGAGGGGGACAGAGTCAGATGTGTGAACTTTAGGAAGATCCCACTGGCTGCTATTGGAGGAGAGGTGGAAGGGTTGTGGGGCTGGAGCCTGGAGCCCTGGGAGGAGGCTGGGTGGGGACCTGTGTGAAGAGATGGGGTTCAGCTAGGCAAGGGTTGGGGAAGAGCCAGGAGGGCGGGGATTTAAAAGATACAGATGTACACAGCTCCTTTCCATTTCTTCAGGCTCCCTTCTCTCTTGCTCCCTCAACCCGGGGCCTTCACCGTAATTTCATGGTGTAAAGATCCTTCTGGACACCTACCTGGTGGTGCAGGAGGGGTGGTCCTCTCTGGGGCTGTGGACACCCTTTCCCCTCTGCCACTGCCACCCCCAGGGGGGAATGGCCCTCCAGGAACATCCTCTTCTTGTTTGTTGTCCGCCCGCTCCTGTGGCTTGTCCTCTGGGGTCGCAAGCTCATGGGCGACGTGGGTCCTGACCGCCCTCCTCCCCACCCCAGAGTCTGCGGCACCCAGGGATTGTCAACCTGGAATGTATGTTCGAGACCCCGGAGAAGGTGTTCGTGGTGATGGAGAAGCTGCATGGGGACATGCTGGAGATGATCCTCTCCAGCGAGAAGGGCCGGCTGCCTGAGCGCCTCACCAAGTTCCTCATCACCCAGGTGCGCACGCCCCGCCCACCGCCCGCCTCCCCAGCCAGGCTCCCCACCTGTCCTGCAACTCACACCTGTGCTGTGTGCCCTGAAGGGCAGGCAGACCTTGGGTGAGAATCATAATAGTGGATAAGAGAAAATGTCGTAATAGAGTAATAATAACAATCATAGAAAAAGTATTAGAATGATACTTTAAAAATTATAATAGAATATGATAGAATAGTTAGTAGAATAACAGTAACAGAGTAATAACAATAGATACATAATAAGATAAGTTGAAAATAATAGAGCAGTAATAATAATATTATAGAAAATAATAACTATTATTTTTTATCTTTTATTACTTTATATAATGAGTCAGGCTCGCTGGGCCTGCCTGACTTCATGAAGAAAAAGGGAAAGAGAGAGAGGCCTTTCTCTGGGGAGCTCATTCATTCATTTATTAAATGGTTCAGCAAACACTGTCTGGCCCCATGTTGGGCAGTGTGAGGACACAGCGGTGACCTCGATAGCCCCGGGTCTGTACAGTGATCACCCAGAGTGGGCAGGGCTGAGATGGGGGTGCTGATAATGAGAATGATAAACGATGTGGTCACTAACCTTTATTGAGCCCTTACTGTATGCCAGCCACTCTTTTAGTTCATGTAATCTTCCTAGCAACTTATGTGGTAGTGGTTATTACTACTCCCATTTTACTGAGGCTCAGAGACTTTAAGTAGCTCACCCAGGGTCACACAGCTGGTGGGATTTAAACCTGGAAGCGGGCTTTTACCAAGTAAAGTCAAACAGTGTCTTAGTCACTCAGTCATGTCTGACTCTTTGTAACCCCATGAACTGTAGCCCACCAGGCTCCTCTGTCCCTGGAATTCTCCAGGCAAGAATACTGGGGGGGAAAAAAAAAAAAACAATACTGGAGTGGGTTGCCATTTCCTTCTCCAAAAGTCAAACTAATTTGTGTTATTTGTCTCTGTGTGTGTCTGTGTGCATGCGTACGTACATTTAAATTGATTTCACATCACATATAACACTGTTGTTCTGCTTCTTCCTTTCTTCAGTTTAATAGTGCTTCTGAAAGACCGTTCTATTTCAGTATGTAGTTAGCAGAACTCTCTTTTTCTTAATTGTATCCCACGACAATATCACCAAATTCTCCAGTTGCTGAGTATGTAGTTGGTTTCACTATCCCACTACTGCAAACAACAGCCTGTGAACATTTGTCTACAAACATCGACAGGCTCTGGTGGGAGGATTTCAATAGAACATGTTTCAAATAGTAGACTCCCAAGCCTAAGGAAATGTGCTTAAAATTTTTTTGAAAGGTGTTGCTCAGTTATTCTCTAAAACCTCTTTCAATCTTTATTCTCACCAACAGAGTTTGAGGGTGTCTATTTTCTCAGTCCTTACTCTGGATAATATATTCACCAGTCCTTTTTTTTTTCCCCCCAAGCCATATGGCTTGAGGGATTTTAGTTCCCGATCAGGGGTTGAACCTGGGCCATGGCAGTGAAATCTGCTGAGTCCTAGCCACTGGACTGCCAGGGAATTCCCAATATAATCACTAGTCTTAAAGGTGGAAAAATAATACTTCATATGGCTTCATTTGGTGGTTTAAAAATTATGAGTGAGGTTGAGCATATTTTCACACGTTTATTGACCTGTACTTTATGCACTCTGGACTTCCCTGGTGACCCATACGGTAAAGCGTCTGCCTACAATGTGGGAGACCTGGGTTCAATCCCTGGGTCAGGAAGATCTCCTGGAGAGGGAAATGGTAACCCACTCCAGTGTTCTTGCCTGGAAAATCCCATGGATGGAGAAGCCTGGTAGGCTACAGTCCATGGGGTTGGAAAGAGTCGGACACGACTGAGTGACTTCACTTTCACTTATGCACTCTGGTCATTTTTTTCAGTTGTATTATTCTTATTGAATTGTAAAGTGCTCTTTGTATATGAAGGACCCTGGATCTTTGTTGCTTGTGTTGTTCCCATCTTTTATCCTGGTATTTCTTTTCCTCTTCATTTTGTTTGTGGTGTTTACTTTCATTTTGGGGGTTTCACAGCCTTCTTGGAAATATCTTCCTACCTTGCTGGCCCTACACTTGATTCTGGAACATGTTCTCTGTTGGTTGAAAAGTTTCCTGTGCTGGCTTCCTTTCTCCAGGCCCAGCACTCTTGCTCTCCCAAGCTGTCTGCCTTTGTCAGTCTGGCTTGCGGGGTGGGGATAGAAACTCACCAAGACAGGCCCATCTGGACTTCAGGTGGGGAGAGAAAACTGCCTGCCTTCAGCAACTGAGGCAGTTTCTCTTTCATTCTGGTCTTTCATCTCTTTCTCTCTTTTTGTCTGTGTTCTTCTCTCTCTTTCTCTTTCTCTCTGCAGATTTCTGCTTTTTGCCTCTTGCCTGCCCCACCCCAAGTCCTGGGCTAAGCCCTATACCTCATGAACTTATAAACTTCACAACCATCTTCAAGGTAGGTATTACTATAATCTCCATTTTACAGATGAGGAAACTGAGGTTGAGGGGTTTCCCAGGTCTTGCCCAAGGTCATACACGTACAAGGGCACACTGCCAGGTAGCTGTCTGGCCAAGGTTTGAACCTGGGTCTGTCCAGCTTCCCATCTACCCTCTTTGTTCACCATATTTACTAGTGGTTGGGAAAATCAGTAAACCAAAGCTATGTAGGAGAGGATGTCCACATATGGCTTTGGACCCCCAGCCTCTCTGTAGAGTGAGGAACTTGGATCTCAGCAGTAGCTTTCAAATAGCATTTCCATACTCGAAAATCATCCAGTGAAAACAATGAAAAAGTCCAAATATTTCAGTTCTAAGATATAAATTACAGCTTCATGCTTATGTCACACTTTTGACAATTTGACATTTTGTTTGAGTTATGTAGAATCAAGGAAAATCATGGCTTCCATAGATAAGTAGTTACAAATGGTAACAGCCTTTTTTTTTTTTTAATTTTATTGATGTATTTATTTTTGGCTGTTCTGGATCTTCATTGCAGCCTGGGCTTATCTCTAGTTCTGGCGAGCAGTGGCTACTCTAGTTGTAGTGTGTGGGCTTCTCATTGCAGTGGCTTCTCTTTTTGTGGAGTGCAGGCTCTTGGCTTCAAGGTCTTCAGTAGTTGAGGCTCCCGGGCTCTAGAGCCCAGGTTCAATAGTTGGGGCTGATGAGCTTAGTTGCTCTGCAACATGTGGGATCTTCCCAAATCAGGGAGTTAATCCATGTCTCCTGCATTAGCATATAGATTCTTTACCACTATGCCACTAGGGAAGCCCAACAGTTTTTTTTTGTTTGTTTAAGTCAGCTCACCTTGCCATCATAGAATATTCTTAAATTAACAGCTACAGCAGGAAAAGTTTGATTTGAAACACTCACAGGAACGTGTCCACCAACAGGCCATCACAAGAATAATAACCAAAACAATAATAATAATAGCTCACATGGAGTGCTTGCTGTGTGCCAGACATTGCCCTAAGCACTTTTTTTTTTTCCTGGTGAAAACTAGTTTTATTTTTTAAACAGTATATGTACTAAGTTGCTTCTCACCTTATTCTTTAGACCAGAAGTCATTAATTATTGGTATGCAGAAATCTATGTTAAAAATACTTGAAATTCAGAAGGTCCATTTAGAGTAAACATCATATACCTCCCTTGAGATTAACAAGACATTGTATTTTTTTTTAAGGTGATTTTTTTAAAGTCTTTTTTTTTTTTCATTTATTTTTATTAGTTGGAGGCTAATTACAATATCGTAGTGGGTTTTGTCATACATTGACATGTATCAGCCATGGATTTACATGTATTCCCCATCCTGATCCTCCCTCCCTCCCTAAGCACTTTATATACCTCACTCAACTCACTTAAAACTCACAGCAACCCATGAGGATGGTTTCTGTTATTACCCTCATTTTACAGGTGAGAACATTGAGACCGAGAGAGATAAAGTGACTTGCTGTAGGCAAGTGTGCTGTAGGCAAGTGTGGAGCCAGGTTTGCTACCTTGACAAGGCTGGCTCTCAAATCCCCCCAACTCTTAAGGGTGTTATGTTTGATTTATAATATGTCATATTGGCATTGTTTGTAATTGTTTAGTATTTCAGGTTTTTAATGCGTGAAAAATATTTTTTTAAAAAATGGAATCACACAATAGCACCTCCTTGAAACCGCTGCATTATTCATAGCTCTTTTTCAGCAGGATCTTCCCAAACCCCCTGCTCAAGTTCAATCTCCCTAGAATTATATGTCCAACTTCTATCTTTGACTGAAATGGTTCTGGGGTTCTGAGCTTCTTCTTTGGTGCTCCAATGCCTTCCCTGGTTCGGGGCGGGGGTTGGGGTGGGGGGCGGTGATGGCATGGATGGGGTTTGGAGGGCTGGCTGCTGAAGGCAGAATCTCACAGCAGGGACTTTTCTAACTTTTACTGGTGCCATCTCCTCCCCTCAGATCCTGGTGGCTTTGAGACACCTTCACTTCAAGAATATTGTCCACTGTGACTTGAAACCAGAAAACGTGTTGCTGTCATCAGCTGACCCATTTCCTCAGGTCAGAAATGTCCCCTCCTTATTTGGGGACGTCCATCTAACGCTAACGGTGGGTGGGGACTGTGTTAATCAAGATAATTAATCAGCCACAGAGACCCAAGATAATGGCTTAAGTGAGACAGAGGCTTGCTTCTCACTCACGAAGGGACTAGCATAATCATTTTGAGGGGGAAAAAGCAGTGCAATGGTGTTGGGACCACAGCTCCTGCTGCCTTGTTGTGGCCTCTCTATGGCGTTGCCTGGTCTTCATGGTCCATGTTGTGCCGCTGCTGCCCCACCTCCCAAATGTAAAAGGATAACGTGGGGGAGGAAAGAAACGGGGTAGAAGAAGTAGATGCACCCCTTTCCTTCCCTAAGGTAATACTATGAACGTGCACGGGGCACGCCTCACATTCCATTGGCCAGAACTTGATCACGTGGGACTTCAAAGGCTGCTGGGAAATGTAGTTTTCATTCTGAGAGGCCGTGTGGCGCATTAAAAATCGAGAATTTTTATTAAGGGGAGAAGCAGAGAACAGATATTGCAGGGGAGCAACTGGTAATTTCTTCTGTGGGTCTCTTAGGAAAACAGTTTTTTTGGTGTTCTTCTTTGTTTGTTTTTAATATTTTTTCAAATTTATTTATTTGGCTGCTCCTGGTCTTAGTTGCCACATGCGGGATCTTCAATCTTCCCTTCCATATGTGAGATCTTTTTTAGTTGCAGCATGTGGGATCTAGTTCCCTGACCAGGGATCAAACCCACGCCCCCTGCATTAGGAATGTAGCCTCTTAGCCACTGGCCCACCAGGGAGGTCCCAGGAAAACAATTTTGATGAGTCTCTGATTGGTTGGATGAGAATCCCCTTGAGGCAGAGCCAGATTGAGCAAGGGTGATGATTATAACAGCTACAGTTGATTGGGTGCCCACTGTGTTTAAGGGCCTTTAGCTACAGGTTCTCATTTAGCCCTTCCACATCCCTGTGAAGTTTTTGCTTCCTTATCTCTCTTTTGTGATTATTTCATTTCATTTTAAAAGTTCATTTTGGTCATCAACTAAAAATTATTGTGTGCCTACTATGTGCCAGGCTGCATGCTGGAGCATTAGGAACTGTAGTAAGTAGAGACATCCCCATCTCTATGCCCACTGGTTTACAGCTGGGACTAATTTTGCACCCCAGGGGATATTTGACAACATTGGAGACGTTTTTGGTTGTCACAAGCTGTTTGAGGGGAAGCATTACTACTGGCGTGGAGTGATTGCTAAGAATCCAACAGTGCACAGGATAGCCCCATAATACAAGATTATCTTTCCCTAATGTCAGTAGTGCAGGGTATGAGAAACTCTAACTTACAGCAGTAATATCCACTAGACATATAATGTGCTGGGACTTACTTCCCTGGTGGTTCAGTGGCTAAGACTCTGTGCTCCCAATGCAGGGGGCCCGGATTCAATCCCTGGTCAGGAAACTAGATCCCACATAATGCAACTAATAGTTCATAGGTCACAACCAGAGATTCCATATAAATTAAATCTTATAATTTATAATAAATATATAAATTTATAAATAAATATAAATTAATAAAAAAGAAATATAATGTGAACCCTATTTACAATTTTACATTTTCTAGTAAGCCACATTTTAAAAACTGAAGAGAAACTGGTGAAATTAATTTTGCTAATATACTTTATTCTAGTATATCTAAATATTACCATTTCAACATGGAATCAGCATAAACATTATTAATGAAATATTCTTTCTTTTCCTACTAAGTCTTCCAAATCTTGTGTGTATTTTACACTTAAAGTAAATCTCAATTTGGGTAATAAATTTCTATGAGAAATACTTGATTTTGCACTTAGATTTCAGAAAGTTAACAGTTGGGAAAGTAGATTGACACACCCAAGTTGTTCCAAGCTTATTTAAAAATTTTCCAATAAAAAAAATCTAGGACCCCTTTAAAAATGTAAATTAATTAAAATTAAATAAAAAATAGTTTCTCAGCTGCACTTGCCACATTCAAGTGATCTGCAGCCACATGTGGTCACCATGCTGGATAGCAAAGCTCATAGAGGGTAGATGAGATATTGGTCAAATTGTCACAGAATGTAATTATATCTGTGATGAGTTCTGTGACACAGTTCTATGAGCTCAAACTGTATAGTCCAGTGGAAGGTCAGAGACAATTTATCTGAAGAAAGAGTAGGTTTTTTTGGGGGAAGGGACAGTGGGAGCAGCCTGTGCAAAGGCCCTGTAGTGTACTTAAAAAAAAAACAACAAGTTTTATTGAGATATAATGTGCATACTATACAATTTACCACTTTAAAGTATACAATTTATGGCTTTTAGGGTATTCAGAGTTGTGCAACCATCACCATGATCAACTGTGGAACATTTTCATAACCACAAAAGAAACCTCATGCTTCTTAGCCAACATCCTCCAATCGCACCATCTCCCCACCCACAACAACTAATCTACTTTCTGTGGATTTGTCTGTTCTGAGCATTTCATGTAAATGGAATAAACAAACACTTCTCTGTGTGTGTGTGTGTGTGTGTGCTCAGTAACTTCAGCCATGTCCGACTCTTTGCAACCCCATGGGCTATAGCCCACCAGGCTCCTCTGTCCCTGGGATTTTCCAGGCAAGAATACTGGAGTGAGTTGCCATGCCCTCCTCCAGGGGATCTTCCTGACCCAGGGATTGAACCTGGGTTTCCTGTACTGCAGGCAGATTCTTTACCATCTGAACCACCAGGGAAGCCCATCATACGTGGCCATAAAAAGAAATGAACTACTGACACATGTATAACATAAATGAACCTTGAAAACATTAATTGAGAAAAAGAAGCCAGTCACAAAGGATGACATATTATATTATTGTATATTCCATATATTGTGTATTACATGTGTACATATATGGAATATACAATAATATAATATGTCATCCTTTGTGACTGGCTTCTTTCCCTTAATGTTTTCAAGGTTCATTTATGTTAGAGCATGTGTCAGTGCTTCACTTCTTTTTATGGCCATTTAATATTCCATCATAAGATAGGTAGAAAAGGGTGGATCTTAGAAAAGTAAAAGATTATAAGGTCTGTTAAAAGGGCAAAGGATCCTAGGAAAGGGTGGTATGGCTGTCACATTGAGATTTGGGTCAGGGGTTGGGGTGTGGCTGTTTTTGAAGGCAATAGAGGCTTGGGGCAATAGTGAGCCAGAGAAGGGTTTTGAGTAGGGGAGGGACAGTATATGAATAGAGGTGGCAGCTGCCTATGGACTGGTAGGCAGCAGACAGGACCTTGAACCCAGAACTTGCTGGCTCTGAAGCCTATTCATGATCCTCGACTGCCTCCAACGAGGGCAAGGTAGGTTCACACCTATTACCATGGATGCCTTGGTCAGCTATTTACATGCTGGGTGCCCTTTAATCCCCAGGGAAGCCTGATCGGCAGCTGCTGTTAACATCCTCAACCCAGATGACAAAAACGGGGCTGCGAGAACTTCTGTCCCTCTGCTGAGATCCCTGAGGCCCGCTCTATGCCCGCTGCTGCTTCTATCATTTTTCCATGTATTTACTCTTTCAATTCATACTAATACCATTTAAGGTAGGGATTGTTAGCATCGCCATGTGCAAAAGAGGAGACAGAGGCAGAAGAAGGTTGAGACCTGTTCGACATGACAGAGGGATAGTAGCAGGGAGCCTTTACGGAGCCCTCACTGCAGGTCGGGCATTTATTGTCCTGTGAGCTTTAGATGGATGAAGTCCATATAATCCTCACGACAGCCCGTTGAGATAGGCGCTGGTACGACCTTCCCCCTCCTCGTACAGATGAATAAACGGAGGCCCAGGCAGAGGAAGCCCCCTGCCCAGGGTCACCCAGCTAGCTAGTGAGCAGAGGAGCCTGGATTCGAACCAGCGTTCGATTTTGTCTGGGATTCTGTAGTGGCGGCACGCTTGCACAGAGGCGGGAGGCACGACCTCCACACGCCCTGAGACCCTCTATCCCTCGCCTCCGCAGGTGAAGCTGTGCGACTTCGGCTTCGCGCGCATCATCGGCGAGAAGTCGTTCCGGCGCTCGGTGGTGGGCACGCCGGCCTACCTGGCGCCCGAGGTGCTGCTCAACCAGGGCTACAACCGCTCGCTGGACATGTGGTCGGTGGGCGTGATCATGTACGTCAGCCTCAGTGGCACGTTCCCCTTCAACGAGGACGAGGACATCAAAGACCAGATCCAGAATGCTGCCTTCATGTACCCGGCCTGCCCTTGGAGCTGCATCTCGGCCGGAGGTGCGGGGCTCGCCTGACTCCCGGGCGCAGGCGAGGGGCGGGGCCCCGCGGTGGGGGCGTGGTGGGGATAATGGGCGGGGCCGCCCTGAGGCCGCCTGTGGCTGTGAGGGTGGAGCCTAGTGATGCTGTTTAAAGGAGGCACGGAGACCTGGAACTTTGGGCGAGGGACTCAGCACGTGTGTGGAACTAGGGTCCGAAGACTCAGGCCTAGCCTAGGTTATGTGAGTTGGAAAGGAAGTGCCCTAGGAACATTAAGACACTTGCCACCTTGGAGGCTATTAATTAATACTTGGCTTGTCTAGGGCAAGACGGGGAGAAGGACTAGACCCGAGAAAGTCAAAGGGCTGGGGTGGCTAGGAGAAAGAACAGGTCCTCCCAAGGTGTTGGCTGGAGCCTGAAGTCTTTGGGGTTGTGACCCCAAAAGGATTAACCCCGCAGAAGCAGTGGCGCCAGGCGGCAGGGTTGAGGAACAAGGGCATGGCTAATTTGCTGGGTATTGGCGCCTTGACTGGGATGAAGATGGGCCTGGGCCCTGGGATTAGATCCAGTGATGGAGGGAGCTGGTTTAGGGGCTTAGCTAGGGAAGGGGCAGGGCTTCCCTGGTGGCTTAAGTGGTAAAGAATTTGCCTCCAATGTGGAAGACTTGGGTCCGATCCCTGGGTTGGGAAGATCCCCTGGAGAAGGGAATAGCAACCCACACCAGTATTCTCTCCTGGGAAATTCCATGGACAGAGGATCCTGGAAGATGGGCTACAGTCCATGGGGTTACAAAGAGTCAGACATGACTGACTGACACTTTCACTAAAGGAGTGGCAGGGCCACAGAGGGTTTCTGAAGTTTTCTAAGGGAAGGACTGACCCTGAAACCAAAGTCAGGCCTGGAATCTGGGAGCAGGTGGAGGTCGGGAGAAGCATGGGACTATGGGGGTGGGGGCTGGGGGCAGGACAGAGGTGGACCTTGGGGTCTCTGCATATAGGGGCTTTGGCATCGTGGCCTGGTAGTGCTGATGGTCTTTGTGATGCTCCTGCTGACTTGGAGACGGGTCTGGGAAATTTAACTCCTGAGGGCCCCCAGCTTTGGGGCAAAGCCAGGTGTGAGGGTGAGCCAAGGGCAAGGCTAAGATACTGGGGTGTGTGAAGATGCCTTAAATGAGTTAGAACAAAGGGCAGGTTCTGAAATCAGAAGCTCAGGAAGACAGAAGTGTGGGAGGGAGGTTAGTTAAAAAGACAAGCATTTGGGAGTTCCCTGGTGGTCTAGTCATTAAGATTCAGTGCTTTCACTGCCATGACCAGGGTTCAATCCCTGGTCAGGGAACTGAGATTCCAAAAGACACAAGGTGCAGAGAGAAAAAAAACAAAAAACCAAGCTCATCCTTAAGAGTTTCTTCAAGTATGTTGAGTGTCTACTTCATGCCTAGTGCTGACTGTCCTAGGTTCTGGGAATACTGGAATCAGTTGGAGAGAAGGGATCATGAAAGAAGGTGGTCCAGTGGTCCGTGAAGAGGAGGGGGCGGGGCATAGAGGGTGCGACCTCATGGAGCAGGCAGAGGGGGTTACTCAGTGCAGGAAAAGGTGTTGGTGGCCCAAGAAAGATGAGCACTGAGCAGTGAGGAGGTGGGTTGACTTGAGCCCTGGAGCAGTGTAGTGGCTTATCTTTTGGGACCTGATCCAGAGTCCCTCGGTCAAAGTGTGTCCTCCGGTGTATGCGAGTGAATTTGAGTGTGGATGGGTGTGTGCGAAGGAGCTTGTGAGAACAAGGCCTATACTCAGAGGAGTTTACACAGTGGGGCCTTGTTTTTCAAGGCTCATGATCAAGCAGGGAGCCTTGGACGAGTGCTAGCTTGTCTTGAATGCCTGACACTCACTAATCCTTTTCATAGAGAGCAGACCTCTGACTCTGGGCCTTCTGCAGGAAACTGGTTACTGATTAGCATCTCATAACATTGTTTTCTTTTCATTTTATTTTTGTGGACATGGCAAGTGATCTTAGGATTTCTATTGACCAGGGTGATAGAAAGTCTCCATTTTATATAATTCTGTATCCTATATTTTATATAAAGTACATATATATATGATTATATATATAAATATATATATATATATTTGTGTATTTTCACCTTAAAAAGTGAGTTGAAAAAGTGAATTGATTTAAAACCAAATTCTACCTATTTTTCCAAGGGTTACGTACATGGTTCAAATTTTTTCTATGTACAAAAGGGTCTAAAATGAAAATTCTCTTATTCTTTTTTTCTCTTATTCTTTTATTTGACATCCTTCCCAAAGGCAGTGTGTATTACAAGTCTATATACTTATGCAAGCAAATATGGGTACATACATTCTCTTATTTCTCCTTTTACACAGATGGCAGCATGCTATACACAATATATATATATATATATATATTTAACCAACTTGCTTTGTCCATATCCCAGCAATCTTGGGTAAATGAGTTGGCTTAAAGAAAAATACTAAGTGAAATATAGTATAGATGTACCTGTACATGCTTGTGTATGACAAAACCAATGAAGGTGACATAGGAATGGGGAAAGTGAGGTAGAGACTTGGTGGGAGATGTAGGATCCAGCGTGAGGGATGGGGATAAATGTGTAGTTTAATGAGGAAATAGGTGGGAGAGTGATTCGTGCAGGCGGGGCCTCTGCACTGAAGGAAGGCTCCCATGGCAGGTGAGTAGGGTGGGGTGCCTGTTGAAGGAGGGGCGGCCCCTCACCCCGCAGGATTTAAACTGTCTCTCTCCTTCCGGTGCAGCCATCGACCTCATCAACAACCTGCTGCAGGTGAAGATGCGCAAGCGCTACAGCGTGGACAAGTCTCTCAGCCACCCCTGGTTACAGGTGATTCAGGGGCGGGGCTGAGAGCCAAGTGGGAATGGCTGAGTCATTCGTTGGGATAGAGGAAGGCGTGGAACCACATCTCTTATTGGATACTAAGGTAGTTTAGGTTATAGGTACTTTCCCCCTGAACTAGGAATGTGGCTGAGCCTCCCATTGGCTGGGCTGTAGAAGGAAGTGGAGCTAATTGGCTAGGTAGGTTGTGAAGGGTGTGGCTTCACCGTCCTTGGTATCCGGTTTCTCACTGGTAGGCAGATCCCATGGGGGCGATGCTCCGGCAACTATTGGCTGCCCTTGAGCAACACCGAAACTAATCCTTGTTCTCCCCGGCCCAGGAGTACCAGACGTGGCTGGACCTCCGGGAACTGGAAGGGAAGATGGGCGAGCGGTACATCACGCACGAGAGTGACGATGCGCGCTGGGAGCAGTTTGTGGCAGAGCACCCACTACCCGGGCCGGGGCTGCCAGCCGAAGGGGTGCTTCGTGGGACCCTCCCACCCCCGGACCACGAGATGCAGGGGCTGGCCGAGCGCATCAGTGTCCTTTGAGGTCTCGGGCTCCCACTCTGGCTGCCTCGTGATGCTGTCCTTGCGTGCTCGGAGAGCGGCGCTTCACACCTTACCAGTGATGAACTGTTCTAAGGAAAGCAGTTTCCTGCCCAACTTGGACACGCCCCCGGGGGAGGGGCATGGCGGGGGCGGGGGCAGGGGCCCGGGTTATTTCCAAAGTTAATTCCCCAGCAATTAAAATGGACTCATCTCTGGCCCTATGGCCTTGGTCTTTGGCCACACCGCACTCTCGTATTATTGAGTCTGTTGCTCACCAAGATGGAGTTCATCCGGAAAAAAAGATGGGATGGAGGAGGGATGGAGGGAGGGGCACTGAAGGGAGAGGAGTTTTGGAAGGAGAACTAACGGAAAAAAAAATATACGGAGGGAGCACTGCCAGGAGGGAAGACTAGAAAGGGAAACAATGTGAAAGAGCATAGAGAGGAGAGGGAAGATTAATGGAGGAGAGATAGAAGGAATATGATCGGAGGGGTGAAGGATTTAGAAAAACTCAAGTAATCTCATGGCTTAATGGTTTAATTTTTTAATTTGGTGTTATTGCTACTAATTGTTTGCACACCTGATCTATGGTAGAAAGTCGATACAGAGTAGTTGGTATATTCTTATAAGTTGATATAATGACTTCTCTCATTCTCTGGCTCATCCATTTGTCACACTGTGCGGGGTGATGCTGGGGACATGGTGGTGACCAAGCCAGCCCAGGTCCTGCCTTCAGGGGCTTCACCATCCAGTGGGGGAGACAGGCTTGTTCCTGGCTAGTGAGGACCCAGAGTGGGGAGGGCTGGAATGGGAGAGCCCAAGAGGGTGGGGCAGCCTAGCATGAGCCTGGGTGTCTTTGGGGGCAGTTCTTCTAAGCTGACTTCTTGCGGTTCACCTTCACCCAGAAGGTTGTATGCAGAGAGAACCTCTGTCCTTTGACCCCTGTCCTCCACTGCCCTAGCTCCCCGTTATCACCCAGACTTTTGGCCTAGAGCTGAAGGCAAGCGATCAGAGCATGCGCTTAGCCAAGCTCTCTATACACCTTGGTCACGCTCGAAGTTACACACCATAGTTAAAGATTTTCCTGAGCCCCATATAACCAGGATAGTATTCAGCAGCCAATTTAAAACTGCCTGCAATGCCAGAAATGTGGGTTTGATCCCTGGGTCGGGGAGATCCCCTGGAGGAGAAAATTGCAACCCACTCCAGTATTCTTGCCTGGAAAATCCCATGGACAGAAGATCCTGGTGGGCTACAGTCCATGGGGTCACAAAAGAGACACGACTTAGCAACAAAACAAATTAGGCTTGTACCTAGAGCTTAGGCTCCATGTCTTCCCAGTTTATATCAATTAGCCCATCTGCTGGTCGTTTGGGGAGTTGCAGCTCTTTAATTTGAAAAGGTTGAATGAACCCTAGTCAATGAGGATCTCCAAACAAACCAGAACACCTCTGAGGCATATTTCAAGCCCACACGTATGCAGCATGTCTCTTAGACCCCATCCTGACTGTTTCTCCTAAAACTGACTGGTCTAAAATCCAGAAGGGTAGACAACAGAGGGCCAAATCCATCTGCAATGATAGAGCAGGCTAGGAGATGGATGAAAAGACTACTCAGGCCTGATCCTTGATAATCACACTGCTTCCATCCTGGCCACGACTTTTGTCAACATCCTGAGGTCAGAAATTAGATGATAAAAAAAAAATCATGTTAGCTTGATTACAGAACTCCAAGAGAGTCCAACATGAGGATGAAAAAAAAAAAAAAAAATCCACACAATCCAATTTAAGGTCCTGCTACTTAAGCAACTGGAGATAAATAGGTAAAAATCCATCCTATTGGGCCATCAGAAACCACTAAGCCTAATCTTGAGAGAGACACCTACAGGTACTATAAAGAAAAGGGACGTTGGACTTGAGCCTGTCCAGCTTTAAAATACAAAAAAGAAATTTGAAGGACTTCCCTGGTGGTCCAGTGGCTAAGACTCTGTGCTCCCAATGCAGGGGGCCTGAGTACCATCCCTGATCAGGGAACTAGATCCCATATGCTACAACTAAGACCTGATGCAGCCAAATAAATATTTAAATAAATAAATAAAAGGAATTTGAACCTGGGATTCATTCTCCCTGGTGACTCCCAGCAGACCTTCTCCTCTGCATCCATAAACACCCCTCAACTCACAGAGGCAAATGACCATCCCCATTAATGGGCATGCTACCCCCAGCTTTGTAGATACAGGGGCCACCCCACCCCTTAAGTATCTCATAGTCCATCCACCTCTCAACCGCCCTCAGGGCCCAGCAATGATTTTGATGAGATGCCACAATTAGCTACATTGTTTAATTTTTTTTTTTTTTTTTTGCTTTATCACGTGGCATGTGAGATCTTAGTTCTCCATGGGTGTCTGTGTGCGTGCATGCCCAGTTGCTCAGTGGTGTCTGATTCTTTGCAACCCCAGGGACTACAGCCTACCAGGCTCCTCTGTCGGTGGGATTATCCTGGCAAGATTACTAGACTCGGTTGCCATGCACTCCTTCCATACTCCGTTTCAAGACCCTTCCCAGCTCAGTGCTCCATCTGCACAGGAAGCTCCCCCTACCCTATCATCTATAGATCAGGAGTCATGTGCAGTGTGTTCATTCCCAGGAACTCTGCAGACATCATCATCACCACCATCCAAAAGCCAACAAGGAAATCCACAAAATTTCTACCACTCTTCTGACTCCACCTAATAAGGATCTCTCTTCATCTACTTGGAACCCTCTCAGCTGGCTGCACTCTTGTCTCAAATCTTTGGTTTTACTCCCTAATTGGATCATGAGCAATTCTCTTTTTATTTATCTTCCTAGGAATACTTATCTTCAAATGGCTGGTGACCAGAACCCTAAGTCAGCTCCAGATCCAACATTTTACACAGAAAATGGTTCCACTGGTCTTGCACAAACAGCAGGGATGAAAACCAATCCTGACATCACCCCACACACTTACTGCCAAGAAAATCTTGTCTGAGAGCAAGCTTTCCATATCCCCTTTCATCAACCTGATCATCTCCCCACTGTTGGTAAATTAATGTAACTTAAGGAAATGGCAACCCACTCCAGCATTCTTGCCTGGGAAATTCCATGGACAGAGGAGCCTGGTGGGCTACAATCCATGGGGTTGCAAAGAGTCAAACATGACTTAGTGACTGAACAACAACAACAATAAATGACAGTCTACATCTGTCTTAAACAAGAGGAGGATTAAATAAAGTTGATCTCTACTAAAATCCAGACTCATTTTTTTCTCTGTAGGACTCACAAGATTATTTTTAACTTATTTATCAGACCCTCTGTGGCTCTTTATAATGGAAGTGTGCCAAGCACTTGACAAACATCTCCCTTAATCCTCATAACAACTCTATGCAGTAGACAGTATTACAGCCCCGATAAGACAGCTAAGGAAAGTGGGGCACAGAGACGGCAAGCATGTTTTCCAAGGTCACACAGCTAGAAAGTGGCAGAGCTCACCCCAGGCAGTCTGGTTCTGGAGTCTTTACTCGCAATCTCTAACATTGTCTCTCCAGTCCGGGACCAGAAGGTAATCCGGGATCATTAAAGGGGGGAGAATCTTGCACGGTCTTCTGGGTCCTGGTTTTTAGGGAGTCAAAGTCTGTCTGAGAAACGGGTATAAATTTTGGAGCTAGATCTTGAAGTTAGTAGGGACGCACACTCAGCGTAGTGACACAGGCTGGCCGCCTGAGGGGGCACCAGCCCTGTTCAAGGAGCCAGTGGAGGGAGGAGGGAACCTTGCAAACGAATGTCAGGCTCAGACTCTTATGAACTGTAGAGCGTTGAGAACAGAGCATCTTAGAAGGGGGAGAACAAAGCCTCTTAGAACGTAGTACAAAGGCCCCTGGAATCGTTGAATGGTGAGCGCAAAGCCTCACAGCATCTGGGAGATAAAAGACACTTAGATTCTGTTCGGCCCAGGGTCTTATAATTCCCGAATTTGGAACACGACCGATCTTAGACTCTTAGACGTTAAGACTGGCTACCGAATTTGAAAGGCCTAGTGCAAAATGAAAATGCAAGGCCCTTTTTCAAAAAATAAGAATTTCAAGACAGTAACAGCAGAGTATTAAACCAAACTCGGGGCCCTCCTAAGCGGGTCATATGCGCGTGAAGCTGGCCTCGCTTAGAAGCACAATTTTATAGGTGGATGTCGTCTCAGTTGGCCTGGCCCTCTCGTATTACAGCTGAATATCTGGGAAGGCTTCCTGGAAGAGGAGGCAAAATCAGCACTAGATTCTCAAATCCTTTCCGCCCCGCGCGCCGCTTCAGAAGCTGAAGGTTAGGAGAGGTGGGGAGAGAGGAGCAGCTGCCAAAATGTCACTTGGACCCATTCTCTATTTATAGATCACCCCTGCCCTTCTCGCGGGACAGTCCAATGGCAGCCAGAGCTCTCCCTCAAGGGGGCGGAACCAGCTGCGGGATGGGAGACGCCAGGACCAATGACATCCGGGCAAGGGAGGACTTGTTTCATTGTGACGCGTGGGGGGCGTGGCCAGGGCTCAAAGGGCGGTGAGAAGGGGGGCGTGGCGAGGAGGGCCGTAAGCCGATCGAGTAGGCAGCTGCGAGCATGCGTCGCTTTGGAGGGTGCACAGCAGAGCATCTTCGTAAGGAAGGGTACCAGCCAATAAGCCGGGGTTGCTCTGTCGCCGGGGGCGTGGCCATGCAGATAAGGCGCGGGGTGGGCGGCCCAATGGGCGGGCGCCTATGCAGATGAGACGGTGACAGCCGGGCCAGCGGGCGGGCTGGCAGGCGGGCTGTTGGGGCGGGGAGGTGGGACCGGGAGAGGGGTGGCCGCGGGGCCCGGCCGGTCTGGGGCGGGGGGCCGCAGCCATGATCCGGGCCTTCTCGTTCCCGGTGAGCCCCGAGCGGGGTAGGCTGCGGGGCTGGCTAGAGGGCAGCCTGGCCGGGCTCTGCGAGTTACACTGGCTCCGGGAGAGGCAGGAGTACCGCGTGCAGCAGGCGCTGCGGCTGGCCCAGCCCGGAATGGGGGGCGCCGAGGCCGAGGACGAGGAGGACGCCGACGAGGACGAAGATGCGGCGGCGGCGCGCCGGGCCGCAGCGGCCCTGGAAGAGCAGCTGGTGAGGGGCCACCTGTCCTTCCGTCCCTGTGCCCTCGTCTGTGTCTGTCTGTCTGTCTCGGTTGGATGCTCAGACACCCGTCCGGGTGGGGGAGGGAGGAGGGGAAAAGAAGAGGGGGGTGGGGCTGGATAGTCTGGGCGGCGGGCGGGATCAGGCCTCCCCGCCCCCAAACTGGGAAAGGGGGCTGCATCGCCTCTGCCGGACCCTCGTGTGATGCACAGGCCCGCATTTCCTACACCCCTTCCCCAAAGAAAATCCATCTGGGCGCCAAGTACGTGTCAAGCCCGCGCTGAGTATTTGGCAGGCGTTGTCTTCTTGCAGCTTGGGGGATAAGGGGATGATAGTACCCATTTCATAGAGGAAAAAACCTGAGACTCAGAGAGGGCAAACGACTCACCCAAGGTCACACAGCCGGATCCAAACATGACCCTCTCCTGGCCTCCCTATCAGCCCCCCCTCCCCCCGTCTCCTAAGTCCTGGTGCGCTTGGAGATCTACGGAGGGGGCGGGGAGGGGGGAGGGGATCCTCGAGTCTCCTGAAGGAGGGATTGCTGCCGAGAGGAAGTTCACAGTCCCTTAGGATCCCACGGTGATCTCGACTCTCTGGTGACACTTTCCCTCCTTTGCTACCTGGTCACAGCCCTGCTTAACCCAAGTGGTGGCAAATTGAAGCAGCATGGGAGTCTGACTTCTAGACACCCTGGGTGCTTGATGGTGGAAGATGAGGCAAGGTGTCCAGAATGACTTAGGGAGCATCACCCCTCTCTGCCTCTCTTTGTTATTCCTTAATTCTCCTGGGTTTCTGGCACTCTTTTACCTCCTGACACATCTCTGTGACTTTCTGTGCCTGTCTCTCTGCCTTCTCAGTCCTCTGTCTCTCTGTCTCCCTTGGTCTTCCTTTCCTGCATTTCTTCCTGCCCCACATCCCTGTCTCTCTCTCCCCCTCCCCCCAGCCTGCCAGGCCCCAGACCCCAGCTCCACTTGCTGATCCCATCTCCAAGCCTGTGTGTGGTCAGAGCTTCCCGTTTGGGGAAACCTGAGCCGAGGTAGCAGGGGGAGGGGGCTCTCCCTGCTACTGACCTCGACTGCCCCCTCCTCGGATGGGGAATGGCGGGAAGGTGGGGGTAAAGTGAAGCCAGACTCTGGGGCAGGACGGCCAGCCCCTCCCCCCACCCCCATCAGGAGAGGGACCCTGCACATTCTTCTGTGGAAACAGAAACAGCTGTGGGAGGCCCCACCCCCTCCCAAAGTTAGAGCCGCACGTTGTGGGGGCCCTCACCAGCTCACCCCACCCTAAGCTGGCTGGGCTTGGGAAGGCACCTCCCATCCCTCCAAAGAGAGGCAGAAGGCATGGGGATGGGTCAGCTGTGTCCTGCCTCCCTGCCCCTCATCCTCTCCCTCTCTCTGCCTCAGTCTCCCCCTTTTCTGCCCCTCTGTCTACTCCCACCCATCAGTACTCCCCCCCCACCCCCACCCCCAACAATCTCCAAGCAGAGCTCCGTCCCTGCATCAGGGAGGAGGCGGTGGCAGGCAACGGGAGGGAGACAGCGCCACTGAGGGAGGAGCAGAGAAGCGCTAAATATAAACTCCTCTGGTGCTGGGGGTTCCTGGGTCCTTCCAAAGAGGGGGTGGGGGCCTCCTCTGATCCCTGAACCTCTGTTGTGTGATGCTCACCCCTTCGACTCCTCCACCCCACCACCCAGGGATACACTCCCTTTGAAATAAGAATTGATTGAGGCCAGAATTGATTCATTTCTAGTAGGAAAGATAAGGATGCAGGGAAAGATTAGGGGGAACCTCAGAGAAAAGAGGCAAGAATCCTGAATGGGGCAGGAGTGCTGTTCTCTCCCGCCAAGGAAAATAGTCCCCTTCCAGCAAGAAGGACTCAAGTTAGACTTGCAGAAGGACTTCCTAACAGAGATCAAGGGAATTGGACACAGACCAGGGGCATGTGAGTGGGGGCAATAAAGGTCTGGGAAAGTTTGGGCAAAGGGGTCTCCAGAGGTCCAAACCACATTCATCTTAAACCTGCCTGAAGTGGGCAGCCTCAGGCCCACTTGCAAATGGGATTGCAAAAAAAAACAAAAACAAAAAAACCCATAAGGGGCACTGTGAATAGGCAGAGAGCCAGATTCAGGCCAAGGACCTTCTGGTCTTTTAAAGATTCATCTCCTTGCAGCTGGGAGGATGAAGAAATGAGGTCAGACTTGCAAATAGGGGGGTGTTGTAGGGTCCAGGCACTGGGGAGAAAGAGGCCTCTGCTATTTATCTTCCTTACTCCTGCTCTTCCCTGCAGTGGAAGAACTGAAATTGGACCTGCAGAACTTACTGGGGAAAAAAATCTTTTTTTCATTTATTTCTAATTATACCAGTAAAGCATGATTTTATATTTTCCCTGTTAGAAATTCATGGCTTTCATGTAATAATAAAAGTCAGTATTTATTTAGTGCTTAAAAGGAACTGCTATTTAAATTTGTTTAATCCTTACAAAAACCCCATTGGAATCAAAAGATGCCCATGTTACAGATGAGGAAACTGAGGCCCAGAAACCAGCTCAAGGTCATACAGCTGGCAAGTGGCTGTGAGTTGAACTTGAACCCTGGCAATTCGGCTCCCAGCTGCGCCTCCATAAACACTTCATCCTACCATCCAGTCCCCTCATCCCTCCCTTGACTCCCTAAAATCCACCCTTTTGTCTGTGATCATCATTGTCACCCTGGTGTGAATTCTGCATCTATGCACAAAAACAACCTACATTCCAAAATACATAGAGTTTGCTTTGCTTTTTTCAAATTCCAGTTTCTTGGGTGAGGTATCAGAGACTATGTCAGTGGTTCTTAAAGTGTGGCCTGATGGACTAGTAGCATCACCCAGGAACTTGTTAGAAATTCAATTTCTTAGGCTCCTACCTGGAATCAGAAGCTATGGGGGGTCAGACCCAGTAACTTAGCTTTTAACACAACCCCCAGGTAGTAGTCCTGACTCATCCTTATACTATACATTCTGTCTTTTTTTTTTTTTTTCCTTTGGCTGTGCTAGTTCTGCGTTATGGCACTTGGGCTGTCTGTTGCAATGCACAGGCTTCTCTAGCTGTGGAGTGTGGGCTTAGTTGTCTCAGGGCATTTGGGATCTTAGTTCCCCAACTAGGGATCAAACCCACATCTCCTGCCTGGTGGATCTTAACCACTGGTCCACCAGGGAAGTCCCTCTGCATTTTCCTTTTTTCACTCTACAATAGGTCTTGATGATGGTTCTATTATATAGAAATTGCCTCACTCCATTTTAACAGCTGCATAGTATTCTGCTGTATTCATTCATTCCTTTTCCAAACATTTCCTGGGCACCCACTTTGAGCCAGGAACTGTCATAGGCACTGGGACTCGATTGGGGGGCTGGTGACAGGGACGGCACAACAGTATACAGAACAGACCCAAATCTCTGCTCTTCTGGGGCTGGGACTGACGATCTGGTGAGAAAGACAATGAACAAATGACAGCCTGATACATCATTTTAAGTCAGGAGGTCATTGCTGCTCTGTCAGGGGAGGGAGTGGGGGGGATAAGGCAGGGCAACCCAGGTGCAGAACGATGGGGAGCTATTTTGGAAAGAGTGATCAGAGAAGGGAATACGTTAGGCATCTGAATGAAGCAAGGGAGGGAGCCAGGAGAGTGTGCTGGGGAAACACATCCTACTGAGTTAGGAGCATGCCTGGTATGTTCAAGGAACAGTCAGGAGGCCAGTGTGGCTACAACGGAGTGAGCAAGGACATGATTAGTGTGGGACAGGATGTGGGATTATAGGGGTGGTCCTTGATGTGTTTTAGCCATCCCTGACACTGCATCATGCATCTGCATCCCTGGGATCTGCTCAAGGATGACACCACTCTGAGCATCTCTGTCCACTGAGCTCAAAGTGAAATGATCTGTTGACTTTCCTCCCAGATACAAGCCCAGATGGGGGCTTCTTTTCTTGGGGGGGAGGGGTAAGGACGGGGCCCAGGAGAGCAGCCACAGGAATAGGAAGTTGGAGGGGGGGTTGTCTGCGGGGGAGCCGGCCAGTCTTTCTGCCCTAAATAGGCAAGCCTGGGCGGCTGCCCTCTCAGCCCCTCCTCCCCCCTTCCCTCCCTCCTGCTGCCTGCCTGGCGTCCAGACAAGCCGCTTTTGTCTGAGGGTCAACCGTCAGCCCGAGGCTGCCCCCGCCTCTGGCCTCACCCAGATCCCTGCGAGACTCTTCCTGGCTCCAGTCTTGTTTTTCAAAAGGGGGTTAAGTCCTAGTGTCTTGGAGACCCCATGTGTGTTGTTTCAGCCCCTGCCCCCACCGTGTCCCAGTCACTCCCCTTAAAGGGTTTCACCTTCATTTATTCACATCTGATAGGAGGCGGTCTTTTCCTGCAGCACAAAGGATCCAGGGTAGACTCCATCGACACTTCCCATGGGGATGAGGTGCTGTGACAGACACTAGGGCTTCTAGGTGAGGATGGAGCTAGGGCAGGAGGAGGAGAGGTCCCTGCTGGAGGCAATGAAACCCCCTGGGGTTTGCTATGGTAGTTCCACTAAGGCTAGATTCACAGAAGGGCTTTCCAGTAAGCATTTGTTGCTGTTGATCAGTCGCTAAATCATGTCCGACTCTTTGCGACCCCATGGACTGTAGCCCACCAGGCTCCTCTGTCTATGGGATTTCCCAGGCAAGAATACTGGAGTGGGTTGCCATGCCCTCCTTCAGGGGATCTTCCCAACCCAGGGATTGAACCTGCGTCTCCTGAATTTCCTGCATTGGCAGGTGGATTCTTTACCACTGAGTCACCAGGGAAGCCCTCCAGTAGACATGAGGGGATTCTTTCTGAGAGGTGCAAAGATTTACATGAATCGTGGTCAGCCTGTTTTACCCAAATGAGGGACAGAGTCAGCCTGCAGCAAGAAAAACTTAAGGAAGACTTGCAGAAGGACTTTTCATTGGTGATAAGGGGCACTGGGGGGACTTCCCTGGCGGTCCAGTGGCTAGGACTCTGAACACTCCCAATGCGGGGGGCGGGGGGCGGGTTAGATCCCTGATCAGTGAGTTAGATCCCACACGCTGCAACTACAACCTGGAGCAGCCAAGTAAATAAATAAATAAATAAATATTAAAAAGGGGGCCATGAGGGGAGGTGGGAGCATCTGAGAAGAGAGAGTCAAAGTCTGGGAGAAGGCGGATGAATGAATGACTGAGAGATCTGTTGGGTCCTGAACACTAACTTCTAGCAGTGACCTGCCTTTACAGCAGGAAGACCTGAAGTTATGCTCAAAGAGCTTTCTGATAGGGGTTAAGGAGCCATGAGCTCCAGATGGAGGGAACAGAAGGGACAAGAGATGGGGCCTTCGGAAGCCTTATCACTCACATTTAAGAGGGAATGAGGTGACTGCAGCATGAGGGACTGGAGTTAGATGACCAGGAGGACTTTCTAATGGGTTGAAGAGACAGAAATATTGAAAGGAATCCTGGAAGTTGGGTACTGCTTTTACCTTTTTGAAATCAAGCCTCACTGTCAAAGCGAAACTCTGCCCATGAGCTGCTAGAATAGAAGACCAGTTGACAGAGGACTGGGGGGAGGGGGGTGTCTTCTGATCATCTTGCTCTCCCTACCTCCTTAGGAGGCCTTGCCTGGGCTCATCTGGGACCTGGGCCAGCAGCTGGGAGACCTGAGCCTGGAGTCTGGGGGCTTGGAACAGGAGAGTGGACGCAGCTCGGGTAAGCATGGGTAGAGGTAGTATGGTCTGCTTGGGTCACCCCACCCCACTGTCTCCTGTTTCTCAGGCTCCTCACTCTGCCTCTTGATCTCCTCCCCTCCACTCCGTGCCCCCTTTTCAGGCCCCCCTGATTGTTTTCTCCCCTTCTCTTTGAAATCTAGGCTTCTATGAAGACCCCAGCTCCACGGGAGGCCCGGACTCACCACCCTCGACTTTCTGTGGGGACAGTGGCTTCTCTGGGTCTGGCTCCTATGGACGCCTGGGTCCCTCTGAACCCCGGGGCATCTATGCCAGCGAGAGGCCCAAGTCCCTAGGTAAGGTGGGTGGGGTTGGGCCCCCAAGAGCCAGGCTTTTGATCACAAGCATCTGAGTCAAATCAACCTGGATTTGAAGTCTGGCTGTAACTGTCCCTTTCTGTGTGATTTTGAGCACATTCCTTCTTTCTGGGCATTATTTCTCCATCCATTAAAATGGGATTCATAACAGCATCTACTTCACAGGGAAGTTTTGACTATTCAGTGAGCCTCTGCCCAAAGACATTGGAACATGGCACATGGTAGCCATTTGGTAAACAGAAATCGCTGCTATTCATTTGTTCAACTACCTTTCTGAGTCCCTACTATGTGCCTTCCTGGCACATATCATAGGGGTGAGGAATAGATCAGTAAAGAAATCACTGTCTTCATGAAACTGACATTCGAGTGAAAGAAATAGATAATATACAAGATAAATAAGTAAAACATCTAAGATATTAGATTTTTATTTATTTATTTAATAAGCTCCGTGGTGGCTCAGATAGTAAAGAATCCACCTGCAATGCAGGAGGCACGGGTTTGATTCCTGGGTCGGGAAGATCCCCTGGAGAAGGAAATGGCAATCCACTCCAGTATTCTTGCCAGGGAAATCCCATGGATGGAGGAGCCTGGCGGGCTACAGTCCATAGGGTCACAAAGAAGCTCACCTGACTGAATGACTTTCACTTTTCATTTATTTAATGGTTAAGTCCCATGTTAAGATCTTAGTTCCCCGACCAGGCACTGAACCCATGCCCCCTGCATTGGAAGCACGGAGTCTTAAGTCCTGGACCACCAGGGAAGTCCCTAGGATATTAGATATTGACATGTACCATGAAAATAAAATTATGGAAGGGGATGAGAGCATGTCTCTTGGAGCCGGGAAGGGAAATGCAACTGTAGAAAATATGGCCAGAGACGGCGTCACTGAGGCTGTGACGTTGGAGTGGCGCCCTAAAGTAAGAGCGGGAGTGGGTCAAGCAGACACCCTGAGGGAAGGGCAGTTTAGGTAGCAGGAGCAGCCAACACAGAGACTGGCCCCGGCATCCAGGAGGCGGGGATCTCTAAGTGCAGAGGAGTTGGAGGTCAGACACGCAGAGGCAGGACGGACCATGCAAGGTCTTGGAGGCCGCTGTGAAGACTTCGTTATGAACCTGATGTGTGGAAAGGGGGGAGAGCAGGTGCTTCGTTGTTACTGTCGTTTCTAATGGGAGTGGGAGAGTAGGGCAGGCGGCAGGCAAACTGCTCCTCCTCGGCCCACAGGGAAAGGGCTTTGAGAGCGTCTCCTTTCTCTTCCTTTTTTGCCTCCCTCCCCTAGGAGACGCCAGTCCCAGCGCACCCGAGGCAGTGGGCCCTAGGGCAGCCGTGCCGCGGTCCTTCTCGGCGCCCTACCCGACGGCTGCGGGGTCTGCGGCCCCGGAGGCCTGCTCCTCCGCGGAGAGACGAGCCCGCGCGGGGCCCTTCCTGACGCCCAGCCCCCTGCACGCCGTAGCGCTGCGCAGCCCACGGCCCTGCGGCCGCCCTCCCCCGGACTCGCCCGACGCCGCGGGCTCGGGGCGGCCCCTGGACGGCTACATCTCGGCGCTCTTGCGCAGGCGCCGCCGCCGGGGGGCGGGCCAGCCCCGGACCAGTCCCGGGGGCGCGGACGGGGGCCCGCGGCGCCAGAACAGCGTGCGCCAGCGGCCTCCCGACGCGTCCCCGCCCCCCGGAGGCGCGCGATCCGCGCCCGAGCCCCCGGTGGAGCGCGCGGGGGTCCGTCCCGCCAGCCCGGCCCCGTTGGGCCGCGCCTGGGCCTCGCCGTGGGAGGCGGAGGCGACCCCCGAGCCCGTGGCCCCGCCCGCTGCCCCCTCGCCCCCCGACAGCCCGGCGGAGGGCCGCCTGGTGAAGGCACAGTACATCCCGGGCGCGCAGGCCGCCACCCGCGGCCTCCCTGGCCGCGCGGCGCGCCGTAAAGCGCCCCCTCTGACACGGGGCCGCAGCGTGGAGCAGTCCCCACCCCGGGAGCGTCCCCGGGCCGCGGGCCGCCGCGGACGCATGACCGAGGCCTCGGGCCGCCGGGGCTCGCCCAGGGCTCGCAAGGCCGCGCGCTCCCAGTCCGAGACCAGCCTTTTGGGCCGCGCCGCCGCAGTTCCTCCAGGTCCCCCCAAGTACCCCACAGCCGAAAGGGAAGAGCCTCGGCCGCCACGGCCTCGCCGTGGCCCAGCGCCCACTCTCGCGGCTCAGGCCGCCGGGTCCTGCCGCCGCTGGCGCTCCACGGCCGAGATCGACGCTGCCGATGGGCGCCGAGGCCGGCCCCGCGGCCCCGTCGCCCGAGGCCCGGGTCCTGGCCCATCCCCGTCAGCTCCTCAGCGCCGTCTGCTCTACGGCTGCGCGGGCAGCGACTCGGAGTGTTCGGCCGGGCGCCTGGGGCCCCTGGGGCGCCGGGGCCCGGTAAGCGGCGTTGGCGGAGGCGGCTACGGGGAGAGTGAATCGAGCGCCAGCGAGGGCGAGTCGCCTGCCTTCACATCTGCATCCAGCGACTCCGATGGCAGCGGTGGCCTCGTGTGGCCGCAGCAGCTGGTTGCAGCCACCGCGGCCTCCGGGCCGGGGGCTGGTGCGGGTGGAGGGGCGCCTGCGGGCCCCGCCAAAGTCTTTGTGAAGATCAAGGCTTCCCACGCGCTCAAGAAGAAGATACTGCGTTTCCGTTCGGGTTCTCTCAAGGTCATGACTACAGTGTGAGTTTAGAGGTTTGCTTGGGATCCCCCTTCATGGCCTCTGCACTACCACACCCCCCAATCACTGACCCTTCTACACCTCCTTTCCAAAGACCACCATTCTCTCTGCTTCCAAAGACCCTTCTTCACTGCCGCATTCATTGCAGTCTTGGTTGAAAAGGCTCCTCCTCCACCACAGGGAGGAATTGGGGAGGAGCCCTGTTTGACCCAGTTGAGCTGTGGACTCTGCAGCCCTTGGGCTAGAGAGTTCCCTTTCTGTGGGCCTCACTTTCTTCATCTGTACTATGGGTGTACTATGGTATACGGAAGGGGTAATTCAGTTTGAATTTCCCCATTTTAGTTTAGACAGTTAGTCCGTTTTTTCCTCTTCGTTTCTCTCACTGAGCCCTCTTATTCCTAGTTTCCATGCCCAGTTATGGCCCCCGTTCACATTCACAAAGTGCCCCCCTCCATGTCCTTGAACCCTTAGGATATCCCCTTAGCACCCTGGTCAGAGACTTTGTGGCTGACCCAGAGGGTGCTTGCAGAGTGCCCTGGAAAGGGAAGGAGCACTGACTTTGGGGTTTTGAGGGTCAAGTAGGAGTTGGTGACACCAGGAAAGAAAGACTCTTTCACCTCCCTCCCTGGACAGATATGAAGGATTGGGAGGTAGAAGAGGGGAAGGAAGATGGCTTCTATCTCGTGGCACCCCCTGTGAGAGGGAGTGGGGGAAGCCCAGGATGACCCTCAGTTGTTCCAATCCAGTATTTTTTTCTTTTTTTAAATTACTGTATTTATTATGACGATGGTGACTCCCCAGTGCACAGGGGGGCCAGAATCTGTGTGTTTCTTTAACCTCTTTGTAAATAAATGCACAGTGTTACATATGTGGTGGTGGACTTTCCTTCTGTGGTTAAATGGATTTTTCCTTTGGACTACTATTTATTGAGCAACTACTGTTTGCTTTGAGTATGGTCATGTCAGAACCAGATGTTAAATCCTAGCCTAGGTCTCAATAGCATTTTTTTTTACCACTGAATATTTTATATCAATGGATCTAACCTTAGGTTGAGTTTTGTTTGGTCATAAATATGGTTTCATAAAATGGAAATAATAAATAAAAAACAAAATGTTTAGAAATGGAAATAATATAGGTAGAGTGACAGCCCCAAATGCCTTCTCTCAGAAGTCATCATAATCAGTTTGATGTGCATCCTTCTATGTTTTCCTTTATGTGTTTGCATACGTGTATGAATCCTAGTAGCTATATAAATATATGAGACTACACATATGCATGAAGTAAAGTGAAAGTCGCTCAGTCAAGTCTGACTCTTTGCGAACCCATGGACGTATAGTCCATGCAATTCTCCAGGCCAGAATACTGGAGTGGGTAGATCCCCTTCTCCAGGGAATCTTCCCAACCCAGGGGTCGAACCCAGGTCTCCCTCATTGCAGGCAGCTTCTTTACCAGCTGAGCCACTGGTATATCCATATATATTAATATACATATAGTTATACTCTATCCAGCTAAAACTATTTACATAAGTTGAGCCATATGTATACATTGTTTAACAATTTTTTAATCTGTGCCTGGAGATCTCTATATGGGAAGGGTTTTAATTAGTTGAATTTCTTTGAGGGGTTAGTACTATTTATTAGCTTTTCTGTTTATTTGTTTATGCTTTTCTATTTCTTCATATGTCAGTTTTACTAAGTTGTATTCTAGGTATTTTTTCATCTCATCTACATTTAGGTGACGTATTTTCCTATCACTGTAGTAGCTGCATATGATTCCAATGGGGTTGGGGTTACCCATGATCTAACCTTATTGTCACCTCCTCAATTCTTTCTATTTTAGACTTTAAGAGCCTTCTTAGCTCAGTAGGCAGCGTGTCAGTCTCATATTTTAGACTTTAGTGCAATTGTTTCTTTGTATATGCCTCTTTGTGCATATACATATTTCTGTAGGATCCTAGAAATAGACTCACTTGGTCATTACAGTACAATCATTTGAAATTGTAATTGACATAGTCACAATTCCTTCCACTGAGACTGCCCTCAGTTGACATTTCCAACAGTAATTTCCGAGAGGCCCATTTTTTTTTCACCCCTTCACCAAACAAGAGATGCTATTAATCATTTTCATTTTGCCAATCTAGGGGAAAAAGTATTTTTATTTTAATTAGCATGTCTCCCTACTTTCATACAACACATTTTGTATGCTTGTTGACCCACTTGTAATTCTCTGAATTGCCTGTTCACACCTTTTGCCCATTTTTCTTTTGGATAAGCCCAATAATTATACTAACTGCATGGATGGGTAAATAGAGACTCAGAGAGGGGCTATTACCCTGGTCACAAAGCAAGAGGGGGCCAGGACTAGGATACAATCTCCACCTGACTCCACAGTCTGAAGAATAGGTATTTGTTGCTGCTTTGACCTTTGTGACTACATGCGCTACACGGGTGCGTCCACCTCTCTGTCCCTTTGACTTCTGAGAGAGTAAGGTCTGCTGTACTCACTTATATGTCCAGGGCCCACTAAGGCAATCTGGATATAGTAAGGAACAAAACAGAAAAAAGTCCTTGCCCCGTGGAGCTCCCCTTCTGGGAGGTGTGAGTTGTAGTGGTGGTGTGTGTGTGTGGATTAAAAGATACTTCCTTTTATAGCAACAAAGTTTTTTTTTTTACTTTTGTTTTGCTTTTTTTTGCTTTTGGCTGTGCAATGAGATTTGCAGGATCTTATTTCTCTGACCAGAGAACTGGGGCATTGCACTGAAAGCGCCATCTAAAATCACTAGACCACCAGGGAACTCACAAAGTTATTTTTTAAAGTTTCCGGGAAAAGTCATTGCATCTCAGGCCCTTGGGAATATTTCTCCCATCTCTGTTTCATAAAAGGAGCAACTAAAGCTGAAAGGGGGAAGGGACTTGTCTAAGGATACGCAAATCACTCAGTGGTCAAGATGGTTGAAGTGCAGATGGCTGACCTTTCTTCCTTTTTAAGTCTTTAGTGCTTAATCATAAAAAAATAACCAACACTCTATGAGCACTTACTATATGCCAGACTATTCTCAGTGACTCATTTAATTCTCACATTCTCACGGAGGTGGATATGATTCTTATGCCCATTAAAAATTTTATTTATTTATTTATTTGGCTGTGCTGGGTCTTAGTTGTGACATTTGGTATCTTTAGTTGCAGCATGTGGAATTTAGTTCCCTGACCAGGGATCAAACCCAGGGCCCCCCTGCATTGGAAGCCTGGAGTCTTAGCCACTGGACCACTAGGGAAGTCCCTCTTATGTCCATTTTGATGGAGAAACCAAGGCGCAGCTCTCTGGAGTCACTTGCCAGAAACCAAGAAGTAGCAAAGCCAGACCTTTAAGTTCAGACTGCCTACAAGTCCATGCTGTTAGCCCTTTCTGTATGGATTATCTCTAGACAGATACACCAGGGACTGCTCACAGGGATGGAGGCTGGGTGGGTGGCGGGCAGGAGGGGATGCTGATACAATAAATATATAAATTCTATAATTTTTAAAAGGTGATAAGGACTGTGAGGGGGAAACTGAGCAGAGATATGAAGGAATCAGGAGGGATGGGGAGGCAGAGGAGTTTTTAAGTAGACTGATCGGGGTGTTCTAATTGAGAGGGTGGCTTTTGAACAGAGACCTGAAGGAGGTGGGGAGTTGAAGCTTGTGGATCTCTTGGGAAAGAACCTCTCAGGCAGAGGGATCAGCCAGTGCTGAAGCCCAAACAGTGCCTGGTATGTTGGCAAAATAGTTGGGAGTCCAGCATGTCTGGAGCAGTGAGTGACAGCGGGAGAACGGGGCCTGGGGAGGGTGCGGGGGAGGTGAGGGCAGAGAATGGTCTGGGACCACTGCATCACGTGGGGTCTCATGGGCCATGGTGAGGAATTTGGTTTTTATTCCTCCAGAGAGATGAGAGCCATGGGAGAATTCAGAGCAGAAGAGCAACTTAGATGTTTGGGGTGTGGGAGGAGGGGGTTAACAGCTCTATTGAAACATAATTCACTACCATAAAATTCGCCCATATAAAATATAGGACTCAGTGGTTTTTGTTTAAAGTTTTTTCCCCCTTGTGATGGGAGCTTTTAGGATGGACTTTCTTAGCACCTTTCAGACATGCAATACAGGATTATTAATTATACTCACCATGACTTACTTGTTTTACAACTAGAAATTTGCTTTTAACTCTCTTCACCCATTTTGCCCATCCCCCAACTCCTCAGGCAACCATCAATCTCTCTCTGTCTAGGAGTTTGTTTTTGTTTTTAGATTCCATATATAAATGAGACCCCCATGGCATTTGTCTTTTTCTGTCTGACTTATTTCATCTGTTGTCCATCCATGTTGTCACAAGTGGCAAGATTTCCCTCTTTTTTATGCCTGAATAATATTCCATTATATTCACATTTTCTTTATTCATTCCCATCAGTGGACACTTAAGTTGCTTCCACAGTCTTGGCTATTGTAAGAAATGCTGCAATGAACCTAGGGGTGAATGTATCCTTTTCAATTGCTGTTTTCATTTTCTTTAGATAAACACCTAGAAATGGAATTGCTGGATCATATGGTAGTTCTGTTTGTTTGAGGAAACTCCATACTGTTTGTCCATTGTGGCTGCACCCAGCTTACATTCCTAGGAATAGTGCACGCGAGGGTTCCTTTTTCTTGACATCCTTGAAAGACACCTGTCATTGCTTGTCTTTTTGATGATGACCTTTCTGATAGATGTGAGGTGATATCTCATTGTGGCTTTGATTTGCCTTTCCTGGTGTTTAGTGATGTTGAGCACCTTTTCATATACCTGTTGGCCATCTGTATGTCTTATTTGGAAAAACGTATATTCAGATCCTCTGCCCATTTTTTTAAATCAGATTTTCTTTTTGCCTTTGAGTTGTATGAGTTCTTTATATATTTTGGATATTAGTTCTTTATGTATTCTGGATGTTAATCCCTTATCTTGTACATGGTTAGCAATGCACCCCATTCAGTAAGTTGCCCTTTCATTTTGTTGATGATTTCCTGTGCAGAAACTCTTAATTTGATATAGTCCCACATTTATTTTTGCTTTTAGTGTCAAATCCAAAAAATAAAATAGTATCTCCATATCTGATGTCAAGTAGCTTACTGCCTATGTTTTCTCCTAGGGCTTTTGTGGTTTCAGTTCTTAGGTTCAAGTACTTAATTCATTTGAGTTAATTTTTGCATAAGGTGTAAGATAGGGGTCCAGTTTCATTCTTCTGCATGTGGCTGTTGAGTTTTCAGAACACCATTTATTGAAGAGACTATCTTTTCTCTATTGTATATCCTTGGCTCCTTTATTATAAATTAATTGCCCATGTATGCATCAGTTTATTTCTGGGCTTCCTATTCTGGTCTGTTGATCTATGTGTCTGTTTTTGTGCCAGTACCATGCTGTTTTAATTACCATAGCTTTGTAATATAGTAAGAAATTAGGGCACATGATGCCTCCAGCTTTGTATTTCTTTCTCAAAATTGTTGTGGCTATTTAGGGTCTTTTCTGATCTCACACACATTGTAGAATTGTTTGTTCTATTTCTGTGAAAAATGCCATTGGAATTTTGGTAGGGATTGCACTGAATCTGTCAATTGCTTTGGATAGTATGGATAGCTTAACAATATTAATTCTTCCAGTCCATGAACACAGGATGTCTTTCCATTTATTTCTGTCTTCTTCAGTGTCTTTTATCAAGGTTTTATCAATGGCTTTTATTACAGTCACAGAGTTGTCCTGTGATTATATTATCACCACAGTAAATTTCAGAACATTTCCATCACTCCAGGTAGAAACTCTGCATCCCTTGTCTGTCATCCTACAGTTTCCCCAGCCGGTGGAGATCCACTTTTGTAGATCTATTTTTGTCCTTATAGAGTGGCCTGTTCTGGAAATATACGTGGAATCACGCAATATATAGTCTTTTGTAACTGTGTATTTCACTTAGCATAATGTTTCAAAGTTTATCCATGTTGTAGCACATATCAGTACTGCATTTCTTTTTATTGCCAAATGATAGTCCATTGTTTGAATAGACCACATATAGTTTATCCATTTATCAGTTGATGAACATTTGGGTCATTTCCACTTTGGGGCTTTTGTGAATAATGCTGCTATGAACATTCAAATACAAGTGTTTGTGTTACTACATGCTTTCATTTCTCCTAGGTAGATACATAAGAGTGGAATTGATGGGTTATTTGGTAACCCTGTAATCTTTTGAGGAACTGCCAGAGTATTTTCTAAAATGGCAGCATCATTTTACATCCCCACCAGCAGTGTATGAGAGTGTCAGTTTCTCCATATTCTCACTAGCACTTGCTACAGTTATCTTGGGACTTTGTTTTAAACAGGGTCCCTCTGGCTGCTCTGTGCCTAACAGGCTGAGGGAGACAAAAGTATTAATAGAAGCTGGAGACCCAGTGAGTAGGGACTATAATTGTCCAAGTTGCAGGGCATGGTGCCTGGACCAGAGTGGAGGCAGCAGAGGAGGTGAGAAGTGACTGGATTGTGGACAGACTTTGAAGATGGAGTTAATGGGATTTGTTGCTAGAGCAGTTGTGGGGTGTGAGAAAGGGAGGGAGGATCAAGATTGACCATCAACTGAGATGAATAAGACTGTGGTAGGAAAGGGTTTGGCAGGTGGAATCAGCTCAGTTTTGGGCAACTGAGTTTGAGATACTGCAGACGTTCATATGGAATGTGCGGTAGGGCTTGGGTATACCATGCTAGATTTATCGTTGGCAGTCACCGCACGTTTCTTTAATAATTCAAGTCAGAATTGAATCTGCAATCCAGGGTCTCAGTTTCTCCCTCCAGAAAATGGGATCAGGAGTACCGCTGTCATGAGGTTGGGGAATTCCTCTGCAGCACAGGGAAGGATTGCACATCTGGAAACCAAGGTAATGCGTAGAGTGGAAAGGTCTGCAACCGGGAAGAAAAATGGAGGTTACGCTTGGTTCAGACAGTGTCCGCCTGTCCGTCTCCCCGCCCCCAGCCTCTGGCTGCCATTAGACAGGGAGGGAAGATTGGGTCGTCACCCTGTCTTTCCCCGCTCTGAGCCGTGTTTCCTCCTCTGGGGCTGCCCGGGCCAAAACTGCTGATGGAAACCAGCTGCGGGAGGCGCCGAGGTTAGGCGTAAACCCAGGCCCCTCCCCGGCGCCGGCCGACCCCGCTAAGGGAGGGGGACGGGGGCGCCGTAACTCCCCTCCGCTCTTCCGCAGCCGGGCCCGGGGCCCTGGCACGTCCGGCGCGCCTGATGCTTTCCAGATGTGAGCCTAGTTCCCCTCCCCCCAACCCGGCCCTGCTGCTCCCGCGCGATAGGGTGTTGGGGAGCCAGGGTCCGATATCCCACTATCAAATTGGGGACCCAGGCCCGTATCCGCTGCCGGCCGGTCTCGCTTCCCTGTTCAGGCGGTAAAAACCGAATTGGGATGGAATGACAGCAGTAAAGACGCTTCTCTCCCCGACCTCCACCTCTTCCCGGGGTTCGGCGGCCTCCCCTCCCGCAGCCAGCTAGGGAGGCGAGGTCGGGAGCTGGCCCCAAGACCCGCCCCTCGCGGCAAACCACACCCTGGACACGCCCCAAATACCCGCCCCGAACACGCCCCCTCTAAGCCCCGCCCCCGAACCACCGCGCCCCTTCGGCGGCCCTGAGGTCTTGCCTCCGCGACGCGCGTCTGCAGTCTGGTCCCCTGAGGAGGGCGCGGTCGGTCGTGTCTGTCTCTCTACCGCGTTCTGTCTGTGTCTCGGTGTCCGTATTTCTCAGTCAGTTTCTGACTCTACTTTTCTGTCTGTGTGTCTCTACTGTACCCTGCACGTCTCAATCTCTGCCACCCTCTGCCTGTCTCTGTCTCTCTCCTCTCCAAATTTCCGTCTCTGTGTCCCTATCTCTGACTCTGTCTCTCCCGGCATCTCTCTCTCCCTCTCTCTGAATTTCTGTGTCCCAGTCCATCTTCAGTGAGCTTTCTCTAGCTCCCTCCACCTTCCTGTGTCTCTCCCACCTCTAATTCCCAGCTGGCCGGCGGGGGCGCTTTGCCCTCCGGGTTTCCACCTCCTACGGCTTTGGCGCCGGCTGGGTGGGCGGTTCGGCGGGCCGCGGGCGCCCCCGTGTGGCCGGCAGGGAGCTGTCAGGAGACGACTGCGGGCTGAGTGTGCCGCGCCCGTAGGGGTGTGTTCAGGGCAGGATACTGTGGGCGTCCGTGGGTGACACTCGCTGTGTGAGTGTGTCTACTTTGAGATCGCGCGTGGCGTCCAGAGGTTGTGCGTAGCTGTGTGACCTTGTGAGATTTTCTGTGACAACCATAAACTGGGCGCGTGACTGTGTGAAATCGTGTTCAGTTCAGTTCAGTCGCTCAGTCGTGTCCGACTCTTTGCGCCCCCCATGGACTGCAGCACTCCAGGCCTTCCTGTCCATCGCCAACTCCCGGAGTTTATTCAAACTCATGTCCATTGAGTCGGTGATGCCATCCAACCACCTCATCCTGTCGTCCCCTTCTCCTCCTGCCTTCAATCTTTCCCAGCATCAGAGTCTTCAAATGAGTCAGTTCTTCAGATCGTGTTACATCGAGACATTGTGTGTGACCGTGTATGTGACATATCGGTGACTGCATGTGACATCATGAGTTTGGGTGTCCATGAGACACTATCTGGGGGACTGTGACATCGAGAGATCATGTGTGAGCAAGAGGTCATGTGTGACAATGTGCAATATGGCGAGGATGGGAGAGTTGTGTGTGTCCACGGGGAGATGGTGTGTGAGAGAGGGCAAGAATGAATGAGAATGACCCACCAAGTAATGATGTGAGAAGCAGTGTGAGAGACCTGTGGGGAGGGAAGCTGAGTGTGAGTGACCTTGTGAGTGTGCAACAAAGATGTGTCAGCCACAATGGTGATGTGTGAGATGCCGGGTGTGACTGTGTGTAACACAGATCATGTGGGACCCTGAGAGACTGGCAGAGTGTCATGTCAGTGCATTAGAGAGTGTGCAACTGTCCAGGGTGCTCAGATGAGCGTGCAAGAGAAACCTCATGGGTGTGAGTTGTGACACTGGGAGGCTGCGGTGTGAAGGCAGCACCTGTGTGTGATACAGACTGTGTGAGGCTCAGCAAGACATCTTGAGAGGTTGTGTGTGATCCTGTGTGGAACTGTGTGTGTGTATACACTGGATGCTCAGAGGTCGTCCCTTTGACTGTGGTTGTGTAAGATGTCACTGGTGGTGATGGGCCTCTCAGATTGTGAGGGACTGTGTGACATTTCGAGAAGTCGAGTGACTGTGGCCCTGCGGAAGGTTAGGGTGGTTCAGGAGACTGTACACAGCGAGGAGCTGTGCATCTCTGCGAGTGACTGTGAGTATGATTCTGTGTGCTGAGAGGGGATCATCTGGGATGGGGTGACACGGAGGTTGTGGGTGGGACAGGGTGGCAGAGCATATGTAATGGAGTGTGAGGCTGTGTGGGACCCACAGGAGAGATTTGGATGACTGTGGGATAAATGCGGCAGAGCGGGGGGACTCATCCTAAGAGACTCTTTACCTGTGAGTGTGTGTGTGTGTGTGTGTGTGCGAGTGTGTGAGTGTGACAGAGATAGAGACAGAGATTGAGAAGGGAGACAGACAGAGAGAGAGGAAGGGAGAGAGACACAGACACACAAAGACAAAGAGAGAGATAGACAGACGTAATGAGAGGACCCAGAGAGAAAAGACGCAAGGGTGATGGGGATGCTGGTGGCAGGAGGAGGCGGGTCCTCAGGGGCTGTGCCCCAGGAGAGGGGGCGGGGCAGAACTGAGGAGGGGGGGACCCAGACACTGTGTCTCTGCCACCCGCCTGCCTTCCCAGCCCTGAGCAGCAACAGGTAGGATGCTGTGGTCCTGAACCCTGACAGCTGGTCCCTCTGCCTGGGAATGAATGAATGCGTGAGTGAATGAATGACTTTATCCTTGCTCATCTCCATCAGCCTGTCTTCCCCTCTGTCTCTCCATGTGTCCCCTCCTGCACCTCCACTTCCTTCTGTCTGCCCTGCCCTTTCTCGCCTCTCTCCCCTCTATCACTGTCCCTCCCCCTAGTGCTCTATGTGCCCCTCTTCCTGTTCTCTCCCACCTCCGTCTCTCCATCTCTCCCCAAGCCTTCCATCGCCCCTTCTCTTTCCTCCCTCTGTCCTTTCGTCCGCTCTGTGCTTCTCTCTCCCTGTACCACTCTTTCCTCACACCCCTGTCTCCCTCCCTCCCTCTGTCTCTTCTCTCTCCATCGCTCCATCCCTCTCGCCCGTCTCTCCATCTTTCTCTCCTTCAGTCTCCTTATTCCCCCCTCCCCCTCCGCGTCTCTCTCTGTTTGTCCCCTCTGTTTGTCCCTGTCGCCATCCTCCCTGTCCCTCTCCCAGTCCTGGCTGGGTTGCCCCCCTCTCCAGCCCTTTCTCTGGCTGCTAATGAGCAGAGGAGCCTTTGAGGTGGCCAGGGCTGGGATGGGGGGCTCCCCGAGGGGGGCGGAGGGGGCAGCTGCTGCCAAGGCCCTAATGAGGCCCCCTCTGCGCCCCTCCCGCCGTGATCTTAATTCCTTCTTCTCCCTGGAGCCAGCGCTAATTGGCCTGGGGAGGGCCCCCTTCTGGCTCATGTGCTCTCTCCAGGAGGTGAGGACACCTGGATCTCTGGATCCAACACCTGTGTTCCTTCCTTCTGTCCCTCCCTCCACCTGCTTCTCGGCCTCCCATCTGTGCTTCCCCCCCTTGCCTTCCCTCTCTTCTCTGTTCCCTCTGTCACCTGCCTCTAGGTACCCCATCTGTGCACCCCTCCAAGCCTTCTCTTGGCCCTCTTGGCCCTGTTCATTGGTCCCTCTTTCGGCCGGCTTCTTGGTCCCCCATCTACGCAGATCTCCATCTCTCCCCTTTTCTTCTGTTTTTCTGTCTCTTCCTCCACTCTGGACACCGCATCGGTGAGCCCTTCACGCACGCCCCTGTTAACTGGGTTCCACCACCACCACCAACCCTATCTGGGGACCCAGCTTTGCCCTAGCCTACTCCTTCGCCTCCACTCCCACGGGCTTTTAACCTTTTCCCGCCGCAGCCATGTCCAACAACATGGCCAAGATCGCGGAGGCCCGGAAGACCGTGGAGCAGCTGAAGCTGGAGGTGAACATCGACCGCATGAAGGTGCTGGGTCGGGGTGGGGAGGAAGGCCGCGGGCTCCGGGGCTGGAGTCTGGACTGGTCAGAGTTGGGAGTGGAGCCGGGAGTCCGAGTGGAAAGATCCCCTTCGGAACCGAACTGGACTCCAAGGAGGGGGGTTGGGAGGGTGGGGGGGAGGGGCTGGACCGAGAAGGGGCGGGGCCAGACATGGGGCGGGGCCTGGCCGTGGGAGGGGCCCGGGCAGGGGGCGGGGCCTGACCAGGGCCGGGCCTGACTAGAGGAGGGGCCCAGGCGGGGGCGGGGCCCAGGCAGGGGCGGGGCCCAGGCAGGGGCGGGGCGGGGCGTGTACATCTCCCACTGGGTGCCCGCAGGTGTCGCAGGCAGCGGCCGAGCTCCTGGCCTTCTGCGAGACTCACGCGAAAGATGACCCGCTGGTGACGCCGGTACCCGCCGCAGAGAACCCCTTCCGAGACAAGCGCCTCTTCTGCGTCCTGCTCTGAGCCCTCCCGACAGTTTGACCCCCACCCACCGTCAAAATATGAATCCAATAAACGTGGTGACTGCGGGGCTGCCTGTGCTCTCGGGGAAGCTGAGGCACGTGCAGAACTTGGGGCCACCATGGAGGAGCCCGTGTCCCTTCTCATTCCTTCTCCGTGTGTGTGGAGTGGGGGCGTGGGGCGAGGTTATGTGGATGCGGGGCGGGGGGGATGTCAGAGGATATCCTGCGTCCTGGCTCTGGCCTCCACGGAGTGTTTCCGCAATCCTGAATTGATTTAATCGTCCCAACAGCCCCAGAAAGAAGTTGGCTACTTGTATGAGGAAACTGAGGCAAAGGAGGTCCCTTACTCAGAGTCACAAGATAGGAGATAATGGGGTGAAGACTGGACGCTCCCGCTCTCTGAACCTCTCTGCTGGCAGCTCTTCTCGCCTCTCTCCTGGGTTGGAGGTCCTTAGAATACCCAGTACCCACCTTTCTCTTCCCCCGAATGATTCCAGCCCCTTTTTTCACATGGACCTACTCCCTACCAGAGCCCCACACCCACAAGTACTGAACTTGTCTCTGTTCCTTTTTTCATTCTTCCAAACACTCTTGGTCCTGTAATGGTTGAAACAGGGGTCATGGACACGACCAAGACAGCCCTGGCCCTGGGTTCCTGGGGTTCAGAATCCAGTGGGAGTGACAGACCTGTCCTCGGATAGTGATGATTCAGAGTGGGCAGGGCTGGGATGGGGGAATTCAGAGGGAAGGCCTGACTCAGCTTGAAGGTCAGGGAGGGCTTCCTGAAGGAGGGGACATCTGAGCTGGTACATGGTGGGAATTAAACGTGGGGACCCAGAGAAGAGAGAAGCAGGACTACAGGAGACAAATCAGTATGTACATTCTTTTCTATTTCCTTTTTTTGGGGGGACATGGATTACTGTGACAGCCCTGATTCCTCTTCTGTGTTTCTCACCTCACACACTGGTGATCTCCAGGACCTGTGTTTGTTGTTTAGCCGCTAAGCTGTGTCTGACTTTTGGGGACCCCATGGACTGTAGCCCACCAGGCTCCCCTGTCCATGTGATATTCCAGGCAAGAATACTGGAGTGGGTAGCCATTTCCTTCTCCAGGGGATCTTCCTCACCTAGGGACTGAACCCATGTCTCCTGCATTGCAGGTAAATTCTTTACCACTGAGCCAACAGGGAAGCCCTTTAGGACCTTTATAGCCTGCAGGTGAATGAGAGTGCTTCACATAAAAGCCCATCTTGATGGCTTCTTCCATTTGAAAGGTCTGGGTGACTTCAGAACTGCATAACCTCCAGGGTGACCAGAGGCTATGAGATGGGGCCCTGGCTTTCCAGTTTGCCAAAGTCCCCACCACACCCTATTGTCTCCCAGTGAGGGACACTGGGGGTCAGATACTATTTATCACAGGGTCTGTGCCAGGAGCTTCTTACAGAGAAACGAAGAGAAAGGTAAAATGCCTTGAACCCATGATTCTGTTGAAAATAAAGAAATGCAGACTGGGTGAGCTATGGGCTTAGTTAATTATTTAACTTGGTTGGTCTGAGGTCCACTGAGTTTGTGACCCCTCCCCTCTCCACATGCCCCCTTGTCTTGAGTCTGCACCCCTGGATCTGGTCAAGATGACTCCCTGGGCCTCCCCTTCCCAGAGGGGCTGTGTCTGCGTCTGGCAAGTGCTCCATTATTCACATTGAATTAGGGTCCCCTGGGCCCCAAATCTGAGCTTCCTGTTGAATTGAGGCAAGAGACGCTGTAATTACATCTCCCTCCTGCCTCCCACCTCTCAGCCTGGCTCCGGCCCTGGTTGCATCATGTCTGTGGGAGCCCCGGGGGAGATGGGGGGACAGAGACAGCCAAGGATGAGCTGAAGGGAGGAGGAGTGATGCTGAGGGGAAGTTGCCAGAAGGATTCTGGAATTTCACAGACTCAGCATCCTTGCATCTTAGAACCTGAAATGCAAAGGAATCTCAGAAATTCAGAGGGCTGGAATTCTGGAGTATTTGAACCCTGTGGGGCCAGGATGGTGGGGTCCTGTCCCCTAATTGGGCTAGGAATTGGGAGCTTCACACTTCAGAAGTGTATGGACTTCTTGAGCCTGGCCTGTTAGACCCTTTGAACCCTGGGATCTTGGAGTTGGTCTTGGGGAATGGGAAGCTGGGGAGAAGCAAGTGGGGTTAGCTGACCTAGTGGTGGGGCAGGGAGCTGGAGGAATGTGTGCCTGCCTGGAGGAGCAGGGCTGGGTGAGCCTGTACCCCGACTGAGGCTGGGAGAGATGAGAAGCCAGAAGGGAGCAGTCCTGGGTGACCAGCCTCCAAATCGGATAATCTCATTAGTGGGTATGATTCTGGGGCAGCACCCACTTCTGTTTCCCCTATCCTGCCACCCCCAGCTGTGAGGTCAGCTCTGGGGTCAGGCTCAGGCCTAGTCAGAGCCAGGCCAAAAGGCAGAGGTGAATACCTGGGGAAGAGCTGGCATTCAGCAGTTCCCTCCCACTTCACCCCAAATCCCAGGGCTTCGGGCTGCCCCACCCAGCTGTCCTGCCTCCATATCCCACCCCACATGCTTGGCACTGAGGGGCCGGAGAGTAGGAGTGGAGATAGCAGAGCCAGGAGGAGCCACAATCATGGCCATCACTTATCAGGAGTCCGGTTTCACAAGCCCCATCTCCCTCCATTCTAATGGCAGCTCCCACAAGGACTCTGCTTACCCCCATTTTACAGACATGGAAGACCCGCACGGAGAGAGAACCTGGTCAGCTGGGGCTTGAGGTTGGAGTGGGAGGAGCCAATGGATGACCTCGGGAGGGGCCGGAGGGGTTCAAAGGGGGCCTTGAGGGACAGAAGTGAGGGGATCCCAGGGGAGGCACCCAGCCCAGACAAATGCAGGGCAGGGGCGGCAGAGTAGGGACACCAGGGGCCGGTGAGGGAAGCGGCAGCTAGTAGGTGGGCAAGGGCCCATTGTAGGGTGGAAAACGGGGTGGTGGGCAGAGAATATTGGCCTCTAGCTGTAAGGGCTGGGGCCTGCTAAGGAGGGATGGGTCAGGATGGACACACGGCAGCTCCTCACAGCAGTGAGTGGGCACAGATGACAAGCGGGCCTGGCAGGCATGAGCAGCTGGTGGCACGTGGTGGGGGGGGCGGGTACGAGGTGGGGCCAGCTTCCTCCCAGGGCACGGCCTGGAGGACGGAAGCCCGGGAGCCGGGAGAGGGTCAGGCCCAGGGCAAGCTGGCATCTTCGGTCAACAGCGCGACCAGATGCAGGCCTGGGTGGGCAGCTGTAGGCACTGGCCGGCAGGAGTGGGAGAGCTTGTCCTGGTCCCATTTCCTGGCCTGCTTGGTGCTTGTCCCCATGAGGACACTCGCCCAGATGGAATGACTCAGCCGAGGGCCTGCCCAGGCTCCAGCTATGACCTTCCACTCCCACGCCACTTGCACGCCACTTGGGACTACGCCCACATCGGATGGTACCATCTCTGAGTCCCTCAGCCCTATACACATGCTGGTTTGTTGAGTGAATAACAACCCCACCAGTAACTGTATGAGAGCTCCCTAAAAGCAGGCAGAGTGAATTCCATCTGTAAGCTAGGTCCATCTAGTCAAACCTATGATTATGCCGGTAGTTATGTAAGGATGTGAGAGTTGGACTATAAAGAAAGCTGAGTGCTGAAGAATTGATGCTTTTGAACTGTGGAGTTGGAGAAGACTCATGAGAGTCCGTTGGACAGCAAGGGGATCAAACCAGTCCATCCCAAAGGAAATCAGTCCTGAATATTCATTGGAAGGACTGATGCTGAAGCTGAAGCTCCAATACTTTGGCCACCTGATGCGAAGGACTGACTCATTTGAAAAGACCCTGATACTGGGAAAGATTGAAGGCAGGAGGAGAAGGGGACGACAGAGGATGAGATGGCTGGATGGCATCACTGACTCGATGGACATGAGTTTGAGCAAGCTCCAGGAGTTGGTGATGGACAGGGAAGCCTGGCATGCTGCAGTCCATGGGGTCGCAAAGAGTCAGACATAACTGAGCGACTGAACTGAATCTTTGTTCAGCGACTGAACAAAGTACAACATGTACTTTGTTGTACTTTGTACAACATCCCAACAAAGGCAAGGCAGCCACTTGATGAAGACCATCAAGATACATACAGACACACGTGGGCTGACACAGCCATGAAGAAACACGTGGTCACCAATGAACAGACACAACACATCAATAAACACAGATACACAAAGAGACCTCACAGGAAAGAATACCTACCCACCGCTCACACACACACCATGCTGATACAATGCTCACTTAGGTGACCCAAACCCACACATGAAGTTCACAGGTCCACAGTCTCTAGCACGCTCTCTTCCGGGTACCCATTCCTCCCCTACGCGGTGCTGCATGTCCATTCCCAGTCCTCCCGGGGTTGTCCTCTCTCTTCTGCAGTGCTGCCCCAGGGTCCCTCTGGGGAGGCTCGAGTCCCTTCTCAGCAGCGCGTGGCAGGGGGAGGGTGCTGACTCACCCATCCAGAGCACTTCCCTCCCACAGCTCTTCCCACCCCCAGAAGCTACCACCCCACCCTCCAACCCAGACCAGCTGGGGTGACCTCTCACAGCTGAGCAGGAGGCTGGGGGCTCCCCAGAAGATGAGCGTGTCTGACCCGGCATGGATCCCAGGGATTCTTAGGGAGGAGTGATAGTCATCACCTCTCCTGCCTGCTCTGGAGCACAGAATTCATATCAAGGTCGCCAGGGCTTCTGATCCTCAGCGGCAAAGGTGGGGAAACTGAGGCCAGGAGGGGGGTACTGTCTGAGACCCCGCGGGTCAGAGGAGCAGCATGGACTTCCTGAAAGCTCGACAGTGCCTGGCGGGGGCGGGGGGGCAGGAAGCCAGTGACAGAGAGGCTCCAGGCAGCAGAGCACCCCCTCCCACCCCTGCAACTCCCCTGATGCTGAGACAGGACGCTAGCCTGCCAGGCGTCATCCTTCATTAATATGAGAGAACTTCCTGAGTTCCCTTCGGTCAGGCTGGGGATCGCGCAGAGTATGAGGGGGGGACCACGTGGCCAAGTAGGCCTGAGACAAACACCAGCACCCTCAGAGCAGCGCTGAATGGTCACTCTCCAGAGCCCCCGGTGTGGCCAGAGCTGGGGCACCCATCCTGGCGGAAGCTGGGAGTGCCAGCTGGGCGTGGGTGATAGCGAGACGGAAGATGGGGGAGAGGGGAGGGGATCGTGGTCATGGAGGCAGGGGTGACCTGAGGACAGAGAGAGGAAGTCAGTAGCTGCCCAGGATCCAGTCCTCGGGGTCAGGACCATTCTTCCTGGCCTTGGATGTGCTATGAGATCTACACAGGTTCTCTTCTTGTTCCACAGAGGGATCTGGGATGGGCCACTGGCCATGGTCAGCCCACCAGGCTCACGGAGTCAGTGTTGCCCCACTGTACAGACAAGGAAACTGAGGTCCCCTGGCTTCCCTTCCTGGCCTTGGGACCATCCCACAGCAAGGAGGTGGTTGAATGGGGACAGAAACTCCAGTCAAATGGCGTAGGATCTTGAATTGGTCATTTCTGCATTTAAATGGCCTTCCTGAAAAATAAGGGGCATCTGAGAAGGTCTCTGAGGTCTTATCTGACCCTTGGGTGAGGAGGCCACATGGGAAATGGGCTAAGTGGGAAGAGGGACTGGTGACCGCTGTGCTGGCCGCGGGCACACACAGGCGGACCACACAGGCGGGAGGGTGGTGCCGCTGGCAACATGTCTGTGGAGGGCTGGGAGACGTTCTGGAAGAGCAGTGTTGGAGCCCTGGACTGGACTGCTGTCTGTGGCTAAAATATTATTCCTTGAAGTCAAGGTCACCAGCGCTTGGCCTGGGGCCCGGGAGGGCTGCTGGGGTGAGAGACAAGAGGGCAGGAGGGCACTCCCCTTTGATACTGACCAGTGGAAATCCTGGCGGGGGGAGCTGTCCCCTACCCGTGGATGTCAGGTCCCTCCTCCCCCCACCGACGGGGCTCCAGGGACTGGCATTTCTTTTTTCTGGCAGGGCCACCTCTTCCCCCAACCTTGTGGAAGGAGTGAAGTTCGTCCAGGGAACAGAAATCTCAGTTGCGCCTGGAAAACACTACATAAGGGAAGAATTTCCTGGTCGTTTCTCAATCCTTAGGCAATGTCCTAACCCCGAGGGGCCTGAGCCTAGAATAGATGCCAGAGGCCACCCCCAGACCGCCTCACAGACTGGCTGTCTGTGCCGCTCAGGTCCTGTCCGGGTCCCCACGGGTGAGCTCCCGATTCTAGGGAGATGATGACTCGGGTGATCCCCACCCGGGGTGCCGCTGGGCAGCGCTGGGAAGGCGGAAGGGTGCAGAGTCATAAAGAGCGAGCCGGAGGAGGTGGCAGGTGGTTCAGGACGGGGTCCGTGAGGACGCGAGGAGGGAGAGGGGGACGCGGGAGATGGATGGGTGTCTTGGGCAGGGGGGTGGAGGGGAGCGCGCCAGGAAAGGCGGGAGGGAGCCAAGGGGCCTCCTGGAGAAGGCAGGGGGAGGGAAGGCGGGGCAGAGAGAGGAAATGAAAAGCCAGGGCGAGTGATCGGGGTTAGATGAGTTAGGGAGGGAGGAGGGAGGGACGTCGGGAGAAGCTGCCACTCGGAGCCAGACCCAGAGAGCAAGACCTGGGAGAAGGAGCGCAGGGGGACAGAGGGGCTGAGAGAGTCGGCAGAGGTGCGGTGAGGAGGGGCTGGGCAAGCAGAGGTGCAGAGGAGGGGATAGGTCGGGAGAGGCAGGGAGGGAGGGAGGGAGAGGTGAAGGGAGTGGACCAGGGAGGAGACTGAGCCAGAGCCGGAGCCAGAGACAGAGGAGGAGAGAACAAGGGGCTTGGCAAGGGCAGGATTAGACGGAGAGGCAGAGGTAGCGGAGGAAAGAAACGGGAGAGAGAGTCAGGGAGGGAGCCTGGGGACACAGGGGCAGAGAGAAACAGACGCCCCAGAAGTGCGGAGGGTAACCTGGGCCTCCCCTCCGCCTCCAGCTGCACCGAGGACCGGGGGAGCAGGGAGTGAGGTGCTGGGCATCACAGGGGTGGACCCGTCTCCCCTTCCCTTGCCACCTCCCACCCCCCACCTCCCCAGGGACCCCTCCTGCCCCGCTCCCCGGGAGGCAGCTGGAGGCCGGGGATGGCGGATTCATGCCGGAACCTCACCTACGTGCGGGACTCGGTGGGCCCGGCCACCAGCACCCTGATGTTCGTGGCGGGCGTGGTGGGCAACGGCCTGGCGCTGGGCATCTTGGGGGCGCGGCGGCGGTCGCGCCCCTCGGCCTTCGCTGTGCTGGTCACCGGGCTGGCGGTCACCGACCTGCTGGGCACGTGCTTCCTGAGCCCGGCCGTGTTCGTGGCCTACGCCCGCAACAGCTCGCTGCTGGGCCTGGCCCGGGGCCGCCCGGCGCTGTGCGACGCCTTCGCCTTCGCCATGACCTTCTTCGGCCTGGCCTCCACGCTCATCCTCTTCGCCATGGCCGTGGAGCGCTGCCTGGCGCTCAGCCACCCCTACCTCTACGCCCAGCTGGACGGGCCCCGCCGCGCCCGCCTGGCGTTGCCGGCCATCTACGCCTTCTGCACGGTCTTCTGCTCGCTGCCCCTCCTGGGCCTGGGCCAACACCAGCAGTACTGCCCTGGGAGCTGGTGCTTCATCCGCATGCGTTCGGCTGAGCCGGGCGGCTGCGCCTTCTCGCTGGCCTATGCCAGCCTCGTGGCCCTGCTGGTGGCCGCCATCGTCCTCTGCAATGGCTCCGTCACCCTCAGCCTCTGCCGCATGTACCGCCAGCAGAGGCGCCACCAGGGCTCGCTGGTCCTCGGCCCCCGGGCGGGCGAGGACGAGGTTGACCACCTGATTCTGCTGGCCCTCATGACGGGCATCATGGCCGTGTGCTCCCTGCCTCTCACGGTGAGTCCCCTGGGCAGCTCCGGTGGGCGGTGGGGAGGAGGGCAGCGCCCAGTTCTAGCTGCCACTGTTTGCGCCCATTTCACGGATGGGGAAACTGAGGCTCAAAGAGGTCAGAGACTTTGTCCACAGTCAAACTCCAAACTTTACAGAGATGTTTCTCCCTGCTTGCTTCTGCTCCATTTGACTCCTCCTGACCCTTGTCTCCCCTCTTCCACATCCCTAGCCAGCCCCTGCCAGTGCCATCCCCTCCACCAACCTTCCCCTACCCCTGCAAGACTAATAAGATCCATCATTCAATATTGCACTCTGTCTACCCTGTGCTCAGTGGTTTAGAAATCCCTTCTCTGATCATCTCAAGAATGATCTTACGCATCTATTCCACAAGCATTTAGCAAGAAATGTGATGAAGTTTCTGTCGGCATTTCTACAAAGGAGTGGTGATGATGTCTTTTGCCCATGATCACACAGAGGCAGGGCTGCACCCTGGGCCCCTCTGATGCCAGGGTCTGATCTCCTTGCCACCCCGCTCCCCATTTCTCCAGCCCCACCCATGTAGCTGCCCTTGGGCTCTCCTGGACTCACCCCTTCCCTGCAGGAACTCCTGCTGTCCCTCCCAGAGGGCAGCATGGCTGATCGTGGTCCTGGGCCCCCAGTCCTCCTGATACTGTCTGGACCTCAGCTTCTCTTTCTGCAAAATGCAAGGGCTAGGGTTAGAGTTGAGAGTCACCAAACCTTTGAGGGGGTGACAGGACTCAGAGATGGCGCGCGCGCACACACACACACACACACACACACACACACACACACACACAGACACAGCCGTGGGACCCAGCCTCGCGGCCCCACCTCTCCCCCTCTAGGGCTTTGCTGACTGTCTCCTGGGGCTTTCTCTCCCTCTGCCCCTGGATGCATTTTTTATTTAGCTCTCATCTTATTTCTTCCCCTTCAGACAGGCCGCGCCTCCCTCATTTCCGCCAGTGAGCAAGGGAGAGGAGGGGGTCCAGAGTGCGGTGTGTGTTGAGGGGTGGGGCAGAGGAGTCCTGGGGTGCTTCTTGATCGCTCTCCACTTGCCCTCAGATCCGCGGCTTCACCCAGGCCATCACCCCGGACAGCAGTGAGATGGGAGACCTCCTGGCCTTCCGTTTCAATGCCTTCAACCCCATTCTGGATCCCTGGGTCTTTATCCTCTTCCGCAAGTCCATCTTCCAGCGGCTGAAGCTCTGGTTCTGTTGTCTGTATTCGAGGCCTGCCCAAGGCGACTCTCGGACGTCCCTCTCTCGGTCTGCCTCGGGGAGGAAGGACTCAAGCGCCCCCCCTGCTCTCGAGGGGAAAAAGGGGAACTGGGTGCCTTTGTCAGCCTGGGGCGAGGGGCAGGGGGCGCCCTTGCCAGCCGCACAGCCACCCACCAGCACCGTGGGAACACCCTCCAAACCGGGGTCCGAGGCAGCCTGCTCCCTCTGCTGACATCTGCCCGGTGATCACCCGCCCTGTCTTCCGGCCGCAGCTGCCAGATATTCAGGGACATGACCGATGGCTGCGGGCGGATCAGCCTAGAGATGGTTCCTGGGGCCCTGCCGGCCAGAACACGGACCCTCTGGATTCAGGGGATGATCAGCTGCTATTCCTCCTTCCTCCGGGTGGCCGCGAGGGGCTGCAGGAGGAGGGAGATGTGGAAAGGAAGTATCCTGGAACATAAAAAGAACAGTTCTCTCAAAATATCCGGTGGCTTGGCTGGCCTGGTCTGGCCCTCACTTGCCCATCCATCTCACTGTCTAAATATTTAGAAGGCAGAAATGTTCCCAGCGGCTTCTGTGCGCTCAGGTCTGCTCTGGTTAGGGTTCTGCCTCTGATCTTCCTTCATTCAGGGTGCCCTGATGCCCACCCCAAGGCCCCAGTGGACACCCCTGAGCCTGGCTCTGCGTTGCCGGGGGGAGTTCCCCAAGAGCCACCCTCTCTCTGCCTCATGAAAGCCTGGGGTTCCCTGACAAGTTCCCTGTCTCCCTTTCCTTCCGATTCCCGTTGGACTTGGGAGGCCTGGTCCACCCCCCTCCCCACCAGGGCAGAAGGGGTGACTGTTGCCTTGGGAGTGACACCACTGGACAGTTGCCTGAGAAAAACTGCATGGCTTGGTGAGTTGCAAGATGTGGATGGCAGGTGGCAGGAGAAGCTGGAGAATGATGGGGTGGGAGCTACAGAACCCATCCTTGGATAAATAGCTGCCCAACCCCCCAACTGCCCCTGCAGAGCCTGACCTCATGCCCTGTGTCCTCGGAACCCTCGCAAAAATGTCATCCATCCATTCATTCATTCAACAAATAGTGAGCCCTGAATCTACCAGGTGCTGGGGACACAAACCGATCTCAGCCCCACCTGGGACTCCTCTAGGGTAATTTCCAGCCTTCAATTCCCCTTCTGATAGCCGGAGCTTTTCCAGCCATCCACCCCTCTCTTGTCACAGCCATCCTCTGCCGAACTCAAGGGTTTTCCAGGAGTGAGCATGAAAGGAAGTGGTTCTTCGGGTGGTGGGAGGAGGTGAATGGGAAAGCCCCCAGACTCTCCCCGGCCCTGATTCCACTTTCTCACTTGCTTCAGGGTTAAAGCAATCATTCTGCCTCTGGGAGGGGTGAGGGTGGGGGTGGGTGGAGGAATAGATGAGGCAAGAACTTCCTATAAAGACGGGCGGCTAAAGTGAGTCCTCTCCACCTCGTGAGTTGCACCCTCCCGGCTCCAGCCTACTATTATTAGAGCCACTCTACATAGGCTGGAATCAAGGTCCAGAGAGGGCAATCACCAGCCCCAGGTCACACAGCGGGGAGAAAGAGCAGCCTGCAGGTGGAGCTGTTTTTTTTTTTTTTTTTCCCTCTGGCTGTGTTGTGCAGCTTGTGGGATCTTAGTTCCCCATTCAAATCCAGGGCTCTTTGCAGTGCAAGAGTGGAGCCCTAACCACTGGATGGCCAGGGAATTCCCTGGTTTACCTTTTTATCTCCTTAATCCAGATTGGGTTAGTGAGATTGCCTTGGTTTCCTTTAGAATGGTGATCGTAATCTAGTACTTAATTTACAGGGCTAGCTGAGGATTAAATGATTCAATTTAATCATTAAAAAGCAATTTAGCATAAGATCTGGAGCAAAGCCCACAATATGTGTTACTGTTACTGCTGCTATTGCCTGGCTATTGGTATTTATTGTCTTTGGCATCTGAGCACATGTGGCTTGAAAACAAAACTTTTATCCATTGTTCTGACATTGTTTCACACCCGCTCCCCAACCCCAAGTCACTTTGTTTCATTTGAAGGAGTGGCTGTGAGAGTTAAAAATAGATCAAGATGACTGCTTAATGGGTAGGGGGTTTCCTTTTGGGGGAATGAAAATATCCTGGAACTAGAGTGTGACGGTGGTTGTACAATGTCCTCAACGTACTAAATGTCACTGAATTGTGCATTTTGAGATGGTTAAAATGGTACATTTTGTGTTATGGGTATTTTACCACAATTAAAAAAAAAAAAACACGTGTAATACTGGAAAAAATTGAGGAAGTTTTTTTTTTTTTTTAAATTGAGGAAGTTTAGAAACTTTTATAGCAGTCTTGCCAGAGTCATATTGTATCGCTTGAATTCAATAATAAACATGTTGACTTGTACCAAAACAAACCAGAAAACAGGTCAAGCAACATCAGAGGAGGGTCTGGCCTTGGTTACCAAATCTGCCTCAACAGGAACCAACTCAAGGGACCTGGTGTGGAGGGGTTGTGTTTCAGGCAGGAGTCAAGGGTGCACCCCCCAGCCCCACCCGCTACCTGTCCAGCAAGATTCCCTGGGAAGTTGGGGGGGGGTGCGCATCTCCTCTCTGGGCCGCCCCTGAAGGTGGGTCCATTCTGGCCCCTCAGAACTCGCTGAATGGCAGCGCAGGGCTGGGCTTTTCAACCCCCAGCACCCCGAGGTGGGTGCCACTATCAGTCCTCTTTTTCGGGTGTTGATTAAGGGAAGGAGAGGATTCAGTGTTGAAGCTGGTTTTCTGCTGACTTTTACCCACCAGGCCTAGCATCTCAGGATTCCGTCCCCTCCTCTGCATCACACTGTGGATGTCTAAGCTGTCCGCCAAGGGCCCCAACTCCCGCCCCATCTGCCTGGATCTGGAAGCTCCTCTCCCCGCTGGTTCCTGGGGTAGCGTCTCACTGTCGGCCACAGTCCTGTCTGGAGCTCCTGTCTGAGTGGCCCCTCCCCTGCCTGCCAAGCTCCAAGGGCTCCCACTGCCTGGAGGCCAAGGGCCAAACTCCCACGCTCTCTGCTTGGCCACAGCAGAAAATCGTGATTTCCCCAAAGAGCACAAGACCTTTCAGGCCTCCACTTCTTTACTCATTAGGCTCACCCTTCCTGTAAGATGTTTCCCTTCTCCATTCATCAAAAGCACCCTTGCCTTTCAAGGTCCCGCTGAGGCTCCTCCTCATCCTTGAAGGCGCCATCACTCCTCTTAGGTGCTCTAGGCACTTCCGGGGCTCCATGGTGGCCCTCACTGCAGCCTGTAGCACAGACATCTGTTCATTCATTCAGCAGGCTTTGATTGAGGGCTTCCTGTATGTCAGGTTTTATCCCTGTGATGTTGGGGACACAGTGATGACAGATAGCCTTGGCTCTGCTCTCCTGGAGCTCACTCTTCAGAGTGGGCAGGGCTGGGGGATTGGGACCAGGGAAGGTGGAGTTTAGGGAGAAGATCAGGGAGGGCTGCATGGAGGAGGAGATGGCTGAGCCAGGATGGATCTGAGGACTCTAAGAAAGTGAACCAAATAAAGAGGAGGGCTTCTGTTGTGCTCAGGGTTCTGACTCTGGTTTCTAATGCCTCCTTTCTTTCATCTCTCATTCATTCATCAATTCAACATGCATTCCCTTGAGCCTGCTCTGGGCTCAAGGCAGCTCTGTGCCGTTAGGGAGATAGCAGGTGTCTGATGTTGCCTTGGGCTTACCTTGCTCACAATCCAGTGGGAGTGACAACTTTTTCCCCCCTGCAGCATGTGGGATCTTAGTTCCCTGACCAGGGATCGAACCTGTACCCTGAGCCAGTGGAAGTGCGGAGTTCTAACCACTGGACCGCTGGGGAGCTCTCAGGGGGTGACAGTTTAATAATCTCAGAAATATATATTACAATAAGCAGTAAAAACACAAACTTATAAGCTGTGAAATGTACCGAGAACAGAGTACGAGGGAGGTGCCAGCTCTGGTCTGGGGTTGGAGTCAAGACGTGAGAGACTAGGAATAAGTATGTCTCCTTCACGGAGACTTTATGCACTTTTAACTTCATTTCTTTATTTATTTCCGATTTTGGAGCACAGATGGGACTTAAGCATGCACGCCCATATCCGCCCTCGCGGGTTCTCGGGAGTTGCCGCTCTCTGGTCCCTCTGCAGTCACTGCGCCACCTGCTGGCCACAGTGGGAATGACACTGAGACGGGGTTCCCGCCGCCACTCCCTCCCGCGAGTGCGGGGAGCCTGGGTTTCTCTCCTGTGGGCCCCGGGTGGGCATGTGTCCCACCATGTGGCCCCCTGCCTAGTCACTTTCTCAGTGACAGGCTTTGAGCTGGCCCAGCGGATCCATGAGCCTGAGTTGGAAATGACTTCCATGGCCAGCATCAGCTGATGCGTGCTCCTCCGCGTTTCCCCTTGTCCATTAGCACTGGAGAGTGCCATCTCTCTGCCTGTGGTTAATAAAGAATGGGAAGGGGAAGTCATGCCTTTTTAATAATGCAGTTTGTATGGGAGTAAAAGTCTTTCAAAAACTAGGGCCCAAGGGGGGAAATAATCGACAGTCAGTAGAGAAGTGCAGGCAACGCGCTGGGGTGGTTAAAAGTGTGGGTGTTTGGGATGTGAATAACCTGGGGTTCAAGTCCCAGTGCAGCCACTTCCAAGAAGAGTGCTGTGAGAGGCTTTACTTCCCAGGCCTCCGTTCCTTTCCTGTAAGCTCTTTAAAAAAAAAAAAAAAAAAAAATATATATATATATATATATATAGAGAGAGAGAGAGAGAGATAGCGAGATATATATATATATATATATATATATATATATATATATGGATACGCCACGTGACATGCCAGTTTCCTGACCCAGGATCCAACCTGGCTGCGCCCCTCCCCACCTCCCCCCCCACCCCCGCAGTGGAGGCTCAGTCTCAACCACTGGACTGCCAGGGACATCCCTCCTGTCAGCTCTTGATAACTTATGCTCATATGCCCACTGGGGAGGATACATGTCATAAATGGGGAAAAAAAAAAAATGGGAAAAAAATTTTATTGGGACTCAACCTGGCCTGGGTGAGATATAAATGAGATGATGTCTAGAAAGTGGCACACCCCTCTGAGGTGGATGTTTTATGTTCCTCCTTTGAGAGATGATTGTTTCCCATTTTGCAGATGGGTAAACTGAGGCTCAGAGAAGTGAAGTCACTGTTCCAAGGTTATGAAGCAGGCAGTGTCAGAGCTAAGACCTGAGGCTTAGTGAGTATAGACACTGAAGTGAGTGGTCACACTGTGTTGGAGCCCAATTCTGTGAGTCACCAAGACCTGTCTTCTTCTGAACTGTAAGACCAGAGTTTTCCACAGGTATTCTGGCTGCTAAGAAGGCAGCTCTCATCCCAGATTCCACTGTTTTGACCCCAGCCTCAGCCTAGCCTTCCCCTTATCTCTGGCCTGTCAGTCACTCAGTCGTGTCTGACTCTTTGCCACCCCATGGCCTGTAGCCCACCCAGCTCCTCTGTCCATGGAATTCTCCAGGCAAGAAATACTGGAGTGGGTTGCCATTTCCTTCTCCAGGGGATCTTCCTGACCCAGGGATCGAACCTGAGTCTCCTGCATTGAAAACAGAGTCTTTACCATTTGAGCCACCAGGGGAAGCCCTCTGGCCTACCTGAAGTCAGTTTTTAAGAGATTTAGTATGTTTGGCTGTGCTGGGTCTTTGTTGCCACGCGTGGGCTTCCTCTCGTTGCTGAGATTGGAGGCTACTCTCTGGGTGCAGTGCTTGGGGTTCTCAATGCTGTGGCTTTTTTTTGTGGAGCACGGGCTCTAGAGTGTCAGTAGTTGTGGTGCATGAGCTTAGTGACCCTGGGTGCATGTGGATCTTCCCCGATCAGGATCCAACATTGGCAGACAAACTCTTAACCACTGGACTACCAGGGAAGCCACCACCACCACCACCCCCCCACCCTTTTTTTTTTTCTTTAAATGACCATTTACTCTGAAGCCACAGGAAAGCCCCTGAGTTTGGGCCTCATGAGGCTTCTCCATCCTCCCAAGGCCAGGCGAAGGTGAATAGGTGGCTTTTTACTCCACTGAGCTGTTTCTGCTCACCTCCTGCCTGCTCCCCATGGTCAAAGAGACGGCTGCTCAGATGTTAGACTGTTGTCTATTGACCGTTCACTCCCACCCCTGAGAGGGAATCAGATGGGTTTTGTAGCTGGGGACTGGGCCTCCCCACTTAATTTTTTTTGATATGGACGATTTTAAAAGTCTTTGACTTTGTTACAATATTACTTTTTATTTATCGAAGGATAATTGCTTTACAGAATTTTGTTTTCTCAGACCTCAACATGAGCTTGTTTTTGTTGCTTTGGTTTTTTGGCACTATGTGGGATCTTTGCTCTCCTTAATTGGAAGGCAAGGTTTAACCACTGGACTGCCAGGAAGTCCCATGCTTTCTTTTCCATAGCTGCGCTTACCTTGGGGAAGTTGAGGGGCTTTCTAGGGTTTACAGTAGTTGTTCTGAGCTTTAGTCCTTTGTCTTTCGGGACTGACTGAAGCTGTGAGCTCAAGAACACCTCTTTTCTTCCCACTGTGTTCAGTTCAGTTCAAACTCAGCACTTAGCCTGCCAATGGGGACTGGTCGCCTCTTGGCCAGAGGGCCCTGTCAAGAATCCCCCACCTGGCCTGGGCCCCCAGTCGGACCTAGCCTTCCTCTCTCCTTGGATGATGCCCTTCTTTCTCCTGGACAGCAGGTGACCATCCATCCACCTTTCAGCTTGTCACTGGTTTGCCCCCAAACCGGGCCGTTGCTGTGACGCGATGGACCTGCCTCCGGCCTTCTTGGGCCTCACCGTGTGGTCCTGTGTGTGGCTGACAGGTGGCCCTATTAAGGCGGGGTTGGTCCTACACACATGTGCAGGCGCCAAGCACTCAAAGCTGACAGGCTGGGACCCCCCTTGTGGCTAAGCCTCCACACTCCCAGTGTGAGGGGCCCAGGTTTGGTCCTTGGCCAGGGAACTAGATCCCACGGCAGACAGACTCTTTTGGGGCAGGGTTTCAGGCCTGTGCAGGGAGCAGGCCCAGAAACCAAGACAAGAAGGGAGGAGCAGTCAGGTAGTCACTGTATTTTATTGGAAAACATTGATATATATTTTTCTTCACAGCTTGAACACAAATATTGCCCGGTTTGAAAAAAAAAAAAGAAAAACCAAAACACTCCGAAAACGTCCACAGCTTCAAGCCTACCTGCCCTTACCCTCAGCTCTTGGCTGGGTCTCCCGCTATGCCCCCCCCCTTCCCTGGAGGCTGGGTGCCACAGGGTGGACGAGAAGATTCTCAAAGCTGGGCAGGTCCCAGGAAAAGCCACTTGATCGACCTGAGGGGTGGGGTGGGATGGGGGTGGGGGCAGATGAAATGAACGGAAAAAGGAAAAAAAGAAAAAAAAAAAAATCCAGACGACCGAACTGCCCATGTTGACTTACTTGTCCCAGAGGCTAAAGTCAGAAGCCAGGTTGCGGATCATGCTCTCCGCTGGGGAGTGTGGGGGCAGGCAGGTGGGCGCACAGACAGCACAGATGGGGCTGGGGAGCCGGCCGAGCCACCACGGGGAAGTGGGAGGGGCCGGCGGGCCAACAGGACTGTTTTATTGCAGGTATGTTCTCTTGAGCGCGTGGTGGGGCACATCCTCCCAATCCCCGCCCCTCAGCTAGCCCGGCATGGTTTCAGACAAAATTAAGAGTTTTTCAGACAAAATTAAGAGTTTTAACGGGTATAAAGAAAAAACGGAAGGATGAGTTGCATGTGACAAAGCGGCCAACCCCACGTGCGTTCCCACGAGGGGACCGGGATGCGGGAGGGCGGGGGTGTCACGAGGGAGCGGCGTGGGATGTTAGCACCAGGACAGCTTGAGATCGCTTCGGGAACACGGGATGGGGGGCAATGTGCAGGGGCACCAGGGGAGTGGTCCCCACCCACCCCACCTCAGGGAGCCAGTCGAATGGCTTCAGAAGAGCAGCCAATGGGATCTGAGCGCTGCCCAGCCTGGCCAGCCTCCTCACGTGCTAAGAGCATGCCAGCTGCCAAGCCTCCCTTGCCCCCTGGCCTCCTCCTGGGCCACATCCAGGCAACACCGCAGCTCTGGGCCCTCCCCACCACCCTCAGTCCTTCTGGAACACCCTGCTGGGCACTCCTGCCCCGACAGGCTCTGGGATGGGCACAGGGTATCACAGGCTGGTCGCATGCAACAGCAAAAGGTGTGCCTCTCACGCCCGGCCCTCCTGAGGGCCTCGGCCCCTCCCCAGCAGGTCCCGGGACAGCGCCGGCGGCCACCCTGGCACCCCAAAATAAGATGACGAATGAACAGAAACAAACCAAAATGGATGCGAGCCACCCGGGCTGGAGAAGGAGGAGGGCAGAAGCCCCCTGAAGGGGACTGGGGGCTCATCTTATGAATGCATCAGGCCTTGGAAGATGTGAATGGAAGGCGGGAGGGCTGAAGGAAGAGATGGCGGGGGCCTGGAAGGAGACTCGGGAGGAAGAGAAAGAGCAATCATGCAGCTTGGGACAAATCTTTTGTTGCTTTATCAGATTCTCAGTCCATCAACTGGTGTTTGCTAAAACCGGGATAGGCAGGGAGTGTTGAAGAGAGTGCGCGCGCGGGGAGAGAGAGAGATTGAGAGAACGGGCATCACCAGCTGCCCGGGGGCCTTCACTTTGCAGTCATCATCTGTACAAACTCTGTGGAAGGAAAGACAGGGAGGTCAGCAGAGAGTGGGGTTCCCCTAGCTCCCGCGGGCATGGAGACGGGGCTGGCGGCTCACCTTCATAATTGACCTGGCCGTCCCCGTCGATGTCGGCCTCCCTGATCATCTCGTCCACCTCCTCGTCGGTCAGCTTCTCACCCAGGTTCGTCATGACGTGGCGCAGCTCTGCAGCGCTGATATACCCATTGCCGTCCTGCATGTTGGGGGACAGACAAAGGCGCTGAGCATGAGGCATTCGTCTGCCCGGCGTTTTCTTGGGGGGCAGTGGGAGAAACCCCAGCACATGCCGTCCTGGGTGTCAAGGGACAGACAAAGGCTCCAAGCTCGAGGCGTCCGTTCGCCCGGCTCTCCCCTGGGGGGCAGCGGGAGAAAGACCCCAGCGCAGGGCCTGTCAGTCACCTCCCTTGGCATAGGCAGGGGCTTCCTGCGGTGGCAGAGCAAGCTGGCAGTGGGGCTGGCACTGGAACCCTGGCCTCTGGAAGTGGTGACGCCGGTTAGGCTGGGTGTCCCGCGACCCCACCTGTCCTACTCTCTGCCGGAATGCCAGCGCCCCTCGGGGAAAGGCCTGCTCACCTTGTCAAACACACGGAAGGCCTCTCGGATCTCCTCCTCGCTGTCCGTGTCCTTCATCTTTCTGGCCATCATGGTCAGGAACTCGGGGAAGTCAATGGTCCCATTCCCTGCGAGGTGGGGGAGGGAGGGAGATGCTCTGGGCCTGAGCCCGGGGAGATGTCCCCAGAGCCCTGGCGGAGGAGACGCTGGTCGTCCACCCCGGAGGGCGGCTCCCCGGGGGCACTGGGAGAGGGCTGCCCTCCTGCCCTGGGTGTGGGCTCACCATCTGCATCCACCTCGTTGATCATGTCCTGCAGCTCCGCCTCAGTGGGGTTCTGCCCCAGGGACCTCATCACCGTCCCCAGCTCCTTGGTGGTGATGGTGCCATCCCCGTCCTTGTCGAAGAGGGAGAAGGCCTCCTTGAACTCTGCGGCGAGGAGCACAACGAACCAGAGGTGAGGGCACGGCAAGGCCTGAGAGTCAGGCCCGCCTCAAGAAACCAGAAGGGGATCCGATGCCAGCCCAAGCCTCTCGCCTCTGTACTGGGCACAGGCCGCTTCCTTCTTCCCTTCACCCCTCACGGAACGTCTGCTCGGTGACGGGGAAAGTTGCCTGCTCCGCCCGGCTCACTGAGAACACTGGGGAAAACGGGCTGACGGTGGCCTTAGATCCTCTACATTTCTTTTTGGTCCCTGGCTTCAGTCTCTCCCTCGAGCGATGAAACGGACCATGTCCCGGAAGGGAGGAGAGCCAAGGAAGTCTCCGTCTGAAGTGTGCCAGACAAGGTCAGCGGGCCAGGAGAGGAAGGGCAGGAGGGACTGCAGGACAGCGCCGGGTGCCACGGCATCCCGCGCGACAGGGACTACCAGCCCGGCTCTCAGTTTCCAGACCCAGCGTGTGGGTCGGAGTGTGGGGGCGGCCGGCAGCAGGGCGCGGCTGATGGACTGTGTGGGGTAGGCGGGGTGGCGGGTGTGGAAGGAGAGGGGACGGCTGCCAAGCCAGGAGGCCGAGGAGCTGGGGGTGCTGAGTGGGAAGGCCACAGCTGGGGCCGCATCAGGAGCGGGAGGAGAAGCACGTGTCTCCTGCCCTCCCACTGGGCCCATTTTGGCACCTGGTGCTCCCTGCCCCCAAACCCTAGGGGAACAGATGCCTGGCAGCCTATTCCCAGAGGGTGTGGGCTGGGGTGAGGCGGCGGACAGTTTGCTAATGGGGACGGGGGGAGGGTGGGGGCGATGTGGAGCGTGTGTTGGTGTCAAGCGAGGGCAGAGCTGGGGCTGTGGGTGGCCGGTACGGGAGCCACACGTACAGCCGAAAGGCTCAGCCCCGGCCCGAGCCTCTGGGCCCTGGAGACTCCGAGTCTCCTGGGGGATGCTGGCGCCTCACTGTGCCGAGGCCTTGTTGTTCTCAGGGGTCACGCGGGCACCCTGCGCTCAGGATCACTGCACAACAAGGCAGCTCTCTGCTTTTCCTTGGTGGGTCTCCAAAGTTCAGAAGCTGAAGATGTGGGGGAAGGAGGAGGAGAGGGGAGTAAAGAAGAGAAGGCAAGCCCACGCCCGCCTCCCCCACTTCGGAAGCTGGGCTCTCTGTGCGTGTCACATGCAGCCTGTGGACCCTGACAGCAAAGCCGGGCTCCAGGGGATACTTCGTGCTGGCCCATGGCTGTGGGACGTAACTGGGAGCTGGTCTCTGTCCTTTAGTAGTAGCTCACAGTCTAGGGGGGCAGGGGTGGGGGGACAGGACACGGAAACCTTCTCAGCACACAGTACTTCCTGTAGCTGTGGCCACAGGGCTTTAGGGGAGCCTACAGAAATGAATTACATAGGACTCAAGGACTTCTTTAAGCTTACTGGAAGATATGTGATCGTTCCCTTGTTCATTTAGTTATTTAGCTAACAAAAATGTACGCAGCAACCATTATGTTGCAGGCACCAAAGGTACAGCAGGGACCAACACACAAAAAAGCCCCCAGTGAGGATCTCATCTAGTGACAGGGAGATGCAGTCGGCAGACATCAGAGATTAATTTCAGATGGTGAGAAAGGCTAGTAAGGAAACAGAGTGATGAAAGGCTGTTTATTTGAGATGGGGTCAGGGAAGGCCTTTCCAAGATGACATTTGAATCAAGACCCAAAAGAGGAGAAGGAGTTGTCTGGTGCAAAGAGCTGGGGGAAGACACTTCCGGCCCAGGAAGAAGTGAGTGCAAGCATGCGCGAAGGGGAGTGCAGAGGTGGGAGTGACAAGCCTTCCCCTGGGTGGCTCCTGAAGTGGGCCAGGAGCCCTGCAGGGAGTTCACCTTCTGAGCCTAACTGGCAGGAGCCAGGACAGATGGCTGGGCTCACCCTGCAGCCACCGATTAAACGGCCCGGTGACCCCTGGCCAGGAGAGGAACACGGCCCTGCCGCCTGAGGAGGGCCTGGCTCAGGACTGTGGGGTCTGGTGTCACTGTGCGCGCTCATACACATGAGTTTCTGTCAGATGCTCCTCCTGGCTGGCCTAAGATTTGGCTGGGGATGCAGAGGCGTTCGTGCGGCAGGGTGAGGGGAGGAAAGGGGGATGGGGGAGGGAAGGAGGGAAGCAAGCTCACCTGCGATCTGCTCCTCGGTCAGCTGGTCAGCCTGGAAAAGCAGGAAGGAGAAAGTTAGTCACGGGCTGGCACATCTTTCCTTGCTCAGCCCGGCCCCCGCTGGTGCGGCCAGCTCCACATGGCAGTCCATGTACCTGGGCAAGAGCGGTCATGCCAGAGCCAGTACTGGATCAAGCCTGGTGATTCGTGAGGCTGGAGACCCAGGCCAGCCTGACCCAGGGCCCTGGAGCCAGCCCCAGCCCAGCTGCACCTGCGCCGGTTCATGTCTCAGCGCTGTCACAGCCGCTGGGAGCCCCAGAGGCTGAGTGAAGGGAGCAGTTGCCCTGGAAGCCTAATCAAGCAGCTCTTCTAGAAGGCTCCAAACTGAAGCAGGCCAGGCCCAGGGTAGGCAGCCGGCTCTTTCCTAGTTTCTATGTCACCAATTTGGAAGCACCAGGTCCAAGCACTGCAGACCCAACTGGCAACAATTCTGCCAACTAGTGTCTGTGGCGTGCCTGAAAGAACCCTGGGCAGGCAGGGGGGCAGCCCCCAGTCTCTTTGGCACGGGGCACCATTCACTCCACTGCTCCTTTGGGGCAGGAAGGGTGAGTGTCAGGGAGGGGACTGCAGCAGGCAAGGCGCTGGTGGCAGAGGCTGGAGGACTCAAGTCACCTCCCCCTGCTGCGCTGCAGTTTTTAACCCTTGCAGGCCCTGGCCACTCTGGGGAATGGCCCGTCGGGGTCGGGCAGCCCCTGCTGCCCGCCTGCCGGGCTTGGGGGCGGGGCAGAGGAGAAGCAGAGGCCAGCCTGTCCTGAACCAGCCCAGCAGAGGGATCCTCTGGGGGAGGAGCCACGCGGGAATGGGGGAGCTGAATCCCAACGTTAGCTTTAGGCAGTAAAACAGGAATTTTCCTTGGGGTCCCTGAGTGCTGCCAGAAGGCACGGCTCGCCCTTGGACCACTGCCCCCTTCCTCATTTCCTCTTACAACTAGGGGAAGGGGCTCCACATCTCCAGCAGGCTTCCAGCTCTGAGTCTGATAGCCCCTCAAACTAAGGCGTGCCACTGTGTGTACTAGTGTTATTCTACACAGAGATTCCAGAACTTCCTTGGGAATCTAGCAAGAGCCCCACCCCCACCCTTCTGCCCCATCCCAAATGTGAAGACCAATCACATTAGAACAAGTCTGACATGTCCTTTTTCTTTCTCTTAAATATAAAGGAAGGAGGACTCGAGGCTAAGCCCCAAACAGATAGAACAGGAGGGGAAATCAGGGTGATGATTACAGAAGGGAAATGGCTAAGGGCGGGGGAAGCAGGAATGTAGAGAAGGAAACACAGCACACATGCACATTCTGGAAAAGTCCAAAGTCTAAAGGGAAGGTTAGGAGGCCAAAAGGAGATACTTCTGCCTCGCTTTCAAAAGAGACCCAGGGCTGCCAGGCTCCTGCATGCCAGCCTGGCAGCCCCAGGCCCACGAGCCCTTTGCTCCTCTGCTTCCCTTGGCTTCTATGGGCAAAGAAGCTGAGCCGATCGCCTAGGTCCTGACACCCGAGGAAGCTGCTGGGGGAAAGTGAGAAGACAGGATGGGCTTCTGTTACCAAGGCCAGGCAGCGCCAGGGGTGGGGAGGAGGGCCGGGGGGAGGGCTGCCCTCCCCCAGCTCTCATCCATTCCCCTGGCTTACGTGGTAAGGGCTGGGCCAACCAGGGCCCTTCGAACCCCTGCCACAGGATCTTGGGCAGCACCCGCAGGGGCTGGGGGCAAGGAGGCTGGGGCAGGTTGCGGAATGCCCGAGTGGTGCTGAAGGCTGGTTGTCCACCGCTCCCTGCCGCCAAGCTGCAACGCGCAGAGGAGGCACTGCCACTGTTCCAGGCTTGCTGCAAATAGGCGTGGCTCTGCCTGTAGGGCCGTCACACTCCCTTCCTCCCTCTTAGGAAGACCCTCTCCCCTGCGCGGGGAAAGAAAAGGGCCCAGCTCCCAGCTATAGATCTCAAAGCAAGGCTGCTGCCCAAAAAACTGATCACTGCTGGGGATCCCTTCCTTCTCAGGGCTTTTTCCCTTTCCAGATCTGCAGATTTTTAGCTTTCACCAAAAACTATCTGCAAAATAACCCAGCTGGTCCCCTGCTTCCCCATCCCTTTAGGCTCCAGCAAGATGTTGGACAAGGAAAAAAAAATCCTGGGATGGGGGAGGGAAGAGGGTATAATTTCTCTTCCTTGCCCCAGCCCCCAGCCAGTGCCAGAGAGCAGTGTTAGATGAGATCAGAAACCAAGGCCAGGGCCCCTCACCCGGGCCAAGGAGGAGCCACAGGGCTCAGGCCAAAGTCCAAAGCCAGTTAACAGTGACTTGTTCCACCCATACCTTGCTGATTACAAAGGGAAAGAGAAACTAGTGGGGCCAAAGCTCAGGTCTTATTTGGCAGGTGGGGGCCTCCTGGCTCCTGTCAGTGATTCGGCGCCCGTTTAGCAAGGCTCTGCTGGGGGAAAATGGGGTAGCGGCGAGAGGAGCCATCAGGCCTGTGTCAGCAAGTATGAGATCTGATACACAGCGGCGGCTGCCTGTTTTCCCCAGCCTTGCCAGGGAGGGTGGCTGCACACGGCTCCGAGGCTGAGCCTGGGGGGGGCTGGGGGCTGGGGGTGGTGGGGACCGGGAAAGAACTAGTCTGCTGGTTTTCTCTCAAAGCCCGAGCTGTGGGAATTAACAGAAGCACTTAGGGAGGGCCCCGAACGGAACAAGTGGCCCTGGGGCTGATGAAGGGGTCCCTCTGGAGGTCCTCTCTGCAGCCCCCACCCCCGAGGCCATAGGAACAGGCATGTGATTGTCACCGACGCCACACTGTACTGCACTGTCATTTGGCACAAGTGAGGAGATGCAGAGCGGTGCGTGGAGCTGGAGACCAAGTAAAACCAGCATTTCTGTTTGGAAAAAAACAGCTCTCTGGTCTGAAAGGGGCAGCAAGCAGGTGAGGTTCAAAGCTTTAAAAGCTGGTTCATTTGATGCATCCTAAACTTTGCTCCTCCCCACCCCCATTTCATGCGGCTTCAGTGCGCAATAGAGGCCCCAACAACTCCGCCCACCTGCTCCCACCGCCTGGTGCCTCCTGCCCAGCCCCATTCTTCCTGGGAAAGGGACCCTTGAGCCACTCCCTCTGGCCTCTGCAGCCCACTCCCCATCCAGACTGAACAGTCTTTGTCCCAGCTTTGCCCTGGAAACTTCCAGGGAGCTACCCACCACATCCACCTCCAACCCTAGGCCCACCTCGGCTGCCATTCATTTTCTTTAACATGTCCCCGGATCGCCTTCCATCTCACCTCCTACCAGAGAAGCCGAAGTTCTCTCCCACCCTTCACTTTGGAAACCCACCTCTTCATGAACCCAAACACAACGCCCCCCTTCCCCCCACCAAAACCCCCAATTTCCCTTCCTAGTTCAATAGTCTTAACCCAATAGGAACCTCAGAACCTTCTCTGGCTGCCCCTCACATTAACCACGAGGCGCCCTGTCCCCCCACCACTGACAAGCTCACCATCCCTTTTTGACCCCTTCCCCGACCCCATCCTTTTCAGTCCCCGTAGGCTTCCAGAGCATCTTCTAACCTTGGCTGCCACCCACCCCAGGCTCTTCCTTCCAGAGCATGCACCTCACCCTCCTCCTCCTTCCTCTGCAATGTCGGTCCTTGGAGAACCCCCTTTTCTTCCCTCAAGGGTCTGATCTGCAGAAGCGACCCTCCTCCCTGCCTCCCGGGAGGGCTCCCCCTCCACCCAGGCCCAGCTATCCACCACCCCCTCTCAGGGAGTTTCCCAGCAGCCCGGCGTCCCTCCGATCCCCCTTCCCTGCTACCTATTAGGACCCAAAAGCCTTTATCTGGGCACAAGTCACCTCCTTCCCTAGCCAATGACTCCTACCTCGCTCCCCCGGAATCGAAACACCCCACCTTAGCGACCAAACGCCCCATCCTGGGTCCAAGAGTCCAGATGCTCCATCCTCGACTCAAATGCCCCCTTGGAGGGCTCAAGTGCCCTTTCTGGGGTCTAGACACCCCATCTGGTGCTAACTGTCGCTTCTGGAAGCCCCCAACTCCCTTTGGGGATCCAAACGCCCTACTGTGGGTTCAAATGCCCCCGATCGAGAGGCAGAGAAGGGTCCAGAGGCGCTCTCCGGGGCCCAAACGCTCCTCCCCCTCCATTCTGAGTCCACTCGTGCTCTCGGGGGTCCTCTGCCGTGTCCGTCTCAGTGCCCCCAACCTCGGCGGCTCTCAGTCTCACTCACCATGGCGAGGGCCGGGTGTCCGGAGCGCGGGTATCAAGGGTCCTCCGGCGGCGGCAGCAGCTGCAGCAGCTCGAGCTCCGCCGCGCGTCTGCGCCTCCACACTCACTGCCTGCAGCGCGCGCCGCCGCCGCCGCCGCCGCCCGCCCCAACGGTCCCTCAACGGCCGCCGCGCGCGCCCCGCCTCGCCCGGCCCCGCCTCGCCCGGCCCCGCCCCGTCCGGTCCGCGCGCCGCCGCACTGCGGCTCCCACGGATCCCTCCGCGCCTCTCTCAGGACTGTCGGGCCCGCGGCCTCTCACTCCTCACAGGGTTGGGTTTATGGCCGGCCGCGCGCGCGCGCGCGCACCCGCCGCGGGACTACTTTCCGTAGCCATGCGCCCCGCCCCCTGTGCCCACTCTACTTTCCTCCTCGGCGGAGGGGCACCGCTCGGCTGGCGCGTGACGCGTCCCTGTGTGAGGCGCACCGCTATTGGGTCCGGGCCACGGCGGAAATAAGAACGCGGTGCCGATTGGTCCGGCCTTCCCTGCAATGCGTCAAACTGGGGCGAGCCACTGCGTGGTGGTGGTGGGCAGCCTGAAGTGTGTGACTGTGTGGAGCCATGAGGCGTAGTGAGGCGAAGGGGGAAATTGTATGACTGCTAGAGAAGCAAATACATCGTCTTCGTGGTCAGGGAATGGTAAAAAGGGTGGCAGAAGGTGCAGAAGTACTTTCTTGGTTCTCCCCTCTGACAGATGGAAGATGGTGCAATCCAAAATGCTGGTCGGAAGCCCCGCCCCCAGGGCCCTCGGGGTGGCGGGGTCTTCAAGGTTCAGCTTTTAGCCTGAAAGGTCCACTCATCGCCCGTAGGGGCAGGTGTCTGCACCGTGAGACACACTCCACAGGTGTGCGAAGCCCCTCTCCTCGCTTCACTTCACTTTTAATCGGTTCAGGGTCTGTGAAACAGGCTGTTCCAGGACAGCCCTGGGAACGAGGTATTCAGTCATTCATTCAGTAAGCCTCAGTGGGGTGCCTGCTGTAATTCAGGGATCTGTGCTTGGCTGGGCGGGGGAGACCAAACTTCCCAGCCATTGTCCTGCTGTCTTGTAGACCACCTGAGTCTTGCACTCCTTGTTCCAAGTTTCCAACCACAGAAGGAAGAAGAGTGGGAAAGTTAGCTGAGACTATTTACGGGCGCTCAGAAACGGCACCCCCCCACCCCCGCCCCCCAATTTCTCTTGTTTTGAATTAGGGCTATATTTGCGTCTGTGCTCTACCCCCTCTCGGTGATTGGCTGACGAGTGGCAAGTGAGTCAAGCTGGACCAGTCTTTATGTTACACCTGGAACAGCATGTAGGCTGAGCCAATGAGAGGCCTTCCCTGGGTTTTTGGATCTAGACTTTTGGGGGCAGGAAGTCTTTTCCTTTTGTGTGGTGAGGCTGTGAAGAAATAGGTCTGGACCTATGACATTTTTCACACCCAGAGGAGAAAATAAAACTGATTCCAGGGAGAAGCAATGAAGAGGAAGAGTCCTGTTGCCATTCCCTTCACTGATTCCAGCTTGAGGCCAGCTGCCTCATGCCAGGATTTTGATATGAACTATTAAAATGTCCCATTTATCCCAAGCTGGTTTGAGTTGAGTTTCTGTCACTTAAAACTAAAGAATTTCTGATGGATGTGACCAAGGCTAAACTTTGTCTTGGTCATCAGCATTGGCCCTGAAACAGAGAGGGCCAAGGACCCAGTCATCATTTGCTGAACAAATAAGCAAAGGAAGTCACACTCATGCTCTCTCTCCCTGTTTCTCCTCTCCCTGTCTCTGAGTCTCAGTTTCTACCAGGAAGACCTTACCTTCTGAATTACTTAGGTGGGCTTCCCTGGTGGCTCAGAGGTTAAAGTGTCTGCCTGGAATGCGGGAGACCCTGGTTTGATCCCTGAGTTGGGAAGATCCCCGGGAGAAGGAAATGGCAACCCACTCCAAGTACTCTTGCTTGGAGAGTCCCATGGAGGGAGGAGCCTGGTAGGCTACAATCCATGGGGTTGCAAAGAGTCAGGCACAACTGAGCGACTTCACTTTCTTTCTTTCTTTCTTTCACTATGAAATGATAGATATACTACCAGCAGCACGTTTGAACACATACTGTGTTCCAGGCACCATTTCACCTGCTGTTAGTTCATTTAATTCTTACAACCTCCCTATGAATTTGTTACTTTCACTTTCCACCGTTTGAAACTTTTATTGCCGCTGGAATTAGATGAGATCTGAGAGGTATAAAGCCTTGACCAGGAACAGAGAAGGGAAGTAGCTTGCCTCTGGTCACACAGTAGGAGGCAGAGTCAGGATTTTAACCCCAGCAGTTTGACTGAAAACCTCACACTCTTAACCACATTGTACGACCAGTGAGAGAGACCTTACTTGGTTTCCATTATCCATTTCCCCTGTTTCCCAGCCTAATAGAATTTTAACTGGGCACATTGCCATCCTAAGTAAAAACGACATTTCCTAACCTTCCTTGCAGTTATGAGTCCTCATCTGACAGAATTCTGGCCCAAAAGGATGTGAGCAGAAGAAATACATGAAACTTCTGGGTATACACTTAAAGGGAGAGGACATACCTTCCCTTTTCTTCTTGCCTGCTGGTAAGGCAGCCATGAGACCAACGGTGACCATACTCACCTGGGACTTTGATGATTTTCCTGAGGAGAGCCCACCTTTCCTTCCCCAGGGCCAAACTTCTATTTGAGAGGGAAATAAACTTCTATATCACTTAAGCCACCGGTATTTTGGATCACTTGTTTATAATATATACATGTCCTCTCTTTGGTTACTGCCCTTGTTTTGGTGGAAGCCGACTCTTGTGCCTAATTTAGTGAGAGGTCATGTGGTTCAGGTGTTAACCACTCAGCATGTCCTACTTCCATACCTCTGACTGCATCAGAGCCAATTGTATGACTTTTTCTCTCTTTTTTGTATTTTTTGCATGTGTGACATAATTTACACTCAATAAAATGCCACAGATCTTAACTGTTCAGTTGAATTGTGTACACCCATGTAACCACCACCCAAGACAAGTTATAGAACACTTCCCTCACCCCAGAAGTTGGATCCCTGTCGCTCTTTCCAGTCGATTCCTGTTCCCCTCAAGCAACTGTTGTTCTGGCTTCTGTCACTGGAGATTAGTTCTGCCTGTTCTAGAATTTTGTAGAAATGGAATCCATATAGCATGCATTTTTCTGGTCTTGCTTACTTCACTCAATGTAGTATTTTTAAGCAAAAGTTGCATGGAACATACTTACACTAAAATATATTTTTTGTTGATTTGGAACTCAAATTCAACTGGAGTCCTGAATTTCTAATTGCTAAATCTGATGATCCTAATCTCAAAGCGCTTTCTTTCCAGGATTGGGAAATGATTTTAAGTGACTGTACAGGGGACCACCTGGATTTCCAGGCTTTGGGGTGTCTTATGCTATATAGCCCGGCAAGAATCTTGACAGCAGCTTCAAGTGTTCTGAACTTTAGGAAGGATCAATCAACTAAAGCTCAATCCCATTATTGTCAGGGAAATTAAAATTAAAATCACAATAACACACCAGCTCACATCGACTGGCCAACCACGGAGCCCAATAATGCTATCTGTTGCTGGGCCCATACCAGCATCTGGTGACCTTGTTATTTCTCTGACCTCATCTCCCTACGCTCTCACCTTCATGCTCTCTCTTTCAGACATATCAGCCTCTTTCCTTGACACATGTGGCTGATCCCTGTGTATGACCCTCTGTATTATTTCTTCTCCTTCAAATGCTCTCCCCACAATAGTCATGTGGTTTGTCTCCTCCTTAGCTTTGTTCAAGTGACACGTCCTCAGTGATGGCCTCCCTTGATCATCCCATTTAAAATTGTAACCCAACACTCCAAATTCCCTTTCCTTTGCCTTATTTTTTCACAGGCGTGACAACCTTCTCAAATAAGATATACTTTTCTTATTTATTCTATTTACAGTTTGATTCTCCCACTGGAATACAAGCTCCATGAGGTCTGGTCTTTTTTTTTTAATTTTTGTTTATTTATTTATTTACTGTTGCCTGTTGCTGCACGGGCTTTTGTCTAAATGCAGAGAGTGGAGGGCTACTGTCTGGTTGTGGTGCATGGGTTTCTCATTGCAGTGGTTCCTCTTGTTGTGAAGTACGCGCTCCAGAGTGCTGCGGGCTTCAGTAGTTGTCATGCCTGGTTTCATTAGTTGCAGCTCTCGGACTCTAGATCACAGAATCAGTAGTTGTGGTGCACAGGCTAAGTTACTCTGCAGCATGTGGGGTCCTCCTGGTTAAGGGATCAAACCTGTGTCTCCTGCATCGACAGGCAGATTCTTTACCACTGAACCACCAGGGAAGCTTGGGTCTGGTCTTTCTATTTTGTTTACTGTTGTATCTTCAGTACCAAAAGCAGAGCCAGAAATATAACAAGTGCTCAGTAAATATTTTTTAAAATAACTAGATAAAAATGGGGAGGTGGAAATTCTCCTGCAGTGCTGCTGGGAGGATATATTGATACAGAGACTCTAGTGAGTGTCCGGTGGAGAACAGGCTAGGTTATAGTACAGTAACAACTGCAAAAACCTCAATTAACACAGTAAGTTTCTTTCTCACTCACATAAAATCCACCTAGGGTCTTAGTCTCTCCATGGGACAGCTGTCCTCCATGTGGTCACTCAGTGTCCCAGTCTCTTTTCTCTCTCCTGAAGTCCTCTTTGTTGCCACAGCAGGGAAAAGAAAACTGGAGAATGTCCCAGGGAGTTTTCATTGTCTTAGTTGAAGTGACATCTGTCACTTCAGCTCACATTTCATTGTCCAGAACCGGCCACATGGTCCCATGTAACCACTGAGGGATAGAGAAGTGCATTTTCTTGTGTGCCTCCGAAGAAGAAATAGGAAGCAGAACATGGTGACCATATCATGGTCTTGGTCATGGAGCACTAACTGACCACCTCTATAGACAACTTGGACATGTACATTTGCTAAAAATCTAGCAATTCTGCTCTTAAATGTATCCTTGATCATTTCAAATTTTTTGTTTGTTTGTTTGTTTTTGGTTTTTCTTTGGCCATGCCCCATGTCTTGTGTAATCTTAGTTCCCTGATCAGGGATCGAACCTGTGCCCCCTGCAGTGGAAGCATGGAACCCCAATCACTGGACCACCAGGGAAGTCCCTCAAATTGTTTTGGATGAGCTTCACAATAAGAACCACATTTTACATTATAACACAGCCATATTTCATATACATATATATATTTTCAGAAACTATATATTTAGCCTGAAACAAAAATTTCAGAAACAGAACTTAGTCTCATTATGGGCAAGGCACTCTTGATGTTTTTGAAACTATTCCATTTCATGTTTCAGAAGTTATGCTCATTGTGACCTACTGATTCTACCAGCCTCATCATGTGTGTGTAGGTGTGTGTGTGTGTGTGTGTGTTAGCACTTCCTTACTTTCTTGCCTTATATACTGTTTCAGACTCAAATTGTATAGTTCCTGCTTCAGTCCTAGAATCAATCATTTCTCTAAGGAACCTTGGCCCCTTTTGTTGGAGAATGATGTTAGAAATGAAGATCTGGGCTCTGAGTGTCCTTGTTGCTATTGATGATTGCTTTTTTGAACTCTACCTCTTTGCATTGTTATAGTTATTGCTCCAAGTATCCTTAAATTGATCACCTATCTGTAATTACTACTACATTAACTTTTCTTTAAAAATCTTAATGGTTATCTCACGTGGTCTGGAGGCAGGTGAGACCAGGATTGGTTCAGTGGCTCGATGATGTAACATAGAACCCAGACTTTTTTCTCCTTCTGCTCTGGTATCTTCAATATTTTCTGTCTTCAAGCTCATTGCTTTATGGTGGCAAGATGGCTGCCACAGCTTCAGACCTTACTTCCCAAGGCAATAACTGAATTCAGGATGGAATGGAATAAGATTCTGTTATTTCCCTTTATCAGAGAGAATAAATCTTTTCTCAAAACCCCTTCAAGTTTAATTGGCACATAAAGGATCACATGATCACACCTAAGTCAATCACTAGCGAACAGGAACAAGGTTTAGACCAATCAGGGTTCACCTTTTGGGACAAGACTGGCTTTCCTTGAGCACATTGTTACCTGACACCTGGTCAATGCTGGGGCTGGGTTAGCAAGAGAGAGGGATGTGTGGTGGGAAAAAGGTCCACCCCATGGAAATGTTTTGGAATTTTCTTGGGAAATTCCTGGGGAAAAAAAAAAGGAGGAGAGTTAAGTTGTCTTTGATATGGGGAGACATTCTTAATCCCCTTCTGTGTGTGTGTGTGTGTGTGTGTGTGTATGTGTTAGTCTGTCATGTTAGCTCAGTCGTGTCTGAATCTCTGTGATCCTAAGGACTATAGCCCGTCAGGCTCCTCTGTCCATGGGATTCTCCAGGCAAGACTGCTGGACTGGGTTGCCATTCCCTTTTCCAGGGGAATCTTCCCAACCCAAGGATCAAACCCACATCTCCTGCGTTGTAGGCAGATTCTTTACCATCTGAGACACCAGGGAAGCCCAAGCCCCTTGCTTTTCTTGTTTCTATTTTGTCTCCAAACTTTTTCTCCCAAAGCAGTTTCCTCAAATTCACCTTCTTCCTTCTGAAGCTGATTCATCTCAGCATTACTGTGTGAGGGCATCCGGGGCTGGAGGGTTGGCCCTACTGTCTTCTACGTGTGGCTTCCACCCAAGCAACTGTTACAGTTGCTAAGTAGGCTAAGTCACTTCAGTCATGTCTGACTCTTTGCAACCCCATGGACTGCAGCCCTCCAGGCTCCTCTGTCTATGAGGAGGTATTCTCCAGGTAAGAATACTGGAGTGGATTGCCATGCCCTCCTCTGAGGGATCTTCCTGACCCTGGGATCAAAACTGCATCTCTTATGTTTCCTGCATTGGCAGGCAGGTTCTTTACCACTAACGCCACCTGGAAAGCCCCAATTAGCAGGAAGGCTAAAAAGGCCAAGAAGGGCATTTAGGGACTTCCCTGGTGGTCCAGTGGCTAAGACTCCATGCTCCCCAATGCACAGGGCCCAAGTTTGATCCCTGGTCAGGGAACTAGATCCCACATGTTGCAACTAAGAATTCAGATGCCACAACTAAAGATCCCACATACTGCAGTGGAGATCGAAGATCCCACCTGTTGCAAAAAAGACCCAGTGCAGCCAAATAAATAAATATATTTTTAAAAGAAGAGCATTTAGGGTTGTCACTGAGAAGATTCAGTAGTTAGGGTAAGTAATTTGAGATGCTGAAACAAATAAACTCCTAAGTCTCAGTGTCTTAACACAAAACTATATATCTCACTTACCCGATGTCTAACATAGCAGTTCCTTTTAAGCAGATGGTCTACAGGGCCCCAGTTCCTTTTCTTTTATAGTCCTGCTCTCCCCAGCGGGTTTCCCAGGTGGCGCTAGCAGTAAAGAACCTGCCTGCCCATGCAAGAGATAAGAGTCGCAGGTTAGATCCCTGGGTCAGGAAGATCCCCCAGAGGAGGGCATGGCAACCCACTCCAGTATTCTTGCCTGGAGAATCTCCACGGACAGAGGAGCCTGGCGGGCTACAGTCTACAGGGTCGCAGAGTTGGACACGACTGAACAACTTAGCACGCATGCATGCATCCCCTGCACACTCAGACTTCTCTTCTGGATCCTCTGTCCAGCCAGAATTTAGGAAAAGTGAGGGCATAGAGCATCATGTGGTTACTTGTCCTGGAAGTAGTGCATGTATTTTGACCGCATTTCATTGGCTAGAACCCAGACCCATGGCCAGCTGTAACTGCAAAAGAGACTGGGAAACCTATCTGGCCGTTTGCCCAAGAAGAGGAAACAAAATTCGATGGATAGTGGACATTTATTGCCACAGGAGATGACCCAGACGTTGCAAATGTCACTTCTGCTTGCATCCTGTTGGTCTAAAATTGTTCATGGCCACTTCTAGCTGTAAGAGAGGCTGATTTTGTAAAACTGATACTTTATGGATCTTCAAAACTATGATCGTCTTAACTTTAAGAATTAACTTTGGGGAAGAATTGGCATGTCTTCTTTTGAAATTTCCTCATTTGACGCCTACTAATGTGGGATAGTCTAGTCAAGGCTATGGTTTTTCCAGTGATCATGTATGCATGTGAGAGCTGGACTGTGAAGAAAGCTGAGCACCAAAAAATTGATGCTTTTGAACTATGGTGTTGGAGAAGACTTTTGAGAGTCCCTTGGACTGCAAGGAGATTCAACCAGTCCATCCTAAAGGAGATCAGTCCTGGGTGTTCATTGGAAGGACTGATGCTAAAGCTGAAACTCCAATACTTTGGCCACCTCATGTGAAGAGTTGACTCATTGGAAAAGACCCTGATGCTAGGAGGGATTGGGGGCAGGAGGCGAAGGGGACGACAGAGGATGAGATGGCTGGATGGCATCACCGACTCAATGGACATGAGTTTGAGTAAACTCTGGGAGTTGGTGATGGACAGGGAGGCCTGGCATGCTATGATTCTTGGGGTCGCAAAGAGTCGGACACGACTGAGTGACTGAACTGAACTGAACTGAATGTGGGATAGGATTATTTCTAGGTATTTTAAAGTATTTTTGCTAACAATGTGAAAGAAGCCCAATTTCCCACAACATTCTCTAGTAGCCCACGGTCTATTGACATGGTGATTTTTTATAAGTGATCTTGAATCCAGCCTCCTATTGAAAGCATTACTTGCTCAGTCATATCTGAATCTTTGCCATCTCATAGACTGTAGCCCGCCACGCTCTTCTGTCCGTGGAATTCTTCAGGCAAGAATACTGCAGTGGATTGCCATTCCCTTCTCCAGAGGATCTTCCCGACCCAGGGATCGAACCCGGGTCTCTCACACTGCAGGTAGATTTTTTTGCTGTCTGAGCCCCCAGGGGAGCCTGCTACTGAGGTCGATTCTAATACTATATCAGTTGTTCTCTGGATTATTTCTAGTTTACTGCAGATTCACATTTTTGCTCATGGTCATTGCTGCTCAAGATATTGTTCTTTCTTTCCTTTTGCTTTTTGGCCCCACTGTGCAGCATGTGGGATCTTAGTTCCCTGACCAGGGATGGAAGCTGCGCCGTCTGCATTGGAAGCTCAGAGTCTTGAATGCTGGACCACCAAGAAAGTCCCAAGACATCATTGTCTGTGCCATCATGATGCAACCATTCTTAAAGCATGCTCTGTTTTTGTCTCCAGGATGTTCTTCCAAGTCACTGTCACCCATGCCCAAGGTTAGATATATGCAGAGGCCAACGACATCTGCAGGTTGACTGCTGCCTGACTGACATTTGTCGAAGAGGAGGTTTGCATTCAGACACGTTATAACGAGCAACCGAGAATCAGTATTATTCACGCATACGTTTATGTACATATTTTCTGGATCATTTGATAATAAGTTGCAGACCTCATGTTAGATTACCTCTAGATGCTTAAATGTGAATTTCCTAAGAACAAAGACTTTTGCTTATACAATCATTGTTTGTGTGTGTTAGTTGCTTAGTCGTGTCTGACTTTACAACCCCATAGACTGCAGCCCACCCGGCCCCTCCGTCCATGGGATTCTCCAGGCAAGAACACTGGAGTGGGTTGCCATTTCCTTCTCCAAAAGGAACTATAGAAAGAAAGAAAGTGAAGTTGCTCAGTTGTGTCCGATGCTTTGCAACCCCATGGACTGCAGCCTACCAGGCTCCTCCATCCATGGGATTTTCCAGGCAAGAGTACTGGAGTGGGTTGCCATTTCCTTCTCCACCAGGGATACATAGATAGTGGCAAAACTTGGGTTTGGACATGGCCTGCCTGGCCCCAAAGGCTGGGATCTTGTTGTTGTTCAGTTGCTAAGTCATGTCCGACTCTTTGAGACCCCATGGACTGCAGCACACCAGGCTTCCCTGTCCCTCACCATCTCCCTGAGTTTGCTCAAACTCAGGTCCATCAAGTCAGTGATGCCATCCAACCATCTCATCCTCTGTTGCCCCTTTTTCCGCTTGCCCTCAATCTTTCCCAGCATCAGGCTCTTTTCCAGGATCTTGACCTTGGTGCTATTCTGCCTCTGGAATTATCCAGGAAGTTATCTGAAGGTCTTTGATAAACTATTGAATAAAAGGCAGATCCAGCCCATGAATCCTTAAATATTCTCCCAAAGAGATACCCTCTCCCCAAATGACACCTTTTGTCCTCAAAACCATTTTTAAGTTCTTGGATTCTTAGGGTTTCAAGACCAAAGCTAGGCAGAATCTTCAGCCTCCCATCTTCCCCCCAGTAAAATGTCCCCTCCTCCTAGAGAGGGAGCAAGGAGAGATGCAGGGGGAGATTTCACTCTGCCCTAGGCTGCCTTCAAGAGTATGGCAGATCTTCTTTTCTGGAAATGGCTGCAAAAACCATCTATGGCCGCAACAAGGCTTCTAGAACCTTGTTACTCCTGCATCAAGAGTGGAGTCTGTCTCCTTCCTCGGGAACTGAGAGAGCCTTGGTGACTGCCTTGACTAATAAAGTGGAAGTGATGTTATGTAATTCCAAAGCTAGCTCACTTCCGAGTTGTTCTCTTGGGACACTTGCTCTTGGACTCCAACTGCCATACTGTAAGGAAGCTCAAGTAGCCAGAGGAAGAGGAGCAAATGAAGCCTCAAGCCCTCAGTTCCAGCTGAACTTCTCACGTGAGTGTGCCATTTTTTTTTTTTTAAATTTTGGCCATGCTACACAGCATGTGGGATCTTAGTTCCCCAACCAGGGATCTAACCTGTATCCCCTACATTGCAAGTGCAATCTTAACTGCTGGATGGCCAGGGAAGTCCCCCAAAGTGTGCCATCCTGAAAGCAGGTGATGCCGTGTGGAGCAGAGTACTGTCATTACCTTCCCTGAATCGCAGTTTTGTGAGCAAAATGAATAGCTATTGTTTTAAGCCAGCAGGTATTGGGGGTGATTTGTTATGCAGCAATAGATAACCGTGACACACACACAAAACCAAGTAGCTACCAGTTGTCTCTCGGTCTCCACAAGGGATTGGTTCCAGGATCTCGCCCCCGACTCTCCCATTAGATGCCAAAATCCTGAGATGCTCAAGTCCCTTACATAACATGGTATAGTATGTGTGTATAGGCCATGGATGTTCTCACATTGACTTTAAATCATCTCTAGATTACTTATAATGCCTAATACAGTGTATTTGCTATGTACATAGTTGTTGGAGCAACTATTCCCAAACTCAAGCTTTGCTTTTTGGAGCATTCTGGAATTCTTTCAAATATTTTTGATCTGAGGTTGGTTGAAGCCATGGGTGGGGAACCCATGGATACAGAGGGGCTGTAATCAGAAAATGGCACAGCTGTCGCCTAGGTCCAGAAAACACTTTTTGCATCAAGTCAGGGCCACGCTCTCATCCAAATCCTTCAAAAGAGCAGAACCCTTGGAGTCAGGCAGATACGAGTTATCCATCAGGAGAATTTAGTAAGATTATGTATCTCAAGTGCTTAGCCAAGAATATAGCATGTAACAGGTGCTCAATAACTGTTAGTCACAATTTACTAGGACTGTTCTATGGATGGATGTTGAAAGTCTCTTGCTGGATATTCTCTCTCAAAGGTAAACTGGGAGGTTTCTGAAGCCCACCACACTTCCTTTGGGCTGAATTTCTCTGCCTAGAGTCAGAGAGCTTGCATGCTCCCTCAGTGAGACCATGGACTGCACTCTGCAGACTGTAATCGAATTTTCCAGGCAAGAATAGTGGAGTGGGTTTCCATTTGCTACTCCAGGGGATCTTCTAGATCCGGGAATCGAACCTGTGCCTCGTGTGCCTCCTGCATTGGTAGGCAGAGTGTTTGCCACTGAGCCACCTGGGAAGCCCAGAGTCAGAGAGATCTGGGTTTAACTAACTTGTGGCTCCTCCAGTTTCTGGCTGTGTGACTTTGTGCAAGAGACTTAACCTCTCTGTTTTTGAAGTCCACATCTGCAGAAAGTCAATAGGTCATATTCCCTCCTTAAGGGGTTGCAATGAGATTGGCTAGTGTGGAAGGCTTAACACAATGCCTGGCATAGAGTAGGTGTCCATACTGTGTGCTGAGAGACGAGGGGGTATTTCCTCCACCCTCTGCAGAATCTCCAGGGATCTCCGTCCTCTCTCAGTCCTCCACCGCGAGTCTGACCAGGTAGGTGGTGGTGGTGAGAGGTCCAGAAAGGAAAGGAGGGGAGGGGTTCTTCCAGCCGGGTCAGCCCTGTTGTTCTCTCGTTTCCCACCAGCAGGCGCTCTGATGAAGTTAGGATTACAGCTCATCGCCATTGCGGTGACCATAGCTAGCCCCGTCTGTGCAGATCTGACTGCACGCGGCTGAGTGCTTTGGCTCTCTTAAATGAGACAGGATTCTCAATGTCTTTCTTAAAATTGAGAAATCTGGCAGAGTCACGGGCTTTTATATTCACTATATTTGTGGAAGAAAAATGCCAACCATCCTCTTCTGATGGAGAGAGAAAACCGACATGTATTTATTCCTTTTAAAAATAGAGATGATGTTATCACCATGGCAACAAATGATCAAGGAAGACAACCAATCAGAACTGCAGGTTTCTCCCGGAGGTTATTTTTCTCAAGACATGGCAACAATTTTTAGGAGACTCTCAACCACTCTTTTGTTCAACTTATCCTTCAAGGACAGTCTTAAATGAACAGACCAGGTTGGTGACCTCCAGGTTGCGCAGGAAAACCAGTTGGTTGTTCTCAGTTTGCTTCCTTATGGGATGGATTCTTTAGATGTTTTATTATGCAAAACAACATCTCTGTATGTAGCTAGCTGCAGGGGAGAAAGAACATCTTTACCTCTTTTTTACATTCTAAACATTATTTTTATTAAAAATTCCAAATCGCTTTTTCACACTCCCTTGGTTAATAGCTGGGGACTTGCATGTTAAAGAGCTGGTTCTGAATCTCTTGGGTTGACATCACAGAAAAAAGCAGCACCTTGATCTTGGACTTATCAGCCTCCAGAAGTGTGAGAAAATATACGTCCGTTGTTAAAGCCACCCAACTGTGGGTCTTTTATTATGGAAGCCTAAGCAGACTAAAACATTGAGTTCCCTTCTTCTGCCATGGTCTCAGTGGCCCACAGACTAACACACACCTCTCTTTCCCCTCTGTCCCCTAAACACTCCTGAACAAGGGATTTTGTCCCAGATGAGCCTGAGTGGGTAGAGGTTGAGAAAAAGTTCTATTTTCCTAGAGTTCTTCTCTGGTTGAGGCATTGTCATAACAACCACTCTTCATCTTCCTCCCTTTCCAGCTGTGTTGTGTACACAATAAAAATACAGAAATTGAGCTCTGCAGAGCTGCAGCTTCTCAACAGAAGCTACTCTAAGTATTTTGAGCAGAGAAAATTTAATGCAAGAGATTTACTAGAAAGGTGTCCATAGGATCAGAAAAGCGAGAGCTAGAAAGAATGGTGGGGGCAAAAAGAAGTAGCATGTATCAGTCCTTCGTTCCTTTTTATGGCTGAATAATAGTCCCTTGTAGGGCTTTCCTGGTGGCTCAGTGGTAAAGAATCTGCCTGCAATGCAGGATACAGTCTTGGTGTCGTGAAGAGTCGGACACGACTTAGCGACTAAATAACAGCATTCCATTCTATGGATATGCTGTACTTTGGATTTTTTTTTAAAATATTTATTTATTTGTGGAGAAGGAAATGGCAACCCACTCCAGAACTCTTGCCTGGAAAATTCCATGGACTGAGGAGCCTTGTAGGCTACAGTCCATGGGGTCACAAAGAATCGGATACAACTGAGCGACTTCACTTCACTCACATGCTGTGTGCTGTTTTGGATCTGTCAGGAATCTTCTGGTCCTTATTAATTCCTGTGTGAGTTCAGTCGTGTCTGACCCTCTGTGACCCCGTGGGCCGTAGCCGGCCAGGCTCCTCTGTCCCTGGGATTGCCTAGGCAAGAACACTCGAGTGGGTTGCCATTTTCTTCTCCAGGACATCTTCCCCACCCAGATTCCCCACCCAGACTGTATCCTGCATTGCAGGCAGATTCTTGACCACTAGCGCCACCTGGGAAGTTCTTACGGTAGTTGCTTTTCTTACATGGCGGCTCAAGTCTCCAAGAGATCAAGATGGAACTGCTTGTCCTCTGACAAGCTCGGTCCTGGACTGGCATAATGCCACTTCTGTCATATTCTGTTGGTCAAAGCAGCCAGGTATTCTGGCCCAATCAGTCTAAGATTACCAGGAACGAGTCTGTTGTATTATTCATTAGGATTACCACAACAGTGTCTACAGCAACTTAAGTAAATTCAATCCTGCTGTTCTCCCACTGACCACCAGATAGCGCACTGGATTTAATATTAATACTTGCCATTGGAGAGAGAGTTGGGGGGTATAGCTCAGTGGTAGAGCGCATGCTTAGCATGCATGAGGCCCTGGGTTCAATCCCCAGTACCTCCATCTTCATGTTTTGTGCTTCCCTAATGGCTCAGACGGTAAAGAATCTGCCTGCAAGGCGGGAGACCAGATTTCATTAGATCCCTGGGTTGGGAAGATCCCCTGGAGAAGGGAATGGCTACACACTCCAATATTCTTGCCTGGAAAATTCCAGGACAGGGAAGCCTGGCGGGTTACAGTCCACTGGGTCGCAGAGTCGGACACGACTGAGCGATTAACACAACAGGTAGAAGAGCAGACACTGCTAAATACTTTTGTTAATTTAGTTGAGATGAGACTTCTGATTTCTTTCTTTTAAAAATTTTATTTATTTTTAATATATATTTAAATATATTTTAATTTTTAATAAATAATTTAATAAAATAATTTATTAAATTAAAAATATATTTATGTCTTTGTATAATTATTATTTAATATGTTTAATAATATAATTTACTTATTTAATATAAATTTATTAAATAAATAAACTTATTTATTTTTGGCTGCACTGGGTCTTCATTGCTGTGCTTGGGCGTTCTCTAATTGTGGCGAGACGGCTCTAGAGTGCAAGCTCTGTAGTTATGGTATGTGGGATCCTTCCAGATCAGGGATGGAACCCATTTCCCCTGCACTGGCCGACTGATTCTTAACCACTGGACCACCAGGGAAGTCTGAGTCTTTCCATTTCTTTATCTAAAAGCAAGTCTATAAAAGACTTGGGCCTTTATTTTGTAATGTTTGTGTAAAGATAGAAATAATCTTTTCCTGATTTGATAGAGAAGACCTACAATTATTTATTCTTTAAAAAAAAATACACAAAGGCTATTTAGTCTTGCTATCACCATGGCAACAAATAATCAAGGAAGACAGCCAATCAGAAACCTAGGCTTCTTTGAGAGGTTATTTTTCTTTGGAAATTGCAACAATTTCTAAGAGAATCTCCCAGACTCCTGTTCAAAATCTCTTTCCCAGGACAGGCTTCAGTGAACAGAGAACAGAAGAGGTTGGTAACAGAAAAATTCACTCAAGCCTTCTGGTTGTAAAGGAAAATAAGATGGATGTTTTGGGATTATTCTCAGTCTGTCGATTTATCAAAGCTGATTTGATTTATTGATTGATTGATTGTCTTTTGGCTGCTCCAGGTGGCTTGTGGGGATATTGGTTCCGTGACCAGTGTCCTTGACAGTGAAAGCACAGAATCCTAACCACTGGACTGCCAGGAGTTCCCTTGTCTGAAGTTGATTCTTTAGAAGGATTTATGATGAAAAATAGAATCCCTCTCATTGAAAGTGCAGGAGAGAAGGGACATCTTTATCCATCTCTCTTTCTTTTACTGTTTAGAAATTATTTTGGCACTGTGCATGAATTCACCTCAGTCATTAATAATGTTGATTGGATAATCTGACAATCACTTCCAACCTCTTCCCATGTATTGTTATGATACTATAATAGGTGATGGACAAGGAGGCCTGGTGTGCTGCAGTCCATGGGGTCGCAAAGAGTCAGACACGACTGAGAGGCTGAACTGAACTGATAATAGCTAAAAAGGTCAGCTCCACTGTTTTCCAGACCTACTTGCAGCTACTGGTATGTGGTAACCTAGTTCTGGGCAATGAGTGTGCTGGAAGCTTTGGGGAATTATTTTTGCTGCTGGATAAAAGAGGAGAGGCATGAGAGGAAAAGATGCTGTCATCACACCTACCTCCCTGCTTTTTTGCTTGTTGTATGAGAAGGTGATGTCTGGAGCTTGGCAGCCATTTTGTAACCATAAGGCAACAAGGTGGAAGGCAAAAGCCAACAAGCAGAGGAATAGATTCTTGGTTCTCAGTAACATGCTTGATTAATTAAATCCAAAAGCCTCTTTCTTCCAAAATTTTAATTAAAAAGCTGAGAAACATCCTTATTGTTTATGTCTGCTGTCAGTTTGGTTATCTGTAACTTGTAGCCAAGACACACCAGGCTGATCCATGTTCCTTCCCAGATTATGCTAGAGCAGGGCTCCCAAGCTCAAATATCCACAGAGACCAGGTAGGTGATGTGAAAATGAAGCTGTTATAACCTTATTTTCCTTTTATTTGCATAAACTTATAAAAGGAGAAAAAAAGCACACATCCATTTCTTAATGCCAGGAGACTCCCCACTTTCTGGACAAAATGAGTTAATTATAACAGGATCAGTGATTTTTTTCTACAGGGAGTTAAATATTTGCAGCTAGAGCAATGAGCTTTACTTCCTATTTTAAAAACATGCAATGGATAAATAAAATTTCCCACCCCCAACATTTAGAACATACTTTGTAGGAATTATGACTACAGGGTGAAAAGTTACATTCCAGAAGAGATCAACCCCAAACCAGTGGGGTTAAAGTGGCCTCTGATAGGCAATCTTCTCATTCATTCATTCATTTATTCATTCATTCAACTAACCCTTAGCTTCTCCTGTGTGCCACACACAGTTCAAGGCGATGGGGACACAGCAGTGAACAATCGGGCACTGGTTCCTGTTTGTTTGGATCTTACATTCTTGAAACCTAATCGGAACCTTCCCCCACCTGTCTGGGAAATATTTGTGTCAACAGTCTCTCCAGGGGACTTCCCTGGTTGTCCGGTGGTTAAGACTCTGTGCTTCCAACGCAGGGGGTGTGGGTTCAGTCCCCGGTTGGGGAACTAAGATCCCTTATGCCTCATGGTATGCACCCCCCACCACCAAAAATAAAACCACAACAGTCTCTCCAGGCCCAAGTTTCTTATTGTTATGTGCTGACTTGTGTCATTCCCCAAATTCATATGTTGAAATCCTAACCCCAGCACCTCAGAATGTGACTGTATTTGGAGATAGGATGCTTAGAGAGGCGATTATGTTGAAATGAGCTTAAATTGGATTACCAGGTCCTAATCCGATAGGACTGGTGGTATAAGAACAGGAAATTAGGACACGGACACATACACAGGGCGCAGCTTATGAGGACCAAGGCAAGGCAAGGAGAGCTACCTCAGAAGAAACCAGCCCCTGCTGACAGCTCGATCTCAGATTCCTGGCCTTCAGAATTGTGAGAAAAATTAATTTCTGTTGTTTCAGCCACTTAGGCTGTGGTGCTTTGTTCTGGCAGCCCAAGCAAATAAATACACCCATCAGCACTTCTAAAAAGTTTTTAATTTTAATTTATTTATTTAGTTGCCTTGGGTCTTAATACAGGGTGTAGGCTTACTCACCTCGAGGCATGTGGAATCTTGGTTTCTGCACCAGTGATCCAACACACGTCCCGCGCATTGGAAGGTGGATTCTTAACCACTGGACCACCAGGTAAGTCCCCCCCATCAGCACCTTTGAAACTTGCGGCCAATGGTTTCAATCCTAGTTGTAATCGATTCAGAATCTAAGTACTCGAGACTTATTTTTTTTAATTTCCAGGAATACCCTGACGGTCCAGTAGTTAGGATTCTGCACTTCCACTGCAGGGGGCATGGGTTTGATTCCTAGTCGGAGAACTAAAATCCTACATGCTATGGTGCTGTCCAAAAAAAAAAAAAAACAACCCTGGATTAAAAAAAATTCCATGAAAAGATGAGTCATTCATCACATGCATAGCACCCAAGTTTTCTGTCGACTGTTCTATGAATTGTCTGAACATGCTTCCTATTTATCCTGAGAAGTCCTTCCCTGAACTGTTCCCAAAAGGCTTCAGATTTGTTCACTTTCCTGGGGGCATAGTAAACCCAAATCACAAATATGTAGTATTTGATTGGGCTTCCCAGGTGGCGCTAAAAGTAAAGAACCCACCTGCCAATGAAGGAGACGGCAGGTTCAATCCCTGGGTCAGGAAGATCCCCTGGAGGGGGGCATGGCAACCCACTCCAATATTCTTGCCTGGAGAATTCCATGGACAGTGGAGTCTGGCAGGCTGCAGTCCATGGGGTTGCAAAGAGTCGCACATGACTGCAGTGACGTAGCACGCGGCAGTATTTGATTCTTTCAGCCATTAGATCTAAATCTTCTGCTACAAGAGATCTGTTCTGGGTGGGATTTTTTACCCTCCATCAAATGGTATAGTGTAGATAAGGGGTGTACAAACTCTCAGTGCTTCATCTGCGATGGTCAGCTGCAGCATCTGCCCACGACCTCTCCATGTGGCTGAGGCTTCTCAAAACTTAGCAGTGGGTTTTCCAAGACGCTTTCCCAAGAGCGAGTGTTCCAAGAGCAGAAGCTGGCAGCCTTAATGTCACCATCACTTCCTTCTTAATAAACTCCATCTCCAGATGGGGAGGCCACCAGATAAGGAATTTTCACTTACCTTTAGTTCATCACATTAATCTAGTAATTTTATATGCATTAGCTCAATCAGTTCTCAAATAACCTCTTCACCGTGTTGGCATCACCATTCCATCATTTTTAAAGAGGTTCTGAGATGGGGAGTGGTCCCTGGTCTGGGCAGCCCTGCTGTTGTGTCATCATATTCCAGCAGAGGGCGCTCCACACAGAGTCCCCATCCTATTCCTCTGGCTCCTAACAGCCACAAAGCCAAGGCTTATGTTTACCTCCTGCCTGTGAAAAAGTGAAAGTGTCAGTCACTCAGTCGCGTCCGACTCTTTGCCCACCAGTCTCCTCTGTCCATGGGATACTTCGCACCTGGGGCTGTACCGGATATTTTTCTTGAACGATCACAGCTAAACTTCGTAAGAACATCTGAGGTTGAATTTTACAGATGAGGACGCTGACGCTCAGGGAGATAAGGGCCAAGGCCCATAGTCAGTGGCAGTTGAGGGGCTCAGCTGAGGACAGCCCAATCCCCAAACTTGCTGTCCCAGGAAGGTTCAGCCAGAGGGGTCCCATCTCCCAGCACGACCCAAACAGCAACTCCCAAGTTGGCTTCTGTCCCTGGGTATCCAAGGAGGGGCTCGGACAGTCCAGCTGGGCTGTGGGGACACACCCAGGCCTTTGTGCCTCCCTCAAGATGTGCAGGGGTGGGGGGTGCCTCCTGACCTCCTGGGGATGGGGTCTTGGTCACAGATACACAGATGGCTCCAGGACAAGAGGACCTGGAAGAGCAGAGATGGAGATGGTGATTCAGGGAAAACATTGCTCTGGGCAGTGGGGGCTGGTGCCTATGTCACTACAGGGATGCTTCTTCCAACCCAGAAGCATCTGCACTTGAGACAGTGTGTGCTGGTGCTCTGCAGAGCCAGGCCGGGTTACCTGGGTGGACTCTAGGGCCAGGCTGCGACTCCCTTCTGGGGACATTTCCTCCTCTCCTAAAGACGGGCCCTGGGGCAGCTTCAACACTGGCCCAGACCAGCCTCAGCCCCTCACAAGTCCCTGCTAAGGGTCCCTTCTGGCATTTAATTCACCCAGATGCTGAACTGGGGAAACCTATCACCTTAAATTGTCATCTTAAGTCAGGGGCTACAAGATCAGTGCTGGGGGTGGTGGTGCGGTGGACAGCCAGCCGAGGGACCCACAGACCTGTGGGAAGGGCGATGCCCATCATTGCTACTGAGAAAACCTGGAAATCTGGATTTTCCGTGAACTGCTCTGAATTGAAAATCTTTGCAAATAATTAGGGTTTCTGTTAAACACTAGGCAGGTCGAGTGTCAGATTCAGCCTGTGGACACCAGCAGGAGGCCTTGGCCCTGAGAAGCTGGTGCGTTTGTACCAGCTGCACTTCAGTTGGCCAGGGTCTTTTCCTCTCCTCCTTCTCCTCCTTCCCTGCTCCTGGTCCCCTGGTCCCCACCCCTCCCTTCCCCTCCCCCCTCCCCCAGCTCTTCTCCCCTCCCCCAGGAGCACACCCCCCTGCCTCTCAGGCTTTTCTTCCTGGAATCCTCTCCTCCCCCAGCAGGAGGTTCAGCCTCCTGGCTCAGCTGCACCCTGACACCCCCCTCGCCCGGCTGGAACCTCCATCACACAGGCCAGCCCCCATCAGACTGGGGTGGCGGACGCTGGCCAGAAGCAGGAGTCTGGAACGAACCAGGGCTCCAGGGAGATATGGAAGAACGCCCCGGCACTGCTGGGCTCCCCCGGTGCCCGGTGTCCACGGACACACTCGCCCCTGTGCTAAGCCGGGAGACCCAAAGCCAAGCCGCCTGGGTGGGCCCTGAGACCGTCCCGTCACCTGGGGCTGCTGCCTCCGCGGGCGCTCATTACACGTTACATTCTTCTTAAATCAGGATCGCTCGCGCCACCTGCAAAGCAGGGACTGAAAGGACCAAAGAGCGAGCGGTGGGCGGCGGGCAGAGAAGAGCCGGGAGTGCATGGTTCGACCGGAGTCGCCTCCGCGGCGGGGAGGGCGGGGGGCGCGCCGAGCTGGGGCCGCACCGGCAGCTGCAGCCTCGCCCCCTCGGGGCGGCCCTAGCTGCACATGGGGTGCAGCCTCCTGCCCCAACCCGTCTTCTTCCCACGCGCCGACTTGGAGCCCGCGGGCGGCTGAGCCCTGGGCCGGCCTCGGCCTGCGTCCCGGCTCCCGCGCGCTCCTTCCTGCTCTTGCTTCCCGCCGCTTCCTCCTGGGTTTTCGTCTCGGGACGGCGCCCCTCCAGCCTCGGCCGCCGCTCCCCTCCTCTCGGGCTTTGCGGGTCCCTGACGGGGCGGGAGCTGACGCCGCCTGCTCGACCCAGGGCCCTGCAGGCCGTGCGGGCCCGCTTGGGCCAGGGGCTTCCTGGCCGCCGGGTCCTCGGACTCGGACTCCTCGCTCTCCGCGCCCTCCAAAGCCTCCTCCGAGCCTGTGTCCTAAGCCCCCTCCGACGCCCCCTCCGACTACCGGTTCCCGCGGGCGGCCTGCAGCGCCAAGGCCTCCCCCAGGTGGCCTTTGGAGAATATCAACCTCCCGCCCTCCCAGACCTTTTCCTTTTTTCCCCTCCATCACCTCAGCCACGTCCTAGGTCTCCGGGAGGGCCGCGAGCTCCAGGAGCCCCTCCCCCATCTTCCTCCTCATCCCCCCAGCTCCCCAGGGGGCCTCGGGGAGCCTTCTTCCCCTTGGGGGGGGGGGGCTCTGGGGCTCAGCCCTGGTGGAAATGCCTTCCAGCAGGTTCCCTAACATTTCAGGCATTCCTCAGGACCACGGAGGCCACCTGGCGGCCTGCCTCCTCGACCTTCATGCGATTCCGAGGTGTCCTCGGCCATGAGGACAGGACCTGGAGCAGGGTCTCTTGTCTTCCTTGTCCTTCAGCCCAGCGACTCCATCACAGAAACCATTTTCAACATCTCCCTCCGAGTTTTGGTGTCTGATGAAATCCCATGGGCCACGATGGCTAGAGCTTGGGGTCCTCCACATCCTTCTGGGTGACCTGGCCGTCTCACTTCTAGGACCAACCTCCAGAAGAGTCACTGCCCTCGAGCAGCTCATCAGGTGTGTCCCTCTTGACCACAAGAACCACCAGGTCAGGATGTCGCTCCTGGCTCCTCTGACGGACAGGCTCATCAAACCAAAGGGCTCTTTCTCTGTCACCTCCTTCTTGGTTTTGTCCAAAAGAGTCACATGGCCAAGAACTCCATGGGGACTCTGCCTCATTCATGTCTCTGCAGGCCTTCCTTGCAGCCCGTCTGGAGTGTTGTGTGCGGCACAACACTCGGGGACTGTCCTTGTCATTTGTCCCCACCCAAGTCCTCCTCTTCCACCTCTGCCATCCTGATGCAGGCTCTGAGGGAAGAAGGGTCCTTCGAATCACTTTCTGCAGAGGTACATGGCTGCCCTCCTCGGCCCCTTTTTTGGCCTCTGGCTCTATTTCTGTGACCCTCAGCTTACTACCGTGCTAGCCTTGCTGGTTGCTCCAGAAAGGGGGACCGGGTCTTCTAATTAGGAGGGGTGTCCCCAGGGGCTCTGCCCTCTGTAGCTTGTGGGGCCTTCCAACCAGCAGCTATCGTTTCATCTGCCTCAGGGCACTCATGTCCTCGGAGCGATCCTTGTACAGAATCCTCCAGATGCCGTCCTTGTCCGGAATCTCCTTGGGAATGGTGGTGTGGTTAATGTCCTCCACAAACTCTACCAGGGCGCCCTTGGGCTTCTTGTCCCTCGCGGCTCTCATGTTCTGGGCAGGAAGACCAGCTGCAGGACAGCTTTGATAGCTGCCTGCTCCAGGTCCTCTCGGGGGCCCCCTGCACTAGTTGGGGCCTCCTGGATGACGAACTACAACTCTCCCTCCTGCTCCAGCCAAGTGTGACCCACGCAGCCCCTCCCAATCCTGCTAGTTTCTTTGGTCAGCATCAGAGCTGGCAGCAGGCTTTGGCTCCCGAGGCCCTGGCACCGCCCCCCTCTCCCATTGGCTACCTCCGGTTCCATGGCAACCGCTTTTAGGCTGTTGCCAGCGTCTGAGCATTTGTTTTGAGAAACCCAGTGAAAATGGGAACGTGTGTTTTGTTGGTTCACTGGACGGGTCTCACACCGAGAACTCCATTCCACTTACTCGGGGACCAAGTCTGTGGGGACCAGCCTTAATGTGGGGAGGTGATCAGTCCTCACTCGGGATAATCTGGGTCTGGAGTGAGTTTAATGGTGAGGGCCAGGAGGCGGGTGTGGACTGAAGCCGAGGCTGGGGTGGGGATGCAAGTGGGAAGTCTGGGTCCCGGCAGGACTAAGGGCCCTGAAGGTGGCCGGGTGAGACGGAGGCTGAGTCGGGGTCCAGCAGCGGCCCGGGCTTGGGGCAGAGGTACGGTTGCTGTCCGGGTTTTACAGCCCTCTGGGCTGGGGTGGGACCTTCTCTGTAGAGTGGAGCAGGTGGGGGGCAGGGCTCGGAGGTCAAGTCCCGCCCATGGGAGGGGCCTCAGGCCAGCCCAGAGCATCTTATGATAGTGACCCTCAGGAGGCCGCTTAATGGTATCTCAATACCTGCCCCATTGACACCCCAAGGGCTCCCCAGTATGATCGAGACTGCACCCCATGACACCTCCGAACTGCCTCTTCAAACCCTAGGGCCTGCTGTCCCTCCTCCCCTCCCCACACTGCGGTGGTGACCCAGGCCCCAGGCTTCAGGATGGGCCCCAGGTAACGACATTCATCCCCTCCTTCCATCTGGGCAGAATATGAGAGATAAAATCAGCGATTCCTTTCTCCCCAGCCCAGCTGGTGGCCGAACTGTAGGCGTGCGCAAGTGCGTTCCCACCTGCAAGCCCAGACGGAGAACTTTCCTGCCACTGGTTCTGCTTGGGGGCAGCAAGACCGCCTTTCCTGCCGCCCTGTTGGCATGAGACCTGGGTCCCCAGGAATGAGGGGCAAGAAGCCTCAGGAACCTACGGCAAGTGAGAGTGTCGGGTCTGAGAAATCAGGAAGACCCTTTCCGAGTCCCCTCAAGTCCTGCCCCAACCCTTGGAGCGGAGGTAATGTCTGGCAGGGCCCTGAGAGGCCCCTATGCCCCATCCTCTTGGGACGCTTGGAGAATGCTGTAGGGAAGCTGATGACACAAAACACTGGGTTTCAAGTAAAGAAACCAAATATGTCCTGGGATATGCTGAAAAGGGACTTCAGTGGCTCATGTCACTACAAAGTCCAGGCTGAATTAGCTTCACGTCTGGCTGGTTCCAGGGCCTCTACTTCCATTTATTCAGCAGAAGACTCATGACCAGCTCCCATTGGATCGGCCGGGCCACGTGCCTGCCTCTGCGCCAATCACAGTGACTGGAGAGGGACTGGGAGCTTTGATTGGCCAGGTTTCCGTGAATGACGGTTCGTGATCCCCACAGGAACCACCTGGATCACTCCAGGTGAGGGAGAGGATGCTACAAAGAGAAATGGACATGAATCACTTAGGAGATGGGGGTTGGGGGTGTTAGGGCGATGTGTTTGGACACTGGGCTGGAAAGCAGGAGATTCTGTCCCAGTGGGATGAGGGGCAGTAATGAGACTCAGTACCTGGATTGCGGAGGGCCTGAAAGGGAGTATGGGATCTTTTCTTTGGCTGTGGGTATTTGTTGGAGAATCTCTGGAGTCCTGATGGGGAGAAGAGCATTCACCCATTTAGCTGCTCACTGGTCATTCCCGCCTGGAGACTTCATTCATTCATTCAGTGTTCCTCTGGTGTCTCTTCTAGGACCCACCTGTACAGGTCACTGGGAACAGTGATGATTAAGATGGGCTCTGTCTCCTGGAGCTCAGAGCCTCCGTGATCACATACGGAAGTTAGTGCTAGAAACGAAAAGGCTGGATCCTCAGGGGAGGAGGGTCGAAATAGCTGGAGCTGATCCTGGATCGGGACCCACTTCCCAAAATAGGTGACATTGACCTGAGTCTGAAGGGAGGAGGTGACCCTCTGTGAAGTAGGGACAGGGAAACAGTGCTTTTGAAGGGGTTGGTGTACAAAAACCTCGGCGGCAGCATGAGAACCGGAAGAGCTGATGGAGTGAGGTGTGACTGAGTGGGGAAAGCTGCAAGGCCAAGTCCACGGGGAATTGTGAGCTGATCATGCCAGGGATGTGACCAAGGAGCTGTTGGGTCACCAGGACCAGAGCTGGAAGTTTCTCTGCAGTTTAGGCGCTGTGTGACGCTGGGAGAGTTAAACAACATCTCTGAGCCGCACTTTCCTCCTTTGTGGGATACTTTGAGCTAATGTGTTGAGTTAGGCACGTATAGGGCTTCGCACAGGTCCTGGGGTGCAGTAGGGCTTTACGTGGCGGATATTGGTATTAATCCTCCTCCTTCTCAATACTGTCCTAAATCCCTTTTTGTCTGGAGAGATGAGACGATGCTTTAGGGATTTGCTGCGTCAGAGCGCCCTCTGGTGGTCACAGGCGGACATAGCTCACAGAAGAAAGAAGGACCAGAGGTTTCTATCTTAAAGACCTTTCTTTCCTCTCTCCCTCCCTCCTTCCGGTCTCCCTGTCGTCTTTCCTTCCTTTCACATACATTCCCGCAGGACCCTAACTGGAGACCCAGCGGGGGTCCTGGTTTAAGGCAGGCGTTCCCCCCCCACCTCAGCTTGGAGTCGTCCCCAGTCTGGGAGTCTCAGGGCGCGCGGGGTGGGCGCGGGGCTGCTGGGTGGGGCTCCCTGACACGCGCCTACGGACCTGACCGAATCTCCAGCCCAGTGTCCCCACACACAGCTCCGGTTGGTGGTGGCGCCCCTTCAGCCCACGGGGTCCGAGCTCCCTGCGCCCCGGGGCAGGTCCGGGCTGAACCTGGTGAGCCCGAAGGATAACCTAGCGGGGCCCTCGGGGAGGGCTCTGTGCGTCCATGGGCAGGCGCGACCCTCCCAGCTCCTACGGGGTGGGGGGGGTTGAAAGTGCGCGAGGGGCGGGGGTCGCTGGGTCAGGGGACCCTGCATGGAGGTCTCCCTGTGGATCTGATTTTGTTCACGTGCTTATAGTTGCGGATGTGGGTGTTTCTCTTTGGGGCTGAGGCGTCTGTAGTTTATCTGTGTGTTTCACTTGTGAGGACTGGGTGTGTCTCTCCGTGGGTGTAGGTGGGGCGAGTCTCGGGGTGTGTGCACAGTGTGTGTGTGTGAGCGCGCGCGTGTGTGGCTATGTGTGTAGGCTCAGTCCAAGTGCGTATCAGTTAGTTTGTGTGACGCAAGTGTGAGTGTGTGAGCCAGTGTGTAAGTGTTTTGTGAGTGTGTGATCGTGCGATTGTGGCACGGGCTGACCTGAGCCTGGTGTCACACCTTGAATTGAGCAAACCTCCAACACCAGCCCCTTCAGTCTGGAGGGAGGGGCGGGGAGACAGATCTAATGTCCGAACCTGAAGTCGCAAGTGTCCGGCCTGGGACCCACTCCCTCAACAGTCTCCCCACCTCTCAGGGATGTTCCATGTGGTAGAACCGCGGAGACGGAATAGTGGAGGCTCTGGGAGCAGTAGGTGAAGGTCTGACGGTGCCACGTGAGCCGGTTGGAGTGTCTGCAGGAGAGGGCTGTGGCTCCCGCATTGACCACCAGGCGGCGCTGCAGGACTGCTACTTGACGCACCTGCGAAGGCGCTTTCCCAGAGCTCAAGAGCGTGAGCGAAATAATGTGCTCAAACAGATTCAGCTCCGATGTAGGCGGCTGGGGTCAACACTAACAGCAAGAACGATGCTATTTATAGATGTCAATACATGCGCGCTGATTATTTAAACGCAAGTGTAGGCGCTTTTATTGTACACATTTTACAGATGGGAAAACAGATTCAGAGAAGGTAGATGACTTACTCAGAGTCACCCAGAGCTGGAATATGAACCCAGGCGGTCTGGCTTGACTCAAGTCAGGTCCGTGTGACTCCAGAGTCCCTGGCTGGACCCGTTCCCTGCTGTGTCCCCAAACTCTGGAGGGAGAGGAGAGGGGAAAACTGGACGCGGAGGAGTGAGGGCTGGGGAAGTGGCCAGGATGACCTGGTGCAGAATGTTAGGGACCCGAGGTGCTGGAATGGGGACTCGGTATTGGGACTCGCAGTGGTCTCTGCGTAAGCTGCCCCCATTGCGATCACGGTAAGGTGTGGGTGATCTGGAAGCGACTGGCTGCTGATTCATAACCTCAGTAAGATTTGCTGAGGGCTGCTGGCGGGGGGAGGGGGTTGCTGGGCACCAGCATGCCACTACCTCTCCTATCTTCCTGATGATGGCAAGAGAACGTGATCCCCATTTTCAGGGACATGAATGGAGGATGGAGAAACACCAGCCCAAAGTATTAAGGATGGGACAGGTGCGTGCTGGCTACTTTTTGCTGCATAACCAACCACTCCAGGGTTTCCCTGGTCGTTCAGGGGGTAAAGAATCTGCCTGCAATGTGCAAGACCAGGTTCAATCCCTGGGTCAGGAAGATCCCTTGAAAAAGCAAATGGCAACTCACTCCAGTTTTCTTGCCTGGAGAATCCCTTGGACAGAGAAACCTGACAGGCTACAGTCCCTGGTGTCACAAAGAGTTGGACATGGCTGAGCCACTACACACACTCACATACACAAGCCACACCACAGTGTCATAAAACGCAAAATGTTTTATTATGTTCATGGAGTCTGTAGGTCAGCATAATGAAAAGGCACACTGGGGATGGAGTTTTTCAGTTCTGCAATGTCTGGTGCCTCAGCTGGGGTGGCTCTGATGACTAAGATCTGGAATCAGCCAGAAGCTTCATCAGTCATGTCTGGTACCCCATCTGGGGTGAACTGAAGACTGCGCTTAGCTGGAGATATTGACTTGAACACATACATTGGTCTCTCTATGTGAGTTGGGCTTCCTCACAGCATGGCGTTTATGCTTCAAGCAGGAATGTCCTGGGAAGGAGGTTTCAAGAGTAAATATTCCAAGAGAACTGGGCAAAAGCCTTATATCTGGCTTTGGGAGACACAGCATCATTTTTGCCGTACCTGTTGAGGCAGTCACAAGTTTGTCCAGGGTCAGATTCAGGAAAAGGGAATGTGAACAACCCCACTCCTAGACGAGGATCAAAGAACTTGTTGCCTTGCTTTAAAACTGTCATCAGTGTCTCTTCTTGGGGGAGTGGACAGGAAAAAGGTAAAATGTGATGAACGACCATCTTGCAGCCCTGCTCAGCAGGTAAAATTACAGATAAGATACGTAACTGGTATTGCTCTAAGACACTTTACCAACAGTGATTAGAAAGTGGGTAACATTAGGGAGCTTTCGATTGACCTGTAGACACTGTTATATTTAAATTGGATAACTGGGACTTCCCTGGTGGCCCAATGGTTAAGACCCAGAGCTTCCATTGCAGGGGGTGCAGGTTCAATTTCCGGTCTGGGAACTAAGATTCCACATGCCACGTAGCATGGCAAAAATACAATAAAATAGATAACCACTACTGTATAACACAGGGAACTCTGCTCAATATTATGTAACAACCTAAATGGGAAAAGAATTTGAAAAAGAATATATATGAATCACTTTGCTGTACATCTGAAACTATCACATTGTTAGTCAACCATACTCCAGAAAAAAATTAAAAATTTAAAGACATGAGAAATGAATGGAGATGGATACCATACAAGGAATCGTGCAAGTGCATCATAAACACCCCCAACCAGCAATGCACAGTTTGCAAGAACACATGGAAATAAAGGGACAGACATGAAAATGTACAAAACAAAGTTGTCCAGGGTGATAGAGGAATGGGAGAAGGGGGTGAGGATCAGATGTCATTTTAAAGACACAGAGGCAGGTGGAGTTGACAGTTCCTTGGATCTAGATATCCTGAAAGGCATGCCACCGGCCACTGAGACTCAGACACAAGGCAGTGAAATGAATTTTGCTTTGAGGATCTGCTGTTGTTTCCCTGGTAACCACTGGAGGGAGAGATTGAAGAAAGAGGAGCAGAAAGACTACGGAGTGGGGACAGACAAGCAGTGAACTTCATTCCCATGAATCATTTATAACCTGCAGGAGAAACACCCCCAATCACCTTTTTCTTATCTGAGGGCCCTAGGGTACCTTTTGTTGTAATCTCCAACTCAGTGGTTCTGGAATTGCTTGGTCTCAAGACGTCTTACATTATTAAAAAAATCAAGGACCCCAAAGAGCTTTTGTTCCTTTGGGTTCAATCTGTCAATATTTACCATTGGAAGAATGTCAACTGAGCAATTAGAAGTATTTACTTATGAACTTGTTTAAAAATAGCACTAGCAAACATACGTTACATGTTCACCCAAATAACATATGTATAGCTGTATTTTCCAAAACAAAAACAAATTGAGAAGAGTGGCATTGTTTTTATCTTTTGGGAAATCTCTTTACTGTCTGACTCCACAGAAACTGGTTTCCCATACCTGCTTCTGCATTTGTTCAGCTGCCATATCTCATGTGCTGTTGCCTCTGAAAAATTCCACTGAACACTCGAGAGAGAATGTGAGTGAAAAAGACAGATAATGTTTGAGCAGGATTATGAAAATGGTGTTGGTCTCATGGACCCCCCTGAAAGGTCCTTGCGGAATCCTTAGGGGTCCCATGACCACACTTTGAGACCCTCTGCTCCAATAGTGCTGCTATTGTTGTTCAGCGGCTGACTTATACCAGACTCTTTGAGACCCCAGGGACTGCAGCACTCCAGCCTTCCCTGTCCTCCCATCTCCCGGAGTTTGCTCAAACTCATGTCCATTGAGTTGGTGATGCTATCTAACCATCTCATCCTCTGCATCCGCTAGTATCCTTCTTAACAAGCAGGCTCAGTGTTTGTCCTCAAACACAGGGAGTGGGAAGAATTTTGCAGAACATTTGATAAGCTCTCTCTCTCTCTCCTTTTCTTTATTTCCAGCTTGGAGGCAGTGGCTAGGCCAGTCATGGGTCCCATCTCTGTCCAACAGAGCATCCTAATTCCAGGACAGATATCCAGAGAGGGGCTAGGCAGGACATTGGGGTTCCCAATGCCCTGCCTGGCTGGCCCTTGCTCTCCAATTTTCTACTCGGCTTCTGGGACCATGTTCCCGCTCAGCTCTGGCTCACTTTGATCAGGAGAGAAATGAGGGAGAATTCCATCTGCAGAACAGTGCGGCCAGCAAATGGAACAAAGATCCATTGCACCTGTCTTTCGTGAGTAAATATGGGCTTAAGTACGAAGAGAAATTGAAATTATGCAAGAAGGATGCCGGGGGCCCTAGAATAGAAGCTGCCACAGTCAGTGGTGATGAATACCACTTTTAAAACGATGCTGTGTGTTTGTATGTTACATGGAGTTAGGTTCTGAGCTGAGATCACTGTGAATTGTTTTTTTTTTTTTTTAATAGGTGAGAATGCCTGGTGGGATCCCCAAAAGTAGGGGAAGATGTGGATCAGTTCAAAGTTCATGACTGTTCCTGGCAGCCTACACACAGGCTTCCCAGATGGGGCGCTAAACACTTCAGGTGCCCAGATCACGTTTGCAAACTGCCCTCCGGAGGTCAAACTGCTGTTAATAGAAACTCCTGAAATATACTTCAGGGACTTGCCTCTGAATCTTAATTTCTATTTCTTCACCCCTACCACCACCACCTGACAACCATTGGTTTGTTTTCTGTATCTATAACTGTTTCTGTTTTGTTATGTTTGTCCATTTGTTTTTAGATTCCACATATAAGTAAAATAATATAGTATTTGTTTTCCTCTGACTTACTTTGCTCAGCACAATACCATCTAGGTCCATCAATGTTATCCCAAATGGCAAGGTTTTTTACTTTTTAAAATGGATCTTTAAATAATAAATTCCATTATATTTAGTGGAATATTACTCAGCCACATATATATATATATAATCTTCTTTATATATAAATACATGTGTAAATACTATATATAATATACAATAAAGATGAAGGAATCTTGTTTATCCATTTTATCCATTCATCTGTTAATGGACACTTAAGTTGCCCCCACATTTGGCTATTGTAAATAAAGAATAATGTAAATAAATGAAAATCTATTCCTAAAATTCATTTCCCCTGGTTTTTATGTATTGAAGGCAGCTATTAGCAAACTTATATATTACACATGTGGCTTGCCTTGGGGTCTTGCATTATATTTCTTTCAGACCACTGCTCTAGAGAGAAGAGTGACATCCATTTGGTGGAAAGGAAAGAAAAAGGGAGAGGCAGGGAAAATGAAAGCTGGGGGGTAGGTAGGAGAGTGAGTAAGCAGTTTGGTTTGCCCTAGGACCAGTTGCCATGGTAACCTTGCAATAAACTCTCTTCTTACATTAAAAACAACAAAAACAAAGTGTTTTGGTTTCTTTTTTAAAAATTTCCTTCTTTATTTATATATTTATTTGACAATTAAATGTATATATTTATATTAAATGATTGTATAAAGGGTCAAGAAAGAATGAATTCCAATTGCCATCTTTCAGGGAGCACCAGTTCTGGGCCAACCTCTGTTCCAAGGGCTTTCGGGGATCATCCCATTCAATCCCCATAAGGATCCTATGAAAGTGAAAAGTGAAAGTGTTAGTCGCTCAGTCCCCTCTGACTCTTTGCCACCCTATGGAGTGTAGCCCGCCAGGTTCCTCTGTCCATGGGATTTCCCAGGCAAGAATACTGGAATGGGTTGCCATTCCATTCTCCAGGGGGTCTTTCCAACCCAGGGATCAAACCCAGCTCTCCCATGTTGCAGGCGGATTCTTTAACATCTGAGCCCCCAGTGAAGCCCAAGGATCCTGTGAGTAGGGTTAATGGTTATGGCCATTTCACAGAGGGGCAAACTGAGGTGTAGAGAAGCCCAGGAAACTTCCCAGAGTCATAGCGAGGGCAGCAGCAGAAGCCCAATGGCTGGGCCACAGCGCGTAATTTATGTAGAGTTGGGGTGAGGGCTAGCAAGGATGATGAAGGGGAAGTGTGTTCGGGGTAGCTATGACATTCACCCATCCCAGCCTGTGGACCAAGTCAGGATCAAGGTCTTTTCCGGAAGTGATGTCTAATCTCACTGCTGATCACACCCACACACGAACCATATCCAAAAACACACAGTTAATAGTATACCGGCTCCAGAAACATCCGTAAGAGCGAGGCCTCACTGAGCGAGGCCGGACCCCATCAGTGAGGGTTGTGGACCCTAAAGGGTGCCAGCACCTCGCAGCTGAGGCCTGTGTATCCTTACTGAAGCCGATTCCCACCGAGTGAGGCCCGAAAACTCTGAGCGTGGCTTGCACCTCAAGAGTGAATCCTCGTTCCACCGTGGGCGGCCAGAGGCCCTTGATCTAGGTCTCTGCAGCCTGAACGCCACCTGTACACGGTGGAGGGCTAGCAGCGTCTACCTCTGAAGGAGATCGCGGGTCTCCCTAACTGCTGTCTCGCCCCCTGTGAATATGGCCTTTGGAGGGGCTCATCACTGATGGTGATCCCAACCCCCAGAGTCTTCCTTTGCTTGGGCTGGTCTAGAGCTGGATCCCTTCAGACCCCAGCAACTGCGACCCAGGCTGCAGCCCTGGCGTTGCCATGGTGACGCGGCCCAGCTGGGAGCAGGGCAAGCCTGTGTGCGCAGGCGCAGGGCCGAGCAGCTGCCTCCCCGCAGAACTGCAGACTGAGCGAAGGGCGCACGGCCAGACGTGGCCGCGGCTGGGCGACGGGGACGCGCCTTTCCCAGCCGCTCTAGGTGCCAACCGCGCCGCCCTCCCCAGCACCTGACCCGGGCGCCGCCGTGTCACCCCGCCTCGGTCAGGCACAAAAGGCGGAGCGGAGGGGCCGGTGGCACCCCTGGATTTGCCACGCAAACTGCCTGTGGGTGCTAGGACTCCCATGAGAAGAGAGCCTCGGGAAGGGCCGCCGGGTCAGCCGCCCGGGAGCAGCAGGAGCCCGAACCTGGCCACGTTCACCTGAACCTGAACTCCAGGCCCTGCGGCGCTGTTCCAGGGTGGCATTTGCCTAGGGCCCCGCAGCCCATGTGCGCCTCGGGCTCCCTCCTGCCCCGCGATCAGCGCCAGAGGCGGCACCGTGGCCACGGGCCCTCCGGGGGGACTGATGCAGGGGGCTGGCCCTGGACGTACACGGGGCCTCCCAGAGAACGTGGAGCCGGCGGCCATCCAAGCCGTCCTGCAGCCGGTCTTCCTGCCCCAGGGCACGTTCGGGCTGAGGAGCGCCAGGGCCATGAGGGTCGAGAAGGCCAAGGCCACCGTGATGGAGTTTGTGGAGAAAATTAATCATGGCGCCATCCCCAGGCAGATCCGGGCAGGGATGGCGTCTGGAGGGTTCTGTGCAAGGAAAGCGCATGGGACACGAGGGTCCTGAGGCAGATGAGACGGTGGCTGCTATATGAACTTCTCCCCTCCCCGCGAGGCGGCAGTGGCCAGGGTCTCCGGAGACAGGTCCACCCCTCCCGCTTTGGAGACCCAGGCCCGCGGATAGGAGCCGGCGGTCAGGCAGGCTGACCTCGCTCCTGGTGCAGCCAAAGATGCTAGAACATCCGGTCATCGAGATCGCTGAAACGGAACCAGAGGCAGCAGATGGACCCAGAAGGGCAAGAAGAGGGACTGTGGAGGGCGGCCATCCACAGCGGGGAAGCGGGAGTCCGAAGACTCTTCTGAGGAGAGCCTGGGGCTCGTGATCCAGGAGATGGACCGGGAGGGCCTAAGCGGGGATGAGGGTCATAGCATGCTGCAGGCCGCTGAGGAGGAGTTAACTTAGGTAGTGGGCCCTCTAGAGCCAAGGAGATGAGGGGCAAGATCCTCCGTGAGTTCTTGGCCCTGGCAACGGTGACGGACAAAGCCAAGAAGAGGAAAGATTTCCCCTCACCCCCACTCCTCACCCCACACCCAGGGAGGGGTCGACTGATCGGCCATACTGGAGACACGTCGTGGGAGACACGTCGGATGAGGAGACCACGGACAAGGACGCCTCCCAAAGCGAGTCCCAGGAAAACGGGGATCAAGAAAATCCTGAGTTTGTGGCCATTGTGGCTTACACAGACCCCTCTGCCCAGGACGAGGTGTTGAAAATCGCTTCAGTGATGGAGTCGCTGGGCTGAAGGACAAGGAAGACAAGAGACCCTGCTCCAGGTCCTGTCTGTCATGGCCGAGGACACCTCCGAACCACGTGAAGGTGCAGGAGGCAGGCCGCCAGGTGGCCACCGAGGTCCTGAGGAAGGCCAACGACAGCACCTGCTGGAATGAGTGCGTCTCCACCAAGACTGAGCCCCAGACCCCCCCCCCCCAAAGGGGAAGAAGGCTCCCCGAGGCCCCCTGGGGAGCTGGGGGGATGAGGAGGAAGATGGGGGAGGGGCTCCTGGAGCTCGCGGCGCTCCCGGAGACCTAGGACGTGGCTGAGGTGATGGAGGGGAAAAAAGGAAAAGGTCTGGGAGGGCGGGAGGTTGATATTCTCCAAAGGCCACCTGGGGGAGGCCTTGGCGCTGCAGGCCGCCCGCGGGAACCGGTAGTCGGAGGAGGCTTAGGACACAGGCTCGGAGGAGGCTTTGGAGGGCGCGGAGAGCGAGGAGTCCGAGTCCGAGGACCCGGCGGCCAGGAAGCCCCTGGCCCAAGCGGGCCCGCACGGCCTGCAGGGCCCTGGGTCGAGCAGGCGGCGTCAGCTCCCGCCCCGTCAGGGACCCGCAAAGCCCGAGAGGAGGGGAGCGGCGGCCGAGGCTGGAGGGGCGCCGTCCCGAGACGAAAACCCAGGAGGAAGCGGCGGGAAGCAAGAGCAGGAAGGAGCGCGCGGGAGCCGGGACGCAGGCCGAGGCCGGCCCAGGGCTCAGCCGCCCGCGGGCTCCAAGTCGGCGCGTGGGAAGAAGACGGGTTGGGGCAGGAGGCTGCACCCCATGTGCAGCTAGGGCCGCCCCGAGGGGGCGAGGCTGCAGCTGCCGGTGCGGCCCCAGCTCGGCGCGCCCCCCGCCCTCCCCGCCGCGGAGGCGACTCCGGTCGAACCATGCACTCCCGGCTCTTCTCTGCCCGCCGCCCACCGCTCGCTCTTTGGTCCTTTCAGTCCCTGCTTTGCAGGTGGCGCGAGCGATCCTGATTCAAGAACAATGTAACGTGTAATGAGCGCCCGCGGAGGCAGCAGCCCCAGGTGATGGGACGGTCTCAGGGCCCACCCAGGCGGCTTGGCTTTGGGTCTCCCGGCTTAGCACAGGGGCGAGTGTGTCCGTGGACACCGGGCACCGGGGGAGCCCAGCAGTGCCGGGGCGTTCTTTCTTGTTCTCCATGGAGCCCCGATCCCGTCCAGACTCATGCTTCTGGCCAGCGTCTGTTCCTCATCCCAATCTGATGGGGGCTGGCCTGTGTGATGGAGGTTCCAGCCGAACAAGGAGAGTGTCAGGGTGCAGCTGAGCCAGGAGGCTGAACCTCCTGCTGGGGGAGGAGAGGATTCCAGGAAGAGAAGCCTGAGAGCCAGGGGGGTGTGCTCCTGGGGGAGGGGAGAAGAGCTGGGGGAGGGGAAGGGAGGGGTGGGGACCAGGGGACCAGGAGCAGGGAAGGAGGAGAAGGAGGAGAGGGAAAGACTCTGCCCAGCTGAAGTGCAGCTGGTACAAACGCACCAGTTTCTCAGCGCCAAGGCCTCCTGCTGGTGTCCACAGGCTGAATCTGTCACTCGATCTGCAGTGTTTTCAAACAATGGGACTTCTTTGCCACACTTTCAATTTGGGACAATTCACATACGGTGTGTTGGCTTTTCTCTGCAGTACCAAGCAGTGCAACTCCCACAGGTCTGTGGCTCCCCCTAGATGTCCCACCAGTTCTCCCCTACCCACCTCCCGTGGGGTGACAGTCCCCTGGGCGTTGGAGGGAAGGGGTGAGGCGGGAGGATGCCCGGTGGAAGCGCACTCAGGAGGCAGAACATCCTGTGCAAAAGCCCCAAGCCACGGTGGAGATTGGGGTTTATTTATGTGTAACCCTTGAGGCCTCGGGGTCCAGGATTCCCTGCTGGGCATAGGGGAGACCACGTCTCCAAACAGGCCACCTGCCTTCACAGGGTTGGCAGTCTATTACATTCCACGTGACTGGAGTTAATTGTGAACTCTGCCGAGGTCCTTGGAGTCGGAGCGTGCAGACATGCTGGGAGCGTGTCCCCTTCTCGGTCCTGGGACCACTAGGAGGAAGCTGTCCCGCCCCTCGGTTGGCTCAAACGGAGAGAGGGACGTCCTGAGATTCTCGGGAATGTCTTCTGGTCCTGGAACGGCCCGGAGGGAGAAGCCAGAAAGCGATAAGCCTTTCCCACTGTTAAGTTCTCTAAGATCTGGAGCCCACGAAGCCCCGCCCCACACAGCACGCTCCGCCCCCCTGAGAACTAGGCCTGCGGAGGAAGCGTCAACCCAGGCGAGCGCGGCCGTGGTCTATTTATCCACTAGGAGGCGCTCTAAGACCAATGGCTTAAATCATGCGCACAAGGAGCCTTCTTGGGGTCCACCGCTTTGAAGTTCCTCCTGTTTTCTCAACGCCAGGCAGCCCAAAACCGACTTTCCAGTAAAGCTGCAAAGTAAGGTCCTGAGATAAACTGCACCCACATCTCCTGGGAACTTCTTAGCAATACATATTCTCAGGCCCACCCCAGACTTACAGTCAGTTCAGTGGCTCAGTCGTGTCTGACTCTCTGTGACCCCATGAATCACATGCCAGGCCTCCCTGTCCATCACCAACTCCTGGAGTTTACTCAAACTCATGTCCATCGAGTCAGTGATGCCATCCAGCCATCTCATCCACTGTCGTCCCCTTCTCCTCCTGCCTCCAATCCCTCCCAGCATCAGGGTCTTTTCCAATGAGTCAACTCTTCACATGAGGTGGCCAAAGTATTGGAGTTTCAGCTTTAGCATCAGTCCTTCCAATGAACACCCAGGACTGATCTCCTTTAGGATGGACTGGTTGGATCTCCTTGCAGTCCAAGGGACTCTCAAGAGTCTTCTCCAACACCACAGTTCAAAAGCATCAATTTTTCGGCACTCAGCTTTCTTCACAGTCCAACTCTCACATTCATACATGACCACTGGAAAAACCATAGCCCTAACTAGAAGGACCTTTGTTGGCAAACTAATGGCTCTGTTTTTTAACGTGCTATCTAGGTTGGTCATAACTTTCCTTCCAAGGAGTAAGCGTCTTTTAATTTCATGGCTGCTATCACCATCCCCAGACCTACAGACCTACTGAATTATGTCTAAGAAGGCCAGGCCAGGACTGCAGCCTGTCAGGAGGACCCAGCTGGGCTTTAAACCTACCTCCAAGAATTTCCCTTTATCCCGCCTCTATTGAGGCTGGGGCATGGTTATTTGCTGTCTGCTTTCCCCGGGGTTAGGATGGGTTAGGGGACACAAGACAATACAGAGAGAAGTCCCCCAGCTCCCAGGGTTTGTAGCAACCCGATTATAAGTTCACTGTAGTAACTTGATACACTGCTCACTACCACACCACAATCCACTTCTTTGGCCTGTTCCTATTGCAATGATTTTTCTCGAATATATCCAGTGACCAAGCTGCCCCAGATTCTTGGCACGCACAGCCTGCTCTAGCAATTCACAGCTCTTGATGTGAAGGGCCCCTGAACCCACACTTTGGACATGTTTCCCAAATTATTCTTCTGTACACGGTAACCAAGAAGGGATGAAGCCTGTGAACTGCAGGACCTGGACCCACCAAGCCTGCAGAACCCAGGGGTGTGGGCATGGCAGGAAAAGTGACTTAAACACGGGTCAGCATCACGGAGGGTGGGAGTAAAGGGGACACAAGGCTATGACAAAATCACCCCGGAGCATTTTTCAGTTGCCAAGCCAGAGCCAAGAAATAAGTTGGTAAATATTTTTATTTGCATGTTGACCTGCGCCCTCTTTTCCAGTTCCAGGAGGCAGTGAGTGAAAGTGTGCGGGCAAAAGGGGGAAGAAAAGGGGAAAGAGGAAGGGATTTCTCCTTTGCTTCGCTCCCTTTTCCAGCTGAGCACCTCGAGTTGCATTTGAGGAAGTTAAAATCATGGGGGATGCAACTCCATTGTATGGGTTTCTTTCATTACATTCCTTGGGTTACTATAAAGAGTCTCTCTATATTAAAAAAAATCAATGCGTAGGGAATTCCCCGGCAGTCCAGTGGTTAGGACGCAGCGCTTTCACCACTGGGGAGACCTGGGTTCAATCCCTGGTCAGGAAACTAAGATCCCACAAGCCATGTGGGAAAAAAGAAAAAGAAAGATAGAAAAAAAAAAAAAAATCAACGCATAGAAAATATAATTTTAATAAAAAGGGGAATTCGGTAGAGACGTGAGAGGCACTGCCGGGCCCTCACTCTACCTCCGTTTTCAAGTGTGGAGAGTCAGAGACGGGCCGTGAGTGACCCACACGGTGGCCGGCTGGGGTCCTCCGCGGCCCCCCCTGCCCTCGCCTCACAGCTGATCCTCTTGCTCTTCATGGTCTGCCCCTGCTCTGGCCTCGGCCCGCAGGACCCTGAGGCTCCTGGCCTCGCCTGCCCTGGGGACTCTCTTGGGTAGCGTGGGCAACCGGGGAGTGTGCCAGAAGGCTCTCTGGCGCTTCCGAAACCATGAAAAACGTCCGGGGGTCTGGAACCTCACTGTCTTGACTGGTTTCCGGGTTCGAGCTCCTGCGGTGGCCCCTGTGGCCCTTGCGGCAGCTGAGGATTCAGCCTCCTGGACAGCCGGGGTCTCGGCCCTCTGATTACAGGCAGCTTCTGCCCTCTGGACCGATCCAGCTTCTACCCCATCAGGTCCGGCCTCTGCTCCCTGGACAACCAGGACCTCTGCCCTCGGATCCTCTGCAGCTTCTGCCCTCTGGTCAGCCGGGGCCTCTGCCCTCTGATTGTCCAGGGCCTCTACCCCTTGGACAGGTATGGCCTCTGCTCCTGGGACAGCCAGGGCATCTGCTCTCTGATTATCCACAGCCTCTGCCTCCTGGACAGCTATGGGCCCTGCTCTCTGATTATCTACTGCCTCCCCCCTCTGATTACCTACAGCCTCCACCCTCTGATTATCTATAGCCTCCACCCTCTGATTATCTATGGCTTCCCCCCTCTGATTATTTACAGCCTCCACCCTCTGCTCATCTGCAGCCTCTTCCCCATGAGCTCTGGATGCTGTTTCCTCCCTCCTGCGACGTCTGAAGGAAGCCCAGTTGATCTGGGGCCTCCATCGCCTTGGGGGGGTCTCAGGCACCCGCCCATCTCGTGCATTTCCCACGTTACACCCCAGGCTGGCGCTGCCTGGCACCGATGCGCTGTCCCTCTCCACCCTGGTAGAGGCCTGCCTGGCCTCGCCCACCCCGGGGCTGGACTTCGGTGCCCAGCCCTTCACCCTCCGCTTCAGCTTCCCCCAGGACACCTGGCTGACACACTCCCGCCACCTGTCCGCTTTGGACTGCTGGGGCCCCGGGCTGTCGTCAAACATGGGCACGGGCAGGTTCACCCGTCGGCGGGGAGGCGGTGCGCTGGCTTTCTTCTCCCCTCGCCGGAGGAAGGCCTCCACCAGTTCCTCATCATCCTCGCTCTCCAGGTCGCTCCCGAGGAACTTGCTACCCAGGTAACTGACGGGCATTTTGCGCACCTTCCTGCCACTGCCGGCGCCTTTGCGGCCCTTGTCAGCCTTGTTCCTGGAAGTCTCGAAGTCGCTGAACTCGCTGTCGCTGGCGTTACTGCTGTCGTACGTGCCCACGACCAGCCGCGGGGGTGGGGTCACCATCTGCTGGACTCTCCTCCTCACTCGGGGCTCCTTAGGCTTTCTGGGGGGCTGGGGTGGATGCGGGGTGCTCTTCTCGATGATGCGGGCCACGTCCTCCAGGGTGCGGCCTTCTTCTTCCAGAAACTGGATCAGCCGTTCCCGAAATTCCGCCTCCTTGGTGGCCGGCTTGGAGATGACCCTCCAGACGCCTCCGGCCAGCCGGACCTCGCGGGGGATGAGCAGATAGTCCACGTCTTCCCCAATCTGCAGCATCCCCACCGTGGAGTCCTCCTCCCGGCGGAACACCTTGCCGATTTTCTTAAAGGTCCCCACGGGCTTCAGGGCTTCCACGAGGACGTCCAGATCAACGTCTTTGCAGACGTCCGGGACGCTCCAAAGGATGAGGCAGTCGGGGGACGGGAGGAAGCCCCAGGGGAACCAGCCCCCCACATGGCTTTTCTCGAGCGTCTTTAAGATCTCCAGGGTGAAATCTGGGCTGGGGGCAATGAGCCCAAACTACTCGTAGCCTCGAGTCTTGGGCGGGGGCAGGGCGTGGGGGTGGGGGTAGGTTGCTCTCCCTGCAGCGCTGCCCGGAGAGTCTCACCTCCCACTTTTCTCTACAAGTCCGGTCTCGATCCGCTCCCCGCTAAGGATTAGTGAGAATCAATTTCCAGGATCCTTACGTGAGCCGGGGTGAGGTCAGTTCTGAGGCTCCCAGCCCACTGCAAGTTGCAGACGCGGTGTCCCGGCTCCAACTGCGGGCGCACGGGGCTGTCCGGTGGTTCTTCCTGTTCCACGGATGCGCCTGGAACTTGAGAGAGGACTTCTTAGACAAAGGCGGCTCAGCCTTGGCTATTCAATATGGCTGAGGCGCTCGAAGGCCGCGGCGCAGCTCCCCAGGAGGGTCTCCCACTCCTAGACAGGCTGCCACCCCAGGCCAGGCTGACCTTGCCGCGCCTCCCGCCTCCCAGCCGAGGAGCGAGCGCGCGGGCAGGAAGTTCCTCCTCGCCGGCCCCCAGGATGGGGCCCACCTTCCCCCTTCTCATCTTACACTCCGGGACTCGGGAAGACTGACAGGGGGGCCGTCCACTCCCTTCGGGACGCCCTCATTCCCCTCCCCCACAGGGGTGTGGCCGCGCCCCGGGCCTCTCTGGGGCCCCGTCTTCCTAGCCGATCGCCCCGCGCGGAAACGAAGCCCACGTCAGCAGCTTTCCCGGGGAAAGGCGGCCGTTCCCAAACCTGCCATCCCAAACGTGCGGGTTCCAGCCACTCCCGGAAGGTGGGCGTGCAAATGGGGCAATCCTTCTGAAAGCCGTTGGCACTGTGTATTACTATTTTAAAATCACGTGACTTTTGGTATCAGCAGTTCCTACCTATAGACCCAGACGGGCATGTAGAGAACTTGGTATCAGCTCCAGGATGGAAATTGGCACACAGTAGGTACTCTAGAATACTTTTGAGTGAATGAATGAATGGTTGGATGGGATCACAGGCTTCACTGCACAAGAGACTGGGCAAACTCCCGGAGATAGTGAAGGACAGGGAAGCCTGGCCGTGCCTGCAGTCCATGGGGTTGCAAAGAGTTGGACACGATTCCCTGGTGGCTCAGACGGTAAAGCGTCTGCCTGTATTGTGGGAGACCCGGATTCGATCCCTGGGTTGGGAAGATCCCCTGGAGAAGGAAATGGCAACCCACTCCAGTACTCTTGCCTGAAAAATTCCATGGACTGAGGAGCCTGTAGGCTACAGTCCATAGGGTCACAAAGAGTCGGTCACGACTGAGTGATTTCACTTCAGGTAGCCACCAAACAACAACCACCTGATCATCAGTAGAAACTCTGTTCTAACAGTAAAATATTAAGCAGCTATGAAAAAAAAAAGTGACTGAGGATAGTCACCTTTTATGGAGCACTGCTGCTGCTGCTGCTAAGTAGCTTCAGTCGAGTCCGACTCTGTGCGACCCCATAGACGGCAGCCCACCAGGCTCCCCCGTCCCTGGGATTCTCCAGGCAAGAGCACTGGAGTGGGTTGCCATTTCCTTCCCTAATGCATGAAAGTGAAAAGTGAAAGTGAAGTCGCTCAGTCGTGTCCGACTCTTAGTGACCCTGTGGACTGCAACCTACCAGGCTCCTCCGTCTATGGGATTTTCCAGGCAAGAGTACTGGAGTGGGTTGCCATTGCCTTCTTTGTTATGGAGCACTAGCTATGTGTTAATACTAGACATCACTCTATTAATACAAATTAACTCATGAAATCATCACCAAAGCATTATGAGACAGGTAATACGATGCTCACCCCCATTTTATAGCTGAGAAAATCATTTGCTCAAGGTCACATGGCCAGGAAGGATGGGAACCTGGATTTGAATCTGAAATAGTCTGAGTGGGACTCAGTGTGGGAGTGTGTGTGTGGGGGGAGCAGGAGGCATGTTCACATGCATAGGCCAAATGGCATAGACAGGAGCATGTTCTGTTTGGGTGTATGACTGAGTGAGTGAAAGTCAGTCAGTCATGTCCAACTCTTTGCGACCCCATGGACTATACAGCCCATGGAATTCTCCAGGCCAGAATACTGGAGTGGGTAGCCGTCCCTTCTGCAGGGGATCTTCCAAACTCAGGGACTGAACACAGGTCTCCCGTATTACAGGTGAATTCTTTACCAGCTTAGCCACGAGGGAAGCCCAAGAATGTTGGAGTGGGTAGCCTATCCCTTCTCCTGCAGATCTTCCCGACCCAGAGATCAAATCAGAGTCTCCTGCATTGCAGGCGGATTCTTTACCAATTGAGCTATCAGGGAAGTTTTGGATGTATGCTGCTGCTGCTAAGTCATTTCAGTCATGTCCGACTCTGTGTGACCTCATGGACTGCAGCCTACCAGGCTCCTCCATCCATGGGAGTTTTCAGGCAAGAGTACTGGAGTGGGTTGCCATTGCCTTCTCTGATGTATAAACATTGCCAAAAGTGGCTGTGTATGGGGAGAGGGGAGGGGGACGGGGGACCCCCAGAAGTGGCAGACATATTTACTTTTCACTCTATATTCTGTTAGATGGCTTAGATTTTTTTTAGCGATCGAAAATGTTCATTAAAATAAGATAAATTAGGACTTCTCTGGTGGCTCAATTAGTGTGCTTCCAATGCTGGGGGCACAAGTTCGATCCTTGGTTGGGAAAGTTCCACGTGCCCTGCAGGTCAGCCAAAATAAATAAGTAGTTACACTTTTGAGGATTTCAAATTTGTTTGTTTGTTTTTTAAGTTAAATTAAATAGAGGGTCCTCAGATGTGGCCACAGACCTATAGTCAGAATCCCTGGGACTTGGGGACCAGGATTTGCAAAGCTTCCCAGGTAACTTTGAGGCCCACAAAGTCCTATCATACCTGCCTCCTCACTGTTCATTCAACAAACAGGCTCATTGCCACCTCAGGGCCTTTGCACAGGCTGTTCCCCGAGTCCAGAAAGTTGTGTTTCCCCCTCCTCTTGGCAATCTCCCTCTGCTCAAAGGTCATCATTTTACAGAATTCATACTGCATTGCCCTCCCCGTCAAACTATTGGGTGACCTCTACCCTCTCCAGTGCCTTCTAGCCCAAGAATCCTTAACCCGTTCTGTGCCATGGACCCTTTTCAAGATACTGTTTCATTGCGTAGGATTGCGTCCATGAGATTACAAAGGAGACTGATTATAACGAAATAGAATTGTTAAAGAAAAATCTCAGCAACAACAAAATCTGTAAACTAACCACGTTAACATAAAAATGAACACGTGTAATTTTAAGTCACCACGTGTGATTTTATTTCACTCTTGAAGGAAACACGCAGCTGTTTAGGGAAAGTGGGAAGGAAGCGAAAAGAATGGGAAGGGAGAGAGGGAAAGAAGGAAGAAAGATGCTTGGGGGGGCGGCGCCGGTGGTGGGGGGAGCGGGCGGTTAAGGTCTCTGCGAGGCCTTTGCACAGTTATTGGCTCATTCCGGTTGTTTTTGTTTTTGCAGAGCCAGGTCGTTAGGCTTCGCTGGGTTTTCTCCTCCTCCTCCTCACAAACTCCATCCCAGTCGCCGCCCGGGCTCAGCCCCCGTCGAGCCTCCCTTTTGCACAGTTTCTCGCCTCGCCGCCCAGCGGTCTCCATGGCAACGAGGTGCGCTCCTCCCCTCGGGTGGGCTCTAAGGAGGTGGGCGGAGGGAGGGGCGGGGCACCCCCTCTTCTCTGCTAATTACTTCCCTAGACTTTATTCCCCGAATCGGCTTCCCTGAGAAGCTGTCTTGTGGAAGCTGGAAACTAAAAATTTCTAGGACACCTCTGGTTGAGGAAAGCTGGTTTTTAAGAATCCAACTCTGAGGAGTCAAGCCTTCCACGTGAGAATGACCTCGCAGATTAGGCGCCGGGTTTTGTAACCGGTAGAAATCGTGTGTGGTGGGGGAAGGGGTGGAGGATTATCCTAGAAATAAAACCCTCACATGTTCAACATTCTTAACAAAAATTGCCAACCCCTGAGCCGTCCCGCTGTTGGGTGTTTTAGATTGCCTTCAGCTCTGGCAGGCGAGATTCTTCAGCCGCTCCAGAAAAAAAAAGATAATTATAGCTCCCACTTTTATACTTGTTTAAAAGAAATGAAAAAATCCAAAGAGGATGGAGGAAGAAAACAAAACGTGGCTCAGATTTCTCTACCCAGCTATACTTGGTTGCCACTTAAAAAAAAACAACAATAAAAGTGACACATTTAAGAAAACGCTGAAGTTACAGAAAGGTGTAAAATGAAAAATGTCTCTCTCTCCCAGCCCCAAGCCTCCAGTCTCTCTTCACAAAGTAACCACAGTTAAATGCCTCTGTATTTTTCCAGAAAACAAACAAACAAACAAAATTGCTTGCATGGGTAGAATTTATTTACCCCATGAGGATTTTTAATATCCTGAATTATTTTCATCACATCAGTTACTTCCTCCTGGTATCATCTTATTCATTTATTTATTGTTTCACCCTATGAAAATACTGGGGATTCCCTGGTAACTCAGCTGGTAAAGAATCCACCTGCAATGCAGCAGACCCCAGTTTGATTCCTCAGTGGGGAAGATCCCCTGGAGAAGGGAATGGCTACCCACTGCAGTATTCTGAGAGAATTCTCAGTATTCTGGAGAATTCCATGGACTGTATGGACCATGGGGTCACATAGAGTCGGACACGACTGAGTGACTTTCACTTTCACTTGAGAATACTAGCCCCATGAGAGCAGGGATATTTGTCTGCTTTCTTCAGTGCTGAATTCACAGAATCTAGAACAGTGCTGATGGGAGCTCGAAATATTTGTTGAATGAATGAATGAGGGGATTGGGCTGGACCTAGTGTTATAAAACTTGCTTTTTTCACTTAATAGCATGTCTTGAACGCTTTCCATATCAAGCAGATCCATCTCAACTTTTCTCAACAGCTTCCCCCTTGTGTAAGCCCTCAAGCCTGGAATGTAACAATACTGATAATAATTCATTTTTTTTGAGAACCTGTTTTGCCCCTGACCCTGTGTATTTTCTCTTCGAATCCTGCAACCCCTCCGAAACAGGTATTATTCCCATTTTCCAGATGAGGAAAACTGAGGCTAAAGGCAGTCACACAGCCAGGAAGTGGCAGAGCTTTGAACTGCTCAGGTTTCTGAGGTTCTAGCTCTGTACTGTTTTATTATTATTATTTTTTGCCACACTGGGTTTTCATTGCAGCGTGCAGCTTCCCTCTCTTGTTGGGGCCCACAGGCTTCTTGGTGCGTGGGCTCTCTAGTTGTGGAGGGCAGGCTTAGTTGCCAGGGAGCATGTGGGATCTTAGTTCCCTGAGCAGGGATCCAACCAGCATCAGCTGCATTGCAAGGTGGCTTCTTAACCACGACACCACCAGGAAGGTCCCCTGCCCTACACTCTTAAGCTCCTTTATTTGTCCTGTTGCCTGTGGAGGGTTGGGGGTGGGGAGCAAGGTTGACAGGCAATCTCCAAAGACTTCTCTCCCAGGTGACATATGTAACCTTGACACAGTCACTCAGTTCAGTTCAGTTGCTCAGTCATGTCCGACTCTTTGTGACCCCGTAGACTGCAGCACGCCAGGCTTCCCTGTCCATCACCAACTCCCAGAGCTTGCTCAAGCTCATGTCCGTTGAATCAGTGATGCCATCCAACCATCTCATCCTCTGTCATCTCCTGCTCCTCCTGCCTTCAATCTTTCCCAGCATCAGGGTCTTTTCCAATGAGTCAGTTCTTTGCATGGGGTGGCCAAAGTATTGTAGTCTCAGCTTCAGCATCAGTCCTTCCAATGAATATTCAGGAATGATTTCCTTTAGGATTGACTGGTTTGTTCTCCTTGCTGTCTAAGGGACTCTTGCCACAGTCCCCATAGGAACACAGTCCAAGGGACTCTTGGCACTAAATTTGTCCTAAATGCACATAAATCAGATCCCTGTCTAGAATGAATAGGATATAAATTATCCACACTTTTGAACCAGATACTACTGGGTTAACTGGCAGCACATAGTAGGTCCTCAACAAATATAGCAGGAAGTAGCCTTGTGGTCCACACTCCGCCCACATAATCGGGTCACTCCCATCTCCCACCCCCCCAATCCCAAATCTAAAGGCTTTTGGTGAGTACAGAAGCAAAGCTGGCCATTAGAGCAACCATATAGTTAAAGAAAGATTCATTCATTCATGTGGTGTTTTTCTCTAAAGTAGTGATTCTCAAATCTGGTTGCACACTATAATCGCTGGGAAGAGTTTTAGAAATCCCAGTTTCCTGAGTCTAACCTATTGGATCAGAAGGTCCAGTCAGAAGCGGATAGGGTACTGCATTAAAAAATCTTTCCAGGGACTTCCCTGGTGGTCCAGTGACTTTGCATTCCCAATGCAGGGGACCTGTGTATGATCCCTGGTCAGGGAACTGGATCCCACATGCTGCAACTAAGACCTGGCACAGTCAAATAAATAATAAATATATATATTTTAAAAGTCTATTTTTTAAAAAGTCTTCCTAAATGACTCTGATAGAGGTGATGGCTGGTGGGGCTGGGCAGAGGTAGGAGAGGAATTGAATGTCCCCATAGGAACTTGACCGGCTGCAAGTACCACAGTACCAGCAAAAAGCCAGATTGGAAATTAGGGTTTGTCCAATGTTAGCAATGGAGACAAGCGCTTTAGAGTGGTGGAGGTGGGGAGGCCTCTCAAGTTGAAAAATATCTACCCAAAAATTTTACATCCTAATCCCTGGAATTTGACAGTGTTGCTTTATTTGGAAAAAGGGTCTTTGCAGATGTCAATAAGGATTTGAGATGAGATTGCCATGGGTGCATCTGGGTGGACCCTACCTGCCATCTGGAATGTCCTTATAAGAGAGAAGCAGGACTTCCTTAGTGGTTCAGTGGTTAAGAATCTGCCTGCCAGTGCAGGGGACATGGGTTCGATCCCTGGGCCAGGAAGATTCCACATGCCACGGGGCAACTAAGCCCGTGTACCACGACTACTGAGCCCATGTACTATATACAACTACTGAAGCCTGCATGCTAGAGGCCATGCTCGGAAACAAGAGAAGCCATCAAAACAAGAAGCTGCAACTGGAGAGTAGCCCCTACTCGCTGCAGCTAGAGAAAGCCTGCACACAGCAATGAAGACCTAGCATAGCCCAAAAACAGAAAAAAAAAGAAAGAAGCACAGGAAGATGATGCAGACATAGGAAAGAGGCACAGAATCAGAGGAGGTGATATGAGGATGGAGGCAGAGACCAGAGTGATGGGGCCCCAGCCCAAGAACCCCTGGGGTCACCAGAAGCTGGAAGAAGTAAGGAAGTCTCCTTCGTAGAGCCTCTGGAGAGTGCTCAGCTTTGCAGACACCTTGATTTTGGACTTCTGGCTGGCAGGACTGTGAGAGAATAAATCACAGTTGTTCTGAGGCTGCTGGTCTCTGGTCATTTGTTACAGCAGCCACAGGACAGGACCCCAGACCCCCTAGTGTAGCTACTAATTCCTTAGACTCCAATGGAGAAAACTTTAAATTAGAGCCTTCAACTTTTATTCCTTGACCTTGTCTCTGCAGAATAATTATTGCTGAAGTGAAAGAATTCTTGCGCTGTGTCCTGACCCCCAGCAGGCTGTTTTGGGTGATGGGAACCTTGGAAATGTTTTAAAATGCCTCCCATCACGGCCTGCAGAATTTCTGTCTGCTGCCTGCCCCTGGTTGCCAGCCTCATACCAGGGCGATCCAGTGGTTAGACCTCCCTTCTCTCAGGAGTCAATTAAACCGTTGGCATTTATATATCTTTCACTGAACTTTCTCACAAAGTCATCTCCTCCTTACTGACCACTTGATCTTACAGACAACATCTTTTTGAGTCTTCATGACCACCCTCAGCAATAGGTACTATTATTATCAACCCATTTCACAGATGGGAAAAATTGAGGCATGGAAATGAAGTACTGCGGCCCACCTCCAGACCACCCCACTGTTTATTTCATTGTCAGCTTTACTGAAAGTATACTTTACATCTTATACAACATATTCTTTTAAAAATGTCCCCTGTGGTAAGTTTTAGAGTCATGATCACCACCATCAAGATACAGAACCCTAAAAAAATCAACCCCCCAAAATATATAGAACCCCCCAAAACTTCCTTGTGCTCTTTGTGGCAGTCCCCTTTTGCCTACCCCCCGACCACTGATCTGATTTCTGTCCTTCAAGTGCTGCTTTTGCTAGAATTTTATATCAAAAGAATCATATAGCAGGTGCCCTTTTTGTCTGGCTTCTTTCACTTAACATTGTGATTTTGAGATTCATTTGTGTTGCTGTGTGTATCTGTAGTTCATTTTTTTGTTAGTATGTGTGATTACTCCACAGTTTATCTGTTCATTGTCAGTGGCGATCTGGGTCCTAGCAGTTTTATGATTAAAGTGTGTTAGTCTCTCTGTTGTGTTTGACTCTTTGCGACCCCCTAGACTGTAGCCCACCAGGCTCCTCCGTCCATGAGATTCTCCAGGCAGGAATACTGGAGTGGGTTGCCATTTCCTACTCCAGGGTTTATGATTAAAGCTGCTATGACTATTTCAGAGCCTCTGTTTATCACTGCAGATTGTATAATCTCTGGTTGCAAAGAATCTATAGCATGGGTACCATTAGCCCCACTTTACAGATGAAGAAACTGAGGCCCAGAGCAGTGAAGTCAGTTCCCTGAAGGCACACAGCTAAACAGGTGGCAGAGTCAAGAATTGAACCCAGGCCTGTGTAGCTCCAAACCTTTTGCCTCTCCCTCTATTGTGTGCTCTGTTGATGCCAGCCACAGTTGGGTACTATCTCTTGAAGGTCAGAACCTTGGTGGATTCACCAGCCTACCCCTTGGCACCCCACATTCCCAAGCAGCCTTTTGTCAGCACACAGAGAACGTATTGTCTCCTGAGGAAGCTGGGTACATATTTATCAAGTTCTGGAACCAGAGATCTAATACCAGGTTGACGTGTTCTTTATCAACACAAAACGTCAACTGTCACTGGACCCAGAATCCCAATGGCCCACACTGAACAGCTTCCCCCTGTCGGTCACTGCTAAATCACTTACAGGTCTGAACAAATTTACTCCTCCCATAAACCTGGTGAAATAGGTTACTATTATCCCCATTTTACAGATAAGCAAGCTGAGTCACTGGGGGGTTAAGTGGCTTGTCCAGGCTCACGCTCTGCAAAGTGGAGGAGCCAGGACTCGAATCTAGGCCATCTGTTCAACACTCCTCGTCACCTCCAAACCTCCACACACCAGACTTGCTCCTTTAACTGGCAGGCTGCCTAGTGAGGAAACCAATTAGAGGAATTTCAGAGTTAGTTCCACTATGCACTTGCAGAGATATTTATCTTGTGTTGTGTCAAGGTTTTGGATCAGGAGATGTGGACCTGTAAGTCCCATAGCTCAAGGGATGGGAGGCCACAACGAATTAATGAGGATGAAGGACTCTCCCCAGTGCCTGCCAACACAGGATAGCTGTTACTGTTTTGTTTTTTTTTAAATTATTATTATTATTATTATTTTTTTGTCATACATTGATATGAATCAGCCACTGTTACTGTTTTTATTCAAGAGAAATTTTTTCACCTTTCCCAGCAGCCACTGGAAGCCCACGAGATAGGAGAAAGCTTTGTGTTTTGTGTTCTGTTGGCCATGAGATCTGATAACACCCCTTTTCAAAACAGTGCGGGGGCTTCCTTGGAGGCTCAGTGGTAAAGAATCCACCTGCCAATGCAGGAGACACAGGTTCAATCCCTGGTCCGGGCCAGATTCCACATACCAGGAACAGCTAAGCCCCTAACTGTAGAGCTTGTGCTGTAGGTCCCAGGAGCCGAACCTACTGAGCCCATGTGCCCTACGGCCTGCGCTCCGCAACAAGAGAAGCCACCGCGGTGAGAAGCCTACGCACCACAACTAGAGAGCAGCCCCCGCTCGCCCCCCCTAGAGAAAAGCCGACACAGCAACAGAGACCCAGCACAGCCAAAAATAAATAACATTAAAGATAAAAACAATGCAGCCCTGGAAAACTTCAGGCACCCCACAGAAGCAGTTTTCAAAGCATTTTTTTTTTTAGCAGTCAGATTGCTTCTCCAAATTAAATCTACCTTGGATCCCCCAACACATCAAAGAATGGGCTATGATTGCATTGGATGCTTTTGCTCAGTCCCTAAGTCATGTCTGACTCTTTGCAACCCCATGAACTGTAGCCCACCAGGCTCCTCTGTCCATGGGATTTCCCCCAGGCAAGAATACTGGAGTGGGTTGCCATTTCCTTCTCCAGGGGATCTTCCCGACCCAGGGATTGAACCCACGTCTGTTTTGTCTCCTGCATAGGCAGGCAGATTCTTTACCACTGAGCCACCTGGGAAGCCATTTATTTTATAAGTTCATATTTGTATGATATCATGTCAACCACAAAGAACAATGATTTTTAATTGAACCCACATTTGAAAACAGGGGTTCACAAAGGCCAGTTGCAACCTTCCATCAGCTAGCACATCTAATTTACTTAGGGTTTGCGTTGTGTCAGCCGTGTCTGGACCCACACAGATAAGCAGCTTCAAATGGTAACCATTTTATGCAACAGTTTGCATACTATCTCAGGATACTCTTCAACTGGTCTAGAAAAACTCAAAAGAGAAGTGGTAGGAGTTTGGGGTTTTATGAGCAGCCTTGAACAATCACTCATGTAGTGTCTACAAACATGAATGTTATATGGGAAACACCCCAAACCCACAAGAAGCACAAATGCAGTCTTAATACTGCAATATGATGAGAAGAAATGTCACACTTGGCCTTTGTTGGTATACAATGAATGTGCCTTGATGGGAGATAACACACCACAAATGAATGTGCCTGAGGGTTGTGTAGCCTTTATTCTGTAGACTGTGAGGAAACAGGAGACAAAATAGTACAATATTCTGTGGGTGAGTATGCACAGGTTGGCAATTTACAAGGAATACAAAGATCAGTTGTTCAATCAAGTCTTGTCTGACTCTTTGCAACCCTATGAGCTGCAGCACACCAGGCTTCCCTGTCCTTCACCACCTCCAGGAGTTTGCTCGAACTCATGTCCATTGACTAGGTGATTCCTTGGTGGCTCAGATGGTAAAGAGTTTGCCTGCAATGCGGGAGACCTGGGCTCAGTTCCTGAGTCAGGAAGATCGCCTAGAGAAGGGAATGACAATCTGCTCCAGTATTCTGGCCTGGTGAATCCCATGGACAGAGGAGCCTGGTGGGTTACAGTCCATGGGGTGGCAGAGTCGGACACAACAGAGACAAAGATCAGTAGAGAGCTACAAACTTTTAAACCATGGATGCTCTTGCAAGTTGTTCAAATATACTTGTGAGGATGGCAGGAATGGCTTTATTCCAACCATTGCCCAAAACAAATGCTTCTGAGGCTGATGGTAGATAGCCAGCCTGCGGAACGGACAGAAATCAGAGTCTTGCAGGCTTTAGATCATGTCAAAGCAAGTGAACTCTGAAACTTCCTCTGTCTTGACAGCTGCTGTAAATGCAAGGTCTTAACAGGAGTTCTAACTACCTGAGGGTGGGTGGCTTGCCTGCATCCTGGCTGCCAAGGTCGGGGCATGGGGAAAGGACTTCCACCTCTTGGTTCCGGGAGGGGGGCAAAATGGAGGTAGCCTTGCAGAAATAAGAAAGGGGATTGGGTGATGGAATTCACAGACATGACTGACACCCACTATCGTAGTACATTGAGTGGCAGGGGAGGGGGGCGGTCTCCACTATTAGAATTTGGCAGGTAAGGATCTGAGTCTGTCTCTGTAAATTGCATTTTAAAAATTATTTGTTTGTGGCTTTGCTGGGTCTTTGTTGCTGCATGGGCTTTTCTCTAGTTGCAGAGAGGGGGGCTACTCCCTAGCTGCAGTGTGAGGGCCTCTCATTTAGTGGTGGCTTCTCTTGCTGTGGAGCATGGGCTCTAGGGCACTCGGACTTCAGTAGTTGTGGCACACGGGCTCAGCAGTTGTGGCTCCAGGGCTCTAGCGGACAGGCTCACTCAATACTCTGGCCCAGAGCACACAGGCCCAGCTGCTCTGCGTGGCATGCATGATCTTCCCAGACCAGGGATCGAACCTGTGTCTCCTGCACTGGCAGGAGAATTCCCCAGCTGCATTTTAAAAAAGAAATTCAGCTCACATCTTTGCAGACCCTTGAACTAATGGAAGTTTACAAGCTTCTAAGTCAGACGTCCTGACAGGAGGTCTGTCTATCCACAGACACTTGCCTTTTACTTGATTGTTTTTCATTGTGGTTTTCCCTCACCATTACGGGGGACTCAGCTTATAGACTTGGGGACTATCCATTAATGTTGTAATTGTTTTTTTTTTTTTTTTTGCCATGCAGAGACGTGTGATCTTAGTTCCCCAACCAGGGATCGAGCCCATACCCTCTGTAATGGGAGGGTGGAGCCTTAACCACTGAACCACCAGGGAAGTCTGTAAATTGATCATTCTTGAAGGTAACCTCTTAATTATTACTGATTTTGGACCATTCCCTGGAAGCCTTGTCTTTTGTTCTTTAGAGAGTAGAGCACAAGTAGAGCTTCTGAGATTTAATTTGGGGAGAACCATATCCTCACCCTGGATTTCCCAGGTGGCACTAGTGGTAAAGAACCCACCTGCCAATGCAGGAGACTGAGAGACGTGGGTTCGATCCCTGGGTGGGGAAGATCCCCTGGAGATGGGCACGGCAATCCACTTCAGTATTCTTGCCTGGAGAATCCCATGGATGCAGGAGTCTGGCGGGCTACAGTCCAAGGGGTTGCAGAGTCGGACAGGACTGAGGGACTTAAACACATGCACATACCCTCACCCCAAGTGCCACTCAGAGCAGAAAGATCCCACCGCTGGTCAATCCTGTAAGGGAGACCCAGCCTGCAGAAGACAGTGACAGCTTTTTTCCAGTCACACACAGAGCAGTGAGGTTTCCATACCTGGTAAGGAGACAGCTCACATTCTCTGCCATGGTATCTGCGTGCCTTGTGCAAAAGAGTGGCCCATTGTGGACAAGCTTGCACCAGATGTATATTAGAAGTGAGAGTGAAAGTCGCTCAGTCATGTCCGACTCCTTGCAACCCCATGGACTGTACAGCAGGCTCTGTATTGGAGTGGGTAGCCTTTCCCTTCTCCAGGGGATCTTCCCAACCCAGGGATTGAACCCAGGTCTCCCACATTGCAGGCAGATTCTTCACCAACTGAGCTATCAGGGAAGCCCAGTTCTTATAAAAGACAAAACAAAACAAAACCAATGGCTCTAGACTTTGCAATGGGCGGATTTCCAGCAGAGTCCAAAGCTGAAGGGGTCTGGGCCTCCTCCCCGCAATACCCACCCAGCAAGAGGGTTTGTCCCCAACATCAGGCCGCTATGAATGGCAAAGGGGATCATGGCCTTGCTCCCGAGCATGGATCTCCCTGAAACATTCTTCCTGCTTGGCTATTCCTCTACTCTGGTAAGAGACCTTCTGCAAAACCCTGGAATTCCAGACCCTATTTCCTCTTCCGCTTTTCAAAAACACCTGTTTACACAGGCACCAGAAGCAGCCCATAGTCTCAACATAGCAACCCTGTGACCGGCTGCTAGGTTCCAACTGTGACTGCGCAGTTGGTACCCTGGCATCTCTGGGTTGTTACACTCTGTGGACCTCTGGGACTCATCCTCACTCAGAAGTTACCCTCACCCCACTCAAATAATACCCACATGGGTATTCAGGTATCACTCCCACAGCTATTCCCTTTTCCAGATCTTTCAGACCCAGGGGATGAACTCAGGTCTCTTGCATTTGCAGGCAGATTCTTTACCTTCTGAGCCCCCAGGGAAGCCCCAAATGTTGTGCATAACTACTCAAATATTACCCATTCGAGTTTGTGTACTCACTCATACTCGAGATGTTACCCACACACTCAAGTGACCCATGCTCACTCATATGTATTCAAGTATTCAAGCAACTCAGACAGTTACCCACATGTACTCAAATATCTAATATGAATGAGGCGAGGGCAAGAGGACAAGGTTTGGGTCTCTTTTGTTCCCTGATGTATCCACAGTGCCTGGAATAGTGCCTAGTGATGCTTTCAAACTGTGGTGCTGGAGAAGACTCTTGAGAGTCCATTGGACAGCAAGAATTTCAAACCAGTCAATCCTAAAGGAAATCACCCTGAATATTCATTGGAAGGACTGATGCTGAAGCTGAAGCTCTAATACTTTGGCCACCTGATGTGAAGAGTCGACTCACTGGAAAAGACCCTGATGCTGGGAAGGATTGAGGACAGGAGGAGAAAGGGGATGACAGAGGACAAGATGGTTGGATGGCATCATCAACTCAATAGACATGAGTTTAAGCAAACTCTGGGAGATAGCAAAGGACAGGGAAGCCGGTGTATTACCATCCATGGGGCTGCAAAGACTCGGACACAACTTAGCGACTGAACAACAACACTGTAGGTGTCCAGGAAACATTTGTTGAGTGAATGAATGGTCCATACTCAACCAGATGTTATCCACATCGGTTCGCATGGTACCCACACCCACTCAGATGCTTCCAAGTAACTCAAATGTTAACCACTCACTAGGACGGGGGGAGTGTGGTAGGTTGCAGTCCATGGGGTCACTAAGAGTCCGACACAACTGAGCGACTTCACCTTCACTTTTCACTTTCACACATTGGAGAAGGAAATGGCAACCCACTCCAGTGTTCTTTCCTGGAGAATCCAAGGGATGGGGGAGCCTGGTGGGCTGCTGTCTGTGGGATCACACAGAGTCAGACACGACTGAAGTGACAGCAGCAGCAGCAGCAGGAGGGGTAGAACCTTGTGTTGGATATGCTCAGTTCTGTATCCCCAGCTTCTAGAACAGTTCCTGAGACATGGTAGGTGTGCAATACACACCTGTAGAGTGAATGAATGAATGGACCAGTGATCCCCACTCAACTAGCTGTTAACCGCACCCACTCAGATGTCACACACAAGTTCACTCAGATAAAAATATCCACCTTCACTCACACTAGTCAAATGTTACCCATTCTTACTCAAAAGTTACCCACTCTCTTGAATGATACCCATCCTCACCGCATCATCCACACTACTCACATTCCCCAAATTTACTTAGAGGGTACCCGCCTTCCCAAGTCGCTACCCATACTCACTCAGCTGATTCCCAGCCTCACTCAGCCACCCCCATGCCCACCCCAGGTCACCTCACAGCTCCTTGTTAGATGCGTGATGCTGTCGACGGTTTTTCTTGTGCTTCCCCTTGCCTTTCTTGCCACCTCCAGCCTTGCTCTCCTTCTCTGGGGAGTCCAGAGGTGGCACTTCGACCACCCAGTCGGTGGCCCCAGCCCCCGGCTTCTTCCCTGGCCCCTACACATAGCACTTCCTGGCAGGAAGCTCTCTGGGGCCATCACTGTTGGACGCAGTTCCTGTCTCAAGACCCCGGACACATCCTCCACCGTCCCGCCCTCGCTCTGCAGGAAGAGGGTCAGCTTGGTCAGGAACTGCTTCTGGGGCATGTAGACCACGCTCCAAGTTCTGCCCTTGCCCTTGATTTCCCCGGGGATCACGGCGTAATTGATGTCCTCAGCCAGCCTAAAGGTGGCTGCCCTAGAGCTCTCTTCTTCCACAAAGGCCTTCCCAGCCACTTCAAAGTTTTAGGGTTGGGGCAGGGGGCTTATGATCTCTTCAAAGTTCTCATGATTGCAGTCTTCCGGGATACCCCGGACCATCAGGGACTTGTAACTGTTCACCTCAAGGGCCTGGCATCCATGCTCCAACAGTGCAATGTCCTTGCCCCCAAACAACATCTTGCCCAGCTCTCCGAGGGGAAAGTATGCCTGCTGGTGCACACCTGAGCTGCCTCGGGAATCCAAAAAGTTATCCATGATGCCACGCTCAAAGGTGAAAGGAGAGGCCTCAGAGGGCCCAGTTTGTCCACCTTGGTCAGAGATGCCCTTGGCCCTGCCCATAGGGGTGCACGCGTCCAGCCTTCTGTAGTCTTCCTCCAAGGGGGCGCTTGGGAATTCCTAGGGACTTAAACAGTGTGATGCAGCTGGTGGGTGTCTGCCAGCCGTCTGGGGGATCCTGAGTCCCAGGCCAGGCCGCACCGTGAAGGGTCTGCAGATGCTGCTCCCTCATTCTTGGCAGTGGTCTTCAAAGGTCTTGCAGGATCTGGCAGTCTTAGCAGATCTGGGACTGCTGATCATTCCGGGGTGCTGCCACTGGGGTATCGTGGGTGGGTGTCCAGCAGATAGGAAGGCTCATTCTTTGCCACTGGCCCAAAGGCTACCCTCACCGCCCTGTGGCCTGGCCGAGACATGGATGCGGCCGCTCACTGCACTAGCTCCCGCAGTGACGTCACCGCCTGCTGCTCCGAGGCCCAGCGGTCTCCATGGCAACCGTTAGAGCATTACCTCCGCAGTACACTCTGCCCAGTCTTGTAGAAATCAGAGTCCGAGGGGCTCATTCAGGGCTGAGAGGGTCAGCCTCCTGCCTTCAGAAGTACACTCTTTTCTCCCTTGAGAAAATGACTGATTCAAGGAGTAGTGGGACAGGGAATATACAAGATGATCTTGGAACATTTTGGGGGTCAGAAAGTAAGGAAATACTAAAAAAATGATGAGAACAGGTGGAAGGGCACAGAGCGAGCTTGAAGGGCTCCCACAGGGCTCCCACGGGTCAAATCTGGACGTTTTGAGCATCAGCGTTAGAAATGAGGGCAACAGATCATAGCCCCTTGAATAAAATAAGGATCCATGAATCTGTGTGGATATAAATAAATAGATAAATGGAAAGTTGGGTGGAAGAATGTGGGCTCTTACTTTTCCTTGTACAAAACATGAATCAAGAAGAACAAAAATACTTTTTTTTTCTTTTTCCCTCCTGGGCCACAGTGGCATGTGCCATCCCAAACGGGATTGAACCTGTGCTCTCTGCCATGGGAACACTGGACCACTGGACCACTGGACCACCAGGGAGTCCAGGAACAAGTGTGTTCAACTAAAAAGATCCTGCATGTCACAGTGAAGATCTCTCGCTTGCAATGAAGATCCTGCCTGCCCCAACTAAGACTCAATGCTGCCAAATAAATAAATACTTTTTTTAAAAAAAGAATCCTAAGAGTTCTCAACACAAGGACAGAAATTTTTTTTTTTCCTTTTTATTTTCCTTCTTTTCTTTTTATTGAGAAGAGGTGGATATTGGCTGAAATTACTGTGGTAATCATTTCACAATACAGGTAAGTATTTCACAATACACGTTCAACTTATTCAGCGTGTGTTAGTCGCTCAGTCGTGTCCAACTCTTTGTGACCCCGTGGACTGTAGCCCACCAGGCTCCTCTGTCCATGGAATTCTCTAGGCAAGAATACTGGAGTGGGTTGCCATGCCCTCCTCCAGAGGATCTTCCCAACCCAGGGATCAAACCCAGGTCTCCCAATTGCGGGCAGATTCTTTACCATCTGAGTCACAAGAGAAGTCCAAAACTTACACAATGATGTATGTCAATTATTTTTCAGTAAAACTGGGGGGAAAAGAGACTTGTAACAAAGATACTTCTAATAAACTCCTTGCAAAAAACTTTGTTTGCCATGAATGTATGAATCCTTGGGGCACCATTGCATATCTCTGGGTTTACGCACATTCCAAGTTGAGAGGGAGGGGACAGAATGGTTCATTTATTGGATCCACCAATATTGCCTGAGAAGTCTCCCTGTTCCCGTCTCCAGGCGACAACGTGTTGGGCATACTTGAGTGAATCAAACAAGCTCTGCTTTTAGGAGCTTAATCCAGTGGTTATGACTGGCCAGGCCAGCCTGTTTACAGCCAGGGAGAGAAACACTATAATTATCACGAATATAATATTCTGATCCTTGGAGTGGGGTGTAGAATACAGAGTATAATAATTGGGACATGTTTTGCTGAGGTTTAAAGAAAGAACTAAATAAAATATTCTGGGGAAATCTGAGCAACTGATCCTATCTGGACTCACCCGGGAAGGCTTCCTGGAGGAGGTGACACTGGAAGGGATCTTGAAGGACACATATAATAACCACAACAACAATATTGTTTTTTATTTTTTTTAACAATATTGTTTTTAAAAGGCATCATTGCCGTCACTTACATAGGGTATGCTCCGTGCCAGACAACATTCTAAGCCCTGCATCTGTCATTTAATTTTTTAAACCACTTAAAACAAAATTGAAATATAGTTTATTTTCAATGTTGTATGGTATAGCCATAAAATGGAATATTATTCAGCCAAAGGAAGGAATGGAATTCTGATACATGCTTTAACATTGATAAGCCTTGATGACAGTATGCTAAGTCAAAGAAGCCACACACAAAACACCCATGTGTATGATTCCATTTATATAAAATCTCCAGGACTTCCCTGGTGGTCCAGTGGTTAAGACTCTGTGCTCCCAATGTGGGGTCATGGGTTCAGTTCTTGGTCAGAGAAGAACCTGCATGCTGTGCAGTAAAAAAAAAAAAAAAATCTCCAAAATAAGTAAAGGTAGAGCTAAATAAATAAAGTAAGAGATAAGTAAATAAGTAAAGCTGTAGAGATATAAAATTGATTAACAGGTGCCAGGGATTGAGGGAGGGGGAATGAGGAGTGACTGCTTAATCAGCATCAGATTTCCTTTGGGGGTGATGACAATTCTTGGACTCGATAGAGGTGATGTTTGCACAGCATTGTGACGGTACTAAATGCCACTCATGTACACTTTAAAATGGTTACTTTTAAGGCTTCCCTAGTAGCTCAGTGGTGAAGAGTCCTCCGCCAGTGCAGGAGAAGTAGGTTTGCTCCCTGGTCCAGGAGGATGCCACATGCCCCAAAGCAATGAAGCCCTTGTCCACAACCACTAAGCCTGTGCTCTGGAGCCCAGAACCATGATTACTGAAGCCCTAACGCCCTTGCTCTGCAACAAGAGCAGCAACTGCAATGAGAAACCCACACACTACACGAAGAACAGTCCCTGCTTGCTGCGACTAGAGAGAAGTCCTAGAAGCAACGAAGACTCAGCGCAGCAAAAAATAAATAAATAAAAGTATTTAAAAAATAAATACAAGTAATATATGCTTAACAATGAAAGTGATAGGGCTTCTCTGGTGGCTCAGATGATAAAGTGTTCGCCTGCAACGCAGGAGACCCAGGTTCAATCCCTGGGTCGGGAAGATCCCCTGGAGAAGGGCATAGCAACCCACTCCACTATTCTTGCCTGGAGAATCCCATGGACAGAGTAGCCTGGTGGACTACAGTCCATGGGGTTGCAAAGAGTCGGACACGACTGAGCAACTAACACTTCCACACTTTATTCCTGCTTAAAAATGGTTAACTTTATATTACATGAATCGTACCTCAATTTTAAAAAATTTGAATAACTATCTTTGGCTCAAATGTTTAGAATGTTGGTGGGTCTATTCACTACGATGGGGAAACTCTGGGGAGAAATGAGCTATGAGGTCAGGAATTCCGTTTGGGTGGGTTCTTAAATTTGATATGCCTCGCAGACATCCAAACAGAGTTAGACATACAAGCCTGGAGTGGAGGGAGGAGATGGGGCGGGGATATAAATTTAGAAGTCATTGGCACATGGGAGGAATTTTAAGCTGAGAAGCAGGGTGAGATCATCTAGAGAGAGTGTGGAGAAAGGAGAGAAAATAGTGGATCAATGTCAGGCAGAAGAGGAGAAATTAAGAGAAAGGATTAAGGATTGTGCCAGAAGGGAGGGGGCAGGAGAACCCCAAGAGTGTGTATCTGAAGAACAAAGAAAGGAGTAGCAAAAGACTGGAACTGGCCCAAATATCCATTTATAAGGGCTTCCCTGGTGGCTTAGTCGGTAAAAAAAAAAATCTGTTTGCAATGCAGAAGACCCAGGTTCGACCCCTGGGTTGGGAAGATCTCCTGGAGAAGGGCATGGCAACCCACTCCCGTATTCTTGCCTGGAGAATTCCATGGACAGAGAAGCCTGGTGGGCTACAGTTCTTGGAGTCGCAAGAGTTGACTTAGAGACTAAACCACCACCACCATCCATTCATAGACTGTTTAGCAAATCATGGTACATCCATATAATGGGAGACACACACATGAAAAAAAAAAAAAAGCAGGAAAGAGTTCTCTTTGCTGGTATGGCTAGATTCCCTTTCTGGGAAACAATATACTGAAATCCTCAAGATGTACTGCTTACATAGTAAAGCAAGGTGTGTGCGTTTAAAGCTAAGGGGGCAGTTACAAAGAGAAAAGTAATGATTCATGCCAGAGTAACCTAGCAGATTCCACTTTAATCCAGTAATCAAAGTGAACATCCCCAGTGGTAGAATATACTGAAATCAGGTGCCCTTGCAATGACAGAGCAAGGAGGACACGTCCAGGGAATCACTTCCGGGGAATTCCTGCCAAAAACACATCTGATCCCCAGGAGACACCAGACAAACCCACACGCAGGGTCATTGCACAAAAGAGGCCTGCTCGCTTCAAAGTGTCAGGGTCACAAACATCCAGGAAAGATGGGAAGGGCTCCAGAGTGAAGGAGCTGAGAAAGAGATGGCTGAGTCCAACTTCCAGTCTCACATGCCATCTCAGGCTGGAAAAATACAGTTTCTGGAAAGGATATGACTAGGGCAAATGACGAGACTGAATATGGACTTTGGATTGGATAAGCATGTGGTGCTAATGTTGAACTTCCTGAATTTTTAAAAAGTAATTTTTTCTTTATCATTATTTATTAAGCACTAGCTTAATACTGCAGACATTTCAAATCACCAGTCAACAACTCATTCTCCCCCACCCATCCCACCCCAAATTCTTGATAGAGAGCTCTTCAAGTAAAGACACATGCTCTTCTCTCTGCTGTATAAAGCTTTAAAACTTTAGGAAATAAAGGCAAAGAACTGTGTACATTTTTCTGTAAATGCTGCCCACAGCTGTGGAGACAGTGTCTGCCCAAGGCTGTCTTTATTGTCCAGGTCCTGAAAGACTCTTGTTCATGAATTGTCCCTTCACAAAGCAAGTTCACCACTTGCTGGGTTTATCATTCTGAGAGTCAAAAACTTTCTCACAAAATCTCAGTCCAGTCTCTTGCCTCAGCTCTTGTAAGTAGGCCTTCATCACTGCATTTTCCTGTTTGTTTGCAGGTTTGGTGTAAATGGTATTAAGTGGAAAACCAGGCTCCCCCGGAATGGGAAAATTAATGATTCCCAGTGTATACATTTCTTTCTCGCCTTGGCTTTTAGAATTGCACTTTTGGAGTTTCTTTAGACACTCAGAAATGTAGAGAGTTATATATATCAAGGTCCTATCGGCTTCATTCTTAATTTCATAGTTTTTGAAGAAGACATTGGCCTTAAAGTAATAGATAGCTTCATCCACAATATCTGTCTCTTTTGTCTCTCTAGGGGCAGGTCCTTTGAATTGACTTCTGATGGGCAACAGTGCCCTGTTTCCAATGAGTTTGGTGTCAGGGTCCATGAGGGAAGAGTGGTAAGCCGGCATCTTGGAAGCTCCCGGGTCTCAACCCCGATGAAGAGAATCTGGTTAGAGCTCGGTGTTTCTGGTCTGGTCAAAAAAATAGTTTTTAATTTAGGTTTTACTCTATTTCATTTATTTTTATTTTTAGTCTTTGCCGTGGCATGTGAGATCTTAGCTCCCGGACCAAGGATGGAACTTGTAGCCCCTGCACTGGGAGTGTGAAATCTTAACCACCGGACCACCAGGGAAGTCCTGAATTTCCTGACTTTTGATAACTCCCATGGTTGTGTGAGAAAAAGTCCCTCTTATTTTTAGGGAAGGAACACTGACATATTGAGAGGTAAAGAAGCATGATGTATGCAACTTATTCTCAAAAGGTTCTGAAAAAAAAATACTATATATAGAGAAAAGGACGGGGAATGGAGTGTGTCAGTTTCCTAGGGCTGCCATGTCAAAATGCCACAATCAGGATAGGGTAAAACAACAGAAATATATTCATTCACTTTTCTGAATGAGACCGAAAGTCTGAAATCGATAGGGTCATGCTTCTGCAACTTCTAGGGGAAATCATTCTTGCCTCCTTACCTCTTTCTAGCTTTTGGTAATTTTTTAATTTATATATTTTTCTTTTATTATTTATTTAGGCTGCACTGAGTCTTCGTCAAGGCGCATCAGATTTCTCGAGCTGGGGCGCTCCAGGGCTTCTCTAGTTGCGGTGACATCAGTTCAAATTCTGGATTGGGAAGATCCCCTGGAGGAGAACATGGCAACCCCCTCCAGGATTCCGGCCTGGAGAACCCCATGGACAGAGGAGCTTGGTGGGCTACAGTCCAAAGAGTCACAAAGAGTCAGACATGACTGAAGTGACTTAACATGCACGCTGCCGGCCAGTGGATCTTAGTTCCCCAACCAAGGACTGAACCTGCAGCCCCTGCATTGGAAGGCAGACTCTTAACCACTGAACCACCAGGGAAGTCTGCTTCCGGTGGTTTGCTGACAAGCCTTGGCTTTCTTTGGCTTACAGCTGCACAACTCCCCTTTCTCCCTCTGTCACGTGTGCCTCGGTCTTGGTGCACGTGACTGTCTTCTTCCAGGACACCAGTCACATGGGATTCGGAGCCCGCTCTACTCCAGTAAGACTTCATCTCAACTGATTCTGTCTGCAACCACTGTTTCCAAATAAGTTCACATTCTGAGCGACTGGGGATTATGACTTCAAGACTTCAATATATCATTTTGAGGGGAGGGACACATCTCCTAAAAGGAAGAAAAAGGAGGGCTGGGGAGAAAGAGTGAGAGAGGGAATGATGATTTATACATGGCAGAAAATTACAGGGATGCAGTTCTTAATCCCGGTTTGCACCTCAACTGTAAGCTTGAAATTATTTCAAAGTAAGAATTTAACCAGCAGAGAGGATTTTGGGGACGGGGAGGACAGCCAGATAAGGGCAGAGAAGCAGCTGTTTTGTTGACTTTACACAATGGAAGCCCTTGCACCTTGGTAAGAGTTACCCTGTTTGAGAAGTGGGGACAGGAATCAGATACAGAGGATTGGAAGAGTGAACGAAAGGTGTATTTGTCCAAACCCAAGGATGGCGGTTCTTTGAAGGTGTTTAAAACAGGGGAGGGACTTCCTGGCAGTCCAGTGGCTAAGACACTGCACTCACACTTTGAGGGGAGCAGGTTCGATCCTTGGTCAGGCAGCTAAGATCTCACGTGTTTCCAGGCATGCCAAATTTTTTTTTTTTTAAGGAAAGGAGAAGTGGTAGCTGGAGGTGGGGGTCAGGAAGGGAGTCTAAAAAAACAAGCAATGACGCAAGAGAGATTGTTAAACAGGTTAGCGCGAGATGGAAACTTCCCCGAGTAGGGGAGACGGGGACCCCATTGCAGAGAAGGGACTGGCTTTTGGTGGAAATGTGGCCATTTCCTCCAAGAACAGAAGAGAGAGGCAAGTATATGTTGGGAAAGGTGAATTTCAAACTGAGAATCTAAAGAAGCAAATTTTAATTTAATTTTATTTTTAAATAAAAATTTCTATAGTGCTCACACAGCAGACCCTGTCCTAAGCATTGTAAATATGACTCATTTTATTTGCAGAAAAAATCCTCAGAGAAAGATATGGTTATAATTTCATCCCCATCTTGCAGACGAGAACACTGAGGCCCAAAGAGGGGAAGTGTCTTCCCCAGGGTCACACAGCTGGTAAGAGGCAAGTCTTCCCAGAGTTGAGCAGTTAGGCTGCAGAATCTGGACTCAAACCCTACCCCATAATACCTCTGCCTGTCTCGCCTCTGTTAATAAAGGAAGATGCGCGCTCAGCAGCTGGGGATTCGGGCTCGGTGGGGGCACTTGGAGGTTCGAGGACAGCGGAGAATCACCAGCCACAGTCTTGGAGAGGAAAACTTTCTAGAAAAACAGGAGGGTTATGCATCTGAGGTTTGTGGTCCCGGGTTTTCTGTGAAATTGGGGAAGCTGGCTGTGGGAGCTCTCTCCCTGCCTTGTGGCAGGCCATGGCATTTGGACGAGGAGTAGGCTCAGGCGTGGGGGGCCCCAGGCCCCAGCCCATCTGCAAATCCTCCCTGCGCTCTGGGCCTTGGAACCTGGCGCCGTCTGGCTTGTTGCTCCTTCCAACCCGCCCAACTGGTGCCGTTGGAGCGGAGCTCTGAACCGGCACGTCCCCAGGCCGAGGGCGAGGGAAGGGCCTGGAAGGGTGTCCACAGGCTGAGGTCCAAGGGAAACAAGTTCCGCTCCAGGAGCAGAGCCCATTGGCTGGGGGAGGGGAGCTGTGGGGACGGAGGGAACGGAGGGAACTCGGGGCCCAGAATTTGGAAGCTTCTCTTTGAACCCCCAAGACTGGGTGGGGTAGGGGGGACAGGAGTGGGGGTGGGGCTGTGGCGGGTCCCCGCCCACGGTTCTGGCGAGTAAGATAGGCCCGGGACTCTGGAGTCAGCCAGATGGGAGTTTGAATGTCAGCGCTGCAAATTACATCCAAGTTTCTGGATGTAACTTGAGGCTCTGCAGAGGGCTGAATAATGTCCCCCAATGCCAGTTGCTCTGCTGATCCTGCAAGCGTGTCACTTCCTGTGGCAAAAGACTTCATAGATGTGACCAAGTTAAGGATCTTGAGATGGAGAGAGGAACCTGGATTATTCAGGTGGATACCCAACAGAATCGAGAAGATTCCTTGTAAAGAAAAGAGCGAGGCAGGAGGGTCAGAGGCAGAGAAGGAGGGAAGGCAAGTTCCAAGTGATGCAAGAAAGGGCCTGGGCCAAGGAGTGCAGGCGGCCCCTGAACACTAGAAAAGGCAGGAAAGTGATTGGTGCCCAGAGCTCCATAAGGAACGCGGCCCTGCTGACCTGCACAGACTTCTCACCTCCAGGACTTAAGACAATGAATGTGTGCTGTGTTAAGCTGCTGAGATTGTGGTGATTTATTGTTATTGTTGTTGTTCAGTGGCTACTTGGTGTCCGACTCTTTGCTACCCCATGGACTATAGGATGCCAGGCTCCTCTGTCCTCTACTGACTCCTGGAGTCTGCTCAAATTCATGTCCATTGAATTGTTGATGCTGCCTAACCATCTCATTCTCTGCCACCTTCTTCCTTCTCCTTTCGCCTTCAATCTTTGCCAGCATCAGGGTCTTTTCCAATGAGCCGGCTCTTTGCATCAGGTGGCCAAAGTACTGGAGCTTTAGCTTCAGCATCAGTCCTTTGAATGAATTTACAGTAATTTACTACCATAGCAGAAATTTGGTAGAGCAAGTTTCTTCATCTCCTAGGACCTCAATTTCTCAGTCTGTAAATTGGGGATAACTGAGTCATCACAGCATTGTAATGAAGGGTTTTTTAAAAATAAACATTTAAGTATATATATATATATGTATATATATATATATATATATGTGTGTGTGTGTGTGTGTGTGTGTGTGTGTGTGTGTGCGCGCGCGCGCTAAGGTGCTTCAGTTGTGTCCAACTCTTGGCGACCATATGGACTGTAGCCCACCAGGCTCCTCTGTCCATGGGATTCTCCAGGCAACAATACTAGAGTGGGTAGCCATTCTCTTTTCCAGGGGACGTTCCTGACCCAGGGATCAAACCCAGGTCTCCTGCATTGCAGGCAGGTTCTTTACCGTCTGAGCCACCGGGGAAGCCTTTATATGTTTATTCAGCTGCACCAGGTCTTAGTTGCAACACACAGGATCTTTGTTGCTGCATGCAGGGTTTTTAGTCATGACCCCTGGTCCCCCTGCATTGGGAACGTGGAATCTTAGCCACTGGACCATCAGGGACCATCTCCATTCTAGAGAAGGAGAAAAAACAAAAGAAATGAATAAACTCTATGGGCGATAAGATGGTGGTAAGGGCCGGTTAGTTAACAAATCAAGGAAGGGGCTTGACAGAGCTGGAGACTGGGTCAGGGAAACTTTGTGGAGAAAGGGACATTTCAGTAGAGACCTGAAAGAGGTGAGAGAACAAGTCTCGTGGAAATCAGGAAAGAATCTTGGCAGAAGGTTTTAGCAAGTACAAAGGCCCTGGGGTAAGAGCATGCCTGGAATTTTCAAGAGAAAAAAGCAACAAGGCCAGTGTGGCTGGCAGTGAGAAGTAGGGGGAAATAGGATCAGAGAGATGGCAGGTGGAGGAAAAGCAGATCGTCTGAGGCTTTGGGTCCAAGGCAAGGTCTCTAGCTTTAAAAAAATCTTTTGGCTGTGGCATGTGGGATCTTAGTTCTCCAACCAGGGATCAAACCTATGTCCCCTGCATTGGAAGCGCAAAGTCTTAACCACTGGACCACCAGGGAAGTCCCAAGGATTCTGGCTTTTATTGGGAGTGAGCTAAAGAGAGACATAATTTGACTTCAGTTTTAAAAAAGATTCCTTCTGGCTGCTGAGTGGGGAACACACTGCGAGGAATAAGAGTAAATCTGGGATCCCAGTCAAGCTACAATCACAGGAATAATAATAGGGTTTGTTGGAGCAATAAAAGAGGCTGTGTTTGTAGAGCAGGTGCCTGGCACATATGTTAGATCTAATTATTACTGTTGCATTATTATTGTTGTTCCTGTTATTTCTCCCTTGTCACAGAAGATTTCAGAGTCACAGCTTACTATGGATTGTCCCCCAGGCTGTAAATCCTGGTCCCCAGAGAGAAGAATCATCCTTACCCCTCACAGAACCTTCTGTTTCCTTCTCTCACACTACCTTATTCATCACAGTCATGACACTGGGCTCCAGTGGTTATTATGGTAACCCAACAATTGTTCCCTGCCTCTTTCTTCACTACCCACCTCTGGTTTTGAGGCTGAAAGTCAGGGACTCATTTTTCCAGCATTCTTGACTTCTACTCACAGTCACTGACACCATTATGGCCAAAGAGATGAAAGCAGAAGTCAGCTGGGAAGCTTCTGGTAAACTTTTGTGTCCCAGATAACAAGGGTCTTCCTACCTTGACTATAGATGTGATGGTCAGAGTTGTGGCAGCCATCCTGTGGTCATGAGGCAAGAGTCATGACCATGAAAATCAACACTCTAAGGAATGATGAGGCAGAAGGACCAAGAACCTGGGACATCAGATGTCATTGAACCAACACCTGAAACTACCTTATTCCAGATTTTGTGTTATGTGAGAAAAATAAGTACCTATTTATTGATATCATCATGTCCTAGTATTTGCCATTAAACACATTCTTTACTGAAGAGAAACTGGCCCAGAGAGCCATGGGCTGAAACTCAGCATTACCCAGACAGTTGTCGGAGGGGCTCAGACAGAAGTACAGGAGGGGGCGGGCTCTCAGACCTTAAGACCAGAGAGAGACAGCCTCAGTTCTTCTTTGGAAAAAAGAATTTGGGGAATGTGAACTTAGAATGTGCCAGGAGCTTCTCCTGAAAAACAAAAATTGGTCTCAGATTCAAAAGATAAAGCCAACAGGCAGAGACATGCAGAAAGGACAGAGTCAGAAACAGAACCACTTACATTCCCAGTTGTCCTAAAAGTGCCAACAAACAAACAATAAAACCACCCTGCTCTTCCCACATTGTATTTCCAAGAGCCAATTCAGCTTTTTAAAAACAGAAGCCTGGGGTGGGAGGGAGATTTGAGAAAGAGGGAAAATAGGTATACTTACGGCTGATTCACTTCGTTGTATGGCAGAAACCAACATAACACTATAAAGCAATTATCCTCCAATTAAAAATTAAAAAACAGAATCCTAAGCTTCTAGACTAAAAGTGAAATAGCCTAATAAATACAGCCTCTTAACTCGGTGCAGTCAATACATAGGGGAAATGTTTGCTATCAGTCTTCCCTGGAAAAAGACTCTATGAATTTTACACCAGAATCTACCTGTGACTTGTAGGTCCAGAGCTGGGAAAGGAATATGTACCTTTCTATGAGGTAGATTTCACCTGGGGAAACCATAAACTTCATTTCTCTTGTTGTATCAGTTAGTCAGGGTAACATTAGCTGCTATAACAAACAAACCCCAAAATGTCTAATGACTCAAACAATGTTAGGAATTTATTCTTGCTCAGGTAAAGTCATGGTTGTTCTTTACTGCAGGTGATTTTCCTCAAGGTGTTCAAGGAACTCCAAGAACCCGAGTTCCTTTCACCTTTTGGCTCCCCCATGTTCAACATTTGGCTTCTTAGGTTCTGGGGGTCATCTCTGTTCCAGCTGGCTTGAAAGAGGAACAGATTTAGAAAATCATGGGCAGGAGGTTTAAATTCCCTTCCATTCATGTCCTGTGGCTTAGAACTCAGTCATGTGGTCACACTTAAATGCAAAGGAGGCTAGGAAAGTGTCTTCCAGAGGTGTACACAGCAAAAGAAGGAATTGGGTTTGCAGAACTACTAGGAATCTCTGTCATGCTGCACAATCCTAAAACAATAATATAAAACACAATTACAGATAATATAATAATGATGATGATGCAGTGAAATGGGATGTTGGTCTAGCTAGCATCTGTTTTAGAACCACTACCTTCATGTTCCTCAGGAAACCATGCCTCTCGCCATCTCCTCCCTGTTATTCCCACGGCATGAACTCTATATCTGGTCTCAGGGTCAGCACACGACCCACTCAGTCAAGAACAACTCAACCTGGGACTTTTCCTAGAGTGACTCAGAGAGGGGTCTCTTTTTCCTCTTTCCCCTGGATGAATCTGGGAGGACAGAAGCCCAGAGTTGCTTATACTGTGCTGTGAATACAGCCAACACCCAAAAAAACTCTAGAGACAAAGGGAGACCGATTCTCTGAGGCCATTGCTCAGTGCGTGGATTCTGCCGTGCATGAAATCAAACTGTCCTTGAATTATGTTAGCCAAAAAAAATCCCTTTCTAGTGAAAGTCACTCGGTCATGTCCAACTGTTTGTGACCCCATGGACTATACAGTCCATGGAATTCTCTAGGCCAGAATATTGGAGTGGGTAGACTTTCCCTTCTCCAGGGGATCTTCCCAACCCAGGTATCCCGAGTTGCAGGTGGATTCTTTACCAGCTGAGCCACGAAGGAAGTCCAAGAATACTGGAGTGGGTAGCCTATCCCTTCCCAACCCAGGAATTGAACCAGGGTCTCCTGCATTTCGGGTGGATTCTTTACCAACTGAGCTATCAGGGAAACTGAAAAGTCCCTTTATAAGACAATTTTATTTTATTTAAGGCAGTTTGAACTGTGGTTCTGTTATTTGCAATGGACTGATATCCATTTAATTCCCAGGTGGCTCAGCAGTAGAGAATTTGCCTGACAATTCGGGAGACTTGGGTTCCATCCCTGGGTTGGGAAGATCCCCTAGGGAGAAAGAAATGGCAACCCACTCCAGTATTTTTGCCTGGGAAATCCCATGGACGGAGGAGCCTGGTGGGCTACAGTCCATGAGGTCACAAAAAAGTAGGACACGGCTGAGCGACTGAGCAGGCAAGCATGCGATAAAACTGCCGGCACTCTCAGTATTACTGTAATTATAATAATAAAAAGTTAAAGGGACTTCCCTGATGGTCCAGTGGTTAAGAGTCCACCTTCCAATGCAGGGGACTTGAGTTCATTTCCTGGTCGGGGAACTAAGAGCCTACACCTGCGTGCGTGCTAAATCGCTTCAGTCTTGTCCAACTCTGTGCGACCCTATGGACTGTAGCCCGCCAGGCCCCTCTGTCCATGGCATTCTCCGGGCAAGAATACTGGAGTAGGTTGTCATGCCCACCTCCAGGGGATCTTCCCGATGCAGGGATGGAGCCTGAGTCTGTTAATGTCTCTTACATTGGCAGGCGGGTTCTTTACCACTAGCTCCACCTGGGAAGCCCCAAGATCCTACATACCGAGGGACACCTAAGCTGGTACGCCACAACTACAGTCCACGTGCTGCAACTACTGAGCCTGCGTGCTCTGGAGCCTTGGAGTCACAAAGACTCAACACAGCCTAAGTAAACAAGTAAATAAATAAATGTAAAAAAAAAGTAGATGGATTCTGGGTCCATCTGGAAAGTGGAACTGCTAATATTTCTTAAGAGATCCTGTGTGATATATAAGCATACACGAAGACGGTTGTCTGGCTACTTCTGCTGTTACCACACACACATACACACACACACACACACACACACACACACATGTGTCACACCAACATAAATGCATACAGTTGAACACACATATGCACACATATACATGTATACACACCCAACCATGTATATGCATATGAATACACATAAATACATATGCATCTATATACAGATAAAAATATACATACACTTACACACATGTACATATGACGTATGGACATAGACACATGTACATACACACCAGCACACACAGGCACACACATAGAGAGATGTGCTGAGATATTCATAAGCATTTCTTCTCTTTTAGAAGGAAAAATGAGAATGTGTTGTGGTCGTTGGCTTTGGGGGAGGCAGAGGGAGAAGGGTGATGGAGTGGGTGCTATTTTCAATTTTGCACTGCTTGAATGTCTAACGCTGTGCTTACCTTATTTTTAAATGCCCACAGGGGCTATTTCAGCAGTGGGTTAATGGGTCATTTCTCATTTTCTTCTTTATATGGTTCCTTATTAAATAAAACCAAACCACCACAACCTAAAAATAAAATGTGTTGGAAGCCAAGACCATATTATTGGCAGCAGCCACAGTGATCCTCTTTTCTTTTCTTTTTTTTTTCCCCTCTTCCTTTTTCTGCATCTCTGATTGCTCTTGTAAATCTGTCACTGAATAAAACGGAACAGCCCAGTACCGGCACAACCCGTGCCTGTGAGATTGTTTAATCCAGCAGCTGCCACCTCTCACATTCCTCAGGCTCCAAAAACCGACAAGAGCATCTGCTAAGGATTTATTCAGCCTTGTGACCTAAGAACTTGGTAACAAATGCCTGGGTAACAAGTTTGAGCACAATGGTTTTCTATTCTAGATGGCTTCAGGTTGGCAAGTTCAGAATATTTTGCTTGTGAGTTTCTCATTTGTGGTAAGAAATGACAAGTTTCACAATTCTGCTCAGAAACTAAAACAAAAAACAAAAAAACTCACCCCACTGCACCACTTTGACTCCTTCTGGATCTGCGTTACCAATATTAGAAATGACAAAAGTTTCACAATTTGATCAGAAATTAAAAAAAAAAAATTCCCCCACCACACCGCTTTGAATCCTTCTGGATCTGTATAACAGAGATTAGAATGGACAGTTGTTTAAAAATTGTTAACAACAACAAAGAAAATTGTTACCAGAGCTGGGACATTGTTGAAAAGCAAGTTGAGACCAGCTCATTTAACAACCATGAAAATGTTAAAGAAAGAAAGAAAGAAAGAGAGAGAGAAACAACAATGAATAAGTTTTGGAAGTGGAGGAAGGAAGAAAAAACACTTCAATGGAATGATTTCCAATCTATGCATTCAGTCTGTCAGTCAGCTTTTTAGACTTCTTGATTCTTTGATCCTATCCAAGCTTTAAAATTCAAATGTATCAAGTTTGCCCCTCATAGTTTCTGAGTTCTGTTTTTCTGCTTAGAAAGAGATTCCTCCAACTTCTAAGTGTATGTTTGGTTTTGTTTAAGTGCATGTTTTGATTCACCATTTGTGTGTGTGTGTGTGTGTGTGTGTGTGGAGTGCTTGATGGCTTCCTGGTTTGCCTTTCAATTTTGGATCCATCTGGATTTCAGTGAAAGGAACACAGAAATCTAGCTTTTATCCCCTCAGTCTCCAAAGAACGGTTTGGACATGTGTTTTTTATCTTGCCTGCCGAATTGCAACACTGCCTTATTCAAAACTGAAAATCTGGTACTTGTGGGCCCCAAGTGGTTAGGATGATTACCCACTGATGACGCATTTTATTATCTGATAGGGCTTAATCTTGCCTCTGCCATGCATTTTGCTTCTTCAAAACTTATCTGTTACTCTCGTATGGTAACAATTTTCGACAGTTTATCTAGCAAGCATATGTCAATTTTCAGGAGGTGAACAGTGGGGAGCTTTCATTTTAGAGTCAATAAGAATCTCAGCTATTCACATGGCTTAGCCTGAATGTCAAAGTCATGGGGAGGCACCCAGCTCATGTCCCCCACAGCATGCGATCACGATCAGGTGTTACACATTCACTGGCTCTTATAGAATTATAACTCAGGGATTGGAACCTTCTCCAGGACGGCTGTGCCCGAGGTTTACTTGTCATGGAGTTGAGCGTGACAAGGCATGTGCTTTGTAGAAATAGTTGGTGGAGTTTTACAGGCACAGACCTGCCCAGACCAAAAGTGTTTAAAAACTAACCAGCATCCACAGGCATACACCTTCCAAGACAAAGAGACTTTATAAGAAGTGCAAATATTTGTCCATAAAATGGTAGGAAATGCTGCCAATAACAGCAGAAAAATCTGGTTAACTTAGGAATATCTGTAAATGTGGTTTGAGGGTAATTTCACTTTTTTTTTTTAAGTACAGTGTTGCCTTTCTCTGAGGAATCACCATGACAGCTGGGACCCTGGACACATACAGTAAGTCCCCTACATATGAACAAGTTCCAATCTGAGATCGAGTTCATAACCCCAACAAAGATAGTCCAGTTACCCAACTAACACAATCTACCATATAGTACTATAATAGGTTTATAATACTTTCACACAAATAATGCATAAAAAACAAGCACAAAACATTTTTAATCTTACAGTAAGTACCTTGAAAAGTACAATAGTACAGGACAACAGCGGGCAAACAGGTTGCTAGCATTGAATGAACAAGCAAGAAGAGTTACTGACTGGAGGAGGGAGGGGGGGAGGGAGATGGTAGAGCTGAAGGGTCGTCAGCAACAGGAGACGGAGGGGAAGATGCAATTTCACACACACCTGATGTTGATGGGACACACGTTGGGACACGCGTCTTTGAAAGTCTGCAACTTGAAGGTTTGTATATAGGGAACTTACTGTATTCTAAAAAAACAGATTGCTCAGTACAGTGGGGCTCAGTTTTGTGTGCTCCCCACACCACCCCAATTCCATTTTGATCCAACCAACCACACCCCCGAATTTCTCCATAAACTTCCTGCCCGCAAGGTTCCACCCTTTGAGGGTGTGATGGATTCTGTGTGTTCGAGGTCAGTGCCATTGTCTACTATGTGAAGACGAGGACTTTTCCGGCGGGCAAATGTGTGACGCTGGCAGAACTCACAGTTGTCTACACCCGGTTGCGGCTTTATACACAGGCTCTGGAACCTTCTTTCCACCAGGTCTTCCTTAACACCTGCAGTTTCCTCACCTGCATGAACCAGTCCCAGTTCCAGGCTGTTTTGGGGGAGGTGAAACTCTGTGAGAAAATGACCCAATGTGATGCTTAAAAAGTTTGTAGGAAGTGAAAATGTTAGTCGCTCAGTTGTGTCCGACTCTTTGTGACCCCTCGGACTGTAACCCGTCAGGCTCCTCTGTCCATGGGACTCCCCAGACAAGAATACTGGAGTGGGTTTCCATGCCTTCCTCCAGGGGATCTTTCTGACCCAGGGACTGAAGCAAGGTCTCCTGCATTGTAGGTGGATTCTTCACTGTCTGAGCCACCCGGGAAGCCCCCTTGAAGGAGTTACCACGGGACACATTTAAGACTACGTTGCAGGAGAAAACTGCTAGCGGCAGGTCCCCTGGGACCCCAAACAAAAGTCCTTTTGAACACTTGACAGCTATGGTCAAATGGCCTTTAAACCAGTTCACACTCCCAATAACAGTGAGTGACACTGTTTCATCACACCCTGGCCAGCACTGGCTATTACACAACTTTTGAACGTCAGTCAGATAAGTGGACAAAGAAATGTCCTGGTTGTTTTCTAGACTCTTGGCTCTATTCCATTGATCTCTCGGGTCATCCTTATCTCAGTCCATTCTTATCTCATGACTGTTTCTTTAGCTGGGCTTCCCAGGTGGCGCAGTGGTAAGCAATCCGCCTGCTACTGCAGGAGACTCAAGAGGCGCAGGTTCCATCCCTGGGTCAGGAAGATCCCTTGGAAGAAGGAACGGCAACCCACTCCAGTACTCTTGCCTGAGAAATCCCATGGACGGGGGAGCCTGGCGGGCTGTAGTCTGTGGGGTCGCAAGGAGTCCGACATGACTGATTAAGCATGCACTTTCTTTGAGTGTGATGTTGAGCCTCTTTATGTGTTTACTGTGGACGCTTGTTTATCCGTAAATTTCCAATTCGAGGTTCTTGCCTATTTTTCTCAACTGTTCTTCTTTCTCTTAATGTTTCTTTCTTTAATTTCTTAAAGGTCATTTAATGACCTTTTTGTAAAGGGAAGCATGGAATCTCTATTCTTCCCCAGTTTGTCACTACCTTTTGACTTTATGTTACTTTTTTTTTATGTTACTTTTTTCCTCAGGTAGAAACTTTAATTTTTCTGTTAGTCACAGTGGTGAAGAAGCAGGCTTTCTTTGATGGTTTTGGGTTACAGGAGACTGGAGCCCCTCGCTGGGTCTCAGGGGTGCCGACATTTAAGTAAGATCTTTGCACTTTGCAAGTCCACTCAGCTTTGACAATCTTCCTCCCCTCCAGATGATGTGGAAAAAAGGGAACCCTCCTACGTGGTTCGTGGGAATGTAAACTGGTGCAGCCACTGTGGAGAGCGGTATGGAGGTTCCTCAGAAAACTGAAAATACAATTACCGTATGACCCAGCAATCCCACTACTGGGCACATATCTGGAGAAAACTCTAATTCTAAAAGATACATGCACCCCAGTGTAAGAACGCCGCGGCAAGATGAAGAGAGCACCGGAGTGTTAAGAGGATTTATTGGGCAATCGCTCCCAGGGAGAGCTCCCACGGGCGAGCATGGGGGAAAGCGGGAGTCTGCTACCTGCGGGAAGATGGGCGACACCTATATACCCTGGCGGATACGGAAGTGGCGGGACCTTCCCATATATGGTTAGAATCGGGCTCTAGGGTGCTGATTGGACTTTTCGGTCTCGTGTCAGTTTTTGATTGGCCGGAGTCTCGGCGCCTTCGCGTCCATCAGTCTGCCTGGCAACGGTCTGTTGATTGGTGGATGTCTGTCCCTGGGACTTATCCGGGACTTTCCAGCGGGGGCTTCTCAGTCAGCATTTTCCGGCTGGCGCTTTCCCGCCTGCGGTCAGCGTGACCTTTCACCCAGTGTCCACAGCATCACTATTTCCAATAGCCAAGACACAGAATCCACCTAAATGTCCATTGACAGATGAATGGATCAAGAAGACGTACATAATGGAATACTACTCAGCCATAAAAAAGGATAAAATAATGCCATTTGCAGCAACATGGATGGAACTAGAGATGCTCATACTGAGTGAAATAAGTTGGAAAGAGAAAGACAAATACCATATGATATCACTTATATGTGGAATCTAAAATATGACAAATTAACCTGTCTATGAAATAGACTCAGACTTGTTATTGCCAGGGGAGACGGGCCTCTGGGAGGAATGGAGTGGTAGGGTGGGGTTCGAAAACGTAAGCTATTATTTATGGACTGGATAAACAACAAGGTCCTAATGTATAGCACAGAGAACTATATTCAGTATTCTCTGATAAACCATGATGGAAAAGAACACTAAAAAAGAATATATATATATAACTGAATGGCTTTACTGTACAGCAGAAATTAACACAACATTGTTAATCAACTCTACTTCATTTAAAAGATTAAAATAAAACAATTTTTAAAAAAGAAAACTTCCTCCCCTTCAAGATGATCAATGATCCAGCCAACTTTCCCTCTGCAACTTTTGCAATGTTATTTTCTACATTTGATCTGTCTGGAATTTATTTTGATATCAGGAGTGAGCTGTTTTTCCCCAGTTACCTATTATCCCAAGACCACTTTCTGCATAGTTCCTCTTTCCCACGCCAGTTTGAAACTCCACCTACACTGCACTCTGTAGATTGGGGTCGCTCCGTCTGTTCATTCTGTACTGAACTATTCTAATTATTGCAGGCTCATCATACACTTTAATATTTATCAGATACATAGTCCTGCAGCCAGGCCTCTTGCATGACTGACATATCTTTCTGTTTTCTGCATGTTTATTTTGGATGTCTCCCTCCCTATTTCTACACGTTGACAGTTTTAAAAACAGCCAGCCTGCCCACATAGGAAATGCTTCAGTTAAGGGCGTAGGAATCATGGAAAAACAGTGGGAGGAAAATTTTTGCTTCAGAGATTTGCCCTTGAACATTCTGTAAGTGCTCACATTTCTTATCAAAGTGTGAAAGTCACAGGGGAAACACCCAGAACAAGCCTGGAGCGTGAGAGCAGGCCTTAATCACTGACATTAGCTACACATTGACCAATGTTCCACACCGTTCCCACTGAGGTGGGGGCCCCACGGCTTTACTTTACTTGAGCGTGACCAGACTTGTACTCTCTGCAAACCCTCTTGCTTTTCCAGTTTTGCAAGAATAGAAGAGCCCAGGCTGGAATTTTAAAAACTGACCCTTGGGAAGCTTAAAAACTTTCCAACTGAAAACACGTTGATGAAAAAAAAACTCAAATGCACATCGAAGAGAAGACAGCAAAAGCTTTCTTCCAAAATCTGCAGCATGGCTCATTTACGAGGCAGCCAGAGAGGGCATTTGGCTCCGTGGCTTTTTTTGGGGGGTGAGGGGCTTCACATCGAGGCATGTGGGATCTTACTTCCCTGACCAGGGAGGGAACCCGTGCCCTCTGCATTGGAAGGGTGGAGTCTTAACCACTGGACTGCCAAAGAAGTCCCTTGTGGCTTTTTTAATATAGGGAAAAGTATAAAGGAGAATGTCTATAGTACCACCTCCCCCTGAAAAGGTCCATGATCCAGACTTCTTTTACTACAATTTTTTTAAATAGCATTGAAATTCACATGACATAAAATTAACCATTTTAAAGTGTCCAGTTCAGTGGCATTTAGTAATCACAGTTTGGGGAAACCACCACCTCTATCTAGATCCAGAATATTTTCATTGCCCCAAAAGGAAACCCTGAACTCATTAAGCAGTAGAAGTGTGACAGTCTTAGGGGAAACCCGTTGGTCCTCCCTGCAGCCCTGATGACCACTATCTACTTTCTGTCTCTATAGATTTCCCAGTTCTGGACATTAATATAAATAGAATCACATAATATGTGGCCTTTTGTGCCTGACTTCTTTTACTTTCCCTTCTCCAGGGGATCTTCCCAACCCAGGGGTTGAACCCAGGTCTCCTACATTGCAGGCAGATTCTTTACCGGCTGAGCCACAAGGGAAGGCCAAGAATACCGGAGTGTAGCCTATCCCTTCTCCAGGGGATCTTCCTGACCCAGGAATCGAACCAACGTCTCCTGCAGTGAGGTTCAGCCACATGTAGCATATGTCAGCACTTCACACCATTTTATGACGGGATATTGACTACTTAAAAAAACACCCAATATGGGACTTCCCTGGTAGCCTAGTGGTTAAGACTCCCGAGCTTACACTGCAGGTGGCATGGGTTTGATCCCCAGTTGGGGATCTAAGATCCTGAAAGCTGCAGGTGCAAACAAACAAACAAAACACCCAATATGAGTGCCTGGTTAGAAACTGACAAAGTACAGGCAGCCAAAATAAAGTATGGACAGCTGAAAAGCCCCCCTTATATCCCCTTCATCTGGCCTCCAGCTGGCCTCCACCCAGTCCCAAGCTCTAAGGGTGAGCTTAGTCACTCAGTCGTGTCCAACTCTTTCGATCCTATGGACTATAATCCGCCAGGCTCCTCTGTCCATGGCATTTTCCGGGAAAGAACAGTGGAGTGGGTTGCCATTTCCTCCTCCAGGGGATCTTCTCGACCCAGGAGTTGAACCCACGTCTCCTGTGTCCCTTGCATTGCAGGTGGATTCATTACCTGCTGAGGCATTGGGGAAGCCCCACTCCCATTTTAAGGGTAATCACTATAAAATATATATGTACCTGTACCTTCCTAAAACAAGTATATTTCTATGCATTTATTAACATAATAATGTTTGTTTATTCCTTCTTATAAAATATTCAGCAAAAGAGATCCTAATGCATCTTTTTTTGGCAGCACGGTTTGTTCACTGAATAATATGGCTTGGATGAAACTTACTTCTGCAAGGTGGATGGGGAAGGGGATGGGCGGGGGATGGGCAGGGCACGGAATAGAGTTTGGTGGAGGGAGCCTTAGGCATTTAGGGGGCTGCACAGGTGGGTTCCATTTGTGAAAATGCATCCAGCTGAACACATATGATACATCTACCTTTCAAAAAAAAGATTTTAAAAATATGGCCTGACAATCAGCGCTCAGAGATCCATTTTATCCTGACAACCGCACAGTGTTCTTTTCTATGGTGGTGCATAAATCTTTGGAAAACTATTTCCAGTTTCCACCTCCCTTTTACAAGAGCGCTATAATCAGCAGTCCTGGCATCCCTCAGCACAGTTTGATGAGTGTATTTTAAACTTTGATGGCCAGAACCATGTCACTCTCAGGAGGATGTACCGATTTCCATGCCTATTAAGAACACTTGGGTAAAGTCTGCTAAGTTGCAGGTTTTTCCCTTTCAGCACTTTGAAATGCATCGTGCCACTCTCTTAAAAAACAAACAAGGAATAGTTGGTAGCCTGCTCCCCCAAACTCTCTCCAGCACTGGGCACCCCTAAACTTTTGCATTATTGCCCAGTTGCTATGTGAATGATGAGCTTGCATGACTGCTTGACTTTGCACTTATTTTAATCATGCATGGGAGAGGTGGGGAAGCAGGGTGGTATCTTGGGTAACAGCCTATCTTGGAAGCCCAGGCTCCAAACCTGGGCTGTGTCATTTGCCAGTGGAGTGAACTTAGCCTGGTTATTGACCTCTAGATGATGTTCCCTCGTCTATAAAAATGGGGAGGAGCATAACAGCACCTCCCTCCCCATTTTTTTTTAGGTTTAAATAAGTAGATATTGTGGCTTCCCTGGTGGCTCAGCAGTAAAGAATCCGCTTACAATGCAGGAGATGTAGGTTTGATCCCTGGGTCGGGAAGATCCCCTGGAGAAGAGACTGGCAACCCACTCCAGTATTCTTACCTGGGAAATCCCATGGACAGAGGAGCCTGGTGGGCCACAGTTCAAGGGGTTGTGCAAAAGAGTCAGACACAACTGAGCGACTAAAGAACAATTACTTCTCTTTTTATCTAAACATTTATTACTTTTTAAATGTATGACTGTGATCCTTCTGGAAGGTAATGGCAGGAGGTAGAGAACCCTACTTTAGTAAATAAATTTAGTCCTTTATTCCAAATGGCTGTCCAGTTTTCCTAACACTAGCTATGCTTGGAAAATCTTCTTTCTCTCCTGCTAACTCAAAATAAATGTCTACTTCTGGACTCATTATTCTGTCCCACTGTTTTGTTGGTCGATTTCTTTTTTTTTTTTTAATTAAAGAGCATAGTGGATTCACAATATTGTGTTAGTTTCAGTTTTCCAGTAGTCATGTACGGATGTGAGAGTTGGACCATAAAGAAGGCTGAGTGCTGAAGAACTGATGGTTTTGAACTGTGGTGCAGGAAGAGACTCTTGAGAGTCCCTTGGACACCAAAGAGATCAAAGCAGTCTATCCTAGAGGAAATCAGTCCTGAATATTCATTGGAAGGACTGATGCTGAAGCTGAAGCTCCAATACTTTGGTCACCTCATGTGAAGAGCCCACTCATTGGAAAAGACCCCGATGCTGGGAAAGATTGAAGGCAGGAGGAGAAGGGGGCAACAGAGGATGAGATGGTTGGATGGCATCACTGATTCAATGGACACGAGTTTAAGCAAACTCCAGGAGATAGCGAAGGACAGGAAAGGCTGGTGTGCTGCAGTCCATGGGGTCTGTCTTGTTCCTGGCTGTCTCAAGGTAGATGACCAGTAAATTTTGGCTAAACAGAATCATGGATGGATGACCAAGCTGTACCTTCTGTCCCTCCTGGCTGCATGCAAGCTGCTCCTCAGCATCGCCCACCCCCCACTCCCCTTGCCCTGGAGGCACCTCTGGCCGGGCCTTGCTCCAAGGTACACCACAAACAGAACACCGCCCCATCCAAGAGGCTGTCTGAGAGGCTTCCTTGCAGACCTGACTTCCCCTGTACCCCACGGAGCCCCATCCCTGGGTCTTCCCCCACCTCAGGTCACATCCCCCCCACTACCAGTCTTTCCTGGTGGATTGGGTCTAACTGGAGGGAGTGACTGCTCCTGGGAGGTACTTAAAGATCGTGACCAAATCCGGCTTCCCCCTGGGGGCGGAGGCGAGGACCCAATTAACCTCTGACCGGGGTCTCTGTACTTGCACTCCAGGGTGTAATTAGCTCCCCGGTCCTCAGAGTCCAGCTTCCCTTTGGTCTCCAGGACATCATGTGACTCTGGTACAGTGGTCACCATGGTTCAAGGGTCCCTAACAGGGGAGGGGCTTGGGCGGAAGGAAATTTAACTTGATTTTTCACTGAAAAACCTCAATTTCTGTCTGAGGGGAAGAAAGGGTTTTCATCTTCTAGCTGCTTTTAAAAGTAAACTCGCCCTTTCAGGTAATCCACACCACCAGTTACCTGTTCTAGAAACTTCTAGAAACCCCAGGATCTGGGGGCGGGTGAGGGGGAGTTCACATTGGTGGCAGATCATATAGCAATGAGGACAGATATCTTGATGGCTTGCTCTCATGGAAAATTGACGATTCTTCCAGCTTGAACCCAGGTTTGACAAGAGCTCCCGCTGGGGTTTCCCAGGTGGCACTAGTGGTCAAGAACTGGCCTGCAATGCAGGAGACGTGAGAGATGGGGGTTCAGTCCCTGGGTTGGGAAGATCCCCTGGAGGAGGGCATGGCAACCCATTCTAGTATTCTTACCTGGAGAATCCCATGGACAGAGGAGTCTGGAGGGCTACAGTCCATAGGGATGCGAAGAGTCAAATACAACTGAAGCAACTTAGCACACACAGGCCCCAGGCTGGGAGTTTAGGACACTGTGTATCCTTCAGTGTGGGGGGAACCCTTTCTTCAAATTTAACAGTTCATGCCACTGGCATCTATAAGAGACTCAACAATCAATTAGTTTGCTAAACTTTATTTGATAACATACATTTACATTTACTAATCATGGTGTCAATTTGTTAATACAATGAAGCCCTAGTGGACCTGATTTTGAAATCTGGAGCTGGAGAGCCACAGCTTGAAAGGCCAATTCACTCCCATGTTTTGTTTTGCTCAGACCCGAGGATAACCGTGATACACACAGATGAAGAGCTGCAAACGGAAACTGTTTCCTTTTTTCCTGCCTTCTCAGACTCATCCAGAATTTTGAAATGAATTGTCATGAGAAACCTGCTGAATCACTAACATCTAACAACGATTCACATCCTTTATCACAAAAATGTTAAGTCATAAGACAGACCACGAAACTCTTAACAGAATATGAATTACTGTGCGCCGTGTTGATACGTTTTGCTATCAAACAACGCAGCATCACAGTAGGACAATAACATGTGGATCACAAAGGGAAACTTCTTTCAGAGTGTTTGTTTCATGACAGGGCATTCGCGGGACCAACTTCTACTCGGAACCTTTCCTATCTGCTGCATTTACAAGAAAATTAGATCATATGCAAATAGATGATGAAATCAACAAAATGGATACTTGTACCAAAACACTGATGAACACAAGGTAATATTTTGATAGTCTCTGGTGTGACTTGTTGGGTTTATGATACATTCAAATAGTCACTTTAAAAAAATAAATACATGAAAAAGTAGATTTGGATAACTTCTTTGAGCACAGCTTGGCTTCCCCAGGATACAGTCTGGAAATCATTGAGCTCGGGTAACCTGGCCCTCCCTCTCCTCCTGCACACATAGGAGACAAGGCATTCTGGTCTATTCAGAGGGTGCAAATGATCAGCCAATTTTTAAAGAATATTTTCCTGTCTCTTCCTATAATGGGAGATTTGGTCTTCAGCCTCAAAGAGAGTTTGGGGGGGGGGGGGGCGGGCACAGGATGGAAGAAGAGCCAGGGGACCCAGGAATGGCAGAGTCCTTCCCTCCCCATCATTCTTTTTTGGCTGTAGGTTTCCTGCAAGGGTTTCACCCAAATGGGAATCCAAGTACCAGTTTTATTAACAGAACCTTAAACCAAACACTTCAAGGCTTAAGTGCATAGGGATCTTACCACCTTCTGGATAGAGAACTGGAGGATGGACACTGAAAACTAGTAAGAGTGAGGAAGTGAAGTCTGCAGGGAAGATCTTGACTTAACCTACCCAAAGGTTGAAGCAGAGAGAGGATATAAGGGACCTATTTACCTCGCCAGGCCCTGCAGAGAGAGGTTGGCTCACCATCCAGAAAAGGAAGCAGGGAATGGGGGAGAAAGGCCAAACACAGGTGACCATAACAGTGAACCAGCCTGTGAGTGAGTCACAGTGAATGTTCTAGAACTTTTCCAATCTACCTCGTGACTCTCCATCCTCTGAGACTGTGTCTAGGAGGAGGTGAAAAAGCAGGCCCAGCCAAGGAAAAAAGGCACAGGGCTACACTTCCCTCCCTAACTCCTTCCACCTAAGACCTTACACACCATTCACCGCTGAAAGTTGGATCTCTACAAAGTGAGTTCCTAAAACAATCAAAGGTCAACAAGAGCGCTCTGTTCCCAACTTGGAGCCTCTTTCTTGGTCTTCTTTCAACTGCTCAGGTGCAGATGGTCCCCCCATGTTCTGTGGATAAGTCAGAACAGCCCAAGAGGAGAAGCAGGCTGTGTCGGGACAGATTTTTCACTTCCTGAGACTTCCTAAGTCTTTGAACATGTTGATCTCCCAACCAGGCCTCCAGAAAACTTCAGCCTCAAGGCCACCCACTCTGATGAACAACACGACCCCAAACACGACATCCTCATTGAGGGAGATGGGTCAGATGAAGGGAGAGATGACTGGAGAATACCACGGAGACACACTCATCAACAAGGGATGGGTGAGTGGGTTTGCTCTGACCTCCTGTCTCCACAGGTATCCCCAAGTGTGGGCCTTCAGGGGCTCCTAGGAGGCGGGGTCAGGGCTCTCGGCCTCTGAGGCCTCAACTGGTGGGTCACCTGCTTCCTCCACTGCACTGGGGTCCTCACCCACCACCTGACTCTCTGCCCCCTTGGGTTCCTGTGCCCCCACCTGCCCCCGCTGCTCCTCCCCCTCCATCCACTTGTTGACACAACCCAAATGACTTTTGTTGTCATTCTCACTAGAGGCATGCGGAGGGCCTTGTGGCTTGGCCTCTGGACCCTGTGAGGTTGAGGTTGGTGACTCATGGGGCTGGGGGTCCCCAGGGGCCTTCTGGTCTGGTGCACCCCGGCCGGAGCCTGGCCCTTTCTTTGAAACCTCTGGCTTCTTCCTGGGGTCTTCCAAATCAACAAGGACATAGGAGACAGGGCCCAAGCTCACCTTCTTTTTCTTCCTCATGGGGGCAGGGCTCTTTGCTGAGGCCCAGCCCATGGCCTTCTTCTTCGGGGGGCCCTCCAGGCCACCATCTTGGTCTGACTCAGAGGCAACTCCCCAGCTTGCAGCTACAGGAGGCGGGTTGCTGGGAAACTTCCAGGCACATTTTACTGGGGGCTTCTTCAAAGCCGACCGCTCCTGCTTCGCACATGGCTTTTTGCTGTTCCTGACAGGTTCTAACATCTCCATATTTTTACCATCATCAGCTTCAGGATGCTTCAAGGAGGCTGAGCTGTGGCAATGGCTGCCTTGGGATTTCTTCCAAGGCACTGGTTCCTGCTTGGGAGTTTTTTTCTGCTTCTTTCTCCTGGAGCGAGTCAGAGCTCCAGCCTTTCGAACCAAAGGTTTAGGAGCGTCAGCCCCATCTGCCAGATCATTCCAGCCATCCGGGTCCTCCATCTTCAAGGCAGAGCCCCTCTCTGCAGCCCTCCCTGGCTCCTTCTTGACCTTCCTCCCTGCTGCTGAAGCCAAGGATGCTACCGCTTGGGCCTCGGCAAGCTCTTGCGCCCTAGCTTCCTCTTGGCTGCGCATTTCGGCATCCAAATAGTAGATGATTTGCACCACAGACCCCAGAAGCACCCCCAAAGCTTCTGCCCAGTTCTCGGGGGGCCGATTCTGGGACTGGGGTGGTGGGGCCCTGCTGAGTTCAAGCAAGCGCACCACATCCTCCAAGGTGCGCTCCTCCGAGTCCAGGAATTCATTCAGGTTTTTTAAGAATTCAGCATCCTGGGTGGGGTCCCTACAGACCACTCTCCAGATGCCCCCCCTTCCTGGGAACTCCCGGGGTATGGCCCTCAGATTCACACCTTCCCCGACCTCAACGAGGGCAGCTTTGGCATTTTCTTCCCTCAAAAAAATCTTGTTGAGCACGGAGTACGGACCCAGCGGGGAGAGGACCCCATTCAAGGTCTCCTCGATTTCCGCTTGGCCACAGTCCTCTGGGATGCCAGTGACCAACAGGGACCTGTGGATGTCCGCTTCCATCCCCCGGCACCAGTCCTCCAGAAGGTTCGCCGCCATGGTCGTGGACACCGCGGGGCTCGATTCCCAGGTGTGCTGAAGCGTCTACGAGGCGGACCGCGCCTGCAGCGGACCCTAAGCAGCAATCCTGAAAGGTGACAGGAGAGGGCGGTCAGAGAGCCGATAAACACCGCCAGGCTCAGAGCTCTCAGCTGCCCCCTCCACGGTGGGCCTGCAAGAGGCCTCGCGCTTTCCCAGGGCCTTCCTCCCCAAACCGGGCCCCGGGTGCTCACACGTGTCCTGGAATCTGCCGAAAACCGCGCTCAGCCCCTCCCCCGGGGCCTGCGTCTCGGCCCGCCTGGCAGGGATACGGCAGCCCCGCCTCTGAACGGCCAGACGAGCCACGGAGAGGCCGCCGGGATGCAACCGCTGGCCAGGTGCCAGCTCGGGCCGCTTCGGCACGGATGCTCTGGAGGAAAGGCCCGGGACGCCAGCGTCCGCCCCCGCTAGGACTCCGGGCGCCTGGGCTGGGCCCCAGCAACCGCGCTGAGCCGAGTCAGGCACCTCAGTGCGCGCTTGCGCACTTGCTCCCGCGCTGCCCGCGGTCTCCAAGGCAACCGGTGGTTGCTTCGGAGCGCGTGGGTTTACGCATTTGGGCCTGGGGATCGGGCTGGGAACGCTACTCTTGACCTATTGACTGAGCCAGGGATTTGCATGTTCTCCGATTGCCCCTCCTGACCCAGTCTTTCAACCCTTCTCTACTCATGTGGGCCTCCAGGATGGGGGTTGGGGGCGCTGACTTCCCTGGCTGCGCCAATTACCCCTCTTATTCTCCTTCTTCCTGTTGGGTTCAGCCAACAGGACCCCTAGGAGACGTCAGAAAGCGTAAGGCGAGAGGAGAGAGTGCCTTCAAGCCCCCTGACTTTCCCTAACAAAAGCCACAGTTTTTGCTGAGAGCCGTCTCAGCTATATTTTCTTGTTCTTGCAATATCCAGAAGTTTCTAGAAATGCCTTGAGTTCCCCCTTCCCCTCCAAGCCTGGGGATAGTGCTTCGTATTTCCTTGCCGGTTTCTTCAACCCCCCTGCCTTCAGGCAACACCTTTTGCTTTGTTTTGAACACCTTTATTAATCATTAAACGCTCCTCAGTGACTCAGTTTGGGTTGCCATGTTTCCTGTCGGCCCTCGCTGATACATCTAGCAATGAGCCTTCCTAACTGCGATATTAGACTAATCATTTGAGCTCTCTGAGTTCCTTGCTCTTCTTCACAGTAGGAATATCATTGATTCCAGGTTCAATGATTTGCTGAGAGTTTTCCTGGGACTCAGAAAAATTACGGTGTTCACAGTTACAGTGTTGTTTAGTCGCCAAGTCGTGTCTGACACTGTTGAGACCCTATGGACTGTAGCCTGCCAGGCTCCTCTGTCCATGGCATTTTCCAGGCAAGAATACTGAAGTGGGTTGCCATGCCCTCCTCCAGGGGATCTTCCACACCCAGGGATTGAACCAGCATGTCCTCCTTGGCAGGCGGATTCTTTATTCTCAATTATAGTTTATTACAAGAAAAGGATACTGCTTAAGGTCAGCAAAGGAAAAAGAAAAGGGCAGAGTCCGGGAGAGAGTTATATGAGTTACTTTTAAGTTACCCCATACGTTAAGTTATACGGGCTTACTTTCCCCAGCAACAACATGTGACAACACGTATGGAGTATTAACCAGGGAAGGTCACCTGTGCCTTAGTGTCCAGGGTTTTTGTTTTTTTCCTGAGTCCATTTGCATGGAGCACACTTGTGGTTGACCTTAGTTACTCAGCCTTCAGTATCTTCAGAAATCTAAGAGATGCTACAAGGCCCAAGGCCACGACCATCACTTTCATTTTAGTACAGGATCCTGTAAGGCTTAGCAGTTACCCAGGAGTCACAGAAGGGCTAGTTGGTTATTTAAAATGCACAGGGTTTGGGGACTTCTCTAGTGGTCCTGTCATTAGGACTCCATGCTGCCACTGCAGGGGGCATAGGTTCAGTCCCTGGTAGGGGAACTATGATCCCACATGGCATGCAGTGTGGGCAAACACAAAAAATAAAAAAATAAAAGGTACAGAGTTTGGATGACCCAGATCTGTTAAGTCCTCACTGCATGGATGCCTATGAATGTTTCAATCAGGGTTCAGTCAGAGAAGAAGATTCTGAGTTAAGCATTTCAAAATATTTGAGAGACAATTTTAAATTTGTTTATATATATATATATATATATATATATATATGTATGAACTTACAAATATTTATTTGTAATTACATATATAATATACTGCTAAGTCTCTTCAGTCGTGTCCGACTCTGTGTGACCCCATAGACAGCAGCCCAGCAGGCTCTGCCGTCCCTGCGATTCTCCAGGCAAGAACACTGGAGTGGGTTGCCATTTCCTTCTCCAACATATATAGTATACAATTACATGTAATTATAAATGCATATTTGTATGTATGTATATACACATGTGTATGTGTGTGTGTGTGTGTGTGTGTGTGTAAGAGAAGTCAGCTGCCTGGCCCTTCTCCCATCAGTGAACCACCTAAAATTGCCAGTGGATCTAAAAATAGTTCTGAAGCACCCTTGGTAGGAGTCCTAGCTGTGGTTTCCATGACAACACTTCCAACTGCAGTTTCCATGACGATGGGTCCTGGCAGCTCCAACCCTTTCACCCACCTCTGCACTTTAGAGTTACCTTGGCATCCTCTTCTCCTTTTCACCTTTAGGTTTTTATTTTGTCTTCCTGTGTATTTTGGATGAGAACCCACAGAATTTCCATAAATACTAAGGTCCCGGGGGCTCTGGGCTTTCACCCAGATTTCCCCTCCCAAGTGAGTTGTAAGAACCACCTCCTGGTGGTTCTGTGACTCATCTGACTGGTTCTAGCCAGTTTGTGCTGTGAGAGCTCCTTCTTGCTCCAGAGTTTCTTCACTTTGTACTTTCTAAATGTCCCATGATATGGCGTTCCCCCTCACCGCTAACCTCCAGACTGCCAGCCTCAGCATCTGATGTGAGTCTCTACACATATTTCTCCAGCTCATGTAAAATACACATGTATCAGAGGGAATTCCCTGGTGGTCCAGTGGTTAAGACTCTGTGCTTCCACTGCAGAGGGCTGGGTGGGATCCCACAAGCCTCACAGCATGGCCAAAACAAACAAACAAACAAAACCCACAGGCTATTTTCAAATACCAATCATTTATTTATATATTTTTTAAAGTATTGTTAAAGTACTCCAGAAAAAAAGCAGGAGGGTAGGGGGATAGATGGAACAAATTGGCTGAGAATTGACCTTGAAAACCTTTGTTATAGATGGAGGTCATTACACTATTCTTTCTGCTGTTGTTTTCATTTTAAAGTTTCCAAAAAAAAAAAAAAAAAAAAATGCTAATGAAAGAAAGAAAATGTCTTCTGTCTTTGGTATTTTCTTTCTTTTTTTTGCTAAAATGGTTTACAGAAAGAGTAAAAGGCATCCCCACAGGATTTTATTGTTTTGATCCTGACTCATAAAATAGAGAATAAAATATCATAAAATATCTTGTACTGTTTATCAGAGAGACAGTAGTCTTGAAGCAGGATCTTATTTCCCTATCCAGGGATAGAACCTAGCCGCCAGTCCATCAGGGGCTAGAGGCTAGAAGCAAAGTTCCCCAATTCTTACCCTGTTGAAAGCAAAAATGTTTCAAGGAGGCAAAAATTGCAAACAGGTACGAAGTTTCCTATTACAGACATAGCAACACAGCACAACTTATAGGAGAGCACAGAGGAAGCAGTTTATTTATTTAAGTCAGAAGCAGGGCAGAAATACACACCCAGAGAGGTGTGGGGGCGTCCTGAATGAGGAGAAGTGCAGTAAAGAGGTGATTTAAATCCCTCACACAGGACAATCCTTCCTGGTCTTTGTTTACATTTGGCCAATTATCTTGTTTCTCTCTTCACACCTGTGTGGTCTCAGGACCCTCCCCAAGATGCATGTGCAACTTTTCTCAAAGATGAATCCCACCACAGATCCAAAGAGGTGGACGTGACTGAAGGTCATGCATGTCCTGTGGGTGCACATCCACACTTGATTTAGGTTGGAGCCCCTTCGCTTTGTGACCCCCCAAGGAGACTTCCTGCCTAGACGGGGAAGTCTTCCTTGACCTCAGGAGTGGTCATCTCGTCTCTTTGCTTCAGCAGAGCTCAGCTTGTGTCACTAGCTTTGTCCTTGGAGTGTCTGGGTGACAGCAAAGCTTCAATTTTACTCCACTCGACAAGCACAGTGTCCAGCCTGGAGGCCCATCTGTTTCCTACTTCAGCACTACAACTTTCTTTCTTTCTTTCTTTCTATTTTAAAGACTTGTTTATTTTTATTTTTGGCTGCAATGGGTATTCAGTGCTGCTCTTGGGCTTTCTCTAGTTGCATCAAGTGAGGGCTACTCTCTAGTTGCAGTGTGTGGTTGCAGAGTGCTTCTCATTGCAGAGGCTTCCCTCGTTTCGGAGCAGAGGTTCTAGGTGTGAGGGCTCAGTAGTTGCGGCTCACTGGCTTAGTTGTCCTGAGACATGTGGGATCTTTCCAGCCTAGGCATCAACTGGTGTCCCTTGCGTTGCAAGGTGGATTCCTAACCACTGGGCCATCAGGGAAGCTCCAGTATGACAGCTTTTAAAAGTAAAATTCATATTGTTAACTGGTTAGAAAGAGACACCCTACCTCTCCTTGTTTTGTTGAAATATTTAACCAAATAAATGTATGTCATGTTCTTTATTTAAATAATCAGTCTCATGATTCTAGAGAACTGTCATTATTAAGTACTTAGATATAAGAAAAAAGTATACGTAATAATAGAACGAATGCCTGCTTGCCGATTTATCTGCCACCCCACCCCTAGCTTAAGAACTGAAGCATTTCTGTGTTCATTTGGGTCTCTTTCAGCCATATGCTGTGCTGAGCTAAGTTGATTCAGTCGTGTCCAACTCTTTTTTGACCCTGTGGACTACAGCCCACCAGGCTCCTCTGTCCATGTGATTTCCCAGGCAAGAATACTGGAGTGGGTTACCATTTCCTCCTCCAGAGGATCTTCCCAACCCAGGGATCAAACCCGTGTCTCTTGCATCTCCTGCATTGGCAGGCAGGTTCTTTACCACTAGCGCCCCTGGGAAGCCCTTTTCAGCCATGCTGTTCCACAGTCCTCACCTTAAGATGTTTGTACTTGCTGTTCCTTGTGTGATTTCCTCCTTGTCATTCAAACTTTGGTCCAAATGTCACTTCTGAGAAGCCTTACCAGACTTCACCTAATTTACAGAAGCGTCCCCCTCACATGTGTGTGTGTGTGTGTGTGTGTGCACGCGCGCACGCTCAGTTGCTCAGTTGTGTCCAACTCTTTGCAATCCCATGGACTGTAGCCCTCCAGGATCCTCTGTCCATGGGGTTTTCCCGGTAAGAATACTGGAGCCGGTTGCCATTTCCTCCTCCAGAAGATCTTCCCAACCCAGATATCGAACCCGCGTCTCCTGCATTGGCAGGAAGATTCTTTACCACTGAATCACCTGAGAAGCCCTCTCCTCCTCACATACCTTCATAAAAATCACTATCGTACCACATTGACTTATTAGCATATAAATTAACATCACTGCGTAACAAACAATTCCCAAAGTGGTTCAAAGGTAGTACATACACCATCTAAAGTTGTAATGCCCATGACAGTGGAAGCCCTCTAAGGGTAGACACCTTGCCTGTCTTTTTCACCATCAGATTCCCAGAATCTAAGCTGTGTTTGCCGCAGAGGGACATTTAATCGTTCTCTGTTGAATGAATAAATGACTGTGTCCATTGACTGTCCTGGGTTGGAAATCAAGCCAGCCACTTGGACAACCGCTGGAACTCTGAAGCCAGAGAATGAGACACTCTCTCTAAAAATAAATAAACAAGAAGTAAGAGAGAGGGTTGCCTCTGTCTGCAGTGCTGGGAAGGAAGCTGGAACAAAGGAGTCCTTATTCTTCAGTATAGACAGGTAAATGGTAAACTCCACATGAGAGACGCCCGCCCTCCCCTGCCCTAGAGGGAGCTTTTTTTCCCCTGATGACAGTCAATGAGGCCAGTCACTCCACATAGCCATAAATACTGTGGGTGGCCACTCCCGGGAAACTTTCCGATCTGCAATTTCTCTGCCTCCTCTCTCTAAATTCAGGTCCCTGTAGCCAAATCAAGGTTGGAATGAATATTCACAGCTCACGTCCTCTCCTCACCCCCTTCCCCACCATCACCCCACATACGTATGTTGTCAAAAATCTCCACTGCTTGTAACAGATCTTACCACAAAAATTTACTTTTTATCCTGGCAAGCTTTCCCATGGATTTCTTGAGTTCCCTCTCCCTATTGGCCCAGCTAAAAGAATTGCCACATAGAGTCAATGAGAGCCGTCTTCTAGGACAACCCCAACCCCTGTTGGTCTGGCTGCAGTGCATGCTGGGACCCAGAGATAGGAGGCCCAGTAGGGGACCTGTAATTGGGAAGAACAAATCTGACTCCATATTGGATCTGTTTCTTTTACTTTAACCTTCTTGTCTTATTGCTTCTAAAGGAACGTTGCCTATGGTTTAAAGTATGTGTAATGGCCAGTCTCCAGGAACATTGTTTCCTATGCCTGAACATTAAGCTAAAATACCTTTGTTTAGGGAATTCCCTGGTGGTTCAGTGGTTAAAACTCTGTGTTTCCAATGCAAGGGGAGAGGGTTTGATCCCTGGTCAAGGAACTAAGATACCACATGCTGTGATGTGTGGCCAAAAATAAATAAATAAAATAAAATACCTTTGTTTAGCTCACAGGAAACTTCCTGATCAGGCTCACCTGTGAATGGCTGCAGGAGGAAATGAACACATCTCTGGAGTCTGGCTAGAACCAGGAAATAGTTAAAATAACTTATCACCTTTTGGGGAGGCTTTCCTGGCTCAGTGGTAAAGAATCTGCCTGCAATGCAGGAAACCTGGGTTCAATCCCTAGGTCAGGATGATTCCTTAGAGGAGGAAATGGCAACCTACTCCAGTATTCTTGCCTGGGAAATCCCATGGAGCTGGAATTCTGGCTGCCTACCGTCCATTGGCTCTCAGAAGAGTCAGTCATGACGGACTAAACAACATCACCTTTTTTACTTTGCTTCCTTACCTCCCCCTCTTTGTTCTATAGAATAAACTAGCATCTGCCCCAGGGAAGATGGTTCTTTGGGACACTAGTCTGCCATCTTCTCAGCCTGCTGGCTTTCCAAATGAAGTTGCTATTCCTTGCCCCAGTGATTCTTCTCTCAGTTTATTAGCCTGTCATGTGGTAAGAAGTACAAGCTTAGACTTGTAACAGGATGAATTAAAGGATGGGTGTGAGCCCCTGAATATGCCTACAGGCTCTTGTAATCATTATCATCATTACTACTATCATTATTATATTAATATATAAAATTACCATTATTATTAAAGTACAGTTCTAGTACTGTTTATACAGCAGTGAACAAGGCAGACAAAATCCATGAGCCTGACAAATAAGTGGAGTAAAGTCTTTCCAGACAAGGAAAACAGCCAATGCAAAGGCCCAGGCGCTGGAGAGCATGAGATGTTTGAGGAACACCAAGGAGGCTAGTGGCCTTCACAGGCGGCTCAGACAGTGAAGAATCTGCCTCCAGTGCTGGAGACCTGGGTTCAATCCCTGGGTCAGGAAGATCCCCTGGAGGAGGACATGGCAACCCATTCCGGTATTCTTGCCTCAAGAATCCCCATGTTCTGAGGAGCCTGGAGGGCTACAGTCCATGGCGTCACAAAAAGTCAGACACAGTTGTGTGACCAAGCACAGCTCAAGGAGGCTAGTGTGGCTGGGGCAGAGGGAGGCAGGGGAGAAGGTGTGAGCTGTGATCAGAGCTGTGATCAGAGGTGGGAGTGGTGATCAGAGAGTCCTCTTGGGAGGACTTGGCTTTTTCCCAGAGGAACATGGGAGTTTGGAGCAGAGGTGTGATCTGATCCGAATTTAACCCTCACGACAGGCACATGGACTAGAGATTATCAACCCATTATGAAGATGAGGACACTGAGGCTCAGAGACCACACATCCAGTTTGTAGGGGAGCCAGAATTTGAACTTACATCTGTCTGACTTGCTGTGCCTCTGACTGGGAACCTGGACCTCAAGCAGAGAGGATAAGGGAGGCAGTCTGGTGATCCCGGCTCCGGAACTGAGCAGAGCAGACTGGGGAAAACAAAGATCCACAGAGTTCCCTGAGCAGGGCTGTGTCTGGCAGAGACGGCCAGCTGCTCTCATCAGAGACCCTCCTCTGTCCCATCTCATGCCAACCAGAGAACAAACCTCATGGCCAGTCCTAAGAGATGTGATTATCCAAGAGCCACTCTGAGGAGGATCTGGACTTGACCTTTCTTGTTCAGCTTGGATTCTTCCAATCATTGTAAGGTTTTCTGGACTCTCAGAGCCCCTTGGGCTTCTCTATGCAAGACCTTGATCACACATAACCTGGATCACAACTCTTTGTCCTTCAGGACTCAGCTTCCTCCAGGAAGCCCTCCTTGACTGCTCAAACTGGGTCCAGCACCCCCTTAAGTCTCCTTCGGCCCAACTCTGCCCACTCTGGAGATGGGTCTGTCTCCCCCACTGGACTTTGAGCCCTGGGAAGGCCGAGCTGGGGCTGTCGCTGGTCACCACTGTCTCCCCAACACAGGTCAGACACAGAGGAAGGGCTAGGGGAATACTTTTATTGAAAAAATTTGCCGTAAATTCCCCAGAGGCACTAATGCAAGAGGGAGGAGTTTTAAGGTGATGGTTAAGACAACTTAGATCAAGCTCAGGCTCAAACCCAGACTCTATGACATCAGAGTCGGAAAATGTTAAACACACTGCTCCATTTCTCTGAGCCTCAGGTTCTCTGCCTGCAAAATGGGGTGCTGGGAGATTCCGGGAGATGATATACGCATAATGGGGTCTGGCACACACAACTCACTCAGCGCATGTCAGCTTCCTTTACTATCATCATCCAAGATGGGGAAATGAATGATTTTCCTGACAGACACTTGTTTTGTCTTTTCCTAACTTGGGGAGGGTGGGGGGCAAGCAATAAGCAGTGGGTTTTTTTGGTTGTTGTTGTTTATTTGTTTTTTTGCCAAGTGGCATATGGGATCTTAGTTCCCCTATCAGGGATCAAACCTGTATCCCCTGCAGTGGAAGCACAGAGTCTTAACCTCTGGCCTGCCAGGGAATTCCTAAGCAATAAACTTTTTAATCTGATTATAGAACACTTAAAAAGAGCGATCTATAGCTATTATGAAAGAAAACACTGAAAAGAGTATTCAGTACTCTTTTCCCACAAATTCATGTTGCCTGGAGAATCTCTTTACCATCTTTTTAGAGGTAAAATCTCGACTCTCCTACAATCATAAAATGGACACACACCAAACATCAAGAAAGCTAAAATGAATTTCCTTCATACATAGAAAACTGGCTTCTCCCCACATCAGGAGAGGAAAATTATTTGTCCACCAAGACAAAATTCATTCACGTGTCTGGGGACAGTGATCATTTGCATTGTTTTGTTATTTGCAATTTACAGAGAAGTGAAGAATTCAAAGATTCAGAGACCCCATAGAATCAGAAAACCTGAAAAGGGGTGGCAGATAATGTCGAATTTTCCAGCAAAGCCGCCTGTCAGCTTTTTAATACACGTCAAGGTCTTTCACAATTTTTCCTATCAGAAACAACAGAATACAAAATATCCAAATTCATCTCACCTATTATGTTTTAGGAAGCTTTATTCTCTATGGGGTGTGTCTGTGTTCTGGGTCACAATAAAATATATTTCTTACCATGGACCATGGTCATTGTTGTGTGAAAGCCACTGTGTGTGTGTGTGTGTGTGTGTGTGTGTGTATTGCAACCCCCTGGACTATAGCCCACCAGGCTCCTCTGTCCATGCAATTTTCCAGGCAAGAACACTGGAGTCCTATTAAATACAACCTAATTAACTACTCCCCTATGGATGAACTTGGGGGTTGTTTTGCTGTTTGGTTTTTTTTTGCTATTTCAGACGAAGAGCTGAGCAGTGTCGGCGAGGAGGTTTGGTTTGAGCGTTGCTTGGAATCAGATGGGACTTCTCCACTTGTTTGAAATGATTATGCTTTTTCAGAGACACGCTGTCTGGCTTCCACATTTTCATTGCACAGAACAAGAATCTGAAATACACCCCCACAGTTCAATAACACAGACCTGGCAACTCTATCCCCTCCCAGGGCCGTTCTGAGCTCTCTCTCTCTCTCTCCCCTTCTCTGGAAATAACCAACAAAACCTTGGGATTAGTGTTGTGGGGAGAAATGTGTGTTCATCTGAGCTGGGGCTCAGGTTACAACCGCCAGCTGCAGGCCCTGAACTTTCTCCGGCAGCTCTCTCCACTCTCGAAAGCGAAGAAACAAGCTTTCAAGGGAGGAGACGTGGCCAGGAAACTGGGAGGCCCCATGTTCTCTTTCTTTGCATGATTTATTTTTCCTAAAAAAAAACAGCCACGCGGCAAAATAATCCATATGGTAAAACTGTATGAATCTAATGCTCAAAGATAGTCAAATCTATCGTGTTGAGAGATGCATGGTTTTGTAATAAACATACACATCTACAGAAAAGCAAGGAATTGTTTATCACAAAGCAGAGTATGAATTACCCTGGGGGGGGAGGAGTTGGTGATGAACAGGACACCTGGGGCTTCTGGGCTGATCATTTCTTTCTTTTTTCTTTTCTTTTTTGTATTTAAGTGACACCTTTTTTTTTTTTTTTGGCTGTTCTGGGTCTTGCTTGCTGCACGGGCTTTATCTCTAGTTGGGGATTGGGGACTACTCTCTAGTTGCGACGTGCAGGCTTCTCATTGCAGTGGCTTCTCTTGTTGAGGAGGCGGGCTCTAGGGTGCAGGGGCTTCAGTAGTTGCAGCTCCCAGCCTCTAGAGTACAGGCTCAGCAATTGTGGTGCAAGGCTTGGCTGCCCTGAAGCATGTGGGATCTTCCCAGACCAGAGGTTGAACTCGGGTCTCCTGCATTGGCAGGCGGATTCTTCACCACTGAGCCACCAGGAAGCCCCTGACCATTTCTAGATGAGTCATTGTATCATGGAGTTTGTTATGTTTATTTGTTAAACTATGATTGGGGCACATGTCTGTATGCATGTTACATATTCCATGACTTTTTTTTTTTTTCCATGACTTTTAAAACCATTTTTTTTTACAAGTAGTCACTCATTCAGGGTACAGTAGTGAAATGCCTGTTATGTCTGTCTTCTAGAATACTCCACAAATGAAAATCTGAACCCAGCAGCACAAGCACACAGTTTGAAAGCACTCATAAACCAAATGCACAAAACAGTCAGGTGCAGCTTCTCCTGTTTGTGTTGTGGAGGCTGATCGCATTTCTTCCTGGTGTCTGGAAAATGTCACATGGTGAGAAGAGTCTTGGCCAGTGACTAATCCTTAAGTACAGGAAACCCTTAACTAAAGGAAAAAAGAGAGAGAATAAACTATTTTATTTATTTTCTAAAAGATGATGTGTTTTGTTGTCTTTGAAGTCTTTGAATACTAAATTGTGTTTACATTTGCCAAAGGTTATAAATATCTACTTGAAGATAACAACATGGCAGAAAGACAACTGGTAAACCAAGCTTAAGAAACAGCATGAAGAGAAGTAGATCATATTCTCTCTTGGGCTTGAAAGATACCACGTGGAGGGGAAAACCACATATATTTCGGTGTGGAAAAAAGGGACCCTCCTACACTGTTGGTGGGAATGCAAATTGGTACAGCCACTGTGAATAACAATATGGAGTTTCCTTTAAAAAAACTAAAAATAGAGCTAACATATGATCCTGCAAGCCTACTCTGGGCATACCTCTGGAGAAAACTCTAATTCGGAAAGACACATGCACCCCATGTCCATAGCAGCACTATTTACAATAGCCAAGATGTGGAAATCACTTGGAAGATGAATGAATGGATCAAGAAGATGTGGTATGTACAATGGAATAGTACTCAGCCACAAAAAAGAATGGAATAATGCCATTTGTAGCGACATGGATTGAACTAGAGATTATCACATTAAGTGAAGTAAATCGGACAAAGACAAATATGTGATAGCACTTATATGTGGAATCTAAAACAATGATGCAAATAAACTTATTGACAAAATAGAAATAGATTTACAGACAGAAAACAAACTTATGTTTACCAGAGGGGAGAGCGAGGAAGTGGGGGGAGGAGAGAAATGAGAAGTTTGAAATTAACACACACACATACAACACATACATTACACACTGCTGCTGCTGCTGCTAAGTCACTTCAGTCGTGTCCGACTCTGTGAGACCCCACAGACGGCAGCCCACAGGCTCCGCCGTCCCTGGGATTCTCCAGGCAAGAGCACTGGAGTGGGTTGCCATTGCCTTCTCCAGTACACACACGACCATATATAAAAAGATAAACAACAAGGACCTACTGTATAACATGGCTTCCCAAGTGGCTCAGTGGTAAAGAATCTGCTTGCCAATGCAGGAGAAACAGGTTCAATCGCTGGCTTGGGAAGATCACTTGGAGAAGGAAATGGCAGCCCACTCCAGTATTCTTGCCTGGGAAATCTTATGGACCAAGGATTACAGTCTGTAGGGCCACAAAGAGTCGAACATGGCTGAAGCGACTAAACAACAAATGTATAGCATAGGGAACTATATTTAATGTTTTGTAATAGCTATAATGTAAAAGAATCTGAAAAAATTATATATATAATTTTAAACATACATAAAATGTATATTTAATACATTTAAAACTGAATCACTTTGGGGTACACCTGAAACTAATAAACATTATAAATTAATTATATTTCAATTGTTTTTTTTAATGACATATTTAAGTCCTAAATGCCAAAGAAATGGGCGGTGGAAGACATTAAGACAAAAAAAAAAATGACAGAGGGGTCATGGGAATGAGGAACACACATCTGACCCACGACTAGAGAGATTTTATTCCAACTGAACTAAGATTTATTCAGAAACGAGGCCACCTCCAAGGCCACCCACTCACACACCAGGAAGGTTTTGAGCTTAGAGGCTGAAGGGAAAAATGAATCCGTTGTACATTTTCTTCTTCTTTCCTGGCTGGAGGTGGCATTTCCATTAAAATGCTCCATGACCATCTCACCCTACTTAGCCCACTTGTTTTTTTTCCCCCAGTGCCAATTATATAGACTTTCTCTATCTGACTATAAAATTCATGTATGGAACTTCCTTGGTGGTCCAGTGGTTAAGATGCCACATTTTCAATGCAGGTGAACCAGGTTCGATTCCTGGTTGAGGAATTAAGATCCCACATGCTATGCAGCCAAAAAAGAAAATTAAAAATAATGTATGATTGCTATGGAAAAACCTCAATAAACATGGAAAAACTATCCCTCATTTTGGCACCATACACAATTTTAACATTTTACTGTAGAAAATTTCACTAATTAAAGTTGGAATACTGGTTTTTATAATTAATCTCTCTCAATTTTTATTCATTTATATTTATTTTTTAATTGAAATATAATTGATGTACAATACTATGTTAGTTTCAGGTGTAAGAATACTGGTTTTAAGTCTTTGAGTTACTCAGTTCTACAGAGGACTTTAAAATAAGCCATATCAGTCTTCTCGTGCTGTATAATAATAATAATGATGAAAGTGAAAGTCAGTCATGTCCGATTCTTTGAGACCTCATGGACTGTAACCCACCACGCTCCTCTGTTCATGGAATTCTCAAGGCAAGAATACTAGAGTGGGCTGCCATTCCCTTCTCCAGGGGATCTTCCTGACCCAGGGATCGAACCCAGGTCTGCTGCATTGCAGGTGGATTCTTTACCAGCTGAGCCACCAGAGACGCCACCAATAATAATAACAATAATAGTAAAAACAACACCGTCACCATCAGGGTCCAGGGCCGCCGTATGTAAGAAAGGAAGCTTTGTGTGGGAGTCAGGACTCTGTGACCTTAGCAAGTTCCTCCTCTTACCTGGCTTCAGCATGTTGCCCATGAAATGGGAGGATTGGAGAAATTATAGAAATGGTTCACAACCCTGGCCGCATGGTAGAGTCATCCGGAGAGCTTTTACAATCATTGATGCCTGCACTCCACCCCAGAACAACAGCTTCAAACTCTCTGAAGGTGAGACTAGGGCATCCCAATTTCTTAAATGTTCCCCAAGGAATCCCAATGAGTATCTAAGGTTGAGAATCACCATCCTTTATCTAGGGTTCCGAGTCAGTGGTTTTAAGCAAGAGTAGGACCCCAGATAAATTTGTTTTCTGTGCCTGTGAGTCTGTTTCTGTTTTGTAAATAAGTTCATTTGCATCATTTTTGCTTTTTTTTTTTTTTTGTTAAGGCTCAGCTTGCAAGATCTTAGTTCTCTGAGCAGGGATCGAACCGGGCTCTCAGCAGTGAGAACGCAGAGCCCTAACCACTAGACCACCTGGGAATTCCTCGGATTTGAATTTTTAAAACACACTCTTCAACCCAATACACTGCCTTTAGCAGAAAAGGCTTTTTTGGAAGGTGCAGAAGTGGGCTCAGACAGATTCTGACAGCTTAAAAAGAAGAGACTCATCTTGCAATTTTTCTGTTTAACAGAAACAGTAGTTCTGTTTAATTTCCTCTACATATGCATCACTTCACGTGACTGGATAAACATGATCACATAGGTGGTGATTTTTGTGCTCTTTGTGATTTGGTTCCATCCCCCACCCCGTTTCCCCTATAAATTCTCCCTTTTCCCTTTATAACCAGGTTAACTAATAACTTTTGTAATTACCGCATACTTCATGTGTGCCAAGAGCTTTTAGAAGCCCTTTACACGTCTCCCAGTCACCCTGCAAGGCAGATACTATTATCCCCATTTTACAGATGAAGAAACTGAGGCCCAGAGAGGCCACCTGAGGTCACAGAGTCAAGATTTGGCTATGCTCGAATCTGACATAGCCCGACACACCTCTATCGCCTGACACAGCCGTCCACACATTCCCATTGTTCATGGACACCCAGAGAGATACAGAGGTTATTTGAGGTATTTTATTTTTTCACAATTAAAAGGGGGAGACCCTGTGATATCCGGCCTTTCATGGCTCTTGCTGTGCTTACAAAAGGATCCCAGTCCATGCACTGTGAGTACGTAAGGCCCCAGGGTGCTGTTGCACCATTGTTTTCAGCCAATCTTTCAGCAAGGGCATGTCCCAGGGTCTCTGATGTTCTACCCACACAGGTAGGCCATCCTGATTCTTGAAACCCAAGCCCCAGCCCAGCATTGCACTAGAAATCCTCACTCCCACTCCCCCCCCCGCAACCCGCTAATTGTCTCGTGGGCAGCAGTGATTGTCTTAATTTGTAGTATGTACTCAAGCCTTTCTTCCTTAGATGTAACAGGTCAAATTAGACCACTAATTAGTGGTGTGCTCAGAATGTTTTGACACTTCTTTTTTATTGGCCACGTGTCTTGTGGGATCTTCGTTCCCCCACCAGGGATTAAAGCTGAAAGCAGTGAAAGCATCATATCCTAACCGTTAGACCACCAGGGAACACCCCAACACACCTTCATTTTTTAATGAGCTAGGGGATTTCTGAAAAATTGGGATGTGATTCTGACTTTTGTGGGGAGTTAGAGGGACCCTGGAGAGTTTGCCTGAGCCTTGGTCACCTAAGCCTGGTTATTCAGCCTCCAGCCCCTCCAGAGAGCAAACCCAAGCAGCCTGACTTAAGACCCCACTCCTCCCTGAATAAAAACAGCTGTTTGGCATAAATCACACTGTTAGCTTAGACTCTCTGGCCCAAGGCTCCAGGTAAACAAAGACGCTCTTATCAGGCAGGACATTCCAAGGGCTTAGAGGTTCCCTCCCAGGAGGCCAGTTCTTTTTTTTTGAACATGCAGGGATCAAGCCCACTAAGTTAACCCTTTACTCCACAGGGAACATGGGGTTCTGAGGTGGCTCAGTGGCGAAGAATCCGCCTGCCAGTGCAGGAGACGTGGATTCGATTCCTGAGTCAGGAAGTTCTCCTGGAGAAAGAAATAGCAACCCACTCTAGTATTCTTGCCTGGAGAATCCCATGCATGGACAGAGGAGCCTGGTGGGCCCCAGTCCATGGGGTCTCAAAAAGAGTGGGACACAGTTTATCAGCTAAACAACAAGCACAGAGAACATCACTGGAGCTTAGGAAGAGGAGGCTTGAGTGCTGGGGTTAGAGGGAGGGGCAGGCTGGCCACAGCCTGGAGACTTAGGGTAGTGATCCCCAGTCCCTGGTACACGGTCACAATATCTTCAATCCTTACATCTACACTGGGAGGAAAGCTCTATTGTGATCTGCCTTTCAGATAAGAATCCAGGTGGGCCTGACAATATGCATTTCTAAGTTGATCCAGATGGTCTTGTTGCAGGAGAGGGGACCCCTTCCAGGGCCCGAAACTGGGCTCTTGGCTAACACTCGGAAATGAATTGTCCGAGGAGACACATGTGCTGACAAAGCAAGAGATTTTATTGGAAAGGGCACCCGGGTGGAGAGCAGGAGGGTAAGGGAACCCAGGAGAACTGCTCTGCCATGTGGCTCGCAGTCTTGGGTTTTATGGTGATGGGATTAGTTTCCGGGTGGTCTTTGGCCAATCATTCTAATTCAGAGTCTTTCCTGGTGGCGCACGCATCGCTCAGCCCAAATGGATGCTAGCAAGAGGGATCCTGGGAAGTGGATGGACAGGCAGTGTCTCCTCTCAACCTTTCCCAAACTCTTGCGGTTGGTGGTGGCTTATTAGTTCCGTATTCCTTATCAGGATCTCCTGTCATAAAACAACTCATGCAAATGGTTACTATGGTGCCTGGCCAGGGTGGGCGGTTTCAATTAGTGTGCTTCCCCTAACAGTCTTAGGACCTTACTTGGAGAACCACTCAGTTCAGTTCAGTTGCTCAGTTGTGTCCGACTCTTTGTGACCCCATGGACTGCAGCACGCCAGGCCTCCCTGTCCATCACCAACTCCTGGAGTTTACTTAAACTCATGTCCATCAAGTTGGTGATGCCATCCAACCATCTCATCCTCTGTCGTCCCCTTCTCCTCCTGCCTTCACTCTTTCCCAGCATCAAGGTCTTTTCCAGTGAGTCAGTTCTTCGCATCATGTGGCCAAAGTATTGGAGAACTGCTGGCCTACTGTAAAGTCCACCTTCCACAGACGTTCAAAACACAGGCAGAGCTGTGAAGCTTAAGACGGCGGGCCAGTGCCCTGCACATCATGAGCACTCAGGAAACTCATGTCAATTACATGATTTTTTTTTTTGAACACTAGTTGATTTACAATGCCATGCCAATCTTTGCTGTACAACGAAGTGACTCCGTTGCACACATATACACATTCTTGTAAAATACTTTTTCCCATTTAACCTCCTGAATTTAACCGTCAGTCCCAGAGCGCCTCCTGGTGGGGACCGTGGGCACACCCGTAGCCACCGGGGAGCTATTTTAACCAGTGGGCTTGGAGCGCCACCTGGTGGACAAATGGGCCACGGCAACTTGGCTGAGTTGACACCATCTTCGTAAGCCTGGGCTTCCCTGGAGGGCAGACGGTAACGAATCTGCCTGCAATGCAGGAGATCCAGATTCGATCGCTGGGTCGGGAACATCCCCTGGAGGAGAAGATGCCAACCCACTCCAGTATTCTTCCCTGGACAATTCCATGGACAGAGGAGCCTGGCAGTCTAATCAGTCCATGTTGTTGCAAAGAGTCGGACACTTCTGAGCAACTAACACACGCACACTGCAGGCCTGTGTGTTGGAGGGGCGGGGCCTCCTGTGTGAAGGGCGGGCCTTGCAATAAGGAGGGCAGGGCCTGTGGGCATCAGGCTTCAGAGAACCCGATGGAGGGAAAGGTAGGGGTCACTTTTCTAGTCCTGGAGCCCTGGTTTCTTCCTCGGGCACGTCTAGGACCAGGTCACATCCTTGGGAGTCAGCCCCCGTGGGTTTGGTTCAGTTCGGGGAGGGGGGACAGTTCCTCCTTGAGGTCTGAGCCTGGGGCACCCTCCCGGCCTGTCTGCAGGCCAAGACCCACACCCGACCCTAGGGACCTCCGCAAGCGGGGAATCCTGTCATCAGTGCTATCCAAGAGAACTTTCTGTGGTGATGAAAACGTCCTGTACTTGCCTGGTATGGTAGCCATGGGTCACGTGTAGCTTTGAGCCCCTGTCATGTGGCTGAAATAAATGTTCAATTTTACTTAATTTTAATTACATCTAAATTTCAATCTCCCCTGTCCCTGTGGCCATTGGTTGCCCTATTGAACAGAGCCGGTCTAGAGCTCCATAAGGACTTTGGCCTTGACCTTATTATAGGAAGGGTTTGGGGAAGTGATTGACTGGGATTTGATTTCTTAGTCAAACAAAGTCATAAGCCAGGCCAGAATCAAACAGAGAAGAAACAGGCTCCACCTCTTTTAAAAAAAAGAAAAATTATTTGACTGCCCTGGGTCTTAGCTGTAGCAACATTGTTTTGCCACATGAGAACTCTTAATTGCAGCATGTGGTATCTAGCTCCCTGATCAGGGATAGAACCTGGGGCCCCTGCGTGCGGAACATGGAGTCTTAGCCACTGGACCACCAGGGAAACCCCCAGACTTCCCTTCTTGATGGGGGAAGTACCAGGCATATATAGGGAGGGGAAGAATCAACACTAGCCATTTGGGAGACGAGTCTCTGCAGTGCGCCCTCTGGCGGCGGATGGCAGAGACGCGCTCAGATTCTGTGTGTCCCGCTCCAGACCCACCTTCCTGACCCGTGTGAGCATCCGCCAAGGGCAGATAATAAACTGTGGGGAAATACTGGCTTGAATAGGAAACTGTAGCGAGAAGAGTTCTAACTACAGGTCACAGCTGTAAGGTCATTCTAATAAAAATTTGGACCAGAACCTTCTGGGAACCGTGGTCACTTCTTCAACTTTTGTTTGTTTTTTTTTTTTCCTTCATTGACAGCTGATTGGCGAAAGGGTATTATGGAGTAAAAAGATGGACTGAAAAGGTGGATTTGTTTAAAACATGTCCTCTGTTGATTCCATTCACCTAGAAGTCCGTGATCTTTCATTCCTCTGACACTTTCTAATCAAATTATTTCATTTTATGATCTCTGAGGCATTCATTTTAAGTTTTGTGTAGGGAGCATGAGGAAGTATTTGCTTTCCGAAGCCAGAGGAAAAAACAGGCCTGAATTTCTTCAGGCTTGGCAGGCTGGTGTTACTGAGTGTGTTCCAACAGCAAAAATGGCAGTGACTGTGGAATCTTTTGCACCCCGCCCCCCGCCCCCCAACCCACACACCAAAAGCTCTGCAAGTGCCTTTTCAGAGGGCAGTCTTTTCAGAGTTCACATGAAGACCTGCCTGAGCGTGGAAGGGGATTTACAAGTTACTGTGTTATTGCTGCCTTGTGGGCTGAAATTCAGCAAGGATTCTGGGAAGTCAGACTAAATGAAAGCAGATGGTTTGTTACTTGAATCTCCAAACACTAATTTGACTTTTTACAGATATTTCAGATCAGTAATGGTGGGCCGCTCTTGCTACCTTTGCTATACACCTAACCTCATACAACACTGTAAATCAGCTATATGTGTCTGCTTAGTAGCTCAGTCATGTCCAATTCTTTGCGACTGCATGGACTGTAGCCCGCCAGGCTCCTCTGTCCATGGGATTCTCCAGGAAAGAATACTGGAATGGGATGCCATTTTTCGTCTCCGGGAGATTGTCCCAACCCAGGGATTGAACCTGGGCCTCCCACATTCCGGGCAGATCCTTTATCATCTGAACCACTAGGGAAGCCCCTAAATCAACTATACATCAAAAAAATAAATACATATTTAATATCTTTAAGAAAAGATGAGATCATCCTGAATTAGCCAAATGAGTGAAGTCACTCAGTTGTGTCTGACTCTTTGCGACCCTGTGGACTGTAGCCTACCAGGCTCCTCCCTCCGTGGGATTCTCCAGGCAAGAATACTGGAGTGGGTTGCCATTTCCTTCTCCAGGGGATCTTCCCGACCCAGGGACCCAGGGATCGAACCCGGGTCTCCCGCATTGCAGGCAAACACTTTAACCTCTGAGCCACCAGGGAAGCTCTGAATTAGCCAAGTGGGCCCTAAATCCAATGACAAGTGTCGTGGGAGAGAGAAGAGGAGAAGCCCTTGTAAAGTTGGAGGGAGATTGGATATAAGATTGGAGATTGAAATGTCAAGATCGGACATAAGAAATGTCAAGAGAGTGAAGCTGAAAGAGGAGAGGAAGAAATCTCCCCTAAAGCCCTGATGACATCTTAATTTCGAACTTCCAGCCTCCAGAATCATGAGAACACACTTGCGTTGCTTTAAGCCACCCAATTTCTGGGGATCTGTTACACAGCCTTAGGAAACTAACACAGAGGTGGATCTAGATGGGACCCAGATATCACTGTAGATACACAGACAAGGACTAGGCTGTAGACACGGCTGTAGCTCTAAATACGGATATAGCTGTCAGTGTAGACATGGACGCATGTACTTAGATTGAGACCTATAGACAAAGATAACACAGATCTTGAGGAAACCCTGACATAGGAGTGGAGCCAGCCTGGGCCAAGCACGGGGCACTCACGGCCAAAGGGAAGCTGCCCTGGAGGCACAGACACAGCCTCCCGCAGACACTCCACCACCAAACTCTCAAGGTTTTCTGGAGAATCCCCAGTATCTGAAATGGCTTTCTTTAGTGGCTCCAGCAAGTTTGCTCTTTTTTTTTTTTTTTTTTAAGTAAGTAACCTAGAGATGAGTTATAGGCTTCCCTGATGGTGCAGTGGGAAAGAATCCGCCTGCCAATGCAGGAGACGCAGGTTCAATCTCTGGGTCGGGAAGATCGCCCTGGAGAAGAAAACAGCAACTCGCTCCAGCAATCTTGTTTGGGAAATCCCATGGACAGACAGGAGCCTGGTGGGCTACTGTCCACGGGGTCACAAAGAGCTGGATACAACTGAGTGTCTGAGAACACACACAGAGATGAGTTATTTATTGTTTTTATTTTTGGCTGTGCTGGTCTTCGTTGTGCGGTGTGGCGGTGTGCAGGCTTAGTTGCTCCGTGGCGTGTGGGATGTTAGTTCCCCCAGCAGGGATTAAACCTGAGTCCCCTGCACTGGAAGGCAGATTCTCAACCACTGGACCACCAGGGAAATCCCAAGCTTGCTCTTTTCTGTTGGAAAGTTTCTGGATAATCGTTTTTGCCCTCCCACCTCAAGTGTGAAAACAAAACTTGTTCCCAGATGGCTGGAAGCTTTCTGTCTTTTCTTTCTTGTATAAATCCTGCTTTGTCTTTACGCCTGTATGCCTCTCCTTTCAATGCTGATAACTATCTTCAAGTTAGACACAGGGCTTTGGAGCCCAGGAAAGAGGAGGGAAATAGGGCTGGGGGAGGAGGGGTGGGCAGGGCCACTAGGGAGAGTGGGGAGAGGAGTGTCCATGATACCATTTGAGGATCCAGCAGCCAAGGACTTTAAACCAGACCCAAAGAGAGAGAGACTGCCCCAAATGAGTCATGGGGCAGATCTGGAAAAGAGGTTAAGAAAACTCCTTTAAACGTCCCTTTTGGGACTTCCTGGTGGTCTGGTTGCTAAGACTCCTCGCTTCCCATGCAGGGGGCTGGGGTTTGTCCCTGGTCAGGGAACTAGATCCCACAAGCCGCAATAAGAGACCGCATGCTGCAGCCAAAAGATTCCACAGGCTGCAACTAAGATTAGGTGCAGCCAAATAAATAAATAATAAATGAATTTACCAAAAAAAAAAAAAAAATCCCTGTGTTAATGACAGGAAGACTGAGGTCCAGATAGGAGGGGACATAAAGAAGGGTAAATGTCAAATTCTCTGATTCCAGCTCAGTTAAAATTGGTGGTTGAAATCAAATGATGCAAATTAGAAATATGTGTATCTTATACAAATGATGAGGATTAGGGGAAAAAAAAAATGTGAAATAGACTCCCTTGGACTTCCTGGTGGTCCAGTGGTTAAGAATCCTCCTGTCAATGCAGGGGACATGGGTTCGAGCCCCGGTCTGGGAAGATTCCATGTGGCTGGGAGCAGCTGAGCCCACAGGACACAACTACTGAAGCCCGCCCTGGAGCCTGTGCTCCGAAACAAGAGGAGCCACCGCAGTGAGAGGCCTAAGCTCCACAGCTAGAGAAAGCCTGCGTGCAGCCAAATTAAATAAATAAATAGAAAAGGCACTCGCTTTACCCTGGTGCTTTACTGCCATCTGCTGGAACAACGTTGTTAAAATACAGAACACTATGACCCTGGTGGCTCAAAAGGTAAAGAATCTGCCTACCAACGCAGAAGACCCAGCTTCGATTCCTGGGTCGGGAAGATCCCCTGGAGAAGGAAATGGAAACCCACTCCAGCATTTGCCTTGGAAATCCCATGAACAGAGGATCCTGGCGGACTACAGTCCACGGGGTCCCAAAGAGTCGGACACGAGTGACTTAACATCACACACATGATCTTAACAGCACCCCCCAGACCTGTAAGAGTTGACAGTCACAGAAGTTGTTCAGTTGCCCAGTTGTGTTCGACTCGTCTCAACCCCATGGACTGCAGCATGCCAGGCCTCCCTGTCCCTCATCATCTCCCGGAGTTTGCCCAAGTTCGTGTCCATTGCCTCAGTGATGCCATCCAGCCACCTCATCTTCTGTCACCCTCTTCTCCTTCTGCCTTCAATCTTTCTCAGCAACAGGGTCTTTTCCCAGTCACAAAAGTTATCCAATGAGAAATCTTGAAAGGACAGATGGTTAGCAAAAATGCTTTGAGAATTGCAAAACCCTGAGGGATTTAGGAGCCTTTATTATCCGGGGTAAGATTGCAAACCATCTGTCCTGAATGGAGGAAAAAAAGATTATCCAGGTGGGATGAATTCTTATTTAACTTAAATCTTTATGTATTCTGTGTCTGATCATCATGAAAATTCAGTTTGTCTATTTTGTTTGCTGCAAAGGGTCAAAAGCTTTCCCCCACACGTACTACTTTTAGCATTAGTGTCGAAGTTCTTATCATCTGTTCAAGAAGCTCTGCCCCTTCCTCGCTGTGTCCTCAGGCAGACTGCTTGCCTGACTCTGTGCCTCGGTTTCCTCATCTGTAAAATGGTGATTCTTATTGTGAGGAGGCCTTAGAAAACACCACTATGAACAAAGCTAGTGGATGTGATGGAATTCCAGTTAAGCTGTTTCACATCCTGAAAGATGATGCTGTGAAAGTGCTGCTGCACTCAATATGCCAGCAAATTTGGAAAACTCAGCAGTGGCCACAGGACTGGAAAAGGTCCGTTTTCATTCCAATCCCTAAGAAAGGCAATCCCAAAGAATGCTCAAACTACCACACAATTGCACTCATCTCACACGCTAGTAAAGTAATGCTCAAAATTCTCCAAGCCAGGCTTCAGCAATACGTGAACCGTGAACTTCCAGATGTTCAAGCTGGATTTAGAAAAGGCAGAGGAACCAGAGATCAAATTGCCAATGTCCGCTGGATCACCGAAAAAGCAAGAGAGTTCCAGAAAAACATCTATTTCTGCTTTATTGACTACGCCAAAGCCTTCGACTGTGTGGATCACAATAAACTGTGGAAAATTCTGAAAGAGATGGGAATACCAGACCACCTGACCTCCCTCTTGTGAAACCTGTATGCAGGTCAGGAAGCAACAGTTAGAACTGGACATGGAACAACAGACTGGTTCCAAATAGGAAAAGGAGTACATCAAGGCTGTATATTGTCACCCTGCTTATTTAACGTATATGCAGAGTACATCATGAGAAACGCTGGGCTGGAAGAAGCACAAGCTGGAATCAAGATTGCTGGGAGAAATATCAATAACCTCAGATATGCAGATGACACCACCCTTATGGCAGAAAGTGAAGAGGAACTAAAAAGCCTCTTGATGAAAGTGAAAGAAGAGAGTGAAAAAGTTGGCTTAAAGCTCAACATTCAGAAAACTAAGATCATGGCATCTGGTCCCATCACCTCATGGGAAATAGATGGGGAGACAGTTGAAACTGTCAGACTTTATTTTTTTGGACTCCAAAATCACTGCAGATGGTGACTGCAGCCATGAAATTAAGAGACGTTTACTCTTTGGAAGGAAAGTTATGACCAACCTAGTTAGCATATTAAAAGGCAGAGACATTACTTTGCCAGCAAAGGTCCATATGGTCAAGGCTATGGTTTTTCCAGTGGTCATGTATGGATGTGAGAGTTGGACTGTGAAGAAAGCTGAGTGCTGAAAAATTGATGCTTTTGAACTATGGTGTTGGAGAAGACTCTTGAGAATCCCTTGGACTGCAAGGAGATCCAACCAGTCCATCTTGAAGGAGATAAGTCCTGGGTGTTCATTGGAAGGACTGATGCTGAAGCTGAAACTCCAATACTTTGGCCACTTCATGCGAAGAGTTGACTCATTGGAAAAGACCCTGATGCTGGGAGGGATTGGGGGCAGGAGGAGAAGGGGACGACAGAGGATGAGATGGTTGGATGGCATCACCGACTCGATGGGCATGAGTTTGAGTAAACTCCGGGAGTTGGTGATGGACAGGGAGGCCTGGCGTGCTGCAATTCATGGGGTCACAAAGAGTCGGACACGACTGAGCACCTGAACTGAACTGAACTGAATGCGTTCATGCCTGCAAACTGCCTGATGCAGGGAGTGCTCAGGATTACTGCAAAATGGTTAACGGCACAGACCTGAACCAGCTTTGTGTTCAAATTCCAGCTCTGCCGCTTGACAGCCGTGTGAGCCAGGACACAGAACTTAGTCTCTCTGCCCTTCGATTTGCTTCTCTGCAAAATGGGCATCAAAACATGTGTCTGTTCATACAAATGAACTTCTCTATGTAACAGAAACAGACTCACAGATCTAGAGAACAGGCACGTGGTTGCTGGAGAGGAGGAAGGGCGGGGACGGGAGGACTGGAGTTTGGGGTTAGTTGATGCACACTATTATATATAGAACGGATAACAAGGTCCTACTGTATAGCGCAGGGAATTGTATTCAATTCTTGTGATAAATCATAATGAAAAAGAATATGAAAAGAAATGTGTATATATATGTCTACATATATATGTCTGAATCATTTTGCTGTAGAGCAGAATTAACACATTGTAAATCAATTATATATTCTTCAATCCACTTTTAAAAAGTGTGTCTATTCATAGTGTTGGCATAAGAATTAAATGTTAATACATGTAAAGTACTTAGAGCCAGCCATGTTCCTTATGAGTTGCCTGAAAAGGTCTTCACTTTATAGACAAGGAAACTGAAGTTTGCACGGATCCGCATGTTTCCCTTGAAGGCCTTCTGCAATGCTGGTGGGAGAGAACCCTACAGGTCTGGGCAGACCGCTTTCCAGCCCAGGGTCTCTGCAGGCCAGGCTGGGCAATGGTCCTCCAGCATTCCTACTCTGGCTGACTTCTCGCTACGTCTGCACCCTGCTTCCCTGTTTTTAAAGGGAATACATTTTCGTTTTTCTAAATGCTGGTCCCGTGTGTTTTTTTGTTGTTGTTGTTGTGGCAAAAAACCACATAACATGCAATTTACCAATTAATTTACCACGTTGTAAAATGGATGACTCAAGTGCATTTATTACCTTCACTACGTTGTGCAACTCTCACGTCTGTCTGGTTCCAAAACATTTCCATCACTCTTAAAAAACCCTCGGACCCGTTAAGCAGTCACTTCCTCTTCTCCCTTCCCTCCAGCTCCTGGCAACCACTAATCCAATTTCTATCTCTATGGATTTGCCTCTTCTGGACATTTCTGACCAATGGACTCATACAATATGTGGCATTTTGTATTCAGCTTCTTCAGTTAGCATCATGTTTTCAAGGGTTCTGTTGTAGCATGGATCAGAACTTCATCCCTCCCCCCTTTTTTTCAGATATTTATTTGGCTGTGTCAGGTCTTAGTTCTGGGATGTGGTTCTTTCCTTGTGGTGCACAGGCTTCCTAGTAGCCGCGGGCTTAGATGCCCTGGGGCATGTGGGATCTATTTCCTGACCAAGAAAAAAACCCGAGTACCCTGCATTGGAAGGCGGATTCTTAACCACTGGATCACCAGGTAAGTCCCAAAACTTCACTCCTTTTAAAGGTTGAGTTAATATTCTATTCTATGAATAGACCACATTTTTTTATCCATTCATCCGTTTGACGAGCCTTTGGGTTGTTTGTGCCTTTTGGCTATAGTGAATAATGCTACTATGATCATTTGTGTACTAGTTTTTGTTTGAACAACCTGTTTTCGCTTCTATTAGGTATACACCTAGAGGTAGAATTGCTGTGTGTCGGGACTGTACCTAGGGATGGTAATTCTGCTTCAGATCAGTTAAGTCCAGTCGTTCAGTCCAGTTCAGACGTTCAGTCGTGTCCGACTCTTTGCGACCCCATGAATCGCAGCACGCCAGGCCTCCCTGTCCATCACAAACTCCCGGAGTTTACTCAAACTCATGCCCATCGAGTCGGTGATGCCATCCAGCCATCTCATCCTCTGTCGTCCCCTTCTCCTCCTGCCCCCAATCCCTCCCAGCATCAGGGTCTTTTCCAATGAGTCAACTCTTCGCATAAGGGGGCCAAAGTATTGGAGTTTCAGCTTCAGCATCAGTCCTTTCAATGAACACCTAGGACTGATCTCCTTTAGGATGGACTGGTTGGATCTCCTTGCAGTCCAAGGGACTCTCAAGAGTCTTCTCCAATACCATAGTTCAAAAGCATCAATTTTTCGGCACTCAGCTTTCTTCACAGTCCAACTCTTACATCCATACATGACCACTGGAAAAACCATAGCCTTGACCAGATGGACCTTTGCTGGCAAAGTAATGTCTCTGCCTTTTAATATGCTAACTAGGTTGGTCATAACTTTCCTTCCAAAGAGTAAGCGTCTTTTAATTTCATGGCTGCAGTCACCATCTGCAGTGATTTTGGAGCCCAAAAGAATAAAGTCTGACAGTTTCAACTGTCTCCCCATCTATTTCCCATAAAGTGATGGGACCAGATGCCATGATCTTAGTTTTCTGAATGTTGAGCTTTAAGCCAATTTTTTCAGTCTCCTCTTTCACCTTCATCAAGAGGCTTTTTAGTTCCTCTTCACTTTCTGCCATAAGGGTGGTGTCATCTGCATATCTGAGGTTATTGATATTTCTCCCAGCAATCTTGATTCCAGCTTGTGCTTCTTCCAGCCCAGCGTTTCTCATGATGTACTCTGCATATATGTTAAATAAGCAGGGTGACAATATACAGCCTTGATGTACTCCTTTTCCTATTTGGAACCAGTCTGTTGTTCCATGTCCAGTTCTAACTGTTGCTTCCTGACCTGCATACAGGTTTCACAAGAGGGAGGTCAGGTGGTCTGGTATTCCCATCTCTTTCAGAATTTTCCACAGTTTATTGTGATCCACACAGTCGAAGGCTTTGGTGTAGTCAATAAAGCAGAAATAGATGTTTTTCTGGAACTCTCTTGCTTTTTCGATGATCCAGCAGATGTTGGCAATTTAATCTCTGGTTCCTCTGCCTTTTCTAAGTCCAGCTTGAACATCTGGAAGTTCACGGTTCACGTATTGCTGAAGCCTGGCTTGGAGAATTTTGAGCATTACTTTACTAGCGTGTGAGATGAGTGCAATTGTGTGGTAGTTTGAGCATTCTTTGGGATTGCCTTTCTTAGGGATTGGAATGAAAACGGACCTTTTCCAGTCCTGTGGCCACTGCTGAGTTTTCCAAATTTGCTGGCATATTGAGTGCAGCAGCACTTTCACAGCATCATCTTTCAGGATTTGAAATAGCTTAACTGGAATTCCATCACATCCACTAGCTTTGTTCATAGTGATGCTTTCTAAGGCCTACCTGACTTCACATTCCAGGATGTCTGGCTCTAGGTCAGTGATCACACCATTGTGATTATCTGGGTCATGAAGATCTTTTTTGTACAGTTCTTGTGTATTCTTGCCACCTCTTCTTAATATCTTCTGCTTCTGTTAGGTCCATACCATTTCTGTCCTTTATCGAACCCACCTTTGCGTGAAATGTTCCCTTGGTATCTCTAATTTTCTTGAAGTGATCTCTAGTCTTTCCCATTCTGTTGTTTTCCTCTATTTCTTTGCATTGATCGCTGAGGAAGGCTTTCTTATCTCTCCTTGCTGTTCTTTGGAACTCTGCATTCAAATGGGAATATCTTTCCTTTTCTCCTTTGCTTTTCGCTTCTCTTCTTTTCACAGCTATTTGTAAGACCTTCTCAGACAACCATTTTGCCTTTTTGCATTTCTTTTCCATGGGGATAGTCTTGATCCCTGTCTCCTGTACAATGTCATGAACCTCTGTCCATAGTTCATCAGGCTCTCTGTCTATCAGATCTAGTCCCTTAAATCTATTTCTCACTTCCACTGTATAGTCATAAGGGATTGCTTAACCTTTATTAAACGGTGTATCACGGTGGCTGTGTCTTTTCCCATTCCTACCACCAAAGGAGGGTTCCTACGTCCCTGTGGCTGCTGTTTATTTTTTGTTTTTTCCTTAAATATTTACTTATTTGGCTGTGCGGGTCTCACGACACTTGGGATCTTTAGTTATGGCATGTAGAATGTAGTTCCCTGAACCAAGGGCGTGTGGAGTCTTAGCCCCTGGGCCACCAGGGGAGTCCCTGACTGCTGGTTTCTAAAATACAGGCTGAAAAGCACGAGGCCCCCTTGAAGCTGCCCGTTAGTCACCCTGAGATGGACATTCAGCCCTCCTGTCACCCTCAGGCTTCAACCACTCCCATCATGTTCACTTTCCAGCTCCTCAAGCTGGCTCCCCCAATCTTTGGGCCCCTAGCCCCATGGTCATGTTAACTCTGGATGTAAGCAGATCTGGGGGACCAGATCCTGACTTTTTGCTCTCCGGGTGCGCCGGGCCAGTGGTCTGTTTCCTCACCCTCACTGTGCAAACACCAGAAGGAAGCCAGAGGGAATTTCCCTGGGTGCAGGGAAAAGCATTCTAAGTCTGACTCACAAGCCAGAGGCAATAAAAGAAAAACCAATCTGTTTGATTTCTTAAAAATAGGGAGTTCCCTGGTGGTCCAGTGGTTAGGATTCAGCGCTTTCACTGTCAGGGGCCTGGGTTCAATCCCTGGTAGGGGAACTAAGATACTGCAAGGCTCGCAGCCAAAAATTATTTATGTTGCGTGGCAACAACACCACAACCAAAATCTAAAGATAAAAATGACAAGTTGGAACACAGAAAACTTTGTAATGCCATTCCATTTTTTTTTAACCACAATACTAGTATATATATATATTAAAAAAAAACTGAGAGAAGATTATTTCCAATATATATCACAAATACAGGGCTTCTCTGGTGGCTCAGCGGTAAAGAATCTGTCTACAATGCAGGAGACGTAGGAGACTCGGGTTCGATCCCTGGGTTGGGAAGATCCCCTGGAGGAGGAAATGGCAACCCACTTATTCTTGCCGGAGAAATCCCATGGATAGAGGAGTCTCGTGGGCTACAGTCTGTGGAGTCACAAAGAGTTGGACACAACTGAGCCCTCACCATCATCATCACAAATACAGGGTCACTCACCTCACACGCTAGCAAAGTAATGCTCAAAATTCTCCAAGCGAGGCTTCAACAGTACGTGAACCGAGAACTTGATATTCAAGCTATTCAAGCTGGATTTAGAAAAGGCAGAGGACCAGAGATCAAATTGTCAACACCCGTTGGATCATAGAAAAAGCAAGAGAGTTCCAGAAAAACATCTGCTTTATTGACTATGCCAAAGCCTTTGACTGTGTGGATCACAACAAACTGGAAAACTCTTCAGGACATGGGAATTCCAGATCACCTTACCTGCCTCCTGAGAAACCTGTATGCAGGTCACGAAGCAACAGTTAGAATCAGACATGGAACAACAGACTGGTTCCAATTGGGAAAGCAGTACGTCAAGACTGTATATTGTCACCCTGCTTATTTAACGTATATGCAGAGTACCTCATGAGAAATGCCAGGCTGGATGAAGCACAAGCTGGAAGCAAGATTGCTGGGAGAAATATCAATAACCTCAGATATGCAGATGATACCACCCTTATGGCAGAAGACGAAGAGGAACAAAAGAGTTTCTTGATGAAAGTGAAAGAGGACAGTGAAAAAGCTGGCTTAAAACTCAACATTCAAAAATCTAAGATCCTGGCATTCGGTCCCATCACTTCATGGCAAATAGATGGGGAAACAATGGAAACAGTGACAGACCATTTTCTTGGGCTCCAATATAAAAGATGCTTGCTCCTTGGAAGAGAAACTATGACAAACCTAGACAGCATATTAAAAAGCAGAGACATTACTTTGCCAACAAAGGTCCGTCTAGTCAAAGTTACGGTTTTTCCAGTGGTCATGTATGGATGTGAGAGTTGGACCTTAAAAAAGCTGAGCGCCGAAGAATTGATGCTTTTGAACTGTTGTGTTGGAGAAGACTCCTGAGAGTCCCTTGGACAGCAAGGGGATCAAATCAGTCCATCCTAAAGGAAATCAGTCCTGAATATTCATTGGAAGGACTGATGCTGAAGCTGAAGTTCCAGTACTTTGGCCACCTAATGCAAAGAGTCGACTCATTGGAAAAGACCGTGATGATGGGAAAGATTGAAGGCAGGAAGAGAAGGGGATGACAGAAGCTGAGATGGTTGGATGGCATCACCAACTCGGTGGACATGAGTTTGAGCAAACTCCGGGAGTTGGTGATAGACAGGGAAGCCTGGCGTGCTGCAGTCCATGGGGTCGCAAAGAGTGGGACACGACTGAGAGACTGAACTGAACTGTGTCCTGTTTCGGCTGGAGATCCACGACAGAGTCTGATCAGGAAGAAACATCAGACGGATCCCAAATAAACATTCTTTAAACAAAGAGGATGGGAGAAGGATGGTCTTCTTCACAAATGCCAATATCATAAAAGACAAAGAGGCTGAGGAAATGTTCCTGATTAAAGACCAAAGAGACTGAACTAAAGGTAACCTAGGGGATTCAAAAAAATTTTATTTATTTAGTTCTGTCGGGTCTTAGTTGTGGCACCCGGAATCCTTGCCGAGGCAGGCAGGCTTCTCTTTAGTAGGGCTCAGTTGCCCCAAGGCACATGTGATCTTAGTTCCCGGACCAGTGATCAAATCCACATACCTTGTATTGGAAGGCGCATTATTAACGACTGGACCAACAGGGAAGTCCCTAACCCAGGGCATTATTGATCGGGCCAACGGATACAACTGGAATACAAGTCAGTAGGTTTAAATACAAATAGTGTAGTAATGTTAAATTTACTAGTGGGTAACCATAGGGTCCTTATGTGAAAGCAGCCTGAATCTTAGGAAAAACACACTGACAATGTAAAGATAAAGTATCATGATGTATGCCATGCAAGTTACTCTCAAAGGATTCAGGAAAAAAGTGTGTGTGCGTGCACAGACACACACACACACACACACACACCCCAGTGCAGTGCAAGCAAATGGAACAAAATGTTTTGTAATACATGAATCCAGCTGACCCATACACGGGGAGTTCTTTGGACCTGGAGTTCTTTGGACCTTTCTGGCAACTTTCTCTATTTAAAGTTGTTTCCAAATACTATCTCTATTTAAAGTTGTCTCCAAAAACTAAGTTAAAAAAGAGAAACCATCAATATCTTAAGAGGACACTGACAGCAGGATGCAATCCAGAACTGATTTCCCTAAAAGGCCAAACCCAACAGATGACAAGTTAAATGCTAGCTACGGGCCTCTTCCTATAGGAATAATGGCATCTCTGGGCTTCAAGTTAATGCTAAGCATCTTGGGACCAACCAATAAATTTACTTTTAATCAGAAATTTAAGGGGGGAAAAAAAAGAAATTTAAGGAGACTTCCCTGGAGGTCCAGTGGTTAAAACTTCACCAAGCAGGGGGTGTGGGTCTGATTTCCAGTTGGGGAACTAAGATCCCACATGGCTCAAGGCCAGAAAAGGAAAACATAAAACAGAAACATTGTAACAAATTCAATAAGGACTTAAAAAAATGGTCTGCATAAAAAAAAAAAAAAAAGAAATTTAAGTGAATGATTTAAAAACTTCCTCTAGGGCTCCCCTAGCAGCACAGTGGTAAAGAGTCGGCCCGCCAATGCAGGAGACAGGAGTTCAATCCCTGATCCTGGAAAATCCTACATGGCCCAGAGCAACTAAGCCCAGGTGTCACAAGTACTGAGTCTGGGAGCCGCAACTACGGAAGCCTGGGCGCCCGAGAGCCCATGCTCTGGAAGCTACCACAGTGAGAAGCTCCCGCACCGCAACTAGAGAGGAGCCCTGGATCGCCGCAACTAGAGAAGGCCCGTGTGCAGTAATGAAGCACAGCCAAAAAATAAAAATGAATAAACTTTAAGATGTTTTAAAAAATAAAAAAGCAACAAAAAATAAAAAGCTTCCTCTGAAAGTGCCATCAGCATGGGTCTTGCTGAAGCCTTGGGCGGCAGGCAGTACCCTGGGGAGGTGACTACTAGTGTCTGTCAACTGTTGCCCAGGCCCTTACATCTGGGTTAGCCTAAGTGACTTGCTCCAGGGACACCATGTGGGGGAAGGGACGCGTGGGGACTTCCGAGACCAGGTCATGAGTTTCAGGGAGCTCCTTGGTGGGCCCTGGCTGCTGCATGGGGAGCAGCCCAAGCCACAGGGAAGCTGGGTGTGGGTGCTCTGGTGACAGTTCCCAGCCACCAGGCACAGGAGTGAGCCCATCTGGATCATCAGCCAGGCCAGTCTTCCAGCGAGGCCAGCCCTAGGCCACTGACCACAGCTGCCGGAAGAGCCCGAGGGAGAACTGTGTGGCCCAGCCTTGTCAACCCGTGGAAAAGAGAAAGGTGGATATATCCCTGTGTGCGTTTAGGGCCAGTGAGCTTCAGGGTTTGCAGTGCAATAAAGGATTCATCTCGCTCAAAGAAAGGTCTGGTCAAGGGGGCCCTCTAAGTCCGAGGAACATCCTCCCTGATGAAGGTCTTTTTTTTTCCCCTCTGAGTGGCCGATACTTTCCCGAGATCTATGCTGGGGACCCTGGGCCACACGGCATCAGTTAGTCTCTCTGGAGATTAAGGTCAGCCATGTGGGCTGGGCAGCCAACATGACCAACTGCAGTCAAGACTCTGAGAACCAAGGCCTGGGTGGCCTTCCCTGTCGTCACCTTTTTGCTGGGAGAAGTCAGCGCTCTCCGACTCCCCTGGCAGAGACCAGAAGCCCACGCCCGCTCTCTCTCTGCTCTCGTGTCTCTTCTCTTTGCTGATTTTTTTTTCTTGCTGTGATAAACTGTAACCATGCATAGAACAGCTCTTCTGAGTTCTGCCTGAGTTCTAGCAAATGGTTGGACACAAAGGTGGGACTGGGGACGCCTGCACTGCAGTGGCAAGAGGGTCCCCCTGTGGGGTGTCACCTGCTGGAATTCCACCTGCAGATCCACAGGGCTCCTCAGAACTCATTTCTTATGAGAAGCAAACGCAATCGGCACACGGGGGCTTTGTGCTTATTTTCCTCAAGACAGCGCACACTCCCCCAGGGAGGTGGTTCACAGCCACCCGGCTGGCTTTGGAGAAGCAGACCGGCCTGCAAGGCTATTCTGAATGCCCCACAGAATCAGGACTGAAGTCGCTTCATTTAGAGTTCAGACTTAAAAACTGAAATATAGATGGGATTCGCTATTAACCACCAACGGAGAATAAAAGCGAAAGGGGCAGAAAACACCTCCAGTCTGCTTTGGCGGGGGAAGGCATCTGCTTCGTTGTGTGAGGTGAGAACCGAGGCTGGCCTTCACCGAGAGGGGTTGGGCGAGGGCAAGGCTGACCTGCGCAGCTTCAGTGAACACTCACTGACGAGGGGTGAGGGGTCGGGGCTCCCGCCTGCACGTGAACTGTGGATGGGGTTCTGTGTCCCAGGGGGCAGAACTCGCCCCAGGAGCCTGCTAGGATGGCAGACACAGGGGCTGCTTGGCCGGTTGGCCCCAGGACGGGCCTGTCCAGCTCCAGGGAGATGAGAGGCACAGAGGTGGTAGGACTTCATGGCCCCCCTGCACCCCTCCAGGTCCCCTAATGAAATGGTCACCCCAATGCCGGCAGCTCCCGAGGCCCCACCGTCCGAGACGAGCTGACTTACAATAATGACTTTATTTTAACATATTTAATTACAGACATAAAATAGCTGGGGAAGGGGGTGCGCCCCAGCCGAGCCCCACCCTGGGGCTGCCAGGAGGGGGGGTGCAGGTGAGGCCTCCCTGACGACCCTCCTTCCAGGGGGTCTTCCTATGGCGGGGCCCTATTGCTTTAGCAGGGGAGGGGCCATGCAAGAAAGGGGGGCGGGGAAGCCTCTGGGCCCCGCCCCCCACGGCTGCGCTGGCCTTCCTCCAGAATGCCCGGTCGGAGCCCCACCCTCAGCCTCTCCACCTCCTCCTTCTTTGCCGGGGGAGCAGACCGTCTGGCCAGCCCCCCACCCCCCTCTGCAAACCTAAAGGGGAATAAATACAAACTTTACAAAGTAAAAGGGGGTCCAACATTGCCCTGGGCCGGGCCTGGGGTTGATGGGGAGCGGGGCCGTGCCACGCGGGCCTCACATCATCCCTAACTGCAGCAGCGTGCTGGCGTAGGCCATGGGCTTGACGTCGGGGTGAGGCTGCAAAACCAGAGGCACACAGTCATACACAGAAACGGGCGGGCAGCGAGGGTGGGGCGGAAGGAGGGTCTTCGGAGCTCCAGAGGCAGAAACCAGCCCTCCCCTGATAACGGCTCTCCCCTCTGGCCCAGGCTGGAGAGAGCTGAGGACCCAGGGCGGGGGGCGGACTCACCACTGCTGTGAACTGGTGGAACTGCGGCCGCAGGTCGGAGCCCCGGAGGTGGATGTAGGCGGCTTTGTTCCCCATCTGGTCGCTGGGGGGACAAGGGCAGAGGGGCCGTGTGGTCAGTCAGAGGCTGGGAGGGGCTGGGGGATGAAGAAGGAGCAGGGAGAAGGATCCCAGACAGAGAGACGGGCACAGATGCCAGGCGAGAGGAAGCGAGGTGGAGAGGGGCCCTGGGAGCCCAGACAGAGGAGCAGGGATGGAGGGGAGAGCCTCGTGGGGGCCGGGGGCTGGGACGAGCAGGCCCGGGAAGCAGTGACAGGATGGGCAGAGGGTGGAGGCAGGGCTCAGGCCAAAACACGGTCCCCAATCTGACCACGCCCTGGCTCTAACCACCAGGCAACACGGGGCACAGAGCGGCATGGTGACCGGCCAGCTGGGATGGACTTAGTCTCATCCAGAGCATGGGAGACTCTGGTTTCTTCGACCAAACACTAACAAAGCGGAGGGCAAGACGGACTGGTAACTCAAAGACCAGGAGACTGAAAACGTGGTCCGCGTCTGGGTCCTGCTTGGAAGCAATCAACTACAAAGAGACACTGAGGAGGGACATGGGGAAAGGGAACTCTGGCGGGGTTCAGGTGACCTGAAGGACTGGCAGTGGTTATCACGGTTCCGTACAGAAGAGTTCCTTCCTTCAGAAACACCCTGGGCCATCACTGGGTGGAAGACAGGATGCCTGGGGTTAGCTCCCTAAGAGCCCATGGCGCAGGTGGGGGAAGGGAGAGTCGGTAACTGTTGAACCTGGGTGATGGGTATGTGGGCGTTCATTACAGTATCTGATGTATCTCTGGAATTTTCTATCATGAAAAGTTAAAAAAAAAGAAAAGAAAAGAAAACCAGTGGGCTGGGAAGAGCGGCCCGGCGGGCGGGAGGTGGGGACGCACCAGTAGTTGGGGGCAGAGAAGACGGTGACGCAGCGGCCGCCGTGCGCCACCTCGTAGCCCTCAGCCTTGACCTCGTGGCTGCGGATGATGTAGTCCAGCTTGTTCTCCTCCAGGAAGGCCTTGGTGACGTCGGGCCCGAACTGGCAACTCACGCCCCGCTTGCTGACCGAGCGCCCATTCTGGGGAGACACGCAGCTCAGAGTGTCTACTCCCCCCACCCCGCCAGCCCTGCCCACAGCTCACACCCGCCGACCACGGCCCCGGGCAGACTGACCTGAGGCTGCGGGTCTGACCAGAGCAGGTCACACATGGGACCTGGAGGGGAGAGAGACGAGCGTCGGGGGCTGGGCGAGGGTGCTGCCCTCCATGGAGGGCACGGGGCCCATGAGGCGAGGTTCTGGGTCACCACAGGCCTCCCTGCCGACCTCCCGCCAGATCCCGTTCAATCTGTATGACCCCCAAAGCTGGAAGGAGTATGTTTTTAAGTTTGTTTTTTTTTTCCGGCTGCACCTTGCAGCACGCCGGATTGTAATTCCCTGACCAGGGATGGAACCGGCCCCCTGCAGTGGAAGCGTGGAGTCCGAACCACTGGACCGCCAGGGAGGCCCCTGGAGGGAGTTAAATAAATGACTACTGCAGACACTCCTGCTTCCTGGCCAGTGCCACCCCAGGAGGGAGGTGCACGGACCCAACATGCAGGAGAGGAAGGTGAGGCTTGGCCTCGCTGTCCTTCATCCGTGCGGGCAGGGCCGGGGCCTGCGAGCCCTGAGAGGGAGGGGCTGCCCCTGGCCACCCAGTCACCTGAATCTGGGGGCTGCCGACTCCGCTCGATCTTCCTGATGTCGTCCAGGGTGACGCCATCTTCACTGAACAAGCCCCCGTGCATGATCTGGAGTCAGGCGGGGACAGCAGTGTGAAGGGAGGGGCCGGCCACACCCCCACCCTCTGCCTCGCAGCCTCCTGGGGCGGCCGGTGGGGGAGCCCGCCTCACCAGCACTTTGCCGTTGATGCACTGGGCCAGCGGGAGCCACTCGAACACCTCGCTGAAGAGCTCGTACATCTGGGCTGTGTACTTGGCCTTCACTTCCCCCTCAAAGCCATATATCTGGTTCATGTTGTCCGTCTCATGGTTGCCTGGCCGACAGCAGGATGAAGAGAAACCTCAGCACCCCGCCGCTGGGCAGGGCGCCCTCCAGCTCACACCCCAGCCGAGGCTGAGGAGGACCGCGCAGCAGCCCCAGCCAGCGCCATCCACGCAGCACCCTGCAGGTCCTTCCCAGAAAGCCCGCGAGGTGGAGACGCTGTTCTCAGCCCTCTGTCCAGAGGGGCGAGCAGGCTGAGAAGATCCATGGGTGCATGGTCACAAGGCCCAGGCCGGCCCTGATCACCATGGAGTGGCAGAGGCCTAGGTTCAGCCCTGGTCCTGACCCTAAGTGGCCAGAGGCACGTCCCTTATCCCCATGAGACTCGGATTCCTTCTTAAAGGACCAGCCACACTTATGCTAGAAGCATCAAGCAAGGGGTCGGTCTTGGAGAAGAAGAAAGGAGCCCCCTGCAGAGTGCCTGCCGTGGGCCAGTCCCATGCCTGGGCTTCTACCTTCCCACCAGAAAGAGTCCCTCCCTCTGGGGCTGGGGGAGGCCAGGCCCCCCACGGCAGCCGAGGCTGGACTGTTGAGTCCAGCTCTTCGCCTCCTCCTACAAGGAGGCCTGCAGAAGGAACTCATGGGATCTGCATCACGTGCTAGGCGCACTGCGAGAACTCCTTGAACCTGGGTGTGAACGTGGGGGACATCAGCACTCCTGTCCCCTGACCAGGGATTGAACCTGGGCCCTCTGCACTGCGAGTGCGGAGTCTCCGCCACTGGACCAGCTCATGCGTCTCAGAGCCCAACCCAGCCCACTGTCCTCACTCCGTCTTGCTTCTCCTCCACTCCTGGCTGCCTCTCCTGTGCACCGCCCCCCCGTCAGCAGGCAGGGGCTCCCCCTCGGTCCTCACTCCCCAGTGAGCTGACCCAGCCCAACGCCACACGTACGTTGAGGAACCCCCACTTTATAGCCCCCAGGGGCCTCCTAGATATCTCCTCTCCGCCTCACAGCCACATCCAGATCCAAGCTCCCCACCTTCCAGCCCATACGCTGCTCTTTCCGTCACCCCCCAAGTTTCTCAGTGACAGCCACGGCTCTCCAGATGCTCCAGCCAAAACCCGGGAGTGCCCCCCTCCGACCCCTTCTTTCTCTCACATGTGCATCCAGCCCACCAGCAGACACTGACGCTCTACTTGAAAAGCAAGCCCCCATCCAACCACTGTTCCCACCTGGGCCGAGCTACCACCAGTCTCCCTGCTCCCTCTCTGAGCTCTTGGTCTGTTCCCCACATGGAGGCCCACAGGTTCTATTAATACCAGAGACGGGCCCTGACCATCCTCCGCTCAGAGGCCTCCCATGACCAAAGTCCTCACTGGGGCCCACAGAGTCCCAGTGATGCAGTGCTGACGCACAGCGCACAACCTGCCCAACCTCACAGGGCAGCCCCGTGCACGATCTCAGTGAAGGCACGGCAAACCCACCTGCAGTCACCACCCTGCACATGCCCTGCCCAGGGCCCCACGCTGACCCCAGAACCCACGCTGATCCCCCAGACCCCACACTGACCCCAGACCCCACATTGATCCTCCAGACCCCACACTGACCCCAAACCCCACGTTGATCCCCCAGACCCCACATTGACCCCAGACCCCACACTGATCCCCCAGACCCCACACTGACCCCAGACCCCACACTGATCCCCCAGACCCCACACTGACCCCAGACCCCACACTGATCCCCCAGACCCCACACTGACCCCAGACCCCACACTGATCCCCCAGACCCCACACTGACCCCAGACCCCACAGTGACCCCCAGACCCCACACTGATCCCCCAGACCCCACACTGACCTCAGACCCCATAGTGACCCCCAGACCCCACACTGACCCCAGACCCCACACTGATCCCCCAGACCCCACACTGACCCCAGACCCCACACTGACCCCAGACCCCACACTGATCCCCCAGACCCCACATTGACCTCAGACCCCATAGTGACCCCCAGACCCCAGTGACCCCAGACCCCACACTGATCCCCCAGACCCCACACTGATCCCCCAGACCCCACAGTGACCCCAGACCCCACACTGATCCCCCAGACCCCACACTAATCCCCCAGGGCCCCACACTGACCTCAGACCCCAGTGACCCCAGACCCCACAATGACCTCAGACCCCACACTGATCCCCCAGGGCCCCACACTGACCTCAGATCCCACAGTGACCCCAGACCCCACACTGATCCCCCAGACCCCACAGTGACCCCAGACCCCACACTGATCCCCCAGACCCCACATTGATCCCCCAGACCCCACACTGACCTCAGACTCCACAGTGACCCCAGACCCCACACTGATCCCCCAGACCCCACACTGATCCCCCAGGGCCCCACACTGACCTTAGACCCCACAGTGACCCCAGACCCCACACTGACCCCAGACCCCACACTGATCCCCCAGACCCCACACTGACCCCAGACCCCACAGTGACCCCCCAGCTCACCTCGAAGTAAGTGAAAGTGATCTGGGTACAGGAGCTTAAAGCCAAAAAGGGTGAGGATCACTTCTACGGAGAAGGAGCCACGGTCCACAAAGTCGCCATTAAATATCTGCCCTGCTAAGGAAAAGAAGGGGGAGTGCTCCCTCCCCAACCCCTCCAACCCCGCTCCTGTTGGCACCACCCTGGGGTCAGGGCACCTGGGCCCTCCTCACTTTTTGGGTCTGGCTCAGTAGTTTGGCCTCTCTGAGCCTTAGGAGGTACCAAGGTCCCCAATCTCGCCTGCTTCTCAGGGAAACTGACGGCAGAGAGACCCTGGGCGGTTAGCCTGCTTGAGCTCTCCCCCAAATACAGGCCCAAAGCCACAGAGCAAACGGGACATGGGCCTGGTAGCCCCGCCCAGTGGTCATTCATCAAGCAATTATCCTAACGTGAGCAAACACTCATACAACGAGGACCGGGGCCCCCCGAGCCCGTCACAGGTATGAACACGCTACCCCTTCTCAGTAGCCCAATGAGGCAGATCCATTTTACAAACGACAAACCTGAGGAACTGAGAGGTAAACCTGAGGAACTGAGAGGTAAAGAGACCTGCCCAAGTCACACAGTCGGAAAAGGGCACGGCCAGGAGGAAAGCCAGGCGTGGGCAGGGCTGCCCCACCCTCACATACGCGCTCAGCAGCAGCACATACATCCAGCCCCGTTTCAAGACGAGAATCTGGGGCTCGGAAGCGCTGGCCTCGTGCCCAGGTCACAGCAGGTGGGCACCAGCCCGGGCCTGTCTGGCCCCGGAGCCCAGAGAGCAAGGCCGCCGGCTGCTCCACCCCGGCTCGGGGCCAGGGCGCTCATCAGGCCCCTCCCTTCTCAGGTTCAGGCAGGGAGTCCTCTCCCTCCTGCACCCCACACTCGGGAGGAGAGGCCGGGGAGGAGGGGTTGGCCCTTCTGAGGAAGGATACATAGGGGTTGGTCTCCGAGGGTAAACCGTTCAGCTCAAATATGTTGAGGAGGTCATAGAACTGGCCGTGGGTGTCCCCGCACACTGTAATCTTCTCTGTCTGGAAGAAAAGAGGCCGCCGGAGAGGGAGGGGCCCAGAGAGAGATGTGGGGAGGGGGCAGAGGGGAGAGGAGGGGTGAGAGGTCACAGTGGATGGAGAAGAACCATGCAAGAGACACAGGTGGGGAGCACAGAAATGCAGAGGGGAGGAGAGGGATAGGAGAGACACAGGGTGGGGAAGAAGGGAGACCAAGCCGGGGGGTGGGGAGGGGGTTGGGGGGGGGGGGTCTGTGAGTTTCTGAGCTCCGTGGCCCCTTCCCAGCCAGGGAGCTGCCCGCCCGCCCGCACACCGCCCCCAGCGCGCACCTCTTTGAGCGTGGTCTCCACGAGCGTGCTCAGCTTGGAGAGGACCTCTTTGACCTGTACTAGAATCTGGAAGGCAGGGCAGGCTGTGAGTGGGGCCAGCTGGAGGGCCAGCCGTCCACCCCGGCCCCGGGGAGACCAGACTGGCCAGGAGATGCTGCTGGGTAGAGGGCGGGGGAGAGGGGAGGAGGGGGCACGAGAGGCCTGGCCAAGCGCGGGCCTGCTGGGAACAGAGCCTGTGACCCGAGTGGGCTATGCGGCATTAAAACATCAGGACTATTTCATGGGAAAACCCAGATTCTCCATTTCTCTTAAAACGATCAGCATCAGGCAGAGCCACGTGGGATGAATCCAGATACGGAAAGTTTAACAGACTAGCTGGCTTGCAAACATCGAAGTGTCAAAGTCACAAAAATCTCCCCAAAAGGCATGAGGCTGCTCTAAATGAACAAAAAAGTAAAACGGCAGACCATATGCAATCACTGATCCCTCAATGGATTCCGGATTTAAAAAAAAAAAGCACAGCTAAAAAGAATGTTTGAAGGAAAAAACTGGGGAAAACTAAAATATCAGCCTGAAAATACAGACAGTATTAGTCCTTACGGACTGAAGACGGACCTGACAACATCGTGTACCCGACAGTGTTTGCAATAATGGCCGGCCTGTGGACTGCCTGCTTCAGTCAGTATCATTGTATCACCACCAAATTTCCAAGATGGGAATGACTATAGACTGCAGGAGAATGTCCTGTTTTTAGGGGACACAGGTTATGGCGCAACTTATTCTCAAATGGTTCAGGAAGAAGGAAAAAAAGAAAATACTGTGTGTGTGTACACATGCATATACATAGAAAGATAGAGCGAAAGTGTCAATATCTTAATAACTGGTGACTAAGTGAAGGGGCTATGGATGTTAACTGTGCTGGGCTTTTGACTTCTGTGGGTTTATCAATTTGCTAAGTAAAAAGTTGGGAAAACAGTGCTAACAAAGAAAAGTAGGAGGTATCCATTTCCGGCCAGAATGTAGAACGTTATAAAAGGTTGTCACTCTTGCCTTAATGATGGAAACAAGCCAAGAAACAAGAAGAAAAAAGAAAAAAAGAACACCCTGAAACATCTCAGAGTGAGGACTCAAAGAAACCTAAATGAGTCAAACTGCAAGAGAGTGAGCGACAAGCTCTTCCCGGGGAGAGACGGTGACTGTGCCGCCCCCCACCCCCGTCGGTGCAGCAGGAGGGCAAGGCCGAGAGGGGAGCGGGCGCGACAGAGCGCCTCTGCCCGAGCCGCGTGTTCTTTCCCATGGCCACACAGAGGCGATGTGGTGGACCGGGGCCACCTGAGGCACAAAAGTGGGGGCGAGACTGAGAGCAGAGCGCCCCTCAGACACCCCAGCCTCTGGCAGCAGGGCTGAACATCAGAGTGCTTTCCTACAGCTCCATGAGCTGGAGGCCTGACGGCGTACAGGCGTCCCTGGGATGCCTCCAGGGCGAAGATCCCGAGCCCCGCGCCCAGAGTCTTGACTCCCCTCTGAACACATCTGAAACCAGCTCCAACTTGAGCTGCCCCTGAACTGCAAGGGGGACAGACACAGCCCCTCACTCTGGCAGCCCAACAGAAGCAGGGCCTGCCCGTGTCTGCAGGAGAGGTATCCGCCTCCATCGCTACTGCGCTTCTACACAAAATGTCTGGCCCACAAGAAAAACGCAGTAAGGCGGGAAGAGCAGATAAACGGAAGCAGACCCAGGGCTGACCCAGATGGTGGGAGATCTAGACAGAGACTTTAAAATAACTGTGTGGAAAATGTGTTGAAGGATCTCACAGAAAAGGTAAATGACATGCATGAACATATGGGGCTGAGAGACGAAAGCTATTAAAAAAGTAACCGATGGAAATGCTGGAGATGAAGACTTCATCTGCAGGCTGCCCAGCATACCGTGGGCTCAGCAAGCATCAGCTGGCGGGACCGCCCTGCTCCCCGCGGCCCTGCGGTGGTGGGGCTCAGGCCGGGCCAGCGCCCTGACGCTACCCCAGGTCCCGAGTTCTGGCGCCTACCTGGTAGGCGCACTTCCGGTGCAGCTTCTTCTGGTCCTTGTACCACTGCATGAGCTCCTTCATGAAGGCGATTGTCACCCTGCCTTCCTCCAGCTTGGGCCCACTGTACTCATCCTCGATGGCTGGCGTGTGAAGGGGGGAGGAGAGTCAGGGGCCGCGGTCACTGTCAGGGTGGGAAGTGGAGCCTGGCCCCCAGGCACGCGGCAGGCTCAGCGCTGGACACACAGGTTGAGGGGATGGGGTGAAGACTCTGCTCCCCGGCCGGGGCCTCTCACGGCTGGCTCCTCCTGCTCATGCAGGCTCACAGGCCCTCTCCCTGACCTCCCGCCTACAGGGCACCCCCTCTCTGGCAGCCTCTCCCCCCGACTTGATCTGCTAGCATTTAACACGTGAACTATCAGTCCTCTCTCCCCACTAGGACACCCGCTTAAGGGGGCAGGGGCTGTTTGGGTCACAGCTGTATCCCCAGTGCCCACAACAGCGGCACAATAGGGACCCAATAATCATCCGTGGAAAGAATGACAGATGCCTCTGAGTACCAGAGGACCTATGGGCAAATCAGGCCCATGACGGGTGGGTGCGACTGCGGGACGGATACAGCAAGGCAGCCCGCCCGCACCAGGCCTCCAGCCCCTGCTCTGGACTGCGGGGGCTCCAGGAGCACAGACGGCGCGTGGGCACGGGGACCAGAGGCGCCCCGGCACGCAGGGCACAGGGGGCGCCCGGGCCCGACTCACTCATGCTCTCGATGTCGAGCGAGTCCACGACGGAGCGCTTGTGCTCGTCGCCTGCGATGGCCCGCTCGAAGGCCTTCTGCTTCACGATCTTGTTGCACTCCTGGTACTTCATCTTGGCATCCTTGTCGTGGGGCTTCACCTTCACCACCTGGTACGCAAGGCAGGCAAGAGAGGACAGAAGGAAGGAAAGAGGCTTCAGCACCCAGGCGAGGCGGGGGCACCATGACTGCCCTTGGCTGGCCTGGCCCGGGGCTCCACAGATGCTGAGCAGAGCACCCGGCCCCGTGCACGAGGGGTGCAAGCCTGGACTCGCTCCCTCTCTAGGTCTTGGTTTCTGAGTCCCCAAACTGGGTGCGACAGGCTGCCCACACGGGGCTGCCGGGAGGGAAAACGTATTAACCCATTCAGATGCTCTTAACACACCACCACTCTGACCATCGTCAAAATAAAACTGGCCCTGCTCCAGCTTCCTCGCTGGAACCTGAGGGGCTGAGAGGACCCCGTGGGCTGGATGCGAAGTCATGATTTACAGCCCGACTCAACCGAAGAGGCAAGGCCCGGCTGGATAACCCAGAGTCTCAGTTTTCTCATCTATGAGGTGGGGGAGGTGACAGGCTGTTGGGGAGGATAAGGAACCAGCACGGGCCTGGCATGCAGCCCGAGCTCTGCGGGCAGCCACCAGCACCTGGTGGTCACGCGCCCGGGGTCAACCTTGGGCCCTGGGGAGACCCAGGACCAGTGTGTTCCCTTGGTTCCCTCCTGAGGAGGTTGAGGCGACAGAGCATCAACCCCGAGGGGCGCCGGGAGGACGGAGGACAGGAGGACGGAACGAGCAAACACTTGTGAAGGGCGTGCAGCAGTGTGAGTCACCCACGGCCCCTTGCACGGGCTGCTGCGTCCATGACATGGGATCGCATGCAGGAAGCACTGGGCGCTTGGCCGTGGGACACACTCAGGTCCCATGAAGAGGAGCCCATCCCCTCCCCTCCCACTACTTTCTGTCTCGCTTCCTACAGACTCTGATCCCCCAAGTCCAGAGGGAGCGGGGGCTGCATTCAGACCCCAGCTCTGCCACTTAACATGCTGGGTGACCTTGGGCAAATGAATTCACCCCTCTGAGCCTCAGTTACCTTAATTACCTTCCTGTAATTATCAGTGGACCCTGCCTGACCTGCCCCTCCTTTTGGCCTCCCCAGGAGTGGGCTCCCACAGCCCTGTGCCAGGGTGCAGAAAACGGGGGTGCCCGGCGGCGAATGCGCCCTGGTGGAAAGCCTGGCTGAGTGTGTCAGAAGCCGGGGCAAAGGTGTCTGCTGATGGGCCCCGAGGGGCAATGTGGCTCACCCCCGAGAACGGGCGTGCAGACCAGGCCGGGTGGGAGGAAGCCGGTCGGGGCAGGCTCGGGCCAAGGCGCCCTGCCAGGTGGCTCCACCTGCGGTGGGGTGTGGCGCAAGGCCTGGGAGAGAGGCGGCCCCAGACAGTGCCTGGAGTCCCTCCCAACAAGCAGAGGTTAGGAGTCCACGGCCCAGGATGAAGTCCAAACCGCCACTCTGCCTGGCCCACGAGGGCCCACCTAAGCCCTCTGCGTTCCCTACTTGCCCAGTGCAAACCAGCCAGACCAAAGCCACAAGTCCCCAAACGTGCCGGCCCCCTCTCACCTGCAGGCTGGCACACCCCTGGCCCAGAACACCTCACGTCCACCCTCAGTGGCTCTCCAGCCCTGCCTCCTCCTCCTCCAGGTCTCAGCAACACGCCCCAGCCCTCTCCCATCTCCCAGGCTGAGTCAGGCACCCGCTCTGGGCTCCTACAGCGCCCTGGGCTACCCCCCACCGCCCCACCCCAGCCCTGAGCACCGCAGGAGACGGCTCTACCTCCCCAGTGGAAGGTGGTCGTGGCCACAAGGGCAGGGCTGAGGCTGTGTCCCAGGCGTAAGGAGCGCCCCGAGTGGATGGATGCCCCACTAAGCATTTCCTCTGAGCCAGCACCCTCTTTTCAGAGAGCTCGTGGGTCGGGGTGCGGGCCGGAAGCAAACACTGACGAGCCCGGGAACAAAGGAATGGAACAGCGCACAGCTAAGCTTTCTCTGTGCCTGACGCTGTACGCGATGACCGCCTCACTTTCTCCTCAGAGCCGCTCTCTGTGATGTCATCACAGCTCCACTTCATGGACAGACAAGGAAACTGAGGCCCGGAGAGGTGAAGTCACTGACCCAGGAAGCCAGGATTCCGTTCTCTCCCCGCTGAAGATCCTGCTCCCACCGCATACGCTGGGACGGGTCCCCCTCCCCACCTACTGCCACTGTCCCCACAGCGCCCAACACGCCTTCCAGGGACATGCTGTGGACTGGGGTCTTAAGAGCAGGCCCTGGGGCCAAGCCTCCCGGTCTGCCTCCAGGCCTTGCAGCCAGGGGAGGCCCCAAGGCCTGTTGGCTCAGAACTGAATGCTGGACTTCTCTTTAAGAGGGATCTCACAGCAAGTGGGGTCTGGGTTGTATCCGGTCAGCATCCTGTGACGGTGATGCCAGGCATGTCACTGGGGGAAAGTGGGGCGGTGGGGTCTCTGCATTACCCCTTATACCTGCATGTGAAACCACAACGCTCTCAGAATAAACAGCTGTTTTTATAAAGTGGTTTCAGCTGCGAGTATTTCCAGGCAGTAACTCCAGGGACTCAGACCGATGAAATGGTAACAAGGGCTCTTGACCCCCACGTAATGCCACAGGGCCGGCGTGTGTCTGGGAAACAGGAACTCTATGAGTTCAGGAAGGTGACCCAGAGCACACGCACCATGCAACGGGACGTCCCCAGCAGGTCTGGGTGGTGCCTGGTAACCACGCTCACTCCTGTTTCTGCAGTAAAACCTCCAGTGGCACATGGGACTGCAAACCCTCCAAACCCAGGAAGTCCCGGGAGGAGGTGGGGAGCCTGGGCCCTCATGACTGTCTGAGCTCCAGCCGCAGACAGGAGAGAACACAGGTGGAATCTTCTGAGAAGAGGACCCAGTAAAGTGGTGGGGAATCCTGGAGCCAGGGGCCCCATGAAAGAATGAACTTGGAGATGAAAGAGAGGCGTTGGTGGGGGGATTCAACACGGACCTGGAGAGGGGCGATCAGCCCCTGCCCTGGAGGCGGAGCAGAGTGGAGACATCCCCGAGCCCCCAGCCCCTAACAAGGCCCCGTGCCTGCACACAGCCCTTCCTGGGGGGCTGTGGGCTCTTCCCAGACACCCCCAGGAGAAAGCGCACCCAGAAAGTGCCCCTGAGTGGGGGCCCTATTCTCACTGAATCCTCACAAGGCCTCTGAGGCAGGAGATCCAAAGCATTCAGAGCTACACAGCTCACAGCCTGGCAACCTGACCGTGGAGCTGGTGCATCCGGGCCCTGCACGAGTGACCTGCAGAACTGGAGGCCATGACTCAAGGTAAGAATTCACACCTCATACACACCCATATTCACATAAACGAAAAATATTCTTACACACACACACATGTGTGTACTTCCTCCAAACTGAACTGCTGTCTTCTCTAGTCCATCTGATGAAGACAGAAGTGCTAGTCTCAAACAGCCCACTGAGCATTACAAGCATGGACTCTGGGTTCAAGTCTCTCGTCTCTGCTGGGCGACCTTGGAGGAGGGACATCGTCTCTCTAGACCTCAGTTTCCGTGCTGTAAAATGGTGAATCCGTTTTCCTTCATGTACAAAGCACATAAAGAGCTCGCGACAGAGCTGGGCCCGCAGCGAGCGTGCAGAGGGGGAAACTGAGGCTGAGAGAGCAAAGGCCCTTCACCTGAGGGCCAGGCTGCGTGATGCTCTAACCAAGGTCGAGTCTTGTTCCGCCTCCAGCGGTGCCACGACTGAAGAGGGGTCTGAGCCCATCCTCCGCAAATCCCCAGCGTGTCACCACACAATAGCTCCGGAGGTAGAGACTGCATGGGGAGCCACCCCAGGCTGGCCCCTCTGCCCTGCAACCAGAGTCTGATGAAACGTGTCAGGAAGGACAGCCTGCAGGCAGGCGGGTGGTCCAGGCAGGCAAGGACCTCAGGCTCATGCAGGGGGTCCCCAGGTGAGCCCTGACAGGGACAGGAGCCGTGACCTGGCCCTCACGAATCCAGCAAGGCCTGGGATAAAGCTGTGTATGCCCGCGAGATGGCTGGAAGTGACCATCTCAGACTCCAGGAGTATGCGCTGCGAGGCCCCAGGCTGGGTCAGAGCAGTGAGAAAACCTCCATTCCGGGCCCTGGGGAGACGGCCCTGCAACCTGGGAGGGAAGACCCCGTGCAGATCTGCACCTGGGGCTCCTCTCATCTTCTGCCCCCCTCCCTTCTCTTCCCAGCCCCGCCCCCGCTTTGGAGACCTGCCCCCACCCAGCCCAACTGCCCTCCTGAGTTACTCATTACTGAGCCCTCCAGGCCCCGTGACCTGCTCTCACACCACTTCAGCAGAGCCACCCAGGAGGTGGCCACGCCTCTCAGCACCATCGCCAAATGAGGACACCCCAGGCCCAGGCCGAAGACCGGTAGAGAACGGATGGGGAGCCCAAGCTTGTCAGGATCCCGCTCTGCAGCTCCCTCCTCCATCCTCCCGGGGGGTCACCCCAGCCCCCACCTCCACTCCGCCTTTCGGGCTCTAAATCATCTCCTTCCTGCCTCTGCTCTACCCTGCCATGGGTGCCCTGGCCTGGGGCTCAGCGCGAACCTGCACTGAAGGCCGCCCTCCTCTCTGGGCTGGCAGCCAGCGGTACGCCCCGGCTGTCTGACCTGCCCCCTCCAACCGCAGCCCACGGCTCTCAGCCTCCCATGTCGTCCCGCCTGATGCAACAGAAGCTGCTCAGAGCGTGGGACGGAGGAAATGAAGGAGGGAGTGAGGGTGTGTGTGTGTGTAAGGGAGGCATGACAATCATTCATTCAACAAACGCTAAGCCCCTGCTGGGTGCCAACCACCGTCCCAGGGAGAGTCCCAGAACAAAGAGAACCCCTGCTCTCAAGGAGCGACTCTCTGGATGGGGGAAGATGCCGGTTGGAAGCTGGGCTGCCTGCGTTGAGACCCCAGCTCCACTGCTTACCCACTGCATGCAGGTGGGTGGGTGACTTGAGCCTCCTGGGCCTGAGTCTCCCCATCTGTACAATGGGGGTAGCCACAGTTCTCACCTCACAGGACTGCCACACGAGTCACTCAGCCGGCTGACGTGAAGGGGAGAGGACTAGCCTGGCACGCAGGCGTGCTCTGTGAGGCCTTCCCCCATCACGACCAGAGCAGTGACAGTGGCGGGAGCGGTGGATGAGCGAGTGGCCTGGCCAGTCCTTGCCGTCCCCCGGGTCCCCTCTCTCGTCTCCTCATCCAAACACACCCCCGTGTGCGGTCCCTTACAGCATCCTGCCCTATTCTCTCTCCCAGGCCCACATCCTCACCTGCAATGACTGTTTGCCCTCCCAATGACAGGTTCATTTTTTGCCCTCCTCCAAATTATAAGCCCCACCAGAGGGCTGTGTGCTTCTTGTTCACCAACAGTAGTGACAACAACAATCAGAAGAGTTAACTGCATGCGCTGACCACATGCTAGGTGCTGTTCTAAATGCCTGAAAAGCAGAGGCTCATTTACTCTTCACAGCAACCCCGAGAGGCAGGTCTTTGCCCTCCCATTTCAGGGATGTGGGGAAGAAGGCAGAGAGAGGCCAGGTGACTTGCCCAAGGTCTCCAGGCAGCGAGGGCAGAGCTGGGCTGTGAACCCAGCCGGCGTGTGCTGGATGAGCGAGCGGTGAGTAAACGTGCGCACAGCCTCCTCACACCTTGCCCGTCAGGTCTGGCCAAGCACGAGGCGGCACCAGCCCGCCCCGCCTGGCCCTCAACACCAGCCCGGCTCAGGCCCGCTCACCGTCTCGTAGTCGCGCAGGGCGGCCCGGAACTTGCCCAGCGCCATGTTGCTGGCGGCCCGGCGGTAGTAGCCCTTGATGTACTTCTTGTCCATCTCGATGGCCCGCGTGGCGTCGGCCAGCGCGTAGCCGTAGCACTCGGTGCGCAGGTAGGCCAGGCTGCGGTTGCCATAATAGATGGCATTGCTGGGGTTCAGCTCGATGGCCTGGCTGTAGAACTTGATGGCGTTCTCGTAGTCCTTGGCTGTGAAGATGAAAGGGAGGGTATGAGGCAAGGGGGCCACCCCCAGCCAGCAGAGGTCCTAGGCTGGGTACTGGCCAGTCCCCCCACTTACAGATGGAGAAACTCAGGCCCAGAACAGGGCTCAGAAACATCTCTCCAGCCCGCTCCCCTTCCTGACTTGTCCCACCCGAGCCCAAGCCCAAATCCCTAACTCCCTAAATCACTTCCACATACCTGCCCACCCAAACATCGGCCCCAAGGCCCCAGCTGGGCAACACTTCCTCTGGGACTTCCAGAGGGTCTTCTGAATGTGCCCCGGAGAGGGTATGTTAGTGAGTGCCAGCCCTGAGATGGGAATCAGCAACTCTGAGTCTGCCCTGAGCCCCAGAGCAAGCACACAAGCCCAAAGAGGGGTTCCAGTAGAAGTAGAGGAAGTGGGGACGGAAAAGGGACCTACTTAGGTCTCAGGAAGGCGACACATCAAAGAGACTCAAAGGAAGCGATAAACCAGACCACAGGAAGAGCTTCCCCACAGAAGGAACGGCAGGTGCAAAGGTACTGGGGAGGAGAGCACTATGTTCTAGGACCAGCGAGCGGGTGGTGTGTCTGGGGCAGGCTGAACCTGGGGAGAGCGGGAGGTGAGAGCAGGGGGGCTGGCAGGACGCATCCCAAAGTCCACAGCCAGAGCAGGGTGCAGCGACAGGACGTGACATCTGGCCAAGGGGAAAAGTCCATTTTATTTGAAATGAGCCACGGCCGTGCCCTGCACGTTACATCTTGACCCTGGGCATCCACACGTCCCCACGGCACAGGCACCGTCTGGTGCTCCTTCTACAGCAAGCCACAGAGGTCTCGTTCAAGGTCAGACGCCCAGTCTCTATCTGCAGAGCTGTCTTGGCCCACGTGGCCGTCCAACAGGCAGGAGACTGAAGCCAGAGGGAGTGCCCGACCTGGGGGGACGTGATGTGCCAAGTGCCTTGGGGGGCTCTTGGCACACGGGTCCCCACATTGAACCCTCATGGCACCCCCAGGACAGCTGCGTTAGCCCCACTTTCCAGATGAGGCTCTAAGAGGAAAACAACATCACCCGGAAAGTGGCAGACAGGGATTCTGAGTCAGGCCAAGCGCCATGGACTCCCATGTTCATCCTCCATACCAGTGGCCTCTGGGGGAGACCGGCATGGAGCAGACACAGACAGAGGGGCAGGCAGCCTGGGCCCATCCCCGCTCTACTCCTAGCTAGCTGCGTGTCCCAGGTCAACTTACGGACCCACTCTGGGCTAAAGTTTCAGAGAGTCCTCCCGTCCCTCAACCTAAAACGAGAACTCCTGCCTTACCTCCCACTGTTCTTTTCTCCAGAGGCATCTGAGAAAACAGGACTTTCCTTTGCTGTGTTTGCTTATGGCCCATCCTCCTAATGTGAACTTAAGTCCTGTAAGGGCAGGGGCGCTGTCTGTCTTACTCTGAAGCCTGGCCCTGTCTGAGGACACAGCAGCCCCCCGCCCTGCTGTCCAGGGGCTCATGGTCCATCTGGAGGGTGGGAGGGACACATTGCACACAGATCACCGTCCGCAGACAGTGATGCCCGCAGTGTCTGTGGCTGGGGCCACCCAGAGGGGATGCTGGGGCTGAGACTCGGAGGAGGAGGAGGAGGAGTGAGTTGGAAGAAAAGCACGGAAGAAGAGGATTCCCGGCTCCATGAGTGGTTCCTGAATGAATGAAAGAAGGAAGATAGGAAAGAAAGAGAAAGACAGGACACACCAACAGTAGAGAAGGAAGCCAGGTGCTGGGAGGCACCAGGAACAGTGTAACGATTCCTTCCCCAGGCTAACATTTGGCAATCTTTCAAATGGCTCGGATGTCACCTCCTTTGAGAGGCCTTCCTTGACACCCAGGCGGGGTCAGGGACCTCTCCAGGCGGCCCCTGCCCCTGGACTCTGCTCTCCCAGGCCTGCCCCTTTTGGGCAGTCGCTGTAAGGTGATGGGTGTGTCTCCCTGAGGATGGTGAGCCCTGGAGGGCAGGCCCAGGACTTCCCAGCAACACGCCGGGCTGGAACGAGGCAGCCGGAGTCTGACCGACCCTCCCTGGAATGCCAACACCTTCGAGGACTCCTTCCAGCCTCCTGGCCAGGTTCCAGAGGCCGGCGGCCAGCGTGCCTGCCATACCTTTGGGCATGGGGTGGGGAGCCTGACATCAGGCTCTGAGGATCCTGACCACGAGACCCTGGACAGCCTGGACAGACAGCCTCCCCTCTCTGAACCTCAGCTTGCTCATCTGAAATGTGGGAAGCACAACCGGTCCCACCTCACGGGCTGACTGTGAGGGTTAAAGGAACTCTCAGATGACATGTGGCTACAGCCGAGAAAGCGATCAGCAGATGCTCGTGAAAGAACTGACTGAGCGACTCACTGAAGGGAAGAGACTAGAAGAGAGGAAGCCGGAGGGGCCTGGGCGTCACACAGCTGCCCGACACCAGATCCCGGCCCCGCTCTACATGCGTGCACATATCCCTCAAGAGAGGCCCCGTTTTAGAGAGGAGACAAGTGAGGCACAGAGAAGCTCGGTCTTCCCAGGGGTCACACCGCAGGTAAGACAAAGACACAAGATTTGAACCCAGGCAGCCTGAGCTCTTAACCATGTGAAGTCTTGGACTCAGAGGCCTCCTTGGGGGTTAAATGGAACCCCTCTCTTTATACAGAATGCGGTGGGGGGCAATGAGGCTCAGAGAGAGGGGAAGAGGGGTGAATGACACGGGGGACCAGGCTCTTCCCTCCTGGGGCCTCTGGATCAGGCCTGAGTTCCTAGGGGTCAACCAGCCAGGGTCCTGCGAGCCCCTGGGGGCCCTCGTCTGCCCCATCACCGCCCCGGGGCCAGCACGGCTCCAGGCAGGGCTGCGGGTAAAGACTCTGAATGTGGGAGCCGAGCACGTGTTGAGGAAGGGGGATATCCGGGCGGTGCTGCTCACACACTCTGACCTTGAGCAAGCGGTTTCACTTCTCAGAGCCTCAGCTTCCTCTATAAAACAAACAGGGCCTGCCTGCCTCCCAGCGCCCGGGGGAAGATTAGACAAAGTGGTGTACCTGGCCACGGCGGGGGCTCAATTAAGCTGAGCTGTAATTAATCTTTTTATTGTTATTCCCCTAGCCCCGGGGACTGGGCCTCGGTGCCTACAGCGGCCTGCCAGACAGCAAGGGGCTTGGACCAGGAGGGGCATCCCCCTCCATTCCAGCTCTGTGCCAGCGCCGCTGGCTACCTGCCCAGTCTCAGGCCTCCCAGAGCTCAGAACCCAGGTCCTGGGAGGGGGCAAGGAGCCCCCTGGAGGGCCCACTGTTTCTCAGAATTCTCCCCTCATCTCAGCATATGCCCCCAGGCTTGCCGCTCTTCTCAAGCCCCATTTCAGGGGCAGTCTCACCTTCTACACCGCCCCAGGCTGGAGACTGGGCCCTGGCCGGGACACCTGATCCATCAACCCTCAAAGCCAGGCATTCACCTTGTTCTGTCAGGTCAACCTCCAGAAAGTCTCTCAAATCTCTTCTTTCACATCCATCCCGAATACCCATCTCTGTCCCAGTCTGGCCTTCATCCTCTCCTGTCCAGGGTCCTGTCTCAGCCTCCCCCAAGCTCTCCCAGCCCCTGGTCTTGCCCCTCCAGGGGAGGTCTTCCTAAAGCACAAACCCCATCCCGTCCTTTCCCCACCCAGAACCATCCCTGGCTCCTCAGAGTCCCCAGGCGGGACGCTCAGGTTCCCCCTGCAGCCTCACCATCAACTCTGGCCTCTCCCACTCCAGCCCCACTCACTTCCTTGGTGCTGGGTTCACCTCTGGGCCTTTGGCATCCTGCTCTTCCTTCCTGGGGTTCCCTCTCTCCAAGTGTTTCTCCCTCTGAAACACTTCTTGAGTCGGTTTCTGTCTCTCCGGCCAGGTGGGCAGCACCCCCACTCACCTGTCCACCATCCTAGTCTTTTTCTGGGTCTCCAGCCTCGTCCTTGGGTCCGGTCTCTGCAAGGCCACTGGGGGTTTCCCCTTCCATCACTAAGCAGCCTGTATTGCTCCTCTCTTCACATGTCCCATGGCTTCCTGCCACCCTCATGACGACATCCACACTCCCTGACCCGCCTCCAGGATCTACCTCCAGCCTCACCTCTTACCAGTCCCACCTCCTTCTCATTGCTCTGGTCTGACCTGATCTTCCCACCAGAGGCTAGCTCTCTGCTAAGGCTCGAGATCCCTCCCACGCCACACCCCACCTCCAGGGCCCTCTGCTGTGGGCCTCCTCTCTCTCCTGCAGGATCAGCTCTATTGCTCTATACTCTTAGTCTCTTCTGCTCTTAAAAAAGAAAAAAGCAGCATCCTCCCACCCCCCAATTTCTCCACTCACCCTCAGAACCAAAATTCTCAACACCCCTGTCAACACCGGCTGTCTCCACTTCCTCATTTCCCACTCACTCTTCAGCGCCCTCCCCTCTGGCTACCAGCCCCATCATCCCCTAGAAATGGCTTGGGTCAAGGCTACTACCAACAAGTTACAGAACCAAATCCAACGATCAATGCTCGGTGCTGGCTTTTGCAGCATCCCATCTCAGGCACATCCCCTCCTTCTAGAAGCACTCCTTTCTCTCAGCTTTCCTGGTTTTCCTTCCACCTCAAGGACCACTTCAACGCAGCCTCTTCAGTTCTAACCACTAGAATTCCTTGAGTTTCTACCCTAAGCCCCTTCTCTTCCGAGGTGACCTCATCCATTCCCACAGGCTGTTCCAGTCCACCCAGAGGCTGATCCTGCCCAAATTCCTCACCAGAGAGTTCCAGGCTGGTCCATCTCTCCACTCAAGGGCTCCTCTGGGAGAGCCAAGTCAAATCTGAACTGGTCTATACAGTGACTTATGAAACCCTAAGCTATCTGGTCCCTGTCCTAAGCTTATCTTTTATCTGTTTCCCTGCTAACTTGTTAAAGCTCCAGCCAAGCCAGCCAGTCAGTCTCCTTTCATTTCCGACCTCAGGGCCTTAGCACAGGCAGCACCACCCACATGGGACACTCCTTCCCAATTCTCCTCTGAAACTGAAATGCCTTTTCCTCAGTAAGGCCTTCCCTGACCAAGCTCTCTAAGGTCGTGGCCTCCAACCCTTATTCTCTACTTCTCTGTTGGGGTTTTTGCAAAGGACTCATTACAGCTTCTAAGTATTTTATTATTTCTCTGTGTGTTTGCTCAATGTCTGATTCTCCTGCTAAACGACAAACTACCTAAGGCAGGGCCACATGTGTCACCTGCTGCTGTGTACCTAAAGTCAAGCACAGTCCTTAGCACGCAGCGGATGCTCAATAAACGGACCGAATCAATGAATGAATGGGTGCGCCCACATCCTACTTTCCTAAGATCCTATGTCATACTAGTCTTGGATTGCCTCACCTCTACCCCCGGAACATTACCTCTCCAGGAGTAACCTCAAATCTCCTCCTTCCTGGCCCTCCCATCTAATGATCTATTTCCCATTCCCATGATCGCCTGCTCTACCGGGACAGTTCTCCCCCTTCCCCCAACTTGGTGCCTCTCCACTTGAAGTCTCCCCACTTGGTAGCGCCATCACTCCTCCGCCCCATGTCACGACTTGGTAGCGCCCTCTTCAGGTCGCGCCACAGGCTGACACCTCTGGGGTCTCACATTGGTGGTGCTCCCATTCCGGTCCCCCTCCCGTTTCACACTTGGAAGCGCCCTCCTCAGTCTCCCCACTTAGCACCCGCTCCGCTCGCCACTTCCAGGTATCACCCCTTCTCTCCGCAGCCTCCTCTGTCGCCCCTTAGTAGCGCCATCCTCGCCCTCCCCACGCCCGGTCACTTGGTAGTGCCTGCCCCGCGCCCAGGCTGCCGCTCCGCGTTGCCATGGTTCCGCGCGGGCCCGGCACCCCTTGACTTGGGGCTGCTCTCCACCCTCCCTCGCTCCCTCCAGGGCGGGCGCACCTTTGAAGTAGTCGTTGGCCTCCGTCTTGAGCTCCTCTGCCCTCTTCAGAGCGCCATCAGCCGGGGGCTCGTCCCGGGGGGGCTCAGCACACTCAGTCCGCTCGCCCTCCGCCATCGCCATGCCGCAAAGCGACCCCCACCCTGGCAACGGCCGCCAGCGGCACCCGGCCGAATCGTCGCGAAGGAGTGCCGACTTGCCGCTGCCGCTGCTGCACAAGTGTCGTAAAGCGCGGGCCCCGAAGACTCCCTTCGCGCGCCTGCGCAGGGCCCTTTCGCCATAGAGCGCGCGGAGGACAAGGTGACCAGAGGGCCTCCTGACGGCGCCCTTCCTACAATGAGCCAATGAGGAAGGCGAAAAGGGGCGCGCGGGCAAAAAAGGCCCGGCGTGGCCCCGGGTGCCAAAGTTCCGTGTTCCGTGCCGCAGAAGTTTCTCGGGGTCTTAGAGTGGGCTCTTCCTGCCGTCATCTCCGGATGGTAGGTGGTTTGCCAACTCTGCTGGTGGGTGTGGCTTTTCTTTGTGGCAGCACTGTCCCTAACGCGGAACCCGAGCCGGGGGTGTCTAGCCCTATTGTCAAGTACCTGTGTGACCTTGAACAAATCTCATCCTCTTTAGGGCCTCACTTATCCCCCTGTGGAAAACGGGCAGTTTCTCAAACCGACAGAAGAGAGGGTCAGAGTTTCTAATTTGTAAACTAAAGGTACCCTGGATCCCCTAGACTCAGAAGTTTGTTGCACCATCTCCTTTCTCTTTCTTCACCCCTCACTCAGCAGCCTTTCATGGCTCGTCAGTGCCGTTAGGAGAAAATCGAGACTTAAGAGAAAATCTGATGAGTTAGAAGACCCTGAATAGTCTAGCTTTAGACAACATTTCCAGATGCTGCATTCATTGTACACCCTTCCGGGGGCCACCTTTCCCAAGCCCACAGCCACTACTCTGTGCTGAAGTATAACACTAAATTGTTTAAGGCTCTGCTCCGGCTCCCCTCCTGGGGGTAGCACGAGCTATCCCACCCTCAGACCTTCTTGTCCTGGCAATCAGACCCTAGCACAGCCAACAGTCACCCAAGAAGGTAAGTGCTAGTATCACCTCCATTTTCCAGATAAGGACACTGAGATTGGTAGAGGTCAATGCACTTGCGCAAGGTCATACAGTAAGAAAGTCACAGAGCCAGAATATGAACCTGTCGCGCCTTATTCCTGTGCTTTTCATTCCTACTCTACTCTCTCGGTATGCTTCAGAGCCTACCTTGTGGGTTAGATTTTTCATTGTTTTGAGGGAGAGGGATGCTGTAATGGATCTGAATTCTGAATTCGAATACAGCTCAGCCCTTTCCTGCTGTGTGACCTTGGCCAGGTGATCATCTTCTTTGAACCTCAGTTTCATTCTCTGCAAAATGGAGGTGATAACTGCATGTTGTATAGGATTAGAGGAGAGTTTGATAAGATCATATAAGTAAAGTGACAGGGGGCCTGACACACAGTACTTTTTATATCCTTTCCATTATAAGTGCTCAAAGTGGGACAGAGTATGTGGAGTTGATGGTTGGGGCGGGGTGGGGGGTAGTGGGCAACTCTGAGGAGGTTATGGGAGGACTTTAACCAGCAGGAGTAGGCAAGGAAGACTTCTTGGAGGAGGGGATATCTGAACGAAGAGCTAAAGTAGAAGTAGGAGATAACCATGTGAGGAGGGAGGGAAGGGAGAAAGGCAGAGGGCACAGCAAGTGTCAAGGCTTAAAAGTGGTTTTCTTCCTTTGAAAAGATTCTTTTGTGGAACACAGGAGAGGAGTTATGACAGTGACACGGCAGGTCAGGCACACCCATGTATGCATGAGTCTCTAGACATACAATCTCTCTTTCATGGATATACACACATGCACAGTCAAGTACAGAGAATCATGTCACACAGATAAACACCAGTACACAGAACTGTAGTGTCAAACATTCCTATACATGCAGCCAGAATCACAAACACCACACAGACAACACACAGGTACAAAAAAAAAAAATCACAATGCCTCCTACACTCAGGAACACAGAAATCCAAAGTAATGAGAAAGATACAGAAGGCTGAATCATTTCGCCCAGACACTAATACACGTAGGAGGAATTACAACCCTCCCCATACACAGGTTCACAGAATTGTGTCACAGCGACCCACACAGAACGAAAACATCACCAGACACACAATGTTACATAGACCCATGTAGGAACACAGTGTCACACGCAGAGTCACAAATGGACACCCAGTACATTCACACCCCCTGAAGCAACCCTAGAGATGAGTCAACACACAGAGCTCCGGTGCCTACCAAGGCGAGATCTTTATGGAGGTTTAGAGATTATTGGGTTTCAGAGCCAGCATGGCTGGTCTGGTCCCTCACCCCTCCCCAGCCCAGCCTAGGTCACCCCCTGAGGGAGAGAGGGGTCAGATCCTTCTCCCCCTCCAACATAGCACCGATCTGGACAGGCCATCTCTTGACAAAATGATGAGAAGTGCCTTCCAAAAAGGGAGTGAACTGGGTGGAGAGAGTGAGGCTTTCTCCTGTGGGAGATCAAGAAGAGCACCATCGTAGAAAGAAGTTTGGAGAGGGGCGGGGACACGGGGTGGCAGAGTCCTGAGGAGTCCGGGCCTCCTCCCCACCCCGCGATATGTCTATTGGGCTGTGCGTGAGCCTATGCGGCTGGGGAAGTTTCCTGGATTGTGAGGGAGCCCTGGGTTCCCCAAATACTTGGAGTTAAGTAAAGGTAAGTATATGTCTGGTGGACTAAGGTGGGGAGTGGAGGGGACAGAGAATTTTTAGGGATATGAGACTGAGATATGAGAGGCTTGAGCAGGAAGACCATTAGCCCAAGGACCTGGGGGGTCAGGGTCTGGAATGGGAAGACTTAAGACAGAGAGTAGTAACTGGAGCAAGTTGAGTTGGGTGGGAAGCCCAGAATAGAATTGGGAGGGTGGGGTCTGAAATCAGAGTCACAGGTTTTAAGATTTGGAACCAGAGGAATCTACAGGGCAAGGTCCAAATTCTAAAATCTGCTGAGTTCTAGAACCACAAGAATGTGGATCTGAAATCAGAGGCAGTTGGGAGGCTGTGAGGTCTAGAACCAGAGATAAAAAATAAAGACTAGAATTTGAAAAAGTCGGAAGACCAAGTTCTAGAACCAGAGGGATTTGGGCGAGCTTAACCCTAAAAGCTTAGAGCTGTAAGGTCTAGAACCAGAAAAGTTGATAAAGCAAGGTCTGTAATCAGAAGATGTTTGAGGGCTGAGTTCCAGGTAGAGGGTAATTTGGAGTCATAAAATGTGGAATAAGAAGGAATTGGAGATTGTAAGGTCTAAAACCAAGGGAATTTCTAGGATGAGGCCTGAAATCAGAAGACATTTAAAGCCAGTTTCTAGGACCAGAGAAGAGCAAGATAATCAGATCTGAAATCAGAGAATCTTGTAAGTTGCAAGACATAGAGGTTTATGTATAGTCCAGAACCAGTAAATGGTAGAGGTCATGAGGACTAGAGTGAAGGAGAACTGGAATGTGGTATCTAGTTCAAAAAGTACTAATTATAAGCTCAAAACATAAAACTCATATCTTCCTTTGGATGGGAAAAGCAAGTCTAGGAGTTGAAAAGGAAAAAGCTGGGCATCATGAATCAAAAATGATCTAGACCTTACAAAGTCTGGATTTGGAAAGAAATGCATCAAAGGTCAGGAAAACTAGCACCAATTGAGAGCTTGGGGTTGTGAGGTCCAACATCAGAGGAAATCTTTGGTCTTAAGAGCTGGAATCAGCAGGAGTGGGAGCATGTGCCATTGGGAACAAGGGAGAAGTGTGGGAAGAGCTCTAGAACCAGAGGAAGGCAGAGTTAGTTCTGGAAGCAGAGGATTCTGGTGGTCCTGCGCCAGAGGGGGTTGGAAGTTGTGAGCCTTAGAACCAGACAGCTTTGGAGACTGTGAAGAAGAAAGTAGGAAAGTGTGAACTTGAAAATGAGAAAAAGCTGAAGACTGTGAGATCTAGAATCCCAGTGGTTTGGAGGATGGGAGAGCTAAAGCAGACCACATTAGGCATCGTGCAGTCTGGAACCAGAGATGGATGGGGATGGTGGCTCACCATCTAAAACCAGAGAATGTTGACGGTTGTACAGTCTAGAACCAGAGGAGGCTGGGAGTGGCACGGTCTAGAACCACAGAGGGTCAAAAGCTGAGTGTGGACTAGAACCAGAAAGGGTTGGAGGTTGTATGGTCTGGAAGCAGGGCCAGGAGGCTACACCTATGATAGAAAAACCAGCGATGGAGTTGGTGTCCAGGTCAGGCTGGAACCAGCTGGAAGTCCAGAGTGGAGGTGTGGGCAGAGCTAGGTGGCTGCTTGGGAGGCTCAATGAGAAGTCATAGGGTGTGGAGGAGGGGGCGGTTGGTCTGGCCCAGGGGTCCCCCTTCCCCACTGACACCTATGATGAGAGGGGGAGATCAGAGTCCCACATACTTATAAACCCCGGGCAACTTGTAGCAATTAAAAACATACCATGAAAACAACAAAAATAAGAATGAGAGAAAGATGGATAGAAAGAAACGTGAATATGATTATCAATACACCCCAGAGCCCAGAAATACAGATCTGAACCCCAACTTCCCCCACCCCCCAATTACCGAAAATAAAGCCAAGAGAATTGAAGAAAAGGATGAGGTAACCAGGATTGAGAACCTCAAAGGAAGTCCTGAGTGAAGCAGGAGGGGGCCAGGGACCCCCTCCCAGAGGTCACTGAGCTGAGACCACCCCCGAGTGCCCCCAAATGGTGGGGGGCAGAAGGGTGGGGGCTGAGGTAGGCCCGACGCGGGTGGGGGTCACCGAGAGGAGAGAGGGAACCCTTCTCCGGGCACCGCCATCCTGTGCGTTGGCTGCCGGCTTGGAGTATGGTTGACATCCTTTCTTGAGGAGAAGAGCAGCTGACTCAGATGGCCTGGGCCAAGCCTGCCGCTAGCTGAAAGTGGCTCCTGGGCTGGGCCGTGTCCTCGTCCGGGTAGAGAGAGAGCAGGGAGAGGCCCGGGCCTGTGGGGGAAGATGGAAGGAAAACCAATGGGGAGGTATCACCCCAACCCCGTCTTCCCTTCCAGACAGTTAAAAGCCTGACTGCTGGGACTTCCCTGGTGGTCCTATGGTTAAGAATCCGCCTTCCAGTGTAGAGGACACGGGTTCCACCCCTGGTCGGGGAACTAAGATCCCGCATGCCGCTTGGTGCAGCCAAAAAAAGTAAAATGGTGAACCCCCCCCCCTCCACTGCCAAACTCCTTTCCCCACTGCATGCACTGCTTTCCCCCAGTAGCACTGTTTTTCATTACTGTATTTGTTTCTTTGTTCTGGACCAGCTCCCTCACTAGAATGTCAGCTCTGTGAGGGCAGGGAGTTCTGCCTGTTTCGTTCCTAGGTGTGTCTCCAGCTCCTCAGACAGTACCTGGCATTTACTGTGTGTTCAGTGAATATTTGTTACACATATAAAGGAAAAGAATGAATCAAGGGACAGTGACCGTGGCTGAAATGGAGGATGTGATGCAGAGTGTCATCTGAGATGAGGCAGTGGTCAGACCCCACGGAGACTAGAGTCCAAGCTGAGGGGCTGCCTCTTTCTGAAGGGCACTAGGGAGCCACGGAAGAGCTTTGAGCAGGGGAAGACCAGGGTCAGATTCATGCTTGAGAAAGCTCCCTCTGGCTGATGCCTAGAGGTTTCAGGGGAGCCATGGTTGTTGACAGTGATGCTGGGAGCCACACAGACACAGCACTGCAGGGGGGCTCTGGAACCAGCATCACCGCAAGGGCAAGCTTTTTGAGTGTTTCTTATGAAACCGGTCTCGGCAGCATCTCTACAAGTCCTCAAAACATCTCCTTAAAGTGTGAACTCTTACAGTAGGCCCTCACAGAGGGGCTTCCCAGGTGACGCTACTGGTTAAGAACCCGCCTGCCAAAGCAGGAGACGTAGGTCTGATCCCTGGGTCCGGAAGATGCCCTGGAGGAGGAAATGGGTGACCCACTCCAGTATTCTTGCCTGGGAAATCCCATGGACAAAGGAGCCTGGTGGGCTACAGCCCCGGGGGTCGCAGAGTCGGACACAACCGAGCGACTGAGCATACTGTCACTAACAGAGGCAGGAAACCGGGACTCCAGAGGCAGAAACTTTTTCCCAGGGCCACAAGCTGGGAATGACCAAGGCACAATCAAACAAGGGCTTTGGGAGACCTGGGCTCCACTTCCACCTCAGGGGGCAGGTTTGGCCAGCCCCTGCCTCCCTCAGGGCCTCTTCTTTCCTCCCACAGTGCCCCCCCCCCAACCCCTGAGAAAGCAGGAGGGGCTGCCTGTTTCCACTAAGGTCATGGGCAGGCACTGACAGCCCCCCACCACCCTCAGGTTCACCCCACCTTCTCTCAACCATCTAAGGCACCTCTCATGGGAGACAGGGACCCAGGGCCCGTCTACCCAGGTTGCTACTCACCCAGGGGCTCATTCAGTTCCAGGAGGTGGGTGCTGGGATCCTGCCGGCTCCCTGGGGCTGGTCCTCCTGTCAAAAGGAAGCTCTAGGAGACAGAGACAAAGCCGCCATCATTACCATCATATCCAAGGAGGCAGGATGGTGCAATGCTTAAGGGCACCGGGGGGGTCAGTGGCCACTTATCAGCTCTGTGACCTTGGGTGAGTCGCTGTCCCAGACATGCTCTGCAGCTCCTTCCAGAGCCTTGTTCTTCCCTTCTCCTGGGCCCCAGCAAGCTGACCTGCTCCCATGGACTCCATCTAGGTGCAGCCTTGCTGCTCCGTGTTTTCCCTTGGGGTTCACGATGATAGTGATACCAGCAGATGGTGATATCATCCCACGATGATGGGAGATACCAGCAGGCGGGAGGAGGAAGACCAGGGATATCTGATCTTCTAGCTGCTTCCCTGCAGGCTCATCATGGGTTGGCTGTGTCCCTCCACCGAAGGTGTCAGCTCTTACCAGGTGGACCCTACTCTCTCGAGGATCCGGTCACCACCCCCTTGCCCTGTGCCTTCAGGCTAGAGGTGGTGTTGCTAATCCCAGGGTCTTGCCCACACCTTTACAGACAGTCCTGTTACTAAATTCTCCTTAATATCCCATTTGAACATGCTCTCTGTGTCCTGTCCAGACTCTGACTGATAGAGTTGCTTAACCTCTTGAATGTAAATGTGAATAATAATACTTGGGAATTCCCTGGTGGTCCAGTGTGCCTTCACTGCTGAGGGCCCAGGTTCAGTCCCCGGTCAGGGAACTCAGATCCCACAAGCTGCCTGGCCTGGCCAAAAACAAACAAATAAATTTAAAGAAAAAAATGTAAAATAATTATTATTCAAGAATGGCTGTAGGGATTGAATAATTTAATCATACTAGGCATTTAGTGCAGTCAGCGTCTGGCACGTGGTAGACACTCAATAAGTAAGAAACTGTTGGTATTATCAACCTGATATTATACCCTCATGTTCAAACAGCTCTGTTCAGACTGAGAATTCAGGCTTTTGTTTGGTTGGTTTTTATATGACCATTTATCAACAGCCCACTAAGGAGCAGCTGAGGGCCTGATTTCATTGCATCTCATGCCAGTCCTATGTAATGTAACTATCCCCACTCTCCAGATGAGGAGACTGAGGCTCAGAGCGGTGACATCACCCACACACCCAAGGTATCAGAGTTACTAGGTGACAGACCTGGGATTTGAACCCAACTCAGTCTGACTCTAGTGTCTGTACTCTTAAAGCTACATGAATAATCCAAGGCCAGGACAGTACTAGATTTACCAGGGGTTGGGGGGGGCGGGGAGTGGTTGCCATGGGAGCTGAGGTTTCCTATAGATACTCACCCTTGTCGTTTCTCCCCTTACTCTGCTTATTTTTTTTCTTCTTAGCACTTACCACCAACTTAGATCTATTTGCAAAGCCCTTTCATACTTATTGCCTGAGCCAGCAGATCAAGGTCCTACCCTTGACTGGATGACTGACCATCCATTTGACCTTCAGCCAGCCCCTGCCCTCCTTGTTTTTCCATCTCTAAAAACAATAGGTTTAAGCCTGCTAGGTTCTGAGGGTCAGAGAATCCCACACCATGCAATCCCATACATACCTGGCTGAGGGGAGGCAACAGGAAGTTTTCGGGTTCTGGGCTGGGGGATCGTTTGGGGGGTCTTATGCCCAGGAGCTCCACCTTCTCTGCCTCGTCTTCTGAGCTCGGGACCAGGGCCCTGGAGGGAGACAGGCAAGAATCTCAGGGCCCAGCAAACCTGGGCAGGTGTGGGCCCCAGTGTGCACAGGTGAGGAGCATCCGTTCACTCCCCCAAGCACCCGTTTATTACTTTACTCATCCACCCACCAATCCATTCATTCGTCTGTCTATCAATACATCTTCCTATTCATCTAGCCAATGACCCATCACTCACCCACATACCTATACAGCCTCCATCCATCTGACCTTCCATTCATCCACCTATCCATCCATCCACCTACTATACTCACTAATTTCCTCCCTCTCTTGTTTCACAAATCTTTGTTAGGTACCCACTGTATCCAGCTCCAGGCTGAGAGCCTTGGAAAATAATGAGATGTATCCATGAAAGCCTCGTAAGGATAGTTATGAGACCACCCTGGAGATTAATTGGCTCATGCCTGCAACCTGGAGAGCAGAAACTTGAGTATTAATAATAGTGATCTAGGGGGCTTCCGTGGTGGCTCAGTGGTTAAGAATCCGCCGGCCAGTGCAGGAGACATGGGTTCGATCCCTGGTCCGGGAAGATCCCACATGCTGCAGTGCAGCTAAGCCTGTGCACCACAGCTATTGAGCCTGCACTCCAGGGCTCGGGAACGGCAACGACTGAAGCCCAAATGCCTAGAGTCCAGGCTCCACAACAAGAGAGGCCACCCCAGTGAGGAGACCAAGCACCTCAATGAAGAGTAGCCCCTGCTCCCTGCAACTAGAGAAAAGCCCATGCAGCAACGAAGACCCAGCACAGCCCAAAATAAATAAAATTGTTAAATAATGATCTAACATCTTTGAAAGGAGGACATGGATCCTCTGAAATTATATGCGACACTGTGTGTCAATATATGTATGTGTCAAATTTCTTAGGGAGAGTTTGTGGCTTTCAACAGATTCTCAGAGGTGTTAGGAAATTTGGTTCTGGACAGTTTCTCTGACACCATGGCAGTGTCCTCTTCACTGTGACAAAAACTGTCACTAGGCCAGAAATATGTCCTAAAGCAGAGGTTGGCTGGTGGGATTTGAATAAATAATAACAGTGGAGGGAACTCCAGAAGGAGGGCACAGCCCAGACAAAGACACAAAGATTGAAACAAACAGGCAAGTGCTGGGGACACCAAGGGCCTGGCTGGAGCAGAGGTCAGGGTGGGAGGAACGAGGAGGGATGAGGCTGAAAGTAGCGGGCAGGAGAAAGGTGGGGTCAGGGACCTTCTCTCCACCTCCCTTTTATCTTAGTTCCCCAACCAGGGATTGAACCCATGCCCTCGGCAGTGAAAGCACAGATCCTAACCACTGGGCTGCCAGTGAATTCCCTCCTCTTCCTTCCTATCCCCGCTCGACTGCAGCTCACCTCTTCCGAGCCCCAACCATGGGGGAGGATGCTGAGGGGTCCCCTCTGGAAGGGCTGGAGCAACTCAGCCGGGGGTCACTCCCCCAGCGGGGCAGCAGGGAGGTCTCAGGGGTTGGGGGCGACATGCCGTGGAAGCTCCGAGCACGGGGCCGGGGGACAGCCCCTGGAGGTCTGTGGTAGGCCCTGGGTAGCTGCTCGCTGGAGTTGAGCTGAAAATCATCATCCATGGAGATGTAGGGGGCCAGCATCTCCAAATCCAGAGCATCGACGTCCTGCAGAGGGCAGGAGGGAGTTAAGAGCATGAGCTTTGGCCCTAGGTGGACCTGGGCTGGAGTCCCAGCTCCTCCACTTCTGAGTTGTGTGCCTGCCATCAAGAGTCTGAGCCTCAGTTTCCTCATCTGTAAAATGGGCAGAAGGACTCTGTGGTAGCCAGTTGCCAAGATGGCCCCCAAGGATCCTCACCTCTTGATATTTAGGCCCTAGTTTAGTCCCCAGTGTCCAGTCAATCCTAAAAGACATCAACCCTGAATATCCACTGGAAAGACAGATGCTGAAGCTCCAATACTTTGGCCACCCGATGTGAAGAGCCGACTTATTGGAAAAGACCCTGATGCTGGGAAAGATTGAAGGCAGGAGAAGGGGACGACAGAGGATGAAATGGTTGGATGGCATCACCGATTCAATGGACATGAGTTTGAGCAAACTCCAGGAAATAGGAAGCCTGGCGTACTGCAGTCCATGGGATCGCAAAGAGTCGGACACAACTTAGCAACTGAACAACAACGACAAAGACCTTGGAAAGACAAAAGGTGGTGTCTAGAATACCCTCAGTCCGACAAAAGGTACTCTCGAGTTTAAGGATATACCTCATAGGTACAACCAAACCTTAGAGCTTCTATTAAACTTCAGACCTCTGTCACTCAGCCATCTCAACAGAAGCCTGAAGTAGAGAAGGGTTTATCTCAGAGATTAGTGGGTATGGCTTTTGTCTAGTGGAGTGAACTCCAAAGACACATAAACAGAAGCACTGGCAGCTTGGACTGAAAGGGAAAGAGATGGTATAAAATGAAAAGGGACCTTTGGACCATCAAAACTCTCTAAGAAGAAAGCAGGTTACAAAGACCACTCAGCTGCAAAACATGCTACCTTTTTCTGAAAAAGGAAGGATGACTGAATTATGAAGAGCCCAGAGGGTAGAGCCAAGAACCGTGTAGAAAAACTACTGGGAAATACTAGGAATGAGTTCTGATCAAGGAACTGTTTGTTTGTTTTAATTGAAGGATAATTGCTTTACAATACTGTGTTGGTTTCTGCCGACATGACAAGCAACTTTTGACATTTGCCCAAATGGATTTCAAAACTGCTATGGATCAGTGATCCACGTGCTCTTCCTCCCATTTTTTTGAATAGGAATATTTTGGCAGTTATTCTATGCCTGTCCCATCACTGGGTATTGGGAATGTAGATGGCAGACAACTTGTCTCTTTAGTTCAGAGGCCAGCAGATTGAGAGGAACTGTATTTAAGGTGCTCAGCCACACCCAGACCTGACTGAGGTGATGAGATTCTGGACTTGAAGTTGTAATGGGAACAGACTTTGGGGGGCCTTGGGAGGGGTGAGTGTACCTTGTTTGAGGGAGAGACATGAATCACTGGGGGTCCCAAGGATCATTGCCTTCTGGCATTCCCACTTGTTTGTGCCTGCCTTCCACACTGTGCCGAGGTTGGTCTGTCTGACCAATACAATATAGCAGAAGTGGTGGGATGTCACTTCTGAGATTAGGATATAAACGACCGCATCTTCAGTCTCGGGTGCTCTCTCTCTCTCTGATTACTTGCCTTGGGGGAGGCCAGCTGCCGTGCTGTGAGGATGCTTAGGCAGCCTCTGTACAGGCCCACGTGGTGAGGAACTGAGATCTCCAGCCAAAGCCATGATGGACTGCAGCCTGCCAGCAACCATGTGCATGAATTTGGAAGTGGATCCTCTAGCTCCAGGCGACTATGGCCCTGACTGAGAACTTGACTTCAACCTCATGAAAGACTCAGATGAAACCATCTGGCTAAGCTGCTTCCAGATTTCTAATTCTCAGAAACTGTGTGACATAATAAATGTTTGCTTTAAGGTACTGAGTTTTGGGGTAATTTGTTACACAGTGATAGATAGCTGATACATCAGGCCACTGTCATTTATCTCTCCAGACCATCAATCATCCAAACACTTTCCATCTATCATCCATCCAATAGTCTATCTATCCAGTGACCCATCCATCCATCCATCTGGATACCTAAGCATTACCCATCCATCTCGCTACTATCACCCACCTAGTGAATTCAGTGACCCATCTATCCATCCATTCATCCCCTTAACCACTCCACCATCCTTCTCTAAAGCTTAGATATGTCACCCAGAACCCAGAGGTAAAGACCATTCCTTTCATGCTCGCCCTTACCTGAGCAATATCTAGATCTGTTTCCACTGCCTGCAGGTCTTTCCCAGAGGCCAAGACTTTGTGTGCATTCTCCACATCCACAAGTAGTTCATCTGGGAGATCAGCCTATGGGGACAGAGAGTAGAGACTCAAGGAAATCTTGGGCCTGGGAGATGTTGGCAGTAAGGCAGTCTAAACATTTCAGCTTGGGTTAGAAGTGAGGGTCAGTTGTCAGACAGCTGGGACACCAAGCGAGTGAAATAGCAAATGTGAGCTTCTGAACCTGGGTGTGCAAAAGTCTGAGTGCCTGGGTGTAGACTGACAGAGCACACATCAGAGGTTCAAAAGACTGAAGTCTGAGGCCAAGATACTCAGGCCCTGACGGGTTAAAGATCTTGGAGTCTGGGGGAAAACAATGCAGAATCCAGTTGTCCTAAGGGTAAAGGTGAGGTCAAAGGTCGCAGTCTGTTTCTCTGGTGGAGAGAAGATATTTTGGGGGGTCGTGAATTTGGGGATAAGGAAAGTCAAGACTAGATAATATGGACCCCTGAGTCAAAGGTCAGCTTTCTGGACTCTTAAGTAAAAACAGTAACCATTATGGTCTATTGAAGTCTTTACCAAGTGCTTGTCATGAATGATATTACTGAACCCTTGCCATAACCAATGAGGTGGCTACATGCTACTATCCTAATTTTACAGGTGAGGAAACCGAGGCCCCACTTTTCCAGGGTAACGCAGCTCTACATGGCAGAATCAGGGTTTGAATCCAGGCTTGAGTAATCTAAAACATCAGGCATTCTTGTCTCTGTGAGGTCAAAATTCAGAGAACCCGGGACTTCCCTAGCAGTGCAGTGGTTAAGACTCCATGCTTCCACTACAGTGGGTGCAGGTTCGATCCCTGGTCAGGGAACTAAGATCCCACATGCTGTGTGGTGCGGCCACAAAGTAAAAATTAAAAAAACAAAATTCAGATGCTTAGTCACAAGCAATGAGGGGTTACCCTTGCCAGTCCCAAACATCCTACATTTTGATCCAGACAACAGTTGAAAGAATCTAGAATCTAGATCTTGAAGGAACCCCAACTCCATCTCATCCCCAACCTTTCCACTCCACAGAGGGAGAAACTGACGCTCAGAGAATAGCAAGGTTCAAGCCAAAAACCCAAAAGCCTGGATCCTGAGGGCTGAAGTGGAGGGAATGCTTACCGGAAGAGGACTTTGGGGGCGCCGTGTGGCTGGGGGTGCACTGGGGGTAGCGGCTACTGAAGTCCCATCCAGGATTGGTGCCAAGAGGCGACGGAGGTCAGGGCTACAGAACCGACGGGGGTCAGCAGCCAGGGCAGCCTCACTCAGGGCAGGGGGGTGCAGGAAAGCCAGGATCCGGGGACCAGAGGTGTCTGCAGGACACATCAAGAAGCAAAGGACACAGGAGGGTCCCTCAGAGTTGAGGGAAGAGCTCTCTGCCCACCTCAGGGAGCAGAACTGATGTTATAATCAGCATGGACCCCGTTCACAGCGTTGGGAGCTGAGTGCTGGAGAAGACCTGTTGGGCCAGGTGCCATCCCTTCAGCGGCCCTGAAGGGTCCTAGGGGAGGGGCCAACATGCAGTGGGGGCATACAGTAGATAGGGACAGTAGCAACTGCCCAGTGGTGGGGACATGTTTTCATATTTCAGATTGACACAGCTGGACGGGGGCACACAACTAAGCTGATTCTCCAGTAGCACAGAACAGCCTTTGGCCATTTGGCTGTGGGGGAGGGAGGGTGAGTGGGCATGTTGGGGGAGGAAGCTGGCCCAAGACCCTCAAGGAAGTTCTAAGGACCCTAGAAGTCAAGATGTGGTCCCGATCCAGTTCTAAGTCAGAAACGGAAAGGGTGTGGGTGACTTCATACCACACCCAGGAGCATGGGTTGCTAGCAACCCTTTGCAGATGAAGCCCTAAAGAACAATCAAGGAGGGAAACTCATTTATCCAGGATTAGAGGGGGAGGGCGATGCTATTAAGGAGGAGAGAAGGAAGAGGTAAAAAGAAGCCAGATGTGGAAGGGTCAAGACTATTGGAAGCCAAAGTACAGTGAAGTGGGAGCAGGGAACAAACTGAAAGTGGGGATAGTTGGGGGTCACAGCGGGATCCAGACCACAGGACAACAAGGCTGAAGCAATACAGGAAAAAGAGGGAGGACAGAAAAGAGCATTCTGGGCAAAGGAAACTGCACGTGCAAAGGCCCTGAGGCAGGAAAAGAGTATTACGTTCCCAGAGCACTAAGGAAGCTGGTGTGGTTCAGAGAGTGAGTAAGAAGGGGAAGGAGGCAGGAGGCGGGTCACACGGGGCCAAGTGGGTCAAACGAAGGCACTTGGGCTTTCTCTCAAGCATCCTGGGGACACAACCCCACCCAGCCCCAGCCCGGCCCCATACCAAGTCTGTCTCCAGGATTAGGGGCATCCTTCTGAGAGGGGCTGCCCTGCTGGATGTGTCTGCGAGAGTGTCGCTCCGTTTGCTCCAGGGACAGCACCACTTCGGTCTCTTCCACCCGGCTGGGGTACAGGGCAGAAAGGGGAATGGGAGTCAGAGAGGGTGTCTGGCCCCACCCCTAGGCAGTCCCCCCCTAGTGATGTCCTGTTACAGGAGGCCATCTCATCCAGGGGTGGGAGGGCATTGTGCGGAAAATAATTTGCCATGCTGACTTGTTTTAAAGATTTAAATTTTGTTGACTGCTTTTTTTTTTTTTATTAAGAATAGCATTGAAAAGAAAGTCAAGGGTGTCTTCCCAAATTCCCTCTGTGGAAGGAAAGGCAGGAAAAAAAGAGTTGGCATTTAGCACAGCCTGGGAAGAGAGAAAGAGAAGAGAGACTAAGGGGCCATGAGGGGCAGAGAACAGGGAGATTGAAAGGCATGAGAACTAAATATTCTCTTTATAGACATTTACTTATAAACACATTCTTTTAAATGTATTGATGAAGACTATATATGTACCATATTCTTATGTTACCAAATATGAAAAATTTATAGGGCTGTATTTTTATGAATAAGATTTTATTTAGGAAGCTTCTATTCATAGACATTTGCCACATTCAAAGGAACGAATTTATAAATATATGCTTCTGTCCCTCGTGTCTTCTGCCGCCCCCTCCCTCCCCAGTCTCCAGCTGCAGAAGCAGTCCAAATGTTCCCTCTGCAAACTGGAGAATGGGGCCCGGAGTGGAGGACCAGACCCTCATTTGCATCTCCTTTGCATAACACTCTCCAGGACGGGAATGTGGGTGGTCCTTCCACCAGCTCTTCCAGAAGCTGGGACCCTGCCCCATCCTTACCCACCCCTTCTGGGCTGGAAACATCCCAGTTGAGACTGGATCCAAAGCTACCCCACCCCTCTTGAAAAACAAAGGCTCATACAGTCGTGCGTACATGCACTCTGTACTCACAGGCACAGACAGGCACCCTCATATACCCCCAGGTGTATTCCTGGTCCGGTAGGCACACATACTGTCTACACTGGGGCTAGCACACGTACCTACATGCCGCATGGGATGCACATATTCATTCCTTCCAGATCTTCCCTTGTCCGTGCTGTCGCTCAGTCATGTCCAACCCTTTGTGATCCCGTGGGCCGGAGCCCACAAGGTTCCTCTGTCCATGGGACTTCCCAGACAAGAATACTGGAGTGGGTTGCCATTTCCTCCTCCAGGGGCTCTTTCCAATCCAGGGATTGGACCCACGTCTCTTATACTCCTTCCTGGCATTGGCAGGTGGATTCTCTACCACTGTGCCACCTCAGAAGCCCTTTCCTAGACAACCAGAAATACTTAGTGGTGAAGAGCAAGGGCTCTGCAGCCAGCAGCCTGGGATTCAGATTCCAACTCTGCCACGTACAAGCTGTGTGACCTTTAGTCTATGGCTGAACCTCTCTGGGCCTCATTTTCCTCTTCTGTAAAGTGGGGATAAGAAGAGTACCTCCTCCCCAGGTTGTCATGAGGCCTAAATAAGTTAGTATATGTCAAATGCATAGAACTGTGGCACAGGATGAGCTCTATATATTTGCCATTATTGTTTACTGAGCAATTACTATGTGCCAGGCACTGTTCTAGACACTGGAGATTCAACAGTAAACAAGACAGACAAGACTTCAGCTCTCGTAGTGGGAAATGCTAGTGGGAGAAGACAGACCTTAAGTAAAAGACATTATTTGTTAGTAAATGTATTTACGTCGTCGTTGTTGTTTAGTTGCTAAGTCATGTCTGACTCTTTGTGACCCCATGGACTGACTGTAGCTTGCCAGCCTCCTCTGTCGATAGGATTTCCCAGGCAAGTATACTGGAGAGGTCTGCTATTTCCTTCTCCAGGGGATTTTCCCGACCCAGGGATCAAACCTGCATCTCCTGCATTGGCAAGCGGATTCTTGACCACTGAGTCACCAGGGAAGCCCTTTCTATGTAATTACAAAATGTATTATACATCTTTTCAGTAAACAAAGCACTTGAAACATGGCTGGTTGGACCTGAGATGTACTGTCATGTAAACGGCTTTCCCAGTGGCTCAGCGGCAAAGAATCTGCATGCAATGCAATCCCTGGGTTGGGAAGATTCCCTGGATAAGGAAATGGCAACCCACTCCAGTCTTCTTGCCTGGAGAATCCCATGGACAGAAGAACCTGGCAGGCTACAGTCCATGGGATGGCAAAGAGTCAGACATGACTGACGTGCCTGAGCACGCAGAGCATGTCAGTGTGAAACACACCCCAGAGACTTTCCTGGTGGTCCAGCAGCTAAGAGTCCATATTCCCAACGCAGGGAGCCTGAGTTCGATCCCTGGTAAGGGGACTAGATCCCACATACTGCAACTAAAGATCCCACATGCCCCAGTGAAGATGGAAGAACTCTCATGCCACCTGGGAGCAGCCAAATAAATAAATAAAATACTAAAAATAATAAAACAGAATACACAGTAGATTGAAACTTTGAGTATGAAAAAAGAATCTAAAAGTCCCAATAATTTTTAGGGGACTTCCCTGACAGTCCAGTGGTTAAGACTCCAAACTTCCAGACCTTTCGCTGTAGGGACCTCGGGTTTGATCCCTAATGCAGGAACTAAGATCCCACATCCCACTCAGCATGGCCAAAAAAATCTTTAAAACTTTTTAAATAATAATTTTTAATATCAATTATATGTTGAAATGATATTGTATGCATTAGAATATGTACACATGTACCTATAACATAATGTACAATAATTTAATAGTCTATTATTAATTACATTAATCCATATAGTCAAAGCTATGGTTTTTCCAGTATTCGTGTATGGATGTGACAGTTGGACCATAAAGAAGGCTGAGTGCCAAAGAACTGATGCTTTTGAACTGTGGTGTTGTAGAAGACTGTTGAGAGTCCCTTGGACAGCAAAATCAAACCAGTCAGTCCTAAAGGAAATCAACCCTGAATCTTCCTTGGAAGGACTGATGCTGAAGCTGAAGCTCCAATACTTTGGACACCTGATGTGAAGAGCTGACTCACTGGAAAAGACCCTGATGTTGGGAAAGACTGAAGACAAAAGGAGAAGGGTCCTCCAGACCTGCCTTGGGTCAAAACTTAGCTAACTGTGTGACATCGGGCAAAGGACTTCCCCTCTCTGGTCTTCAGTTTTCCCTCCTCAAAAATAGGGATCAAGGAACCTCCTTGGTAGTCCAGTGGTTAAGAATCTGCTTTCCAATGTAGAGGATATGGGTTCAATCCGTAGTCAGGGAACTAAGATCCCCCATGCCTCAGGGCAACTAAGCCCACACTGCCACAACTAGAGAGCCTGCTTGCAGCAAATGACTGAGCCCACGTGCTCTGGAGCCCATCTGCCACAACTAGAGAGAAACTCACACGCCGAAATGAAGACCCTGCATATGAACTAAGATCTGATGCAGCCAAAAACAAATAAATAAATGATCTGTTAAAATGGGGATCGAAATAACGGCTGTGCCCCATGGGCTTCTTGTGAGCACAAAGCCCATGGTGTAGAATGGTGTAAGTGTCCCGAGCAAGTGAGTTTTATTTTTATGGCGCAGGTGCTACCGGCAACGGAAGGAGGCTCAGGTGTGGAAGAGGAGGGATGGGGTCTACAAAGTGTCAGCACTCAAGCAGGCACAGAGAGCCACACAGCTGCATGCCACACAATATTCATACTCAGTGCTTCTCATCTCACAGTTAACCCCCTTTCAAATCAGAATCTTTGAATAACTTGCAGCCTTGAGAAGAATCAGAGCAAAGGAGAGGGAACCTGTTACTGAGTAACCTCCTATTCATGCTTCATCCATTTTCTGCCAGTAAAACTGAACTCCCCAGGCCTGCTCTTTGCTTAGAGGGCGAAAGATTGAAATTCCAGGGCCTGGCCACCCAAAGGCAAGTCTTCATAATGAATAAAAGGAGCTTCCAGAAGAGACAGGAGGGCAGGTCCCCTCTCCTTTGCTCTGATTCTTCTCAAGGCTGCAAGTTATTCAAAGATTCTGATTTGAAAGGAGGTTGATGGGAGAGCATTTCAAAGACCAGGCTTGTTTTCCTGTATATGAAGACTTGCATAAATATTCCTGTTACCAACCTCTGTTTTCTAATACAATCTCTTCTTGATCAAAAAGACCCTGGGAGGGACTTCCTTGGTGGTCCAGGGGCTAAGACTCCATGCTCCCCAAGCAGGGGGCCCTGGTTTGATCCTGGTCAGGGAACTAGATCCTGCATGCTGCAACTAAGAGTTCATATGCCACAACTAAGTGGCTCAGCCAAGTAAATAAAAAAAAAAAAAAAAGACCCAAGGAAACTCCTCTGGCTTTAGAAATGAATGCCATGTCCTGGGAGACAGACTTCAAAGAAAAGCTGTAATTCTCTGTCTTGGGTGATAATTAGCTGCCCTTGTCACACGTTGTCATGGTGAAAAACTTCTAAGATGCGTGATGAAAGCGGGGAGGAGCCTATGCTTTACCACTACACGCTCATTAGAATAGTTCGGATGAAGACAGAGGAAGTCAACCCTGAATATTCACTGGAAGGACTGACGCCGAAGCTCCAATACTCTGGCCACCTGATGCGAAGAGCCGACTCACTGGAAAAGGAAAAGATTGAAGGCAAGAGAAGGGGGTGGCAGAGGGTGAGATGGTTAGACAGCATCACCAACTCAATGGACATGAATCCGAGCAAACTCTGGAAAATAGTGAAGGACAGAGGAGCCTGGCTTGCTGCAGTCCACATGGTTGCAGAGTCGGACACAGCGACTGAACAACAATGAAGACAAAAACAGACAATATAAAATAAAATGCTGGCAAGGATGCGGAGGAACTAGAACCCTCACACAATGCTGATGGGAATTCAAAAGGGTACAGCTACCTTAGAGAGCAGTTTGGCAATTTTTTCTGAAGTTAAGCATACACCGACCATAGGACCCATCCATTCCATTTCAAGGTGTTGATCCAAGAAGAATGAAAACATATGACCTCACAAAATCATGGATGAGAATGTTTACTTTTCTCGTAATCACCCCAAATAGTCCACAGTTCAAATGTCCTCCAACTAATGAATGGTTAAACAGCGGTCCATACATAGTCATAGCATAGATTACCTAGCATCAAAAAGGAACTGATAGATACACACCACGACATAAATTAAAAATCTATTAGACTAAGTGAAAGAAGCCAGGCTCCAAGACTACATACTATAGAATTTCATGTACATGACATTCTAGAAAGGCAAAATTCTAGGGTCAGAGATTAGATCACTGAGGGGTGGGCTGAGGTTCACTATATAAGCATTTTGGGGGGTGATGAAACTACTCTAGAGCTTTTTTTTTTTTTTACCTTACAGTGAAGTTTGTGGGATTTTAATTCCCCAACCAGGGACTGAACCCTGGCCCCAGCAGTAAAAGTCAAGAAATAAGTCAAGTCCTAACCACTGGGCTGCCAGGAAATTCCCTACTCTATATCCTGACTGTGGTTGGGGTTACACAATTCGTGCGTTTGTCGAAACTCACAGAACCACATACAAAAAAAGAGTGAATCTTCTCATGTAAATTACATGTCAGTTTTTTAAAAGGTCCTAAGCTTCAGCTGTCTTATTATAACTTGAAAATAGTCTTTTTCATTTAAATTACCAGCACACGCTCATATATTTGTGTCTACATGCAGATGCCTGTGTGTGATCAGTCACACATGTTCTACATACATGTGCACACTTCCTCTCACACATGTGTGCACCGTACACACGCACACTTGCACATATACACACATACCTGTTCATACATATGCAGACCAGACCCATGCACACAGACATCCCACCTCCTTCCCGCTTACCTGATCAGGAAGTGGACGCAGACGATACTCTCAGATTGGGGACCCCGGCCCCCTGACACCACTGTGGCCTGGGTCTGGGTCCACAGGTAGCCACCACTCCGGGCCAGGAAGCGATACTGCCCCGTTACTGCCTGGCCCTTGCTCAGCACTGGGGAGGGGCATGGGGAGGGGTTAGGGAATCTGAGGAGAGAAGGCAGTGGGGGCAGGGCATGGGGTATGAAGGGTCAGGGAAGAGACTGTTCCCTGGGGCTTGGGGAGCGCGGAGCTGGTGTTGGCTGGTGTTGTCCACCGGAAGTGGAACCTGAACACGTACATGTATGGATGCTCTGGCCGACTGCATCCGAGTCGAGCGCGTGGATGTACTCGTAGGCAGAACAGCCAATCAGGTCGTCGGGGCTGTAGCCGGCAACCTCCGCGATCCTGAGGTGGGTGCAGTGGAGCCTACATCAGTTCAACTGGCTAAGGTGGAGGGTGGGTGAAAGGAAGGAGAGGCGGGCCACGGGGATGAAGCCAGCAAGAGAGAGGGACAGGCTTGTAACAGAGAGAAAGGGAGAGCAAGGAATAGGGAAAGGAGTGTGGCAGGCTGAATAAAGGCCCTTGAAGATGTCTCCGTCCTAATTCCCTGAACGTGTGAACATATTACCTTCTATGGCAAAAGGGATTTTGTAGATGTGATGAAGTTAATTATCTTGAGATGGAGAGATGATCCTGGATCCCCTGGGTGGGCCCAGTGTAATTACGGGAGTCCTTACAAGAAGGGGGAGCACACGGTCAGAGAACAGAAGATGTGATGATGGAGGCGGAGGTGGAAGTGACCTGCTTTCAGGTGGAGCGAGGGGCCACAAGCCAAGGGATGTAGGGGGTCCCCAGAAGCTTCTATGGCAAGGAAACGGATTCTTCCCTGGAGCCTCTGGAAAGAACACAGCCCTTGATTTTCATTTCATAAGACTCATCTCAGACTTGTCACCTCCAGAACTCTGAGATAGACAATATATGTTGTTCTGAGCCACTATGTATGTGGTAACATGATACAACAGCCATAGGAAATTAATAGTGGAGGAGCATGCACGCGTGAGCAGCGTGCGTGCGTGAGGAGCTTGCATGCGTGTGTGCTCAGGCGCTTCAGCCCTGTCCGACTCTTTGCAACCCTGTCGACTGTAACCCGCCAGGCTCCTCTGTTCATGGGATTTTTCAGGCAAGAATACTGGAGTGAGTTGCCATGCCCTCCTCCAGGGGATCTTCCTGACCCCAGGGATCGAACACGCAGCCCTGCATTGCAGGTGGGTTCTCTGCCCACTGAGCCACCTGGGAAGCCCGAATAGGGGAGAAGAGAAGGTAAAAATGGGGAGAGCGATGAAAAGAAGACAAAAGAGAACGTGAAAGAAATAGGAGAGGGGTAGAGAAAGGAAGAAAGAACATCACAAAAAGAAAAATAAGAGAGAATGAATAGAAATAAAAAGTAATTGTGATGATAATGATTTAAAAAAAATAGGCACGTCTAGACTACTCGGCATCAGGCAACTCACCGAGTGCTCAGAACACGTGTTCTAAGTAGGCTCTGTTCTCACTTCACAGGACAGATGAGGAAAGTGGGGTACAGAGAGGTGAGGTGCTTTGGCCAAGGATGCACAGCCAGCATTTGAACTCGAGCAGTCTGAACCCAGATAAGAAGACCCACATATGGGGAACTTCCCTGGCAGTCCAGAAGTTAAGAGTCCATGTTTCCAATGCAGGGGGCTCAGGTTCGAACCCAGGTCAAAGAACTAAGATCCCCCACGACCAGAGGCATGGCCAAAAAAAAAAAAAAAAGACCCACAGACAATTTAGAGACAGGCAGACACATCAAGACAGAGAAAGATGGAGTCAGAAAGCTGGAAACAGACCAGAGGGAGAAGCTGGCGGTGGGGGGTAGGAGAGGAGACGGTGAGTGAACTTGGGCAGAAAGGAAGACGAGGAACTGGGGTTGGCAGGTGGTGGGTGGACTCCTGTCTCCTGCCCACCTCTCATCACAGTAGGTGAACTTCATGTCCAGGCTGTGGCGGCTGAGGAAGGCCCCTCGGCCCAACGGGGGCTCCAGGCTGCCAGGGTGGGGGATGGCTTCACAGATTAGCACCAGGCATTGCAGGGGGGGCTCCAAGTTGGGACTCCCAGCCGGGGAAGTCTGTGCTGGGGGCTTGTAGACCCTCATGTGTCCAGAACAGTGTAGTACCTGGTGGGGGTAGTTGGGGGCAAAAGGGTCATGCACCTGGACCTAGGGCTACCCAAGGGGCTGGGAGGTATGTTCCTGTGGGCCCCTCCCCTAGGGAGCTGTGAAGAAGAAAGCCCTGAGGATTCCAGAGCCCCAGCTCAGGGAGCTCTGAGGACCCCCAGACCCCGACCCCATAGAGACCCCAACCTAAGAAGGTTCTGACAATCTCCAGATTCTAAGACACAGGGAGCTTTGAGGACCCCAGATTTTCCTACCCCCATGGAGACTCCAGACTCAGGACACTGAGGACTCCCAGCGCTAGGCCCACAGAGATCCAGATTAAGAAAGGATACAAGGACCCCCGATCCCCAACCTCCTAAGTACCCAGAGGATGTCCAAGACCCAGCCTGAGAAAGCCCCACGGGATCCCGGGCCCAGGAGACCCACGGACTGCAACCCGTTGTGGGAACTTTAGGGCTCAGGTCCAGCCCCGGCGGGCCCCTCCCCTCCAGGCCAGGTCCTGCCCACCTTCCAGGTGGCCGCCTTGAGGTTGAGGGTGCGCCCGCGGCTGCTGAGGGTGCTCTTCATGCGCAAGGAGAAGCACCGCTCGGTGGGGGCCTCCGGCTTCTTTTTGGACAGGCCTGAGGAGGGCCGTGGGGTGGGGGTGGGCGGGGGAAGGAGGGAAAGGGAGGGGGCGGGGAAGGGAGGAGCTGGTCATCGGGTACAGGGCCCAGTTCCCTCCAGCACCCCAGTTACTAAACTCTTCCCAGCCTCATCCTCGAAATCTAGACCTGAAACCAGAGAGGATCTCCCAGGGGTATGCTACGCTCTTTAAGATGATCCCCCGCAGAGTGGGGTGAGTCCCTGCATTCCCCCAGGGCAAGGCCACAGTGTCCTTCTCTTCCCATTTTTTTTTTCTCAGTGGACAGGGAAGCTTGGCGTGCTGCAGTCCATGGCGTCACGAAGAGTCAGGTACGACTGAGCGACTGAACTGATTCCAGAGGGGAGAGGATATGCTAAGGGCAGGATGGAGCCTCAGTTTCTGTAATTTAGGGGCAGAGACCTCCAGGGAACTTACTCTGCCAGGGGGTCAGGGCATCTTGAAGCTCCTCTTGGTCACAGGGATGGATAAAATCAAAGATATTGTGTCCGATCAGCTCCAGCTGGGAGGGAGGGAAGCAGAGGGGTGCCTTGGAGGAAAAGCATTTTTACAAGGGCCTCTGACGCATCTCACCCTTCCCATCCTCATCACCCTGCCCCAATTCATGAACCCGGATTATTTTCCCAGTCTCCTTATTCATTCATTCATTGCTTTCTTCAGCATATTATTTGCCAGGCCTTCTTCTAGATGGTGTGGGCACAGAAGTAACTACAAAGACAAATCCCCTAACTCTCAGAGCTTACTGGGTAGTGGGGTGCAAGCTCAGTCACTTTAGTCATGTCTGACTTTGCGACCCCATGGACTAGCCCACCAGGCTCCCCTGTCCATGGGATTTTCCGGGCAAGAATACAGGAGTGGGTTGCCATTTCCTTCTCTTGGGGATCTTCCCAAACCAGGGATCAAACCCGAGTCTCCCAGATTGCAGGTAGATTCTTCAGCGTCTGAGCCATATAAAACAATATACTAACCATACAAAGAAAACTAAAGCAGAGCTGTGCTGTATTGTGCTTAATTGCTCAGTTGTGTCCAGCTCTTTGCAACCCTATGGACTGTAGCCCACCAGGCTCCTCTGTCCATGGAGATTCTCCAGACAAGAATCCTGGAGTGGGTTGCCATGCCCTCCTCCAGGGGATCTTCCCGACCCAGGGATTGAACCCAGGTCTCCTGCATTGCAGGCAGATTCTTTACCAGCTGAGCTACTAGGGAAGCCCTTCTGGTGAAATGATGGAATACTATCTTAGAAGCAGTGGTCAGAGCTAAAGCTGAACAGGGGAGTGATGAGATCTTGGAGTCCTAGCCATTTCCCAGCTCTGGGACCTTGGAACATTCACCTCTCTGAGCTCAAGAGCTCAAACTAACAGAGAAGTTGGCATCAAGAGTGGGATGGGGACTTCCCTTGTGGTCCAGTGGTTAAGAATCGTTGGGGAACTAAGATCCCACATGCCAAGGAGTAACTAAGACTGAGAGCCGCACCTACTGAGCCAGGAAAGCCACGACTAGAGAGTCCATGTGCCACAACAAAAGATCCCTCGTGATGCAACTAAGGCCTGACGCAGATAAATGAATTTTCTTTTTTAAAGAGTGGGATAACAAGGCAAGAGAAAGGAATAGATGCCAACTGTGGAGCTCATCGATGTGATATAAGAAAAAAACATTAGCCCTCTCACGGGACTAGGCGTAAGATGAGCTGAAATTAGTTCTGCTCCCTAAGTCTCTTGTCTTCCCATCCCAGGCCCCTCATCCTACTCCTTTTCTCCCATTTGGGACCCTGCATCCACTGTTTTACAGAGTTTCCAGCCTCTAGATTCACTCTCTCCAGTTCTATCTCTGTGCAGTAGCTAGAGGGATCTTTCTAAAATGAAAATCTGATTGCACCTTTCTGACACAATCTCTCCTCTGCTTAAAATCCTTCCATGACTCCCCAGTGCCCTGGAGGCAAATCTTCTATCTCAGTCCTAAATTTTGACCTCTAGCCTTTCTTTCACTTTCTCCCACTGCACTCTACACCTAACTCGGAGAAATGTCCCCAAAGGCTCTGCTTTTATCTCACATCTGTGTCTTGGCATATTCTGTTTCCTCGGCCATGTACATTCCTAGTCTTTGGTGGCCCCAACCATTCGCCATACCCTTTGACTAGGTAAGTCCTTCAGGTTTTAGCTCAGATGTCTTTTCCAGGAAGCCCTTGATTCCCTCCAAGTCTGGGTCAGGTACCAGCCTCCACCCCGGGCTTATACAGCCCCTTAAGCTGCCCCACCTCAGCCCTACCCATTCCAAATTTTCCTTTCTGGTGACATATTTGCCTCCCCTTTGCACTGTGGGCCTTGTAAAAGCAGGGCTAAGGTGGTTCTGGTGCCATCTGTATCCCAGCATCACCTGCACAAAGTAGGAGCTCCTCTTACCTGGCTGAGGCCCAGGTGTTTGCTGACATTCTCTGACAGGTAAGCCATGTCTCCCTCGGCGGTGAGCACCATAACAAAGCCCTCCAGGGCCTTCAGGTAGCAGGCATCCAGTGGTTCGCCCCCTGCTCCCACCTGGTTCCACTCCCCTGGTGTCAGGGCCAGGATGGATACGGTGTGTCCAGTCAGCCATGAGCCCACCCTGGCTAGCCTCCCTCTGCTTTCCTTCACTTAGAGGAACTTACAGGAACCTCCAGGTGAGTGGGGCACATCCTTCCCAGTGACTTGGAGTCCCAAGGAAGAGGGGAGGACCAAGAAGGACTGGAATTCTAAGAGAACAAGGCCTCCCAGGGGTACAGAATTCTAGAAAGCCAGGGGTCTCCCAGGAATAGAACTCTTGTTGTTTAGTCAATAAGTAGTGTCCTATGACTCTTTTGGGACTGTAGCCCGCCAGACTCTGCCCATGGGATTTCCCAGGCAAGAATACTGGAGCGGGTTGCCATTTCCTTCTCCAGGGGATCTTCCAAACCCAGGTATCGAACCTGAGTCTCTGGCATTGCAGGCAGATTCTTTACCACTGAGCCATCTGCGAAGCCCCTAATAGAACCCTGAGGAGGGCAGAATCCTAACGGGATGAAATTCCCAGGGGTCAAAGTTCTAAGGGGCCAAGGTATAAGGGGAGTCAGAATTCCAAGGGGGCCAAACTTGCCAGGGGTTCAGAATTCTTGGGGCAGGACCTTCCAGATGGGCAGAATTCCAAAGAAGCAGGGACTCCCAAGTGACAGAATTCTAAGGAGGGCAGAATACATGACAGGAAAGTCTAAGGGGCAGAGTCTCCAGAGGATGACTCCACTTTCCCCATAATAAAATCTTTTCAGGGTCCTGGGATTCCAAGGGGTGTGTGTGTGAGAAAGAGAGAGAGAAGGCTTCCTGCTGAATTTTAGCTTAACAGGGTGGGAATTCAAGGGGACAAACAATATAACTAGTGAGCCTAGCTGAGAAGATCTCCCAGGGGACCAAATCCTAAGGGTCCAGGTGCCTTAGGGAGTTTAGTGGAAGCAGTGAAGTGAAAGTGGTAGCCGTGCAGTCCTGTCTGACTCTTTGTGACCGCATGGACTATAGCCTGCCAGGCTCCTCTGTCCATGGAACTCTCCAGGCAAGAATACTGGAGTGGATAGCCATTCCCTTCTCCAGGGGAATCTTCCGACCCAGGGATGGAATCCGGGTCACTTGCTTTGCAGGCGGATTCTTTAGGGGCTGAGCCTTCTGTTCCCTAGAGTTCTAATTCTAAGGAGGTGGAGCTATGCAAGGGAGCATTCCAACGGGCGGGGCCTAACAAATAACAGACTTCTAAGAGGACGGGGATTCCTAGGACTGGATTCCGATTGGCCAGAACTCGAAGAGGCGGGGCCTCTCCAGGGACTTGGATTCCAGAGGGGCGGGGCTCCGTAGGGACGCCTTCTGGGAGCCGGGCCTTGGGACGCGGCTTCCCGGAGGAGGGGTCTCCTCGGGATGTATCTTTCCAAGGGCGGAGCCTTGCCCAGGTGGGAATTCCCGGGGGCCGGGCTCACCTGCGGAGCAGAGGCGGTGCATGCGCAGGTAGCTGATGGTGAGGCGCATGATGGAGGCCTTGTCCAGGTGGGCGCTGACCCCGCGCGCGAAGGGCAGCGTGTGCGCCAGCTGGTACAGCACCTCGGTCTCCTGGCTGCGCCGGCTGCGGGCCGCATCCCGGGACTTCTCCTTGCGCAGCTCCGTGCTCGACCTGCGGGCATGGCCTGCGTTCACTGGGGGCGCTCCGGGAAGGGAAAGAGTTGGATGCGGCGAGCACGTGGTGTGCTGCCACATGGGTCCCAGAGAAGTCAGAGCCGCGACTGTGCAGGCCTCGCTGTGTGGCCCGGGCGAGTTCCTGGAGCTCTCTGGGGGGGTTATACTACGGAGTCGCTCCTAGCCTCGGGTTTTATTGTCGGTGCGCCAGCCCATGCTGCCCTCCAGGTGCCTCACTCCTCTCCAAGGCGTGCCCAGGGCCGCCCTGTCCCCTCCCTGACTTATCTGCTGATTATTCCCCGGGCTTGGGGCGACTGGGTAACAGGGAGGCCTCCTGCTGGGAGGAGGCTGGCAGAGATGGTCAGGAACCAGGGAGGGGAGGGTGCAAGAAGAGGGGAGGGTGCAGCCCCCTCCAGGCCCTCTGCCCTACAACCTCCCTGAACCCCATCTCCTGCCCTTTTCCCTCCTCAGCTGAGCTGAGTTCTCAGAATCTTGGAGTACAGATCTCAAAGTCCAACGACCCACCTCCGGGGGCCCTGCCAGGGAGATACAGCAAACCATCCCTAGGGTCTTGGGGGGTTCTGTTCAGCCAATGGCTAACCACTCACCCCTGCCTTTTAATCCATTTCAAATGCTTGAATTCTGCGTGTGGGGTTGGAAGTAGAAAGCTATCGTGTTTTTTTGTTTGTTTGATTGTTTTCAGAAATATCTGCCACTTATCCAGCTTTTACTATCATGTCAGACCCTGTGCTATGTGTGTGACTTAAATTAACCCATGTAGCTCAGACATCCCTAGGAGGAAGGTAATAACATCCCATTGAACAGATGAAACCCAGGCACAGAGAGGTGCAGTGCTTGCCCACAAGGAGTGAACACTGTTCTGCCTGAATTCTTCAGTTTCCTCTGTTGTATGCACATGCTGAGTCGCTTCAGTCGTGTCCAACTCTTTGCGATCCTATGGACCATAGCCCACCAGGCTCCTCTGTCCATGGGACTCTCCAGGCAAGAATACTGGAGTAGTTTGCCATTTCCTTCTCCAGGGGATCTTCCTGACCCAGGGATCGAACCCTCACCTCCTGTGGTATCGCCCTGGATTATCTCCAGGTTTTAGTACTTCTTCCTCTTTCTGCACTGTCTTAAAAGTCAAACTCCAGGTCTCTCTGAATCCAAACTCTATAGTTTTGGGGGGAAAAAATGATAAGAGTATGTTACATATAGTATAGTATATGTAATCTTATCTGTATTGAGACACTACTATTGATAAAAAACCATAAATTTGTTGTTCCCTTGCTAAGTTGTGTCCAACTCTTTGCAACTCCATGGAGTATAGCACACCAGCCTCCTCTGTCCTCCACTATCTCCCGGAGTTTGCTCAAATTCATGTTCACTGAGTCGGTGATGCTATCTAACCATCTCATCCTCTTCCACCCCTTCTCCTTTGACCTTCAATTTTTCCCAGGATCAAGGTCTTCTCCAGTGAGTTGGCTATAAATGGCAACCCACTCCAGTATCCTTGCCTGGAGAACCCCATGGACAGTATGAAAAACCACTAATAAGCAGCTATAATTTGCAAAGTATTTATGAGTCTGGCATTGCACTAAGTAAGGACTCAGCCTATGTGTACTCATTCAATCCTAAGAAAGCCCTAGGCCGGGACTTCCCTGGTGGTCCAATGGTTAACAATTCACCTTCCAATGCAGGAGACAAGGGTTTGATCCCTGGGAGGGGAACTAAAATCCCACATGCTATGGGGCAACTAAGCCCAGGCGCTGCAAATAAGACCAGAGGCAGCCAAATAAATAATTTTTTTTTTTTTTTAAAGAAAGCCTAGGCTCTGAAACCTCCATTTCACAAAGGGGAAACTGAGACTCTGAAAAGGTAAGTCCTTAGCCCCCAGAGTCATAAAGCCATTAACTGGAAGAGTTGGGATCTGAACTCGGGCAATGAGATTTCAAAGCCTTCATTCTTCTAATTCCTGTCTTATTAACCACTCCCCCCAGCCCCTTCTACAACCTCCATGGAAGCAAAACCCAAGAAGGGGAAGCTGACCTTCCTAAAAGCTAGAGGCCATTTCTGGGGCATCAACTGCTCCTCCAAACAGGAGCTGTGCAGCGCCACCCCCAGGCACAATGGAGGGAGGCGCGTGGTACCTCCTGTCTGTACAGATGGGAAAAATCTCCTCATGCAAGTGAGAGGGAGGCACAGAAGGGGACAGGCTGGGTGGAGGGGTGGAGGGAGCCAGCAACTGCCCTCATCCCCTCCCTCCTGGCTGGTGGGGGGCAGGGGCCTCCAGTCCTACTCTGCCCAGAGGACATTCCGTCCTCCTGTCCCGTTCTGTTCCAGCCTTGTTTGTCTTCCTGCCCAGAGGGTGGGGGTGGGCGGGCCTGAGCTGGGGGCCCAGACAGAGGGAACAGGGAATGGGAACAGGGACGGGGGTAGGGGTGGGGCTGGCCCCCCCACCTCCCGGGCAGCTGGGCTCTATAATCCTCTCTGTGGCCGACTCCTTCTCCCTTCATAGAAGGAGCTAACTGGTGGCTGCGGCGGGACCCTCCCTCCAGCTCCCAGCCTGTTCTCCAGATATCCTGACAGCAAGGTGGGTGGGTCTCTCACTTGCTCCACAAGCTGTCTGGTCTCTGGCCTTTCCCTGTATTTATTTACATATTTTTATTTTATTATTATTATTAAAGTTTTTATTGAATTTGTTACATTGTTGCTTCTGTTTTCTTGTTTTGGGGTTTTTCTTTGGCCCCCAGGCATGTGGGATCATAGCTCCCTGATCTGACCAGGGATGGAACCCCTACCGGCTGCATTGGAAGGCGAAGCCTTAACCACTCAACCACCAAGGAAGTCCCTGGCCTTTCTCTTTAAACAGACTCGGGGTTAATTCCTCTGGTTCAGCCTTCCAGTCTCGACTCCATGATTTATTAGCTGTGTGACTTTGGACAAGTTGCACGGCCTCCCTGTGCCCAAGAACAGCACAAACTCATGGGGCTGTTGTGAAGACTAAAGGAGTTACTGTACGTCAAGGGCTTAGAATCGAGGCTGGCAATTGGTCAATGCTATATATAGGTGGACTCTTTGCGACCCCATGGACTGCAGCAGAATTCTTCAGGCAAGAATACTGGAGTGGGTTGCCACGCCCTTCTCCAGGGGATCTTCCCAACCCAGGGATCAAACCCAGGTCTCCTGCATTGCACACAGATTCTTTACTGTCAGAGCCACGAGGGAAGCCCAAGAATACTGGAGTGGGTGGCCTATCCCTTCCCCAGGGGATCTTCCCAACCCAGGCATCGAACCTGGGTCTCCGGCATTGCAGGCAACTTTTATTATTCCCTCTTTGTCCACATCAGGGATGGAAGGCTTAGGAGACTCATAGGCTCTGGAGAAACCCTCGGGCTTCGGTGGTAAACCTGTGGTGTGGTATGCGTGTGCAATCACACATGTGACTTTTACATAATACCTTGAGAAAAAGACTAAATCATAGTGATACTAATAATAATGATAGCTCTGGTATATTGAAAACTCATGAGCTTAGAGACCCCATTAACTCCCTTCAACAACCCTATGCACCTGGAAAAGTGATCTCCCTTTTATAGAGTCAGAAACCGAGTCTCCAAGCAATTGCATTACCAGCCCAAGTCACCAAGCTGGTAATCCCAGGACCCTCGACCAATGTGCAGTTGTGCTCAACGCTTCTGTTAATCCAACCACGCATTTGCTTTTGCCCAGAATCTTGTCTGACTTGAACACAGTTTATTGCCCTCCTATGAAGTATTCTGCCTCAAAGTTCTGTCCCCTCACCACTCCTCATCTAGATCTAGTGCAGGAGATGGGAAGTAGAACCCTCATTTTCCAGGCTATGAAACTGAGGCTCAGAGAGCAGCCTGCTGGCATAAAGCCACACAGCCAGGAAGCTGGTGAGCTGCGATTTGAACCCTGACTTTGGGGCCTGGGCTTTTAAGTGCCATGCTTTGGTGGGCATGCCACCCAAGGGACCCCCGTCCTTTCCCCTGCTCCCACCCCTGCTGCCTCCGGATTTCCCCAGCTGGCCAGTCTCCCCAGCTGGCCCCATGCCCAGCCCTGGTCCAGCCCCTTGGCATTCTGCCCAGGTTGAGACGTGCAGCTGGAGCCCTGCCACCCTTCCTCTGTGTTCCAGCAGAGAACAGGGGGTGGAGCCAGGCCGGGAGGCCCCCGGGTAAGGCCTGGGATGGGGAGTAGGGCCTGGTGCCCCCCCCCCCCCACCAGGAGAGGGAGAAGCCCGCTTCTTCTCTGCTCTGAAGAACTCGCCCCTGAGAGCAAAGGCACGGAGAAAGTGGGGACACCGGCCCCACATTTGGGGCTGCTCCTGGGCCTCTCTCTCCTGACAGTCGACTGGGTATTTGGGGTCTTGCAAAAAGTATAGAGGATCTGGGGGGCCTTAGGCTGAATCATGCAAGGATCCTCTTGGCATTGCCCCAAGGTGGCCTGAAAAGGCCAGAGGCAGGGTTTGGGTTGAAGAAGGGACTTGGGGAAGGGGGTCGGGGGTGTCTCTCTACTCCTGACTCTGCTCATTCTCAAAGACCTGGTAATCCAGTGGGGTGCCTGTACCCCAAGTCTTATGTTCTCTGGGAACCCTCTGATCTGAGGGACACCCAGGGCCAAGTGCCCATCAGGGGCTTCCCGAGAATCACCCTTGCCTGGAGTGGGATGGCAGTTAGCCAGAGCTGGAAGAGGGGGAAGCAGTAAGGAAGTATGGGGGCCCACTCACCATCACCCAGACCCTCTTTGGCCCAAATGCCACCCTAGGGGTGCAGGAGGGGATGGAGCGTGGCCGGGATCCGGGTGCAAGTTATGAGTGGGTGGTGCGCAGGCTCAGATGACACCAAAGGAAAGGGCTGTCCTTAGATGGGGAGGGGGGAGCACCCCCAGCTCAGCCAAGAGGGGCCCCCACCCAGCCAGGAGGGGCTGGGCCAGGGCTGGCCCAGAAAGGGTGGGATAGAGTTTCCCTGGCAGGCTCAGAGCCAGAGACTGGAATAGAATTGGGGGGGGGGGGGAGAGTATAGGTGAAGGGGGGAGGGATGTGAAAACATGGGGGTGTAGATGGATCCAATCAGACCTGTGAAGCCAGGGAGGAGGGAAGGGGGTGAGGCTTCCTGGACGCCTCAGATTGGACGGAAGAAATCAAGGGTTTGAGATACTTTCTGGGGTCCCATGAAAACATGGTCAGACAGGACCCCCTGGCTGTGGACCCAGAACACCAGTTCCCTGTGCTGCCCAGCAGATCTGCACCTGTTGGGAAGGGAACACAGAAACCCACTCCCTGCCCAGGACTACCTAGCTGGCCGCTGCGGCAGGGGGCGCGCCCAGCTCGCACTGAAGCAGGCACAGCACCCTGTCTGGGGTCTTCCCAAATAAGGCTTGGGTGCCGCTTCCCACTGTCACAGGGACTGGGTGGGGTTAGGGTCAGATAAGAGGCTAGAATCTGGGAAGTGGGTCAGGCTGTTTTCCTATTATTGAAGGGATGACCCTACCTTTCACAGGAATACAAAAAAGCCCTTGGGAAGGGTCCCCCAGGTGGCTTCTGAAAGGTGACCGCCTCTGCCTATTTCTAGGCAACCCAAGGTTTGGGAAACAGTGTCAGGGAGGGTCCAGTTATAGAGGTTCTCTCTTGAGTCAATAGCTGACTCCCAATTCTAAGGGACTCCCTTTATCTGGGAAGGCTCAATTCGGGGCTGTCCCATATCTCCTAGGACCTCAGGGGTCTTGTGTCAAAGAACAACCTCAATTCTGGGGGCTCGGAGGCCAGAAGAGTTACTCTGAAGAAGGAAAATGCCTCCCGCGGAAGCCCGGGAACTGCTCAAGTGCAACCACCCCAATTCCGTGGGGACCCCGAGTTTCACCCCTAATCAGAAGGGGAAGCGAACCCGGAGCAGCAGGAAATCGGGGACCAAGACCCCAAAGTCGCTCCTGGCTAGAGGGGCGTGGCAGCCTGGGCTTGGGGAAATGCCCCCACCCCTGCGATCCCCTAGGGTGGAGGGTGCGGCGGGGATGTGCCTGCAACCGCGCGTCCGAGGGCGCCCTAGGCTTGCACCCGCTCCTTCCCCACCCGGCTCAGGGGTCGCTGGAAGAAGAGCCCCCAGTTCTCATCACTCCTGCCCGCGAAGCCCAGTACCTTGCGCGCTGTAGTCCCAGCGCCATGACTCGCCAGTCGCAGCTCCGGAGCCCTTCGAGGCCCCTAGCCCCCTCCCCTGCCCCGCGAGCCCCCTCCTCAGCTCCTCCTCCCGCCGTGCGGTTGGCTGCCCCGCGCCCTGCCCGCGGCTCTGATTGGTTGATCGGTCTGTCACTTCCAAGAAAGAGGCGGGACCAGAGACCGAGCCTTAGAACGCCAGGCGAGTGTGTGTGTGTGCAGGGGGCGGGTAATACACACACACACCCCGCCACACCCCTTGCCGCGGACTTCTAGGCAGTGTCACCCGCCCCATGCACAGTCGACGAGCCTCGCCTTCTGGCCCAGTCTATCCCGCCAAGTTCCGACACCGACAGTCTTCTGAATCCACCTAGTTCTCTCTGTCCCTTACACCCCAGCCCCCACCCTCTAACTCCCACCCGCGGCTCACCCCTCCACTTTCTACCCCCCGACGGGCCCCTCCGACTTCCAATCCCACCCCCTCCAGTGGCCCAGCCCCGCCTCCGGAGTCGCCCAGCTCCGCCTGCTCTGTCTCGTCTTCCCGAGTCCCCCGCTTTGCCTCTTCGCCCCCAACTCCCGACCCCACCCGCCCCAGTTCTGCGTTCCCTCCCCTTCTGTACCCCACCGCCCCCCTCAGTCCCCTGCCCCTTCCCTCCACCCTCCCATCCCTCCCTCTCACGCCCACGCCCCCTGGTCCCCGCTCCTCTGGTCTGGCACCCCTCAGGTCCCCAACCCCGCCTCCTTGCCTCTCGAACTCCCTTTTCAGGTTCTCACTGGTGAGTGATTAAGTTTATATCAGGTAAATATGTAAAACTCAATCACACCCACTTTTCAGAAGAGCGTAGAAGTGGTAGCTTTCTACCAGTGAAGTGAGAAGGTAGAGAGGCGAGGTCACCGAGGAGTGTTACAATTGTCTAAGGTGGGTGTTAATCCACCGCAGGTCAATATTCTGGATGCAGCTTTGGGCAGAGAAAAGGACACTATAGCAGAAGTCTGTGGGTTTTGCCCACCCTAGTATCCCACTCAGTTTTCTCTTGGGGAAATACTTCTTTCCTCTTAATCTTTTTTTTTTTTTTTAAATACTTTTACTTATTTATTTGGCTGCACCGGGTCATAGTTGCAGCACATGGGATCTTTAGTTTCAACATATGAACTCTTAGTTGCGGCATGTAGAATATAGTTCCGTGACCAGAGATGGAACCCAAGCCCTCATGCATTGGGAGCGCAGAGGTTCGGCCATTGGACCAGGGAAGTCCCTCAGTCTATTTAATTTGAGCGGGACTGGCCATAGCCCTACCAACACCAGCTCCAGGGACTGGTGATGGGTTGGTTTAATAACTAAGTCATGTCAGACTCTTGCAACCCCATGGACTGTAGCCCACCAGACTCCTCTGTCCATGGGATTTCCCAGGCAAGAATACTGAAGAGGGTTGCCGTTTCCTCCTCTAAGGGATCATCTCCACCCAGGAATGGAACCCAGGTCTCCTGCATTGGCAGTTGGATTCTCTACCACTTAGCCACCAGGGACTAGACCTAGCCAGTTTATTCTGTTTCTCAGATCACAGTGATTAGTTCAGGGAAGGTGTGTGACCTAACCTAGTCTAGTGACAACCAGCCCAGAGACATTTCCTGCAACTATCATGAAAGATGTTCTTTCTACTGGAGTTGCCAAGCTGGTGGGATGTGAGCCTGGAGCTTATGGGGCTCTGTTGCTGAGAAAGGCTTTATGAGATGAATGTCAATACAGAGGAAAGCAGAAATGAAAGTTTGTGAAAGCTAGTCTAGTCTTGACACTAGCATTTAGGTGCCTGGATTCGGCCATACCTGAACACCATTTTAATCATGGAACCATTATGGAGCTTTTGGTGGTTGCTGTTGTTATTAAATATTATTTTATTTATTTACTCTGTGCTTAGATTAGTTGAGTTGATGTCAGCTGCTTACCCTCAAAAGAATCTTGATAAACTGAGAGACTATGTCCTGAACCTCAGGAGAGAGATGTGTGAATGAGAGGCCAAATTTAGAAAGGGCTGCAGGAGAAGCAGTGTCCTATTCAAGGAAGCAGAGGTTATCCAACTCACAGCAGATAGCCAATCTGAGGATTTATGGTGTCCAAGGAAAACTAGCATATGTTAAACAAAAATGAAAACAGGACTAAAACTTATATACACAGATGTGCCAGGTATCTATGATCTAGGTTAACATTAAACTTCACTTGGCTGTTCCTGGCAGCAAAAGCAATACAGGAAATATGTTTGTTGAAATAGTTTCTAATTTTTGCTAAAAGGATATGTTTGGGGGACTTCCCTGGTGGTCTGGTGGCTAAGACTCCGTGCTCCCAAAGCAGGGGTCCTGAGTTCAATCCCTGGTCAGGGAACCAAATCCCACATGCTGCAAATAAGAGTTCACATGCTGCAATAAAAAGATCTTGCATGCCACATTTTAGATCAAAGATCCCAAATGCTGCAACTAAGACATGATGTAGTCAAATAAATTGATTAATTTTTTTATAAAGGAGTTAAATTTTTTTTTCCTGAGCTGCATGGCTTATGGGATCGATCCTACCTAGTTTGCCGATCAGGGATCAAACCCAGGCCCCTGGCAAGGGAAGCTGGAATGATCTGATGCTTCCTCACTCACCTGCTTGGTGGTTGATGCTGCCTGTCACCTAGAACCTCACCTGGGGACTGTGGCTGGAGCATCTACATGTGGTCCTTCCATGTGGCTGCTTGGGCTTCCTCCCATCATGGCTTCCAAGTCCCAATGGAGAGGAAGAGTGAATGAGGACACATGCAGAAGCTGTATCTCCTTTTATGACCTAGCCTTGGGAGTCATGCAGCATCACTTCCTTCTCATTCCTTTCATCAAGGCAATCACAAAATCCTGCCCAGTGGAGGGAAAGAGACTCCACATCTTGATGGGAAAGATCAAGCTTCCACAGGGAAAAACATGTGGAACTGGAAACATTACTGCAGCTATTTTGGGAAAATATCTGCCACACTTTTTACAGAACATTACCTTGGAGTTCTGCCTACAAGCAGTGCCATGGAGGTGGAGTCTTAGGCTTTGGGATATTAGAGAAAAAAATGCTTATTTTATCAACAGGGAAATAGGGTTCAGCAACAAAGCCCCAGAACCGTGAACATACCCAGTCTGACAAGTCAGCATTCCTGGCTGCTGTTTTCTGTACATCTGCATGGACGTTTTACTTGTTGATGTTCACTTCTATATGACTCACTCTCCCTGCTGTCGAAGACTGGGGGGAATAGCTCCTAACCACTCTACAACCTCCACCTCTTGTGATCTAATTCTTATTTTAATTTTTAAACATACTTATTTATTTGGCTGCCCCTGGTCTTAGTTGTGGCAGGTGTGATCTAGTTCCCTGACCAGGGATCAAACTCAGGCCCCCTGCATTAGGAGCTCGGAGTCTTAACTGCCGGACCTCCAGGGACGTCCCATCTTGTGATTTGATTTTATCTCAGCTCTCCCCTTCCCTGGCTCTGACTCCTAATAATATGGGCTTATAAAGGTCAGCTGGCATTCCTGGAACACTGCCAGGAGCAGAAAATCCCTCCAAACTCGAGCCAAGCCAACCTGGAACCAGACGATGGATTAAATAGGTTGAGTCCTAAGTGTTATGCACGGGCTCTATGCCAAGAGCAAGCCCTGCTCTTACTGGAATATCAGCGCAGCTCCATTACATGGGCACCATTATTTTCCTGCTGATCAGTGGTTATGATCCATGGTTCTAGAGCCAGCCTGCGTGCGTTCAAATTTTGACTCCATCACTTTCCAGCTTTGGGAGCTTGGGCATGTTGCTTAATTTCTCCGTGACTGAGTCATTTCTGTAAAACGCTTTGAGTTTAAAAAAAAAAAAAAAAAAAAACCCTGAAGCAGATCAGACTATTGTTTCCAAATCTTCACTCCCCTGCAAGTCAAGGGGGTCCATTCTGGAGGGTGAACAGGCATAGCTCAGACGGACACGGTCACTACCCACAAGTTCACGTGCATACATGTCCATGTGCATTTTGATGTCACACACATAGGTGTCACGTAACAGGCTGCCATTAACACACAAGTCAGGAGCAACACGTGGATTCTGGCAAATGCACGAGCTGGCACGTACCATGATCGAGATCTGTGTCTTGGCCTTGTTGTTCAGCCGCTAAGTTGTGTCCTACGACTCTTTTGGCACCCCATGGACTGCAGTCAGCCACACTCCTCAGTCCATGAGATTTCCCAGGCAAGAATGTTGGAGTGGGTTGCCATTTCCTTCCCCAGGGGATCTCCCCAACCCTGGGATGGAAACCGAGTCTCTTGCGTTGGCAGGCGGATTCTTTACAGCTGAGCCACCAGGGAAGCCCGTCTTGGCCTTAGGCATACCTTGATGTTAGCCTGCTTGTTACTGTTGGCACGTGGATGCATGCTGATGCATACACAGATAAGTGATGCATGTAGGTATCTGGGTTCTGTAACAACGGCACCTGTCATCCATAAGACACGCGAAACTCACACGCACGACTATAAGCACATGGATCTAAAAATCTCTTGCATCACATGGTTCTCCGTGAAGACTCTGATGTGTATGTTGGTGTAAATGCAGGAAACCACCCCTGAATGATAGATACAGTGACCCAAGTCCCCCTGCACGAGTGCTCAGGGCTTTGGCACCCCCTGCAGTGAAACCTCTCCTTAGACTCTGGAGGCCTGGACGCTCCTCCCCAGTTCTCGAAATCCCCCTGCTCCCTGGTACATCCCTCCTTTGAAGTTCAGTGAGCAAGTCTCAGCCCTTGGAGCCATCCTAGGAGATGTGTGTAAATCTGTAAGTCCTCTGACATTTGGTGGCCCGGGAATCCAGATTGTTGCGATGCACTGTGCAGCCTGGACCAGAAGCGGCTTCCTGGGTTCCTGCTCAAATGGGGTGCAAGAAGAATCTCTTAACGACCATCTTAGGCTACAGAGGCTCCCATGTTTACCTATAGCCAGCAAGAATTTTGCGTTATTTTAATATATCAACCTCAGATATGTAGATGATGCCACTCTAATGGAAGAAAGCAAAGAGGAACTGAAGAGCCTCTTGATGAGGGTGAAAGAAGAGAGTGAAAAAGCTGGCTTAAAACTCAACATTCTGAAAACAAAGATCATGGCATCCGGTCCCATCCCTTCATGGTAAATAGAAGGGGGAAAGTGGAGACAAGTTCTCTTTTCTTGGGCTCCAAAAACACCGTGGACGGTGACTGCAGTCATGAAATTAAAAGACGATTGCTCCTTGGAAGGAAAGCTGTGACAAACCTAGACAGTATATTAAAAAGCAGAGACAGCACTTTGTGGACAATGGTTTGTATAGTCAAAGGTATGGTTTTCCCAGTAGTCATGTACATATGTGAGATTTGGAGTTTTATTTTGGGGGCTCCAAAATCACTGCAGATGGTGACTGCAGCCATGAAATTAAAAGACACTTGCTCCTTGGAAGAAAAGTTATGACCAACCTGGACAGCATATTAAAAAGCAGAGACATTACTTTGTCAACAAAGGTCTGTCTAGTCAAAGCTATGATTTTTCCAGTAATCATATATGGATGTGAGAGCTGGACTATAAAGAAAGTTGAGTGCTGAAGAATTGATGCTTTTGAACTGTGGAGTTGGAGGAGACTCTTGAGAGTCCCTTGGACTGCAAGGAGATCCAACCAGTCCATCCTAAAGGAAATCAGTCCTGGGTGTTCATTGGAAGGACTGATGCTGAAGCTAAAACTCCAATACTTTGGCCACCTGATGTGAAGAACTGACTCATTTGAAAAGACCCTGATGCTGGGAAAGATTGAAGGCAGGAGGAGAAGGGGACGACAGAGGATGAGATGGTTGGATGGCATCACCGACCCACTGGACATGAGTTTGAGTAAACTCCAGGAGTTGGTGATGGACAGGGAGGCCTGGAGTGCTGCAGTCCATGGGGTCACAAAGAGTCAGACACGACTGAGGGACTGAACTGATTCTCATATTAGAGAATCATAGCACTGACATTCTCCGTCTTTAGGGTATTTGAGTGCCAGACAAATTAGCCAGTCACTCTGTTTTCTCTTCTCTCTTAATTTTTTCATTTAGTCCTTATATCAAAATGTCATCTATCAAGAAAGATAGACATTTGACTGGATCTTGTCTTATTCACTTTAAATCTAAACTTATTAGTCATCAAAAGCAGGGACATCCGGCCCTGTAATGTCTAAGAATGTTGACCTAATGGAGCACTTCCTATTTATCATAAATTACAGACTCACCATCAGTCATCCACAATTTGGAGATCCAAAGAGCTCCTAAAAGGAGACAGTGTCATCGAGTGTACTTGATGGCAAAGGCTGACCCCACATGGGCTACTTTGGTGATCTATATTTATCCTACTGTGGTGTAAACAGCCCACATTTCACTGTGGGAATATTGATCTGTTTGCTTCCATGAGTCACCCTGAACCCAGCTGGGCTGACCTCATACATATCATGTACACAAACCACCTTTCTAAAAATCAAACACCTCCTTCATTCTTAAACACACATGTTTAGTAAAGGACTGTTGAGCTTATTTTTCTTTTGGTTCTTTTCTATACCACAGATAATACCTTGTCATAATTTTTAAATTAATTTTATGTTTGGTTGCGCTGGGGTCTTTGTTTGTGGGTGGGCTTTCTCTAGTTGCAGAGAGCAAGGGCTAGTCTCTAGTTGCGGAGCACAGGTGGACGGGTTTCAGTAGTTGCAGCATGTGAGCTCAGCAGTTTCAGCTTTCAGGCTCTAGAGGATGGCTTTGTAGTTGTGGTGCATGGGCTTAATTGCTCCACGACACGTGGGATCTTCCTGGACCAGGGACTGAACCCAGGTCCCTGACAGTGGCAGGCAGATTCTTACCCAGTGCACCACCAGGGAAGTCCTACCATAATTTTTAATTAAAGATTATAGGTACAGATGAGTTAGTCTGTGCATGAATTTCATTTCCTGGTAATAAAAGTAATTTTTTTTAGAGATCTACTATTTTTAAAGGGGGTACTGGATTGAATAGATTTTATATCTGTTATTACGGTCAATTGATATTATTATATCACTAAGCCAGTGATTCCCAAAGTATGGTCTGCAGACCCTTGGGAGTCTCTGAGTTCCTTTCATGAGCTCTGTAGGATCAGAATACTAAGACGTTATTGGTGCTACTCTTTTAAAAATTTATTTGGCTGTGCCAGGTCTTAGCAGCATGTGGGAGTCTAGTTGCCTGACCAGAGTTCAAACCCCGGTCCCCTGTATTGGGAGTGTGGAGTCTTAGCCACTGAATCACCAGGGAAGTCCCCTGGCCTCATGCTACTTCCCACTATAAGGTAAAGTTTTCCAGAGGCCATGTGATATTTGAGTATGTCATTGCTCTGATATTAGCATGCAGTGTATTTATCACTGTTACTTTCCAATCAAAAAATAAATCTTTAAAAAATTATCAGTCTAGGGGCTTCCGTGGTCATCCAGTGACTGGGACTCCGTGCTCCCAGTGCAGTACAGGGGGCCCAGGTTCAAACCCTGGTTGGGGAACTAGATCCCACTTGCCACAACTGAGACCCAGTGCAGCCAAATAAATAAATAAGAATTTTTAAGAATGATCAGTTTAGATTCATATAAGGTAAATAGGAAGAGCTGTCCTGTGGTGTGCTGGTGCCAGCTCTTACTGGCTCGGGAGAGTGAATTGTTTAATTTCTGATCATATGTGCCAATTGTTAAATCTTTGGTAGCATGAAATGGGCCTGGTTTGGAGGATATACACCACAGAGACATTATATCATAGTTTTTTCTTTTTCAGAGAGCTGGATGAACATCACACCATATTGTATGTTACCCACACAAAGACTCAGGATCCTGGAGATTTCCCAGGCAATCCAGTGGTTACAATTCCCATGCTCACAATGCAGGGGGCACCCGTTCGATCCCTGGCCAGGGAACTAAAATCCTGCATGCTGCCCAGTGTGGCTAAAATAAACAAATAAAGAGATGTTATAAAAATGATTCTTCTTTCCTCAATAATTTTTAAGAATATAAAGGCGTTCTAAGACCAAATCATATGAGAACCAGTCCTCTACCTAAACGAAAAAGCAATCAAACCCTAATCTAAGCCTGACGCGCCCCCTGGTGGATGTGATGATATATACACTCAAACATACACACCTAAAAAGTGAGTGTGTGTGTGTCCGCTTTGTTGTGAAATAGCAATGTACAGGTAAAGATCACACTGATTACGTATTTTAACACTCTAACTTTATTTATTTTTTGGGTGCTCTGGGTCCTCCTTGTGGTGCTTCTTGTTGCAGAGCACGCGCTGTGAGGTACCAGGGCTTCAGTAGTTGCAGCTCGTGAGCTTAGTAGTTTCAGCTTCCAGGCTCAGTAGTTGCGGCCCATCGGCTTAGTTGCCCAGTGGTATGTGGGATCTTCCGGGACCAGGGATCCAACTCATGGTCCCTGTGTTGGCAGACAGATTCTTAATCACTGGACCACCAGGGAAATTCAGTCTTCAGTCTTTTGAAGCTTACAGGCCAATTATTTTGTAGAACATCCCTCGATTTGGGGTTGTCTGATGTTTGCTCATCATTCACTCCAGGATATGTATCTCTGGTAGGAACACATCAGAAGGGATTCAGTTTTCTTATTGCATCCTTTCCTGGGACACATGATTCTGATTTATATCATTACCCATGAAATTAACTTTGATTACTTTTAATGATTTGAGCCTGTCAATATCTCTTGTTCTCATATTGTTTAGTCGCTAAGTTGTGTCCGACTCTTTTGTGACCCCATGGGCTGTAGCTCACCAGGCTCTTCTGTCCATGGGATTTCCCAGGCAAGAATACTTGAGTGGGTTGCCACTTCCTTCTCCAGGGCATCTTCCTGACCAGGGGATGGAAGCTGTGTCTTCTGCGTTGACAGGCAGATTCTTTACCGCTGAGCCACCAGGGAAACCCACCAGGGAAGAATACTTGAGTTTAACGTTGGTACTGTGTTGCCCGTGTTCTGTGCTTCCACCAGGTGGCGCATAGCATTCCTTCAAGTTACAATGTCCACAGCCATTCATCTCTGGTTACTGCTTAGACCCATTCATTCACAAGTCACAAAAATAGTAATCATGTAATCCTGCCCTTTATCCCAACCTTTTTTCGCTTGGATTACTTCTATGAAGAAAAAAATTATTTCTCCACTAACTGTATGTCCTGAGGTCCAGGTCTTACGTGAAAGGCAAAATAAATACTTGATTTTTTTTTTTTTGGACCAATTCTCATAATACTGACCTGGTTCCCTGATCCTATAACAGGAAGAGGGCTTGTCTTTTTCTTTCCAGTCTGTGGAGGGGAAAAGTGTTAGAAAACAAAATTCAGCTGAATTCATTTTAAAGATCTTATTGGTTTTATTCAAATACTCATGAGTTGGGTAGTATCCAGTTTAGCAGATGGAGAGGGGTACCAGGTGCTGTCACTACTCCTGTCTGTTCCCATAACAGACACAAGCCCTTTACAGCCCAAAGGCATAAGGGCTGTCAGTACAGATGTTAACCTTCATTCCTCCGCCCTTACGCCAATTTGAATGAAAGCCATTCATTCACCTTTCTGAACTCACTTAGCAGGACTACTATGGGGTTTCCCCGGTGGCACAGTAGTGAAGGATCCACTGGCTAGTGCAGGAGACACTTGTTTGATCCCTGCATTGGGAAGATCCCCTGGAGAAGGAAATGGCAGCCCACTCCAGTGTTCTTGCCTGGAGAATCCCAGGGATGGGGGAGCCTTGGGGGCTGCCGTCTATGGGGTCGCACAGAGTCGGACGTGATTGAAGTGACTTAGCAGCAGCAGCAACTTGGAGAAGAGGGATTTCTGATAAATCTAATCTAGGACAAGATAATAATCTGATACTGGGGACACCATTTTGGGATGTCCGATCAGGGGGTAAAGGAAGCGGGGCATCAGGGTTAAGGTTTCGACAGGGGTGTGTGGTGATGTGAGAGGCGGACAGTAGGTCTGTAGAGACACAAGAGGTTCTGTCTGTTCTCATTAAACGATCGGTCTTCACAGCCTGAGGGACTCAAAACCAAATCATAGATGGCACAGAAGTTTGGGAGTCGCACACACAGCACCTGAGGGGCATGCGCTCAAGGACAGGAATCCCTCCCTCAGAATCACTCATTCTGCTTGTAAAAATATGAACTGGTTGACATCACGAATCACTCAGGAAACGCAACTATAATGAGGTATCAGTTCATTATAGAATGGCCATGATTTAAAGTCTAAAAATAATAAATCCTGGAGAGGGTGTGGAAAAAAGGGGAAGCCTTCTACACTGTTGGTAGGAATGTAAGTTGGTGCAGCTACTATGGAAAACAGCATGGAGCTTCCTCAGAAAATTAAAAATAGAACTACCGTGTGATCCAGCAATCCCACTTCTGGTCGTATATATTCAGAGAAGACTACAATTCAAAAAGATACATGCAACCCTATGTTCATAGCAGCACTATTCGTGATAGCCAAGAAATGGAAACTATCTAAATGTCCATCAGTGGGTGAATGGATAAAGATGTGGTATATATATACAACGGGATACTACTCAGCCATAAAATAGAATGAAATAATGCCACTTGCAGTAACATGGATGCACCTAGAGATTATCATACAAAGTGAAATAAATCAGAAAGAGAAACACAAATACCATGTGATATCACTTACACATGGAATCTAAAATACAACACAAATGAACCTATCTTCAAAACAGAAACAGACTCTGACTTGTGGTTGCTAAGAGGGAGAGGGGGCTGGGGAGGGATGGAATGGAGTTTGTGATGAACTGGTATATATAGCCTGGACAAACAACAGAGTCCTACTGTAAATCACAGGGAAATAAATTCAAAATCCTGTAATAAACCATCGTGGAAAAGTATATATGTGTGTGAATCACTTTGCTGTACAGTAGAAATTAACACAACATTGTAAATCAACTCTACTCCAATAAAAATGGTTAAAAATAGAAATTATACAGCAGAACAAAAAAAAAAAAAGAAATTCCTGGGTCGTGCATTGACATGCAAACAAAAGTGTTGGAGGCCTCTGTAAGTCCTAAAAACCAGGTGCCTTTCTCTGGGTCGTGCTCCTACCCCCACCTCCTTCTGCATACCTAACACTCTCTCTGCCCTCCTGTAAGCCCACCTCCTGTAAGTTTCCTGGGAGAGGTTCTCTCTGGCCGGATAAAAACAACACTAGATGCTGCCAGGAGGAAGATTTAGTCCATTTATTCTTGGGACAAAGGGAAATCCAGCAATGAAGCAGGTGAAAACGGGAACTTACAGCATCATCCTGGCTTTCACATCCAGGAGCCCGGCCCTGCCATCCCGGACTTGGAGCTGGGGGAAGGACATGGTGGGTCTTATTCAGGGGTGTCTGTGACCAGGGCCGGCCTGCCTTTCCCACATGGGCTGGGCCAGCGGGGTTGGAGGCTCTTGGAGGGATTCAGGGGGCCTGGGGGTTGTTCCAGCCTGTATCACCGACGAGCATGAGACCTCAGCCTAGTGTCTCGCTTGAATCCAGGGATCAGGTTGAGAGAATTCAATAAATGGCCAACTGATTTCATACTTACCATCCAGAAACCCAGCATCTTTTACACACAGTAGAGGCAGAGTCCCCACAGCTGAGATAGCTTCCGTTCAGCATCCTCACAAAGCTGGGCTCAGGAGCGGAAGTCAGAGCCATCCGCACAGAGAGAGGACCCAGGAGGGCAAGAGGCAGGAGACAGAGGGGCCCCAGGGTGAACATCTGGAATGCTTCCCAGTGAAGAGAAACCCCAGGGCAGCAGGAGCAAGGGAGGAGCAGGGCCCTGCCCAGATAGGAGACACAAGACCACGTGCTCCTCATCCTCAAAGTCAATGACACATGCACAGAAATGCCAATAGGTGTCACCGATTAGTAAATGATGTCCTCCCACCCACAGCCATTTTCACTAGATTCCATGTTGGCTAAGAGACGCGCGTGAACACACAGGAGCAAGATGACTGGCCAAAGGAGACCCGGGAGAAACGCACCAGAAAACTGATTCAAAGCACCCTGAGGGTGTAACTTTCGGTGAGCCCTCCCACGTGTCTATCCACACACACTCACTCCTCTCAGTAAACACTTGCCTTGCATCACATCTCTCTCTCTCTCTCTCTCAATGTGGACATTTATTTCTACACAGCTGATGGGCCTGGGCCTTGTCACTGACCCCTGGTCCCTCGTGGGCTAGTGGTTAGGATTTGGTGCTCTTGTTGCAGCGGCCTGAGTAAACTCCGGGAGTTGGTGGTGGACAGGGAGGCCTGGCGTGCTGCAGTCCATGGGGTCGCAAAGAGTCGGACACGACTGAGGGACTAAACTGAACTGAACTGACTCCAGTCTCCAGCAGGGAACTGAAATCCTGCCTCAAGCTGCTGCAGGCTGAGGCCAGCTGAGATCAGGCAGAAGGGGAGTGGGGAGGTCTCTGAAGGAGCTGGCAGTGGCATTGGATAGCGCCACGTGTAATGGTTTTTGTGACACTTGAGAAGGAACAGAAGCAGGATGGCAGCCCAAAGCCTCATCGCTGTTGAGTCAGGGCTCTCAGAGTCCATCGAGCCCTGGCCCGGCCCCCCGCTGTCCTCCCAACAGCACAGCCTCTGAGTCTCCCCTGCGGTGTCGGGGTTCCCCCTCCTCTGTCCCACCGCAGGGCCTGACTCAGAGGCCCTGAGACACTAGACTCCAGGTGGGGGAGTGGGGGACTGTGCTCCTCCCTCCTCAGTGATGCTACTCCCCGTGCTGGCCTCCGCACCATGCTCCTCTCCCTCACCCCGGCCGGGATCCGGGTCTGGCCTCACGTCCCTTCCTGATGGCGCTAACCAGGTTTGTATTCCTCCAGGACACTCCTGGTAACACTGAGGACCAAAGAGAGGAACCCCTTCATGGGAACACGACGTGATGGGGCAGGTTAAGTTAGGGTTTCTCCGGAAAAGAGAAGGTGATTCCCCCAAACCTTCTCTAGTCCCAAGTGTACTAACCACTGGGTTTAGTGACTCACCGAGGGAAATAGATATTACATCATTATGCGGCTCACAGAGAAAAGTACATGAAACACCATAGCCGAGGATTCTGCTCAGAGCACTTTCTCTGGTATTCTAGTCTATTCTTATTCACGTAAAACATAATACTGTTTATGCCCAAGTGAATTGGTTTTACATCCTACCCAAAAATGTCCCAATTTTTTTTTTAAATCTACTCACTTGGGTCCGTCAGGTCTCGGTTGCAGTACATAGGATCTTCGTTGTGCCCCATGAGATCTTCCATTGCAGCACACACAGACTCTCTAGTTGTGACGTGTGGGCTCAGGAGTTGTGGCGCTCAGGCTTAGCTGCTCCCAAGTATGTGGGATCTTAATTCCCCCAACCAGGGATCAAACCTGATTCCCTACCTTGCAAAGTGGATTCTTTTTTAAAAAAATAATTTTATTTATTTATTTTTGGCTGTGCTGGGTCATGTCCAACTCTGTGCGACCCCATAGACAGCAGCCCACCAGGCTCCTCCATCCCTGGGATTCTCCAGGCAGGAACACTGGAGTGAGTTGCCATTTCCTTCTCCATCCTACATTGGCAGGTGGATTCTTTACCTCTGCCCCACCAGGGAAGTCCCTGCCCCAATCTCTTCCTTGGGAAATAGAGTTCCCTGTTGACTTTGAAATGAACTAATTACACCTGAAACTAACACCACATCGTAAATCAATGACACTTCAATTAACATTTTTTAATTAAAATTTTAAAATTAAATTTAAAAAAATTTAAAGTTTCTAGTTCAAAGGTATTGTTACAGGTCATCTCTAGGGCTTCTGATATGGATTCAACACTTGCAGCCGTGCCAGAGATGGATCAGATCCCATTCACTGTAAAAGTCCTTCTATTTGTCGTCATTTGTCATTTGAGTAGCTTCTTTTTTCTGCTGTTGTGACTGCTGCTTCTGCTGATTCACAATATCTGAAGCAGGAAGGGATGTGGCCTGACCATCAGGTGTGGCAAATGCTCGCCTGTGCTACATGGAGCAGGGACCAGCCTGTGACATTGACGTCTGCAGGGAGAATAAATAGCGTGATCAGACATCAGAGGCTGGGGCCCTCTGGCCCTGGCGAGTCCTGGTCTTGCCTCCTAATGGGCAAGCTGCATACCTGACATCGCTTCAGAAAATATGAAGTTCCACCAAGTTCCTGCCTGCTCCCTAGTAGGGGATCCCTGAGGCCAGATGGCGATAAAACTTCCTACAGCCCAGGAGGAAGTTCAGTCTTTTTACACCCTGGTGCTGAGGGGAAGTCCCTGACTCCGCAGATGAGCAGTACATTCCAGAAGCATTGCTGGGGTTTGTTCAGGAGTCCCTGAAAAAAAGTGCAGGGCCTCCTTGCACTTTCCCAGGGGCTGGGCTTGAGCCTGATGGAGTTTCCCTGGTTGGGATTTAGGGTGTCTGGGACCAGTCAGGACTGTGTCTCTGACCTGCAGTGGGGCCTCACGCCAGGGTCTTCCTTACTTCCAGGGAACTGAGGTGAGAGATTACAACCAATGAGGCTTCCAGCATCTCTTGTCTCCCATGGTTTTCTGAGCATCCTTTGCCAGTGGGAGCATCTAAGACCATGGTGGTGATGAGGCAGCCGTGGTCCCTGTCTTCACGGAGCTCCAGGTCCAGTGGAGATCCCAGACTCATCCCCAGATGACAGGCAACTTGTTTGGGGACTGTTGCTATTTTTTTTTAATTTAATTCATTTTAGTTTTGATTGCACTGGGTCTTCGTTGCTGCCTGGACTTTCCTCTAGTTGCAATGCGTGGGGGCTACTCTGCAGTTTCAGTGCATGCACTTCTCATTGCAGGGGCTTCTCTTGTGGAGCACGAGCTCTAGGGCTTGCAGGCTCAGCGGATGTGGCGCCCGGGCTCAGCTGCCTTGGGGCATGTGGGATCTCAGATTCCAGACCAGAGATCAAACCTGTGTCCCCTGCATTGGCAGGTGAATTCTTAGCCACTGGACCACCAGGGAAGTCTCTGTGTTTGGGGACTGCTGATGTGGGCTTTCAGTTGCTTCTGCTGCCCACTGGGCCGATGACTGTCCAGGAATGGTCCTGGATGGCAGAACAACACTCAGTCACCGCTGTATGTAAAATATTGCTTATGTTTCCCCTAGACAACAGCAACAGGCCTCCCCCAAGGGGGTTCAGCGCCATGTGAAGCAAATATGAACGGTGACTTTGATCTCGTTCTTGGCTCCAGGGCCTGGGGTCAGAGTGAGGTTTGTTTTTTTAATTTTTATTTATTTCTGGTTGTGCTGGGTCTCTGTTCCTGCACCAGCGTTTCTCTTGTTGCAGAGCATGAGCTCCAGGGCACGTGGGTTCAGGAGTTGCAACTCGCTGGCCCCAGAGCAGAGGCTCAATAGTTGTGGCCCACGGACTTAGTTGCTCCCAGGCATGTGGAACCTTCCCGGATCAGAGATGGAACCTGTGTCCACTGCATTAGCAGGTGGATTCTTTACCACTGAACCACCAGGGAAGCTCCAGAGTGAGGTTCTTGAATGTGGACTGGGGTTGAGGGTGTGACTTTCCTTCTGACCCCAAGAGAAGGAGAGCACGGTCTCCCCAGAAATGCCTTGGAGGTGAGTGAGGTGAAGCTCAAAAGCTGTCAGAGTCACACAAACATAGAGAACAGACTTGGGGGTTTGGGGTTACCAGATGCAAAGTCGCATATACGGGATGGATAAGCAACAAGGTCCTGCCGTATGGCACAGGGAACTATATCCAATATCCTGTGATAAATCATAATGAAAAAATATGAAAAAGAATGTATGTATATGTACAATGAATCACTTGGCTCTACAGCAGAAATGAACACAACATTGTAAATCAACTATACTTCAACAAAATAAAATAAAAATAAAAAGCTGCTTGGACTTCCCTGGTGACTCAGTCGGAAAGAATCTGCCTGCCAATGCAGGAGACGCAAGTTCGATCCCTGGGTCACGAAGATCCCATAGGCCACAGAGCAATTAAGCCCAGGTGCCGCAATTATTAAGCCAGTGCTCTGGAGCCCGGGAACCACAACTACAGAAGCCCTCCCAGGTTAGAGTCTGGGCTCCGAAACAAGAGAAGACACTGCAATGAGAAGCCTGAGTGCTGAAACTAGAGAGTAACCCCCGCTCGCCACAGCTAGAGAGGAGCCCATGCAGCAACGAAGAACCCAGCCCACCCAATAAATAAACAAAATTGTTATTTTTTTTAAAAACTGTCAGAGTCCAACAGGAGAAACTGAGTCCTCTCATGCAAGGTGTTGCCTATAAATGGTCTATTTGTAGTTCAAACCCAGGGCTCTCTGACTCCAAAGCCTCATCACTTTGGGGGCTGGTATCCTCCGTGTCTATGGAGCCCTGGTCGGGTCCCCCACAGCCTCCCTGAGGACAGCCTCTCAGACCCACCCCCACTGCCCTAATCTCCTCCCACTTGTCCACCCAGGAACTGACTCAGCCACCCGGAGAGGCCAGGCTCTGAACTCCGGATGGGGGCAGGACTGGCTCCTCACTTCCGAGAGATGCCAACTCCAAGCCCGCCCTGGGCAATTGGCTTCTCTTGGGAACTGGCCCATGTCCACACCAACCTCAACCCTCTTTCTGGTAGAAACTTGGCACCACACTGGGTGGCAAGCCTACCGGACTGGGTGCCAAACACCTGGGCTGAACGACGTGAGAGCTGAGCCCATTTTTTTTGAAAGACACAGTGGGACAGCAAGTCACCGGATCTTTGGAAAGCAGCAGGCAAGCCTGTGCCTGGAGTCTTCCCAATCTCTTGTGTATTTATTAATCTATGTGACTCACTGGGAAAAATAGATATTGCATCGTTATGTGAGTTACACACAGTCCAAAAATACGTGATTACCAAGTATTTGTGAAGATTCTCTGCCATGCACACTCTCCTGTCTTCCATGATTTTGTCTTCACTTTAAAAACTTTGAAAAGCTTTCCTGGTGGCCCAGTGAATAAGAATCTGCCTGCCAATGCAGAGGACACAAGTTCGATCCCTGGTCTGGGAAGATCCCACATATCATGGGACAATTAAGCCTGTTCGCCACAGTTACTGAACCTGAGCTCTAGAGCCCATGAGCCAAAACTACTGAGCCCAGGAATCAAAACTACTGAAGCTCAAACACCCTAGAGCCCGCACACTGCATCTACCGAAGCCCGTGGACCTACAGCCTGTGCTCCACAAGAGAAACCACTGCAATGAGATACCCACACGCTGCAAAGAAGAGTAGCCCCCACTCGCCACAACCAGAGAAAAAGCCCCCGCAGCAATGAAGCCCAGCACAAGCAAAATAATAAAATTTAAATCATCTTTTAAAAAGCCCTAAATGGAAGAGTTAAAACTAGAAAAGTTTTAGAAGAAACAACGGAGTAAATGTTCATGGCCTTGGATTTGAAAATTGCTTCTTAGACATGACACCAAAAGCAAGCAGGCAAAGGAAAAAAAAAGATACAGGCTATATTGGGCTTTTTAAAAAGTTTAAAGTTCTGTGTATCAAAGGATACTGTCGAGAAAGTGAAAATGCAATTCACAGAATAGGAGAAAATATTTGCAAATAGCAAATCTAATAAAGATCTGAAAGGTAGTCTCCAGAATATATACAGAATTGTAACTGAAAATCAAGGGCTTCTCTGGTGGCTCAGCGGTAAAGAATCCACCTGCCAATGCAGGAGACACAGGTTTGATCCCTAGTCTGGGAAGATCCCACCTGCCTTGGAGCAACTAAATCCGTGCACCACAACTATTGGACTTGTGCTCTAGAGCCCAGGAGCCACAACCGCTGAAGCCCAAGTGGCCTAAAGCCTGTGCTCTGCAACAAGAGAATCCACCGTGATGAGTGGCCCCTGCACTGCAACTAGAGAGTTAGTTCACCACAACTAGAGAAAAGCCCAAGCAGCAGTGAAGATCCAGCATGGCCAAAGATAAATACACTTAATTATCTAAAAAACGAAAAGTAAAAACATTTGAATGCCGATGTTGTCAGTCCAGGGAACACAAGGAACTGTCCACAACACCAGTGCTGACCAATCTCACAGTTCTGTTGCTGGAACGATACTTCCCCTGAGTAGCTTCACTTTACAGTGTGATTTAGATTCCCACCTGCTCATGCAGGGTGAAGTCTGGTGTGGTTTACCTCAATCTGAAACCCTTGATCTGTTTGGTTTCAGACGAAACTCATTCCCTTCTCACTGAGGCACAACAAGGCCTGATTCTCAAGTGTCTTTCTTGACAGCAAAGCCACAAAAAACTGAAAAGTGCTCAGGAGATGATGTCCAAGGTGTTATCAGGATGTCATGATGTTACAGACCTCATCCTCTGAATTGAGGGAAATCTCAGGAGGGTGGCATTTAAACTGAAATCTGGGGGGTAAATGGAAGGCACGTGAAGAGAGTGGGGAGAGGGTCTGGCCGAAACCATCATGTATGAACCACGGAACTTGGGGGTGTAGGGGACACACAAAAGGCGGGAAGAGAGTGGTGAGGCATACAACTGAGGACATAGCTGTTGAGCCATGGGAGACATCTGGGTTGTAATAACGCTGCCCTGGTGGCTCTGACGGTAAAGAATCTGCCTGTAATGCAGGAGACTGGGGCTTGATCCCTGGGTTGGGAAGATCCCCTGGAGGAGGAAATGGCAGCCCACTCCAGTATTCTTGCCTGGAGAATCCCATGGACAGAGAAGCCTGGAGGGTTACAGTCCATGGGGTCTCAAAGAGTCAAACATGACTGAGCACACACACACACACACACACACACACACACACACACACACGCAGAAGACAGAGCCATCCCAGACAGTGAGTTCTCACGGTGGGCACAGTAGGATGGGGTTCTCTGAGGAGGCTGGTGGTAGGATGGGACAGAAGTTTTTGCAAGGGCTTTTTCAGTACCTCAAGAAGGGGCCGAGGCAAGATGTGAACCCAGGGTTACCTTATCCCAAAGTCTCAGTGCTGTTGAGTTAATGGCTGTGGATTCCCAGAGTTGGGGAGATCCCCTGGAGGAGGGCATGGCAACCCACTCCAGTATTCTTGCCTGGAGAACCCCATGGACAGAGGAGCCTGGCGGGCTACAGTCCATGGGGTCACAAAGAATCGGACCCAACTAAGCAACTCACACACACACACACACACACACACACACACACACACACACACACACGGAGTTACAATAAGCCGAGGGCAATGGGGAACCATGAGGAATGTGTACGAAGGACACTTGGCACCATCGCCCTTCACTGAGGGCCTCCTTGTCTGCAGAGGCTGGAAAGCACCAGTCTGCCTTTCCCACAAGCCCTGGGGTTCCGGATGTATTTGAAGCCCTGTGCATCACAGTCATGGAGTCACCAGGTGTTTCCCCAGCAGCAACCGTGAGTTTAGGCAACAGCTCTGAGGTGCCAACAAGCCACTGAGCAGAAACGAGAGTATCTGGATCCTGGATCAATGCAAGGAGACACAGCCTAGAGCCTCTTGCTCCAGCCACTCTTAAGACACATAAGCTCTTAATCGACTATATCATTTGGAGGATCCAACCAGGGCTGGGTCAAGCCAGGTCATCCATTCTTTGGTCACCTGAAGTCACGTTGCAGGGAGCAGGGATCTGTTTGTGTGATCCCAGGGATAGGGTTGTGCAAAGGAGGGCACAGCCTCCCCATCAGTCAGCAGAGGAGGAACCTCGTGGTTCTGGGGAGCCCCAGCCCCTCCTCCTGCATACCTGACATTCCTTCCATACACTTGAAAGTCCACCTCATTCCTGCCTGTTTCCTGGGAGAGGCTCCCTAAGGCCAGATGGAAATAACACCCAGATACTGCCAGGAGGAAGACCTAGTCTATTTATTCCTGGGGCAGTGGGGAAGCCAGTAGGGAATTGGTGAGAGCAGGAACTGACAGCAAACCCCTGGCATCACACCCAAGGAGCCAGCTCTGCCAGCCCCAGCCAGGACACGTGGGAACGTTAACCTGGGTCTTCCCCAGGGTGGTGGTCTATGAGCAGAGGCTGCTTGTCCTTCCTAGATGGGCTGGGCCAGGGATGTCCAGAGGCCCCTGCACTGGGGTACAGGAGACCTGGGATCTAGTCCAGCCTGAGTCACTGACCAGCAGTGGGACCTTGGGTCAGCGTCTTGCTTGGATTCAAGAAACAGAATGAGAGAATGAAACAAATAGTTGTTTGAAGTCAGGATCTTACACTTGTTGCCAAGACAGCTAGAACTTTCTCTAGCCATAAGTAGAGGCAGGTCCCAACACCTAGCGATAGCTTCGGTCAACCCAAGCCAGATCCCCTCTCACAGATCTAGGCTCTGATGTGGAAGGTGACTTCCCATGTGTCTCAGTGGTAAAGAATTTTCTTGCTAATGTAGGAGATGTGGGTTTGATCCCTGGGTTGGGAAGATCCCCTGGAGGAGGAAATGGCAGCCCACTCCAGTATTCTTGCCTGGAGAATCCCATGGACAGAGAAGCCTGGAGGGTTACAGTCCATGGGGTCTCAAAGAGTCAAACATGACTGAGCACACACACACACACACACACACACACACACACACACACATGCAGAAGACAGAGCCATCCCAGACAGTGAGTTCTCACGGTGGGCACAGTAGGATGGGGTTCTCTGAGGAGGCTGGTGGTAGGATGGGACAGAAGTTTTTGCAAGGGCTTTTTCAGTACCTCAAGAAGGGGCCGAGGCAAGATGTGAACCCAGGGTTATCTTATCCCAAAGTCTCAGTGCTGTTGAGTTAATGGCTGTGGATTCCCAGAGTTGGGGAGATCCCCTGGAGGAGGGCATGGCAACCCACTCCAGTATTCTTGCCTGGAGAACCCCATGGACAGAGGAGCCTGGCGGGCTACAGTCCATGGGGTCACAAAGAATCGGACCCAACTAAGCAACTCACACACACACACACACACACACACACACACACACACACACACACACACGGAGTTACAATAAGCCGAGGGCAATGGGGAACCATGAGGAATGTGTACGAAGGACACTTGGCACCATCGCCCTTCACTGAGGGCCTCCTTGTCTGCAGAGGCTGGAAAGCACCAGTCTGCCTTTCCCACAAGCCCTGGGGTTCCGGATGTATTTGAAGCCCTGTGCATCACAGTCATGGAGTCACCAGGTGTTTCCCCAGCAGCAACCGTGAGTTTAGGCAACAGCTCTGAGGTGCCAACAAGCCACTGAGCAGAAACGAGAGTATCTGGATCCTGGATCAATGCAAGGAGACACAGCCTAGAGCCTCTTGCTCCAGCCACTCTTAAGACACATAAGCTCTTAATCGACTATATCATTTGGAGGATCCAACCAGGGCTGGGTCAAGCCAGGTCATCCATTCTTTGGTCACCTGAAGTCACGTTGCAGGGAGCAGGGATCTGTTTGTGTGATCCCAGGGATAGGGTTGTGCAAAGGAGGGCACAGCCTCCCCATCAGTCAGCAGAGGAGGAACCTCGTGGTTCTGGGGAGCCCCAGCCCCTCCTCCTGCATACCTGACATTCCTTCCATACACTTGAAAGTCCACCTCATTCCTGCCTGTTTCCTGGGAGAGGCTCCCTAAGGCCAGATGGAAATAACACCCAGATACTGCCAGGAGGAAGACCTAGTCTATTTATTCCTGGGGCAATGGGGAAGCCAGTAGGGAATTGGTGAGAGCAGGAACTGACAGCAAACCCCTGGCATCACACCCAAGGAGCCAGCTCTGCCAGCCCCAGCCAGGACACGTGGGAACGTTAACCTGGGTCTTCCCCAGGGTGGTGGTCTATGAGCAGAGGCTGCTTGTCCTTCCTAGATGGGCTGGGCCAGGGATGTCCAGAGGCCCCTGCACTGGGGTACAGGAGACCTGGGACCTAGTCCAGCCTGAGTCACTGACCAGCAGTGGGACCTTGGGTCAGCGTCTTGCTTGGATTCAAGAAACAGAATGAGAGAATGAAACAAATAGTTGTTTGAAGTCAGGATCTTACACTTGTTGCCAAGACAGCTAGAACTTTCTCTAGCCATAAGTAGAAGCAGGTCCCAACACCTAGCGATAGCTTCGGTCAACCCAAGCCAGATCCCCTCTCACAGATCTAGGCTCTGATGTGGAAGGTGACTTCCCATGTGTCTCAGTGGTAAAGAATTTTCTTGCTAATGTAGGAGATGTGGGTTTGATCCCTGGGTTGGGAAGATCCCCTGGAGGAGGAAATGGCAGCCCACTCCAGTATTCTTGCCTGGAGAATCCCATGGACAGAGAAGCCTGGAGGGTTACAGTCCATGGGGTCTCAAAGAGTCAAACATGACTGAGCACACACACACACACACACACACACACACACACACACACATGCAGAAGACAGAGCCATCCCAGACAGTGAGTTCTCACGGTGGGCACAGTAGAATGGGGTTCTCTGAGGAGGCTGGTGGTAGGATGGGACAGAAGTTTTTGCAAAGGCTTTTTCGGTACCTCAAGAAGGGGCTGAGACAAGATGTGAACCCAGGGTTATCTTATCCCAAAGTCTCCATGCTGCTGAGTTAATGGCTGTGGATTCCCAGGGTTGGGAAGATCCCCTGGAGGAGGGCATGGCAACCCACTCCAGTATTCTTGCCTGGAGAACCCCATGGACAGAGGAGCCTGGTGGGCTACAGTCCTTGTGACCGAGAAGAGTGGGACACGGCTGCAATGACTGAGCACGCATGCAAGTGTCTACAGATCTCAGAGCTGGCGCTGCTCCCCAGGCAGCACCCAGGCTCCCCACCTCTGTGCTGATCTCTTTTCACTCTCCTGCTCTTCAGTGACTCAGCTCCAGGCCCAGGAGTGAGGTCTGGGCTCGTCTCTCTTCAGAAACAGAACCCTAACCCTGCCCTAGAAAACATGTCTTCTGCTGCATCCTGGCTGCTATCCAGGCATCTACAGCACCCCAGAAACTCACAGAGGCAACTGTCCTCCTGGAGCGATTCCAGGAAGCGAATGGAATCAAGGTCATGAGCAATGTGCTGCTCCAAACTGTAGAACATGACTTGACAGCTAGCATTCGTCAAAGGAGGATCCACCCTTGCTTCAAGCCTCCTCCATTCATGACTTCGTTAACCAACACCCGCAACTCGGCCAGAAAACAACAAAACATTACATCATTACATGGGTTCCAACATTCCTGAAGGCGAGCTGCAGTACACAACATTTAATTGTGACATAATTAATAAGATTCTGTGCAATTAGCAGAGACGTGGATTGGTCTCAAGATCGTCATACAGATTGAAGTCAAAAGACAGAAACAAATATCGTGTATGGGTGGAATCTAGAAAAATGGTACAAGTGATCTTATTTGCAAAGGAGAAACAGAGACACAGACAGAGAACAATGCATGGATGCCCAAGGGGGAAGCAGGGGCGCGGGATGAATTGGGAGGTTGGGACTGACATATATACACTATTGATACTGTGTGTAAAATAGACAACTAATCAGAACCTACTGTATAGCACAGGAAACTCTGTGGTGACCTAAATGGGAAAGAAATAAAAAAAAGAGGGGATGTATGGAAACATACAGCTGATTCACTTTTCTGTACAGCAGAAACTAACATGATATTGTAAAGCAGCTATAGTATATACCTTTATATTATATAAAAGTCAATAATTTTTAAAAAAAGAACCTGGAAAAAAAATTCTTTGCAGCACACACTAATTCATTCCTTAATCTATATTTTCTTCAATTAAAAAGTGATATAGCTGATGACCAACTTGAGTGGTTGTCTAAGCTACTAAAATGTTGCAGTCCACAGTTGGGAACTACTCAGCGACTGCAGAAACCCCCCAAACTCCAAGGGGCGACGTGGGACGGGAGGGGAGCATGCTGCACCCTGCCCCCTTTTTTGTTGTTGTTCGGTCGCTCAGTTGTGTCCAAATCTTTAAGACCCCAAGGACTGCAGCGCCCCAGGCTTCCCTGTCCTTCACCATTTCCTGGAGCTTGCTCAAACTGATGTCCATCGAGTCGGTGATGCCATCCAACCATCTCATCCTCTGTTACCCACTTCTCCTCCCGCCTTCAATCTTTCCCAGCATCAGGGTCTTTTCCAATGAGTTGGCTCTTTGCATCAGGTAGCCTAAGTATTGGAGCTTCAGCCTCAGCATCAGTCCCTCCAATAAATATTCAGGGTTGATTTCCTTTAGGATGGACTGGTGTGATCTTGCTCTCCAAGGGACCCCCAAGAGTCTTCTCCAGCACCGCAGTTGGAGGGCATCAATGGGAAAAAGAAAACATTTAGGACTCTGGCCACTGCACATGTATTTCTGCTATAGCAGGATCTTCCCTGGGCTCCTAACTTAAGTCTCAACCTTCCTGTCCAACCTCCTCAGAGCAGACCTGCTGGGATATTCGTAGACACAGATCTGAATACTCTCCTTCCAAGCTCAGGGCATGGACACGGTGCCCAGTGCACTAAGGATAAAGTCCCGAGTCCTCGACGCTCACGAGGGTCTGACCCTGCCCCCCTCCCACTCGCTCCAGCTCCCTGGTCCACCTTCCACTCTCTCTGGGGCTCCGCCTTCCTAAAATACAGTTCAGCCTCATCCTTGAAATATTAGCTCACATGTCCCCTCTTCCAGGAATCCCTCCCTGAACACTCAAGGCATCTCACGACCTCCCACCCTAATCTGGGCTCCCAGAGCCACTGAGGTTTTACCCAAAGCTGACCTCTCTGAGTCATCATGGTCTTAAGACGGTCTGTAGCCCTCTACGATGCTACTGAGTAATCACTGCACCCGCAGCAACCTGTCTAACACAGGCCTTGCCACTCAGCTCATTCTCAGTGAATCCTTATTGCCAGGCTCTTAAATGTGTCTGTCATCTATTCTAGACTTAAAAAAAAAAGGGTTGGGCTTCCTTGATGGCTCAGTGACAAAGAGTCCTCCTGCCAATGCAGAAGTCATGGGTTCAATCCCTGATCCAAGAAGTTCCCACCTGCTGCAGAGCAACAAAGCCCGTTCATCACGGCTATTGAGACTGTGCTCTAGAGCCCGGCAGCCATAGCTACTGAGTCCACCTGCAGCAACTCCTGAAGCCTGAGTACCTGTGCTTGGCAAGAAGGGAAGCCACTGCAATGAGAAGCCTGCGCCCCGCAACTAGAGAGCAGCCCCTGCTCCCCTCAACTAGAGAAAAACCCACATGCAGCAACGAAGACCCAGCATCGCCAAAAATAAATAAATAAAATTATTAAAAAAAAAAAGTCCAGAAAGTAGACTTAGAGGATCTGATGGAAAAGCTGGCGGGTGGATTCATCCTGGGAGAGTGGGAAGGACCCCAAGGATCCCTGTTTACAAAAGAGGCTGCAGTGTGGGGGAGTGAGAGGGAGGCTCTGGTGGGGGGCGAGGAGGGGGTCCCATCGGTCTCCTCCTGGCTCTCAAAGGATTGACAAAATGTTCGACAGTGACGTGACCAAGCTCACATCTGAAACCTCTTGCTGCCCCAGGGACCCAGCGTGCCTCTGCAGGCCTGGCAGGAAGACAGGAGAGCTGATGACAGCATGCGCTTCTTTTTGGGGAAGGTGGAGGGGAGAGGTGCGGTATAAAACCACCTGCTGGGATCTGCCACACTTCCTTCCACTCCACCGCAGCCAACCCAGAGCCATGACTCCACGACGCTGCATCCTGGGTAAGAAGGACCAAATCCTGACTCTCTTCGAGCCCAAATCCAAAATCAGCCTCGATCCCATCCTCGCCTCAGTCCATTACTCCTCCTCCCTAGCCCCCGGCCAGACAAGTGACTCCATTATAGCGGTACCCCTTCCACATCCCCAAGGGCGTGCATGCCTGCTCAGTTGCTCAGTCATGTCCAGCTCTTTGGGACCCCATGGACTGTAGCCCTCCAGGCTCCTCTGTTCTTGGGATTCTCCAGGCAAGAATACAGGATTGGGCTGCCATTCCCTTCTTCAGGGGATCTTCCTGACCCAGGGATTGAGCCCGTGCTTCCTGCATTGGCAGGAGTGTTTATTAGCCCTGAACCACTTGAGAAGATCAAGAGCAGCCCCATCCATGTCCCTGATCAATTTCCAAACTCATGCCCAATGCCATACATTATGACAGGCTCCCACCCCAAATCCCAGCGTCTAAATTTTAATATTGGTCATGGATGCAACACGACACCAGTGTCAGCTCAGCTGCCTTTAGCGCCTGACCCCAGCTGAGCCTCCTGCTCTGAACTCTTCCCTCCCAGGGGAACACCACATCCCTCAGAACCCCAAACCCATTTCTCTGAGTCCTGCCTGCCTCCTCTCAACTTCCACAGACCCATAATCCCCAGACACCTAACACAGGTCTGCCTCTAACCTTTCCCCGAGCCTCAGTCAGGACAGACACCCCCTGGGACCTTCCCTCCTCCAGGCTGAGCTCCAGTGGCTGCCCCATCTGCCACACGTCATCCCTTTTTCCTCCCACAGCTGTCTTGGCTGCTGTCTGCATCCTTTTGCTCCCCTGCTCACACAGTGCCCCAGGTGAGCCCAGGAGGGACGTGGACGCTGGGGAGGTGGGGTGCCACTCCCAGAAGACCCCAGCCCAGGACTTGCCCATCCTGCTGCCGGGGCAACATCATCTCTGCTTTCTCCAGTGTCCCCCACAGGCCCTCAGCTGTTGCTGTGCCAGTCACACGAGCGATGTGGGAACCAGTTCTACGACCCCCGGCAGGACTGTTGCTATGACGATGCCGTGGTACCCTTGGGCAGGACCCAGAAGTGCGGAAACTGTACCTTTAGGGTCTGCTTCGAGCAGTGCTGCCCGTGGTTGGTCAACAGGCCCCAGGAGTCCTTCGTGGTGAAGGTGAAAGGTCACAGTTGTTACTCAGCCCCATCCTCGGATGATCGGGTTTGTAGCAGGTGAGGTTCTATGCCTTCCAAGGGAGGAGGGGGCGTGGAGGAGAGGGGCGGTCTGGAGACCCGTTCTATGATCCAACTCCCCCCCGCCCAGAAGGGGTCCTTCTGTCCCCGTCCCCCTGCTCTATTCCATCCACCTCTCCCTTCTCTGTTGCTTCTTTCTCCTTTTGTGTTTATATCTATTTCTTCCTCTTCGTTCGTTGGCTCGTGTCTCTTTTCCACTCCTTTGCCAGTAATCTGTCCATCCCTCCCCTTGTCCATCTCTCCCTTGCTGCCTCTCTCTCTCCAGTGTTGGCTGACAGACGATCACAGGTCGGTTGGATGCTGCGCCCTGAATGAGCCTGAAGAGGTGTGTTGTCCCCTTAGATCTGGGACACGGAGTGGGTTTTGGGGGGATAGGAGATACTCAGATTCAATCCCTCCCTCCTTATTCTGTCTCCTTTGTAACAGTCATCCTAAATCTGTCCTGCGTAGGGGGACTGGTCCCCTTTCTATGACCCTGGACATTCGTGAGAGGTTACTTCGTTGTTGGATGTCCCCAGGACCCTGACCTCTCACAATGACCCCTAAGACCAATACCGTGAGGGATGATCAATCCCCAGGCTGGCCCTGGGGACCCTTAATGAGATCCGTCATTCCCTTTGGCATTTTCTCCACCAGGAGCGCAATATAAATTCTGCAACCTTACATATTCTATCATGGCGGGACCTCGATGCAGACGGAGTCCTTTCTCCACTTCCAAAGGAGGCAAGATACACCCACTTTTCCACTTAAGAACAAACTTCAAGTTACCATGACCTGCTGGTTGCACTGAATAAAAATTCCATTTCAATCACAAGGCTCCGCTTTCTTGCACTGATCTCGACAGGGTGGGGGACGCGACTCACAGCGAGGGAGGGACGGGGTCTTCCGCGCGGAGCCCGAGTCTGGGCTGGTCTCTCCCTCCCAAACCCCCAACCAAGGAGGGAGGGTGGGTCGGCGCGCCCCCTGGCGGGCACTGGGCTCAGCGCGGGGGCGGGGCGCTTCTGAGGGGGGACCAGGAGGAAGGAAAAAAAGTCTCCCCTCTCTTGGAAATCCAAGCCTGGGGCTGGACTTTGCACCGGCCCGAAAATTGTAGTGTTGGGACTCTCACAAAGGAAGAATTTGCTGGTCTCCAAAAACGATTTCCTAGAAAGAAATCAAAATACGCGGCTTTACAAGATTCTGGAAACGGACATATCTGAACTTAGTAAGGCAGAGCAGAGGGAAAGGTCAGAGTGGTCAATTAGTAAGCCTTTCCTCCTCTGGAGTCAGCTCTGCTCAGAGAAGGGCCTGGAAGCTTCTGGAATGTTTGAACCTTTAACCAAAGGTCAGTTCAGCCCAGGCCCCTCTAAAGGCCACACCAGTGACACCGGCATTCCATGAGGGCTTAGAACAGAAAGTGGGGGAGAGGGCTATGATTGTCGGAGGCCCGTCTGGGGACACACCCAATTCAGGGACAAAAGGTATCACTCTATTCTGTGTAATTCTGATATAAAATTGTTTTATATCAATATAAACTTAACACATATGAAAAATAATTTCCATTTCTTTCACAACTCAAAAAGGGTCCAGGAAGGGATGGGACTGGCCCATGAAGTAAGTGCAAGGAGAGAGGAAGGAGTTTGGTTCCAGGGTGGGGAGGTGGGTCTGGACACCCTTTCAAGTCATTCTTCGCCAGAACATTCCAGAAGGGCGCTGGGTGCAGATGTGGCTGGGGCCTTCCCTGGTGGTCCAGTGGTGAAGACTCCACCATGTGTAAAGTCAATAGCTAGTGGGAACCTGGTGTAGAGCCCAGGGGGCTCAGCTCTGTGCTCTGTGATGACCCAGAGGGGTGGGACGGGGGGATGGAAGGGAGGTCCAAGAGAGAGGGGATGTGTGTACGCATAGAGCTGATCCACTTCGTTGTACAGCAGAAGCTAAATATTATATTTTACAATATTATATTGTAATATTGTAAAATAATATATCTACAATATTATAAAGCAGTTATACTCCAATATAAATAAATAAAATGAAGGGCGAAAAAAGAAAAACACTCCTCCATGCTTCCACTGCAGGGGGCACCGGTGCCATCCCTTGTCGGGGAATTAAGATACTGCACGCCACAAAAATTAATTAAGAAAATAAAAATAAAGAGAAGATAAGCTATGACCAAACTAGACAGCATATTAAAAAGTAGAGATATTACTTTGCCGACAAAGGTTCGTCTAGTCAAAGCTATGGTTTTTCCAATAGTCGTGTATGGATGTGAGAGTTGGACTATAAAGAAAGCTGAGTGCCGAGGAACTGATGCTTTTGAATTGTGGTGTTGGAGAAGACTCTTCAGAGTCTCTTGGACTGCAAGGAGACCCAACCAGCTCATCCTAAAGGGTATCAGACCTGGGTGTTCATCGGAAGGACTGATGCTGAAGCTGAAACTCCAATACTTTGGCCACCTGATGCAAAGAGCCGACTCATTGGAAAAGACCGTGATGATGGGAAAGATTGAAGGCAGGAAGAGAAGGGGATGACAGAGGAAGAGATGGTTGGATGGCATCACTGACTCAATGATGCCATGAGCTTGAGCAGACTCTGGGAGTTGGTGATGAACAGGGAAGCCTGGCATGCTGCAGTCCACGGGTCGCCAAGAGTTGGACACGACTGAGCAACTGAACTGAAAGAGAAGATCAGGAGGTGAGGCTGCAGATGAGGGAGAAGGAATGTGGGACAGGGCGTGGGGGTGGGGCACTCAGGATCTAGCCCTATGGGTGGGTCCCAGTCTTCATTCAAATCAAGGGCCAGGCAGCACAGGTTTGTAGGTGAGAGCCTATGAGAACTTCAGGTTGAAATCTACTGATTCTTATCTTGCCTCTAAGTGTCCCTCAACCTTTTCTCTTTCTTCTACCCTTTCCCTGTCCTTCCCAGTTGCCTCTTTTCTTAGTCTCTACCCTCAGGGTTCAGATCCACCCATCTTTCTCCTCACCATCAGACTTTGCTTGCTGTGATGTTGACACAGGGCTTCCCAGGTGGCTCAGGGGTGAAGAATCCTGCCGCCAATGCTGAGATGCAAGTGCAATCCCTGCATTTTGAAGGAATCAGGAAAATCCCCTGGAGAAGGAAGTGGCAACCCATGCCAGTATTCTTGCCTGGGCGATCCCAGGGACAGAGGAGCCTGGAGGGCCACAGTCCCTGGGGCTGCAAAGAATCGGACATGACTTAGTGACTGAACAAGGTTGGCACAGTCCCTTCTGGGTGAGATTCTAGAAGAGGGAGCTGGGTGGGGGGCACTGGCAGTAGATTCTCTTGCTTCTTTACTGGACGGGGGCGCTTTGAAAATTGCCTCAGGTTGGGATCGGAGGACTGTCCGCATCATTTCTGAGGTGCTGTGGGACCCTCTCCACAGACACCACCAGCTCAGCACAGTGACACGTGGCCCAGAATGAGAAAAGTTCTAGTGTCTATGTGACCTCCAGTCCTGGTATGGGACTTGAAGCAGCCTTGGGTGGCGCACTTCTGGGCCCACTGGGGCCTTGACTGAGATTGTGGCAAAGTCACCCCCTTGGAGAGCTTATGGAATGATGAACTCATTGTGTTTGAGAGAAGATTCCCATTTCTAGGAGATGGAGGTGACCATGGGAGAGATGGTGCAGGGCAAAAACTGACTATTCTCATCCTCCATTCTCTACCCAGTCACCATGATTGGGTCCTTCATGGGCTCCTCTCTCTAAACCTCTTAATGAAAAATGTCCATTGGTGTGGAAAGTGCTTTCCGATATACTAAGTATTTTATTAAAAATTCCACCTGTAGGGGCTTCCCTGGTGATCCGGTTGTTGAGTTCCTATGCAGGAGCCCCAGGTTGGATCCCTGATCAGGGAACTAGACCCCACATGCCGGAAGTAAAGATCCCAAGGGCTGCAACCAAGACCTGGTGCACCAAATACATAGATTTTTTTTAATTAAAGGAAAAAACAACAATAGCAAAAAAACCAAAAGCCTTTCCCTGCTCAAAGGAACAGAGCTCCTTGAAGAAATGACTGGTCTGGGAGCGGAGGCAGGGAAAGCACAGATAGGCCTGAAACATTTGGGGCCAGAAAGTGTGGACGGGAGTAGACAGAGAGTGACAGGGACCTGTCAAAAGGACCTTGTCCCACAGCTTCTCATCGCACATGACCCAAAGCTGCCCGCCAGTTGCTTACTCTTCACCTCCGCACCCCATCAGGAGATGCGCATGCGGCGGCATTGGCGGGCTGGGGCGGTCCTCGGTACCCATCTCAGCAGGCCAGCACCTCCATTGCGCGAAGGTGGCTCTCATGCCAACCCCTGACTCACACACTTAGACTGCTTGTTCCGCATTTCCAGAGGGGTCATTGTGTGGCCAGCCTCACCACTGACCTCACGCGTTCGCTTCATATACTTTGGTCCTGGTCCAGCGCTTGGAATCCCCCAACCCAGGTCCACTAGTACAACTCAGGCGGGGTGCACGGCGGGACGCTCTACCCCAGTCCCGATCGCATACCTGGTCGCTGTGGGGGCAGAGCAGGGAGAGAAAGCAGTTATATCACGGGAGAGACAGGCCCCCAGGAAAATCACAGAACAGGACTCCTTCGAGGCTAAGTGACCCACCTGATCCTAAGGGAGAAAACTCGCAGAGACGTGTGTGGACAAACAGAGTCGGCGCGCCCTCTGGCGGCGAAAGTGCGGATCTGCGGAGATCCGCGGGGATCCGCGGGGAAGGATGCTCCATCTACAAGGCCAAGAATAATCCCTAGGTCAGAGCTGACGGTGCTACACACCCAGGGCACCTGTTACCTGCCAGGCGCCACGCTAGCTGCATCATCCAAGTGAAATACAGTGTACCAGGCTTTTCAGAAGTAGTTATTCGTTTCCTTATTTACTGTATGTCTTTCCCACTAGAACGTGAGTGCTGGAAGTCCTGTTTTGCTCACAGCTGAATTCCTAGCACCTACAACAGGTAGGTGGGACACACAACACGTACTTAGTAAGCTATATGGACTGGAATTAACATCAATTTTGCCCTCAGATTTAGGCTTGAGTCTGTCTCCGCAGGGCAAGGCATCCCCAGGAGCTAAAATGTGCCCGAGTCCCCACTTCTGGACATGGTCTGGGACCTCGAGGCCCCCAGATTTGCTGAACAAGTAGCTCTTAGGCTTTTTCTGAAACTTGCACATGGGCCTGTTCCCTGAGTCGGTGATGTGAGGGGATCGGGAGTGTACCTCTAAACCTGAGGAAACTGCCCTATCTCTGGGGCTGTGGACAGAGCAGGGGCAAGCTGGTGGGGTGCACAGGTGGCCCCCAGGATGGGATGGGGAAAGGGCATTTGGAAAAGAAGAGGGGTGGTCTTCCAGTTAGGAGTGGAGGGGCCTCCACTGGAAGTCTCCATGTTCCTGGGTAGAATTCCAAGGTGTCAGGGAATTCTAAATTCAAATGGGATATTCCAGCCTCCAGTTCCTCTCCATTCCTGCAGGATGGGGAGCTGGGAGCACGTGTGAATGGAGGTTGCTTGAGTTAGCCCAGGTGAGGGGAGAAGACACCTACAGGGAGTCCTGGATGGGGAGGAGGGCGGTGTGAAAGGAGAGCAGTCCCCTCCCCAATAAAAAGGGACTAAAAAATGAGTGTTTATCACATGAGCATTGCAAATTACTAGAAGACTGACAGAGGGTACCCTCACGATCCAATAAATGTGGGAGAAAGCTGCCCCCCTTCCCCCACCCTATCTCCCCAGAGTGAACCAAGGACTTTGGCAGAAAAAGAAGTCCACTTTGAAATTACACCACCCAGAGTCGTTTGATAGGGACTGTCACTTTGCACGTATCTTTCTGTTTTCTTTTTTAGAGGTGTCTTTGTGAAGAGGGTAGATTATATTTTGTTTAGCAGCTGTTTGCTTGGTGTAAAACTTTTAAAAACTATTGGGACTTCCCTGGTGGTCCAGTGGTTAAGAATCTGCCTTCTAATGTAAGAGACGTGGATTCAATCTCTGGTCGGGGGACTAAGATCCCACATGCTGTGGGGCAACTAAACCCTGTACCACAGTGAAGATCCCATGGAAGACCCAACACAGCCAAATAAATCAACATATTTTTAAATATTTATTTATTTTGGCTGCACCAGGTCTTAGCTGTGGCACCTAAGATCTTCATTGCAGTACCCATGTGGGATCTAGTTCCCTGACCAAGGACGGAACCCGGACCCCCTGCATTGGGATCGTAGCGTCTTACCCACTGGACCACCAGGGAAGTTCTGGGTGTATAACCTTTAAATCTTTAGCAATAGGGTATGTAGGCCTCCATCTGTACTCTTGTTTATCAACCATCGTGTGAGAGGCAGCCCCAATGTTTACAACAGCCCTGTGAGGGAGGCACTGTTATGAAGTCCATTTCACAGATGGAGAAAGTGAGGGTGATATTCATGTGATATTCACATGCATTTATTACCAACTATGTGCTTAGAACTTAGGATATAATGGTGTGTGGGAGGGGGAGATGATAGCCCATTTTTTATCTTTAAATGGGGCAATTATACATCCTGTAATTTTGGGAACAATCTCGTGGTTGCCCATTGATGCAACATAAATATTAAGGGCTCCCTCATTCACTCTTAGGTGTCATGGTTTGGACAATAAATTATATGATGGCCCTTCTTAGAAACCTCACTGTATAGGAGAAACAAAGATTAAAGAATTAAACAGGGAGGTTTATAACTACAGTTGTGACAAATACAGAGATGGAAATAGCATGCGGAAAGTAAAATAGCAGGGTTTGTCTTAGTCCAAGATATCAGAAAGGTAGTGTCAGTCTGAGAAGGTGACTCTGAAGGACTAGTAAGTGACAATTAGGATGGAGCAGGTGAGCAGGGATATTCCACGCTTGGCAACGTCGAGGGAAATATAAAGATTCTGCTTTGTGTTTTAAACTTGTTCTTGCTAGAATCACCATTTAATTGGACTCCGATCATTGTTGCTATAACAAAAAAACAAGTAATTTTTTACTAACTGCAAGAAAATCTAGAGGGGGTTTATACCGGCTGAATTGAGTATTTTAAAAATCAAACAACAGCTAATGAGTTAAATATTTTAAAAATTCAGCTTCCTAAAACATAGCAAATAGATCTAATTTCATCCTATCAAAAAAGTATTCAAGTAGTACTATATATAAAATAGATAACCAACAAAGACCTAATGTGTTGCACAGGGAACTATAGTCAATATTTTGTAATAATTTATAAGGGAAAAGAATCTGAAAAAGAATATAAACACATATATATTTAAATATGTGTGTGACTGAACCACTTTGCCGTACACCTGAAACTAACACAATATTGTAAATCAACTATACTTCAATTGAAAACTTACATGGGACTTCCTGGTGATCCAGTGGCTAAGACTCTGAGCTCCCAATGCAGGGGATGGGGGTTCGATCCATGGTCAGGGAACTAGATCTCACATACTGCAACTAAGAGTTCACACCTGACGCAGCCAGATATTTAAATAAATAAATATTTTAAATTACATTAAAAATATTTAAAAGATTCAAGTAATACAGCCTCAAGGTTCAAGGAAATATAACAATTACCCATTGTTATGAATTGCTCTAAATGTTCACAGGGGCATGTCTTAATTTTAGGCTGACAAGATACAGAATAAATAAAATTCTAACAAGGGAAGTCTTCACCCCACCTAGCTAATGATTGCACCCTTAGTTTCGTTAAGGAATATGATGTGTAAACATTTCCGTCTTTTTACAAAAGGTTAGTTGAGTGTTTTGTAATATGAAAGTTAAAGTACAAGGTTGCCGGATTTCTTCAAGTTCCTCTTTGTACAGAGTCCCCCCGGGGGCAAGGTAGTCAAAGTTTCTTCACGGACAGCAAGAGGGCAGGGTGGCTGGGTGGCTCCGGAAGAAGGTCTTGGCCACGATCGAGGTGAGGCTGGGGTGGAAGCAACCCATTCTGTTGGCCATGGTGAGGAGCATGGGTCTCATCCTGAGTCATGAGAAACCACAGAAAAAAATATGACTGGCTTTTTGATTTGAGCCTGGGCCTCACAGGGGCCAGGGTGCAAGATGCAAGGTCATTGAGGAGGTAGGAGCAAAATCCAGGTGCGAGAAGATGGTAACTGAATCCAAGTGGAGAAGGCAGAAATAGACAGGAGTATCCTGATTTAGACGGTATTTAGGAGACGGACCTCCCTGGTGGTCCAGTTATTAAGAATCCGCCTGCCAATGCAGGGGACATGGATTTGATCCCTGGTCCTGGAAGACCCCATATACTGTGGAGCAACTAAGCCTGTGTGCCACAACTCCTGAGCCCGCACACTCTAGAGCTCACACTCTGCAACAGGAGAAGCCCCTGCTCACAGCAACTAGCAGAAGTCCCTGCCGAGCAATGAAGACCCAGCACAACCAAAAGAAAAAAAAGGGGGGGGTAGTATTTAGGAGATAGCAGCATCATGACTTGGGGATGGATCAAACAGGTATCCAGTCATTCAGTAACTATCTATTGAGCACCTGCTTGGTGCTGGGCATCATTTGGGGTGCTGATTTTTGGGGAGAGAGTAGGAGATGGTCAAGGATGGTACTCAGATTTATGGCTTTTGTAACTGGAAGATGATCGTATCATTCCCTCAGACAGGGAGTCCTGGAAGAGGGCCAATTCTGGAGGAGGAAATCATGACCCATTTTGGAAATCTGGCGTTTGAGGTGCCTCTGGAACACCCCAGTGGAGATGTCAAGTAGGCAGGTGGATACGCAGATCCAGAATTCAGCTGAGAGCTCAGACATAAAAATAGGAAAGTCATCTGCATTTTGGTGTGACTGAAGCTATTGTCTGGATAAGGTCACCTGGCAGAAAGAGTATAATGATCAAGAAGGGAAGAATGAAATAAATAAATAAAAATTAAAAAAAAAAAAAAAGAAGGGAAGAATGAGTCTGAAAGTGAGAACAAAAGGCCAGCCAGAGAAGTAGAAGGAAAATGAAGAAAGTCTTACGACACAAAAGCTAAAGGAAGTGAGCATTTTGAGGAGAAGGAAGTGTTCAGCTATGTCAAATGCTGTCCAGTTGCCCAAGGTTATTCAGCTAATATGTGGCAGGGCTGAAATGCAAAACTAGGCTCACACCATACGCAATTATAAATTCCAACCCAGGTAAAGATCTAAAAGCAAGACACACAGTAACGTTTTATTAAAAGAAGATGTTTTATAATCTTATTTGTGGAAAGATCTTCTTAAGGTTAAGACAGAAAACAAACTATTTTTTAAAAACTTTAATAGACTGGAGGAAAAGATTTGCAGTACATTTGAGAGACATAGGGTTAAATCCTCATATGCAAAAACCCAACAGGAAATGATTAAAGAAATAAACAAACAGTTCCCAGAAGATGGACACAAACATCTGTTAATATGTAAAAAGATAGTCACCTGTCTAAGGTTGAGGAAATGCAAGTAAGACAATAATGAGATACCATTCCTTGGACTGACCACATTGCTGGGGAAACTAAACACTAAAACTTTTTTTGGAATGCCATTAAGCAATATCTAATAAAATCTAAAATGTAGCTTTTTCCTGACCAGAATATTTGTGCATGGTGTCCTCATGGTATGAAAGTAACAGAGCTCTCCACTGTTCACACTATTAACTATCAATTCTATTCTATTCTATTAATTGTATTAACTCTATAAAGTGCATTTGTACCTTTTTCTATATGTACCTGATTCTTTAATGCTCTTAAAAAGAACTGAGACAAAATATACATACTCAACAACTCAACAATCTCAGTAATGGGGTTGTTTTCTTCACTTTGCAAATTGATAAGAAACAGGCAAACAATCCATTTTTTTTTTAAACTGGCAATGGAAAATTAAAGACAACTGACCAAAGACACATCCAAATGGGCAGCAAACAGAGAAATACAAAGTCCCTCGAGTGGTCATAAAATCACCAATTAATGTTCCAAAGAGATTTCACTTTATACCCATAAATTTAAGAAGTGATAACACCCACTTCTGGGGTGAGTGGGGGCTCTAATACATTAGTAGTAGAAATATGAACGGTTAACGGTCTTCTGGGGAAAACAATCTGGTAATATCTATTAAATATGTATACCCTTCGACCTAGCAAGTCTATATGTACAATTTATAAGCACGCCAATGTGTAAGGCTGCTATATCTTACAATGATGTTTTGTGCAGCACTGGGCAGGATGGTAAAGAGGGACTGAAAATCTTCAAAGAAGAAACGTCAGACTTCCCTGGTGGCCCAGTTGTTTAAGAATCTGCCTACCAGTGCAGGGGACATGGGTTGGATCCCTGATCCAGGAAGATCTCACGTGTCGAAGAGCAGCTAAGCCCGAGCACCACAACTACTGAGCCTGTGCTCTAGAGCCCATGAGCTGCAACTACTGAGCCTGCCTGCCTACAGCCCGCGCTCCGCAATAGGAGAAGCCGCTGCAGTGAGAAGCCCGTGTACTGCAACTAGAGAGCGGCCCCCGCTCACTAGAGAAAGTCTGAGCGCAGCAAGGAAGACCCAGCACAGACAAAAATAAAATTTAAAAAAGAAATATTATGTAGCTATCATGAAAGACAGATTAGAACTACGTAGATGTATTGCCCTGGAGAGATGCCTATGAAATATTAGGTGACAAAAGGCAAATCGATGCTATGCCAGCAAATTTGGAAAACTCAGCAGTGGCCACAGGACTGGAAAAGGTCCGTTTTCATTCCAATCCCAAAGAAAGGCAATGCCAAAGAATGCTCAAACTACCACACAATTGCACTCATCTCGCACGCTAGTAAAGTAATGCTTAAAATTCTCCAAGCCAGGCTTCAGCAATACATGAACCGTGAACTTCCAGATGTTCAAGCTGGTTTTAGAAAAGGCAGAGGAACCAGAGATCAAATTGCCAACATCCACTGGATCATCGAAAAAGCAAGAGAGTTCCAGAAGAACATCTATTTCTGCTTTGTTGACTATGCCAAAGCCTTTGACTGTGTGGATCACAAAAAACTGTGGAAAATTCTGAAAGAGATGGGCATACCAGACCACCTGACCTGCCTCTTGAGAAACCTGTATGCAGGTCACGAAGCAACAGTTAGAACTGGACATGGAACAACAGACTGGTTCCAAATAGGAAAAGGAGTACGTCAAGGCTGTATATTGTCACCCGACTTATTTAACTTATATGCAGAGTACAACATGAGAAACGCTGGGCTAGAAGAAGCACAAGCTGGAATCAAGATTGCCGGGAGAAATATCAATAACCTCAGATATGCAGATGATACCACCCTTATGGTTTTGATTTAATTTTATTTTAAAAAATGTGTCCATATATGTATGTTTGTAGGAAGCAGAATGTGGTTTAGAGCTTAATCTCTGGAGTCTGAAACTTGTGGCAACATCCAGTCATCACCATCTTCTCCCTGAATGTAATAACCCTTTTGTGTCTCAGCTTCCTTGATTATAGAAAAGGCAGGTTAATAATATCTGCCTCACACACCTTGCTGGGAGCACGAACTGAGATAATTCATGAACTTGCTTGAGGATGCCTGGTGAGTCATTCAGCAATATCACAGGTATAAACATGATCTACATGAGCATGGAGAACATGGTGGAAGAAAATATACCACACTGTTCTCACTGGTGACCTCGGGTGGGCGGGGCTGGACAGAGGGGGGCACAGCTGATTAACATTTGTGTCAATTCAACTTGTTACAGCTAGCATACATTATTTTTAATTTTTTTCATGTATTTATTTTTGGTTGCACTGGGTCTTTTTGCTGCGAGCTGACTTTCTCCAGTTACAGCCAGCAGGGGCTACTCTCTAGTTTCGGTGCACAGGTTTCTCACTGTGATGGTTTCTCTTGTTGCAAAGCCCGGGCTCTTGGCATGCGGGCTTCAGTAGTCGTGGCACATGGGCTTTAGAGTGTGGGCTCAGTAGTTGTGGTTTGTGGGCTTAGCTGCCCCTCGGCATGTGGAATCCGCCTGCACCAGGCATCAAACCCGTGTCATCTGCATTGGCAGCTGGCCTCTCGACCATAGGACCACCAGGGAAGTCCTTTGAAAATTTTTCATTAGAGCATGGTTGATCTACAATGTTATGTTAGCTTCTGCTATACATTAAAGTGAAGCATATGTTACTTTTGTAAAAAAAAAATCCTTAAAAAAAAAAAAAATCTACCAAAGTAGAAGGGAAAGCAAACTCCCTGAATGCAGCAAGTGCCTCTAGGAGGTCATGGGAAAGGAGGCCTGGGCAGGGCAGAGTCCCCGGGGAAGTCTTCTGCCCCATTTGTGATCCCAAGCCGCTGAGTGGTGCTAGGTAATGGCTGTTCCTCTCTGGACCTCAGGATCCCTCCTGTGGAGGATGGAGCTTAGGGCATCTGACCAAGGGCAGATCTGAGGTCGAATCCTGGTGAAGCTTATGGGGCACTCGGAGTCACACATCTTCTAAGCGATCATCCCATGAATTAGAGACTTTATAGTATCAGGCCCATTTTGCAGGTGGAGAAAACTGAGTCACAGAAAGGTTAAAGTCACTTGTGCAAGCTCACACACTGGAATGTCACCAGCTTCAAACACAAACAGCCTGGCTCTGAATGGGGGTTCTGGACCACCAGGCTCTCCTACCTCCCATGTATCAGCAAGGTGATCAGCCCGCTTCTGGCCTCAGTTGACTCAACTGTGAAATGGGCTTTCCATGATGCACCTCTTCCGTTTGCTGCAAGGGTTAAATGACATCGGGCTTAGGCCCAGGAGAAGTGTTTTCAAAAATGGGCCCCTGTGTTTCTTCAGTTCCTTGCAGGAAGAAGGGAGAAGAGGCCTCAGGGCCTCCCGGTTTTCTCTCCTCCTGGTTTTAAGTTCCTGGTGAGTTGTCCAATGCCCCACCGAGGGCAGAGACAAAGCAGGGGAGAGATCCAGACACTGAGTCTTCCAGAAACCACGGTTTCGCCCAGGGGCTTGTGTGCCTCTCCCCACCCCCGACTCCCAGCTGGATGAACAGGCTCCCCTCTCCCCACCTCGCCCAGACCTGACCATACCACATCCTGTTGGGGCCCCGCCAGAGAAGGAAGAGGAGTCCCTCCCAGGCGTGAGGCAAGACCTTTCCCGCATGGCTCCCTCCAACCCACTGCCCCCACCGCGTCCCCACAGATAAAGGCCCAGGGCCGGCTGCGCGCCCTAGGCATCTCCGTGCGTCCTGCCTGCCATGTCTCGCCGCCGCGCGCTGCTCGCCTGGGCCCTCCTCGCCCTCCTGGGCCTCGGGGCGGCTCAAAAAGACTGCGGCCCCATCGTGTCCCGCCGAGAGTGGAAGGCCCAGGCGTCCAGGTGCAGCCAGAGGCTAAGACAGCCCGTACGCTACGTCGTGGTGTCGCACACGGCGGGCAGCGTCTGCAACACTCCGGCCTCGTGCCAGCAGCAGGCCCGAAACGTGCAGTACTACCACGCGCAGCAGCTGGGCTGGTGCGACGTGGGCTACAAGTGAGTGCGCAGGGGAGGCAGGGGCTGGAGCCGCGGATGTAGGGAGAGAAGCGCGCGGGGGCGACGGGAGACCGCGGGGACCCGATTCTAGAGGCGCCTGCAGGATGCCGGCAGCGTCTTTGTTTCTCCCCCAGGGCGCCGCTTAGGGCTGGGCGCGTGCAGGCACCGCGGACCTGCAAGGGGGAGGGGAAGGGGCTGCGGTCCTAACTCTGACCCCAGAGGAAGGGAGAGATTTTGCAGGTACAGGAACAAGTCCTGTGCACTGGATTCACCTGGTAAAGTCTAGTGCCTGGTGAGGCCGGGGTTGGGGTTATGTCCCAGCTCCCTTTACCCCTGGTTGAGCCCTGGGGCAGGCATGCCCCTCTCTCAGCTTCAGGGTCCTCTCCCTCCTCTGCAAAGTCGACGGGGTCGTGGGCCACTCCATTGCTGAGCCAGCCAATACGCCTTAGAACACTGCCTGGCGTGCACTGGGAGCCCCCAGATGCATGGTCTGTTACTATGTGCCAGGATGTGTGCCAGGGGCTAGCATGGGGACCCAGCCGTGGACACAGAATCTAGCCCAGAGGGATATAAAGACCAGCAGGCAGCAACAGGTGAGAAACAAGCGAAGTCCATGAGATGAATTTAGACGGTGATGGAAGCGCTGGATAAAGGGAACAGAGGGATTGACGAGAGAGCCGTGGGCCGCAGGGCAGTGAACTGGGGGTACTGCAGAGGTAAAGGCCAGGAGGCCGAGGGAAGGGGTCAGGCCTGGGGGACAGAGAACAGGGTGGCTGGAGCTAGCTGGAAAGTGATATCAAGTGAGGAGGAAGAGGTCGGCAGGGGCCAGATGGCACAGGGTCTCGTGGGTTACAGGGAGGACCTCAGTTCTACTCTCAGACAGCAGCCGTGAGAGGGATGCCAGCCGGCTTGGGGTCCAAGAAACTCCCACTGGCTGTGGTGTGGAGAACAGATGGCAGGGGCTGACGGCAGAAACAGGGGCCGGGATTGGTTAGATCTGCCTCTGGGGCCCACGCCCGCCAGCTCCCTCTCCAGGGGACCAGGCTGGGGTCCCACACACAGATTTGTACTCTAATTGATTCTCGGGCCTCCGTAAGCACCAGAATCGCCTCACTGGGAATGCAGACTCCCAGGCTCCATCCTGAGAGATGCTTCAATAGGGCTGGGGTGAGGCCAGGAAATCTGAGGACCTCACTCGGAGAAACTGAGAAGCCTCCAAGAGTATCTCCAGCTCTTCTGGCTCCAGATATTACAATCCAAAGGTCTCAACTTCAAAATTTTGTTTCCAGGAATTGGGCAGTCCAATTCTAAGTGTTTCCCTGAAGGAGTGAAGTCCAGAGAGTTTGGCTTCGGGGCCTCTGGTCTAAATCACTTTAGAGGAAACCTGACTGAAGTTTGTTCCTCCAATTTTAGGCTGCAGAGTCTGATCCCAATGTTTTGAATCTCCCTTCCTTGTCACATCTTGCTCGGAGCCTCAGTTTCTTCACCTGTAAAATGGGGCTCCTGACCACCCAACCTGGTGGTGGTGTTTGACGTTTAAATGAGACGCGTCCATTTAACAAAGATACAGAGAGTACCAGTTGCTTGTGCTAGGGGCAGAGGCTGTGGCAGGGCCATGCCCAGCCCAGTCCTGGTGGTCAGCGTCACTGTGGTATTTCTAGTCTCTTCAGTCTGTATTCTGAGAACCTGGTATCCCAAGTGGTGATGTCAGCACCCAATATTAGGAGTTGCCATGTTCTGTGCATTCTTGACCACCTCATGAGCCAGAGGGCTGAGGGGGCCAATCTCAAGTCTCCAAAAAGCCAATCTTCTGGTTAATTCCCATGTGCTCAGATGCTCAGTCATGTCCGACTCTGCGACCCCATAACTGTAGCCAGGCTCCTCTGTCCATGGGATTCTCCAGGCAAGAATACTGGAGTGGGTTGTCACACCCTCCTCCAGGGTGTCTACCCAACCCAGGGATCGAACCTGGGTCTCTTAGATCTCCTGCATTGGCAGGTGGGTTCTCTACCCCAGAGTCACCTGGGAAGCCCAGCCACCTGGGCTTAATTCCAACGTGCCCAATCAAACTCGCTCAATCAAGACATGCTGAATGAGTACGTCTGAAGGATCTGCTTCTAGGATTGGAAGCCTCAAGGAGACAGGTGCTGGGGCTCCGGGGTTTGTGTCTGGTTGCCATGCCAACCCTCGAGTCCCTGATCCTGTCAATCAAGTGCATCTCAGCAGGGAAGAGGAAGCAGGAAGCAGGCTGGGAGCTTCTCAGTAGAGAGTCCTGAGAACTCACTAGTCTCCAGGACAGGACCTTGGGTAAATACTCTAAGTCAGCTTCCTCAGCTTAAAGTGGAGAGGACGGCAGTGTCTGCCTCAGAGGATTACACGTGAGGAGTCAACGAATCAAGCGCTCAACCAATCCTCCAGGGAGGCAGGAGAGAGAGCAAGGATTCAGACCATGTGGACGGGAGTCACAGAGACCTGGGTGAAAATCCAGCTGTGTGACCTCGGGCAGGTGTTGCCACCTCTCTGAGTAGCTATGGGATGGGGGCAGTGGCAGCTCATGGAGTTAGGGATGCAAAAAGCTGCACCTAGAACTGTGCTTGCCAAATAGCAAGGGCCAGGGTCACTGTTTTTATTGTGGAAGATTAGGGGATAAGGAGCAGGGTTGCTGGGGAAATTGTGAGTGGCAGGGGCAGGGACAGGGGTGGGGTGAGCAGAGGAGGGAGAAGGAGTCCTCCCCCAGGAAGCCCTCCATCACTCTCCCACCCACAGTTTCCTGATCGGAGAAGATGGGCTCGTGTATGAGGGCCGGGGCTGGAACACCATAGGTGCCCACTCTGGGGCCACGTGGAACCCCATATCCATCGGCATCTCCTTCATGGGCAACTACATGGGTAAGTGTCCAGCCGTCAGCGAGGGGGCTGACATGGGTCCTGGGGGATGGCACTTCGTGGTGCATCGTGTCTGGGAGCCTCTGTCACCTACAAGCTCTGTGACCTCAGGCGCGATTCTGTTTCTCTGAGCCTCGTTTCCTCTTTTGGATCAAGTCCATTTCCAACCACATGGTTTCAGTGATGACGAGTTCATCTCTATAAAAGTTCTTAGGTCAGTCCATGAGCTGGAGGATTAGGCTTAACCTGAGAAGTGCTTGGAGTGGACTGCCATTTCCTCCTCCAGGGGAATCTTCCTGGCCCAGGGATCAAACCCAGGTCTCCTGCATTGCGGGTAGATTCCTTACCGTCTGAGCTACCAGGGAAGCCCCAGAAGTGCTTGATAAGTGGCAGCTATAGCTGTGGATCGGATGGGAAGGTCTGGGGGCAGAGGAGGGTGAATAAATGATCATCTTGATGGCCGACACTTGCGGAGGGCTGGCTCTACACACAGTCACTCATCTTGCCGTCCCCCAGCCCTGTGGGCAGGTGCTGTCATTCTCCCCTTTCACAGATGAGAAAACTGAGGCACAGAGCAGTGGCAGGCCAGGTTCTGGGCCCAAGTGGGCCAGCTCCGAGTGGAACATCACAGCACTACCCACACTCCCTCAGTCCTCGGAGGAAGCCCCAGCCTAACTCCTGCCTCTCCCCCAGATCGGGCGCCCCCGGCCCGTGCTCTCAAGGCGGCCCGGAGTCTGCTGGCTTGCGGCGCGGCTCGGGGACACCTGACTCCTAACTACGAGATCAAAGGACACCGGGATGTGCAGCAGACGCTCTCTCCAGGGGACAAGCTCTATGAAATCATCCAGCAGTGGCCACATTACCGCGGCGTGTGAGGTCCTGCCCGTCTTCTCACACCCCACCCATCCCATCAGAAACCCCACTGCCTCCCCCTGCCCCAATAAAGGCGAAGCTCAAACTATATTCCTGTGTCCTGCCATACACCTCTTCTCTCTCCCTCCCACAGACCTCAGCCTCACACCACCCCTCCCCCACCACCTCCCAGAGCCCTGACCTTTGCTGGTGCTCAGAACCCAGAGGTCCCGACCCTGAACCGAGACCCCAGAGATCCCAGCTCGGAAGCAACATCACAGCTCAGAACCCGGAGGTCTCAGGTCAGAGCGCCAGGAATTAGCACCAAGTCCGCTGAGACGTCACCACCAGCAGCTCAGGGGTCCTCACCTCCCGGACAGTGAGCCATGCTACAAGACACCCCCTCTCTACCTCACCACCAAAGACATCCAGGGCAGCATCTCTGCTTGGATCGCTGTGGGGATGAGCTACTCACTCCCAACCCTCGGATACCCCCCTTTCATTGCTTTAGAAAGTGCGAGAGTCTTTCCTGAGCCTGTACCCCCATCTGCCTCCCAGTCATAGCCAGAAATACACACAGGAACCAGTTTATACACCCTGCCATTCCAGTCACCAGATCATTTCTCCCCACTCCACCCTGACCCTTCAGTCATAAACTGAGGGATCCCAAAGGCAAATATGTTTATTTACAAAACTCACTTACCCTCCCTCCCAGCATGCCATGCCCACGGGAGGGGGTGGGGTGGGGCCTCACACGCCTGAGACCCCTAAGAGCACCAGGAGGGGCGGGGCCTGGGCGGGGGCGGGGCCAGGACACACCGGCCCCGCCCCCACGCCGAATCCAGCGGTGGGTGGGGTTGGAGGTGCAGTAGTCTGCATCCGAGGTCACGACCGCGTGTCCAGTCGGTTCATGTATTCCTGCAAGGCTTTCAGGCGGGCATCTATTTCGGCCATGTCAGCCGCCTGGTGGTCTGAGCTGTACTCTGTGAGAGCAGGCGTGGGTGTGGGGGTCTGTAAGGGGCCCCAAATCCTGCCCTCGGTACCATCCCAGCGGGCTCTGGGACAGGAGAGGGGGAGGTGTGGAGTCCCAGGCTCACCTTTGATGGGAACCCAGCCCCCCGAACTGGCCAGGCGTCTCTGATGGCGACCACGTTCAAGGGGGGTGGACTTCTGCTGCTGGGGATGGCAGGAAAGGGGGTCAGGCACCCTCTATTCCCTCACCCCCCAAACCCCACCAGAAATCCTGAACTAAAGGACCTCACAAAAATAAGGGGTGACATCTGCTAAGCACTTATGCAAAACAAGCTCCTTGTATCTTCACCAGAACCTTCTGAGGTGAATACTATTCCCATTCCCATTTAGCTGATAAACTATTGATAGCTACAGAAGCTAAGTAACTCCCTCAATCACACACGTTATAGCAAGCAGAGGCAGGTTTTAAGACCTGGAAATTTAAAAAAAAAAAAAAACCTGGCAATTTGAGGCCAGAGCCTTGCTGTTAATCCGCATCCCCTGCGACTCAGTGGTATAGAACCTGCTGGCCAATGGAGGAGGTGCGGGTTCCATCCCTGAGTCGGGAAGATCCCCCTGGAGAAGGAAATGGCAACCCACTCCAGTATTCTTGCCTGGGAAATCCCACGGACCGGGGAGCCTGGCGGGCTACAATCCATGGGGTCGCAAAGAGTCGGACACGACTTAGTGACTAAACAACAGACAGCCTCCACCGCACCGTCATTCTCCCCTCCAACCCAAAGGTCTCAAAACTCTGCCTCCAGAGGAAATCCGAACCGCCCTTTACAACCCGGCCCCCTAGAATGGAATCATGGGAGAAAAACAGCGGAGCTTCTGGTGGTTTAATGCTGCCCCTCCTTCTCCAAAGCCCGAGGAAAGACACTCACTGTATTGAACCCACTCCACGTGGTGGGGCTGGGCGGCTTCCCGCGGCGGTGAACGCTGAGAGGAGGGGGTTATCAGAACCAATGCGAAAAGTCTGGGGCACCTCCCATCTCGCACTGTTCCAAGCTTTCAAGGCTCCAGCCTCCATCACCCAATCTCCCCTCAAAAGAGTGTTTCGAATCTCCCCAGACATCCGTTTGGAGGCGGTCCTTTCCCCCAGCCCAAGTTTTACCCTCGAGGGAGGGACTCGGAGAAATCCTCTAACTCGCTGCAGGAGCTGGCGGACGAGTAGCGGCTGCGGAAACTGTCCACTAGGGGGAGACGGAGAGTGTGAGCCTCGCGCACTGGCCACAGTCCTGCCCAGCCCTCCCGCCAGCCCAGTTACCCGAGGAGCTGCGGTTTCGGGAGCGGTTAGCCGCGTCTCCTCGACCGGTCACCGCTGCCGGCGGCCGAGTCTGGCGAGACCAGGAGACGGATGGGCCGTCCCCACTTCCTCCGCTGCCCAATCGGTTCCGCTGCTGCTGCCTGGGGAACGACAAATGAGGCGTCCACCTGTGCGCCCAGTCCCGGGAAGGGCGTGGCTGCGCCCCTGCGGGTCACAGCTAAACAGGCGGAAACCATGCGGAGACACAGACCAGGGAGGGGTGTGAGAGACACGCCAGGGCGAGAGGGGAGTCTGGCGATCAGGAGAGGAGATGGAGGTCGGGCGGGAAGCAGGAGCAGGCGGACAGGTGATGGAGATGGGAGAAGGGGTTGGATGAAGGCCTGCTTCAGAGCGGCAGGGAAAGGGGCAGGGCTACGGGCAGGTGAGGAGGAAACATGCTCTAACTTCATCTTGATCTCTCTCTGCTTCTTCTCCTTGGCTTTCACAAAGGCTGTTGGGTCGAAACGGGGCACGCGACCACCTAGGACCGGGTGGGGGTGGGGTGTGGAGAGAAGAGGAGGTTGGGGTCACCAGATCACGCCCCCACAGTTCTAGTCCCACCCACCTCCTCCCACGGGCAGGGCAGGGCCGTCACGGACCTGTTGGCGAGGGCGAGGGGCGGGCAGGGCGACCTCGACCCCGGCCCCCGCGGCCGCTCTCCCGGGATGAAGAGCGGGCGGCGCCACGGCCACGCGACGTGGAGCGCTCCCGGGACGTGGAAGCCCTATCTTCCCGCGCCGAGGACGGCACCACCGGCAGGGTCCGTCTCCTGGGAGCACAGACGCAACCCACTGTAAGTTTCCCACCGGCGACAACACTCTTCCCGGACTGCACCATCTTCGAACCTTCAGTCCCAACCCCCCCCCCCCCCCCCACGGCGCCCCGGCAGTCAACTCTTAACATTCACATTCTTACACACGGTCCTCACAGACCTCTTTCCCCCGGGCTTCACCGCTCAGAACCCCCCAACCAACCCCCTAAAAAAAACCATCTGTCAGTTCCCTACATTCTAACACATCCTCTCAGAAGACCCTTGTCCCAGAGGTCTCCCAAGCTCCCTGGAAATCATCCCCAATTTTTCAACACGCACCCCAATACATGCCAGCAAAAATCACCGGGATCTCTATCTGCTTAGCCACGCCCTCTTGCTCAACTAACCTTCAGGCTCCGCCCCTCTTCGGTCCCTAGCTCCAGGTCCGGCCTCCCAAATGCCGCCTCAGACCTGCCCATCTCTCTACAGACCCCGCCCATTGTCTTCAACTACGGACTTCTTCCCTAAGCCGCTGGCAGTCCATTAGGTCCCTCCCATCCCTCCATTCCCGCCCACCCTCAGGCCCCACCGGTCCTCTCCATCCTACCTGGGACCCGCCCCGTCGCTAAGGCCCCGCCCAGCCACCTGGGCTCCGCCCCGCCCATCTCGCCCCGGAGCCCACCCGCAGGTTCGCAGCGCCGAGGCCCCGCCCCGGGCGCGCCCCTCACCCCCTCTTGTACTGGGCCAGCTCGGTGTTCAGCGCCTTCAGCCGGGCACGCAGGCTCCGCTCCGACGCCTTCACCTCTTCGAGCTGCCAGGAGGGAAGAGGGGCGTGGAGGTCCAGACTGAAGCCAAAGTCCGGGCCCCGCCGGCCGCCCCGCCCCCTCACCTCCTTGGCCAGGCGGCGGCAATCCTGGCTTCGGCGGCCGGACCCGCGGTGCCCGAGGCCGCGCTCCTGCCGCAACTCCAGTTCCAGGCCGCGCACGAGCCCGCGTAGCGACTCGACCTCCTGGCGCGCCGCCCGCCCGGCCAGCGCCTCTTCGCGCGACCTGCCCAGCTGGGCCTCCAGGTCGCGTTTCTCAGACGCCAAGCGCGACACCCTGGGAGGAGGAGGTAGAAGGCGAATGCCGGGGCCGGGTGAGGGCCAAGGTCCCATACTCTGCCCTCCACCCGGGTGGGCACGCACCGCTTGTTGATCGGTAATTAGAGAAATGCAAATAAAAACCACCAAGAGATGCTGGGTTGACAGGACCTTTTTAAGACAAGGATCCAGCTCTCAACGTCCACACCCACCAGTCCCAACATCACCTGACACTAGGCAGATACACAGGACCGCGGAGGAAGGCGCCCCAGAAACCTGAATCTGATTAACCTATCGGCTTAACAACCACTTCACGGGAAATACAGGGGACTACATGAATCACAGTGATAAAGCCAACAAGACCCCTGGTGGTCCAGTGGTTAAGACTTCGCCCTTGCTTCCACTACAGAGGGGAAGGGGTTCGATCCCTGGTTGGGGAACTAAGATCCCACAAGCCATGTGGCAAAAAAAAGAAAATCCAGAATGTGGCAAACTGTATAAATAAACTGGCTTCTTCCACAAAGCAGCAGCATGAAAAAAGGAGGTAGAGGGGACTATAATAAATTAAGAGACTTAAGAAACATATCAACAAACTGTAATGTGGGGCCGTATCTGAATACTTATTCACACAAGCAAATTACAAAAAGACATTTGTATACCCTGGCATTAAGGTATTTTTGTTAGCTTTGTTGGATGTCATAACAGTGCTTATGTTTGTTTGCTTTTATCAAAAATAACCTTATATGTTAAAAGATACATATTGAAGTGTTTACAGAGGAGATCCAATATCTGGGATTTGCTTCTCAGAGGACAGGAAAGGGTGTAGATCAAATAAGATGGGCAAAATCTGTTAGATAACCATTGAAGCTCGGGCACAAGTACCTGTGTGTTATACTACTACTTCTGTGCATGCTTGGGATTTTTCCTAATTAAACGTTTTTTAAAACCCTGTGGCTCCCCCACACTCTCCAAGGAGCTTCTTCATTTGGTCCCTTCCAGCTGACTTCCCCGCTCCCCTCCTCTCCTCCCACCTCCCTCTCCCACGATGCTCTTTGCAAATGCAGTTCCCTCCTCCTGAACCATCTCTCCTCCTCCTGGCAGGAATGACTCCACTCATCCTCCAAACATCAAGTCCCCAGTGAAGCCTGCCTGGCCCCCCACCCCAGCCAGGGGTGAGGTCAGGTCCCTCAAGTCTCTGCCCACCTCCCGGCTCTCTGTACACTTCCTTCCCAGCACCAATCACTGATCAGCATGATTATCTGTTTTCTGTCTATCCTTCCCCCAGCTCTCTGGTCAAGCCCAGTGTCGGGATCCAGGTTTTGTGGCAAGGCTGACTGTGCTCAACTCTATTCCAGCTCCTACAAGCTGTGTGACCTGGCGCAGCTTCACTTCACATCTCTGTGAAGCTGGATTATAATAATAACACCTACCGATAAGGTTGTAGGAATCTATAAAGAGTGCTTAGACCGTGTCCAGCACTGAGTGATGGCTCAATAAACATCACGTAGGGCTGGGAAGTGTACATGGCACACCATAGGAACTCATTAAATGTTGGATGGGTGAATGAATGAATCTTGGCATCTTTCCAAACTCCCTAACTTCAAGTTGGGAAGAGGACGGTAAGAATTGTCTGGCTATGGCGCTCAGGGCAGAGGGCGCCGTCTTGTGGCCATCCTGGGAAACACATGCACAGGGTTCTCCAGCCCAAAGGGCTCCCACCGCTGAAAGGGGAGAGGTCTAGTCCTTCCTGAGCGCTCAGTCCTGCCACCAGTGCACAGTGGCTGAGGAAGGGAAAGGGGCTTGAGCTGATTGCTTGGATTCTAGGTCGAGGCTGGCCATATTACTTCACTGTGTATGGGGCAAATTCTCTAACCTCTCTGGGCCTGTTTTCTATAAAATGATAGTAGTGCCTACTTTGGGAGGATTAAACGAGTTAAATCATTACGGTACTGAACAGAGTCCCTGGCACACAGTTAAATGCTCAATAAACATTAGCTACTGGTATTATTATTAATACTAAAGATAGTATTAGCCCTCCCCAATGTGTAGGACCCCACCAGATGGAGACCAAGTCTGAAGCATAGAGCAGGCACTCAGTAAATATGCTAGGAGCCTGTGCTTTTCTCACTTCACTCTTTCAGTCCCCTTGTTTTCAAAACATTCTCACCGAGCACAGAGCCTTCACACATGCTTTCCCTCTGCCTAGAACACTCTTCCCCACCCCAAGAACCTACCAGGTTCCTGTTACAGCCTCCCAAAGCAGAGGCTCCCTTTCCTGTCTCACCCCATCTCTATTTGCAATATACTCAGGTGGGTATGTGATCAACGTCTCTGCCCCCTGGGCAAGCACTACCCCATGGGCAGGGAAAGGTCAGCAAAAAAGAGGCGCTTGGTGAAGGTGGATTCAACTGAATAGAGCCCTGCCTCACACTCTGCCTTTGCACCTGCCTTGCCCTTTGCCTGGGACACCCCACCCTCACCAGGCAGTCAGGTCCCCCTCTGCACTCCGCCATCCATGGTGAATCTTCTCTGACTGCAGACATTGTCTCCCCCACTGGACTGGGAGCCCCAGGAGGACAGAACCAGGACTGTCTCAGTCATTGCTGTGTTCCCAGCACCATTAACACATGGCGGGCACAAAGGACGGGCACAGAATAAATATTTGGGGAATGATGGAGGGCCATCTTTCCAACACTGCTAAGCACTGGGTCCTCCGGTGCATGATGGGATGTGTCCCCTCCCCCAGCCCCAGCTGCCCACCCCACCCCCAAGACTCACTGTTCCCGCAGGTGCCAGATCTCAGTTTCCCGGCTGTCCCGAGTGTCCTGGACATCCAGCCCTCGAAGGCGGCTTAGCTCCTCCTTTAGTGAGCGAATGATGCCCTGCAGGACCACAGGGTCCGGCTTGCCCTGGTACGGGAGGGGCAGCGGGTAGTGAATCCTGAGAAGGATTAGAATCATGGCATCTCAGAGGCCAAGAATCCACCTGGGAAAGGACAGGTGACCATTTCTGGCCAAACACTACTACATGAAATTGGTTGAGAGTCTTCTGGGAACACTTTTGTTTTCCTGATGAAAACAGTAGATACAATTAGCAAGCACAGTTCTGTTTCATTCCCTTCTGCTTTGATACAGATGCAATGTCTGGAGGTCCGGCAGCTATTTTGTGACCAGAAAGAGATTAAGAATGAGGTCAAAAAGCCAATACGTCAAAGATGACAAAAGAAAAACAAAAAGAGAAGGAGCCTGAGTCCCTAATGAAGCTGTTAAGTAGCAGCCACCTACCTAGACATCTTGTTATGTGATAAACTATTGTTTAAGGCCCTGGAAACGGTTATCCTGATACTTGCAGCCAAACACAATACTAAATTACATAAACCTCAACACTGAAGATTCCAAAGGCAAGGCTTAAGCAATATCCCCACCTTGCCTTGGGTACCAGGGGTTCCTAAGTCCGAGCCACATCCTCTTCCACCTGACCACCAGCTATCAGCCTGGTGGGTACCCTTGTACCCACCTGTCAAACTCCACAGAGTAGATGAGGATCAGGTAGCGCTTGGAGTTGAGCTGGGCAGACCTTGAGGCCAAGGGGCCTGGGCGGCCCCCCATCTTTCGGTTCCGCAGGGACTCCAGATCTGTGTAGGTCAGCAGGTCAAGGGTGACCGACTCACTGCTCTGTTGGAGAGAATGGAGGAGTTGCCAAAAGACTCAACATGGCCACTCCCAGAGCACACAACCACACACACACCTGGGCCATGCCCTGATCATTTGTTGGGCTAGATGGGCTTGCCTACCCTGAGGCTATGGGCCCCTGTGGTGCAGGATATTATGAGAGGGACAAACTGGAAAGGACCTCAACTCTCAGCTACAGGAGACAGCTTAGTGCTGTGACTTCCAAGTGTTGTCTACACACCCCTGGGGGTCCCCGAGACCCTTTTAGGGGAGTACATGCAGTCAAAACAACTTGAGGAATAATACTAAGATGTCATCTGCCTTGTCTTGCTGTGCTGACTTGTGTACTGATGGTACAAAAGTCATGGTGGGTAAAACTGCTGGTGCCCATTAGCAGAATTCAAGCCAGGGGCATCGAATGTACTAGCAACTGTTGTATATTCCACTCCTGCCGTACAGTCTCCACTGGGGGAGGGGGGGTGGGGGCGGGGAGGCAGAGAGAAACACACAAAGTAATAGATAAAAACAGAAAATGGAACCTAGGAATGTCCCTGATGAACCTGCAAAACTTATTAATTTTTTTGAATCTTGACCCTTGAGTACACAGATGTTTACTACTGTGTGTGACAAAATAGAAAGTCCACATTTGGCTGCATATCAAAGTATGACACTTTCTAAGAAAAGCACTTGTAGGACTGAACTTGGAGCTAAATTAGCCACTTTTTCATGGAACACTATTTTTACTTGAAAAGGTACTGACAGGCAAAACTATGGTTATTTAGTCTTTGATGTTTGGCAAGCATTTTCTCAAAAATGAACAAAGTGAGCCTGTCACTTGAAGAAAAACAGCTAACAGTATTTGTTGGCAACGATAAAATTCAACCTTTAAAGTGAAAATTCAAATTTTAGAAAACTTGTGCCTGCCACTGCGGGCTTAACAGCTTCTCAATGTTGAAAGATTTTCCTGGCCAGATCAGTGAGGATATTAACAAATGTGACTTCCTGATACTGTATAATGAAATGTGTCAACCTCTGAAAGATCTGCACAATTCCATGAAGTAATATTTCCCAAATGACCAACTCCTAATGTTACAAGTGATATTACCAACCCAGAATGTTACAAATAGGTAAAAAGATCTTGCAAAGTACAAGATATGCCAATAGATTTTAATATGACAGAATAGGAAAAATTCATTGATATGGTCTCAGATTCCACATTGCAAGAAACCTTTCAGAAACTATGACGTATCCGATTTTAATGTGTGAGCAAAATTATCTGAAAAAACTATTAAAGGACTCCCTTTGCCAGCTACATATCCTTCTAAGAAGGATTTTTTTTCCCCTGCATGTATGGCAACCAGGACATATCACAACAGACTGAAGAAGCACATGAGAACCTAGCAGTTATCTATTAAGCCAGACATTAAAGAGATTTGCGATAATGTTTTTTTAAAAAAACGACATTTCTTTCTAAATAATTTTGGTTTTGAGACTACTATTCATAGAAATATTACTTAGGTCAATAACTGCTTTGTTATTGTTGTTTTTAAATGAGTTCATAAATATCTTTATATTTTTCTCAGTTTTAATTTATAACATGGCAAACAAATACTGCTAGATGAAACAGGCATAAACAAAAGCTCTTTGGTATCCTTGGTAATTTTTAAGCATATAAAAGGGTCCTGAGACCAAAAAGTTTGAGAACCTCTGGGTTAAATAAATCATGATGCATGGGTACACTTGAATGCTAAGCAACCACTAACAAAGATGACAAACTCAAAAGTTACAATAATAATAAAAATAGACAACACCTGTTTAGTGCTTATTGTGAGTCAGGCACTATTCTAAGCTTTTTACATATAACTCATTTAACCCGCATAACACTATGAAAAGGCGACTATCATTCCCACATTACGGATAGGGAGCCTAAGACATGGAGGGGAAGTAATTGGCCCCAGGCACCCAAGCAGTAAGTGGTAGTGATGAGTCTGACTTTAGCATCCATAATCTTGGCCACTATGCTATGCTGCCTATAGACACCAAAATGTTAACAGTCTAAGGCGGGGGATAGAAAGGGAATTAAGACTCTCACTTTATAAGTCACACACATTAATATCATCACAATTTTATGAGTGTAACTTTATCCATAATCAGAGAAATAATGCAGTTCACAGTTTTCAAATGATGTCTGAATAGTATCTACGTTCCAACCTGCTTCTTTTATTCCTATTAATACTTTCAACTACTTGACATTTTTTTTTTTCAATCGTCTGTCTAGCGGGAGCATTAGAATGTCAGGTTCGTGAGGGCAGATTTTGTGTCTTTTGTTCAGTGTTGTATTCCCAGTGCCTGGCACACAGATTCCCAGTAGATAAAATGATTAGCTACATCCACTGATATGACTAAATTTTTATGAAATACTGTTGGATCTTTGTAAAAGGTTACAGAATACCTTGGGAAATTTATCAACTCTGTAAAATTAGAGATCTACAAATATACATACCACACATGTTCACAAGTGAATAGAGAAATGGAGAGATGGCTGGAGTGATTTTCATCAAAATACTAACAAAATATTACCAGGAGTGAGCATGAGGAATGCAGGGATTTTTACTTTCTTTACATTTCTCTGTGACTTGAATTTTCTCCATGAGAATCACTGTCATCACAATTACAATGAGAATAAGCCATGTACATTTGGGAAAGAAGAAAAGACAGCCCTCCATTTCCTCAATGAAAGAAAAGTAGAAGGTCTTACATACATCAGACGGGCATCTACCCTCCCAGGGACCCAGAGGACAGAAACCTCCTCCCCCAACTCTGGCCCCTACCTGGGTGAGGGCCGACTCCAGCATGTTACAGAAGATGCTGAACTGTTTGAAGTTCCCTGTCTTGTGAGTCAAATCTTCGATGACTAGGTAGAGAGAAAAGTCCTTCCTGAGGTCTGATCACTTGCCCAGCCCAAGGGCAATGCACCCAAGCTTTCCACCTTTCTCCAACACCAGTGCCTCTGGCCCGAGGGATGAGTCCTGGACACCCTCCCCACCTTAGAGAGCTCTGGTCAGGCAGAAGGGGCAGGTGGGCACAATCCTGACTGGCCTCATCTTCTGGGAGACACTGATTCTGGGAAAGGACAGGCGAGCCCACCCAGGCAGGCATACTCACAGCTGGCATCGAACTCGCCCCGCCACTGGTCGGCCGTCATCCGGTCCTCCACCTCCAGCTCTAGCACCTGCCCGGACACCGTCACCCGCACGGCGTGCTCCACACCCCGGAAGACGTAGTCTACCTGCAGGCCAGCTGGCTGGTCCATGGCCAGTGTCGCTGGAGAGGCGGATGAGACAGAGACCCAGAGGGGCTGAGAGCCCAGGCTCAGGAGCTGGAAGGCCAGAATCCTGGTCCCACCAGGCACCACCTTAGGAAAGAGACTCTGCCTCTCTGCTTCGTTTCCTCATCTGAAAAATGGGTACAGAAACAGCACCTACCTCATAGAGCTGGCATGAGGATGACATGGAACAATACACATAAAGGCCCTGGGAACTGTGTTCTGCACGTTATTATGCCTAATATATGCTGATTAATAGAATATATGATTTCCAATAAGAGAATCATGATTAATACTATTATTATTAATCCTTATATGCATTATATATTTATTACTTATTCATTTATTCAAACATTTGCAAAGAAAGGTCAAGCGGGAAAGAGAGATGGAGCATTGAGATCAGGCTGGGCAGGGATTTTAAATAGGGGGTCAAGGACAGGCCTTCTGTGGAGGTGACATTTGGGCAGAGAACTGAAGGAGGTCAGGGAACAAACCATGTGGCTACCCCTAAGCAGAGTGGCCCAAGTCAAGAGAAGAGCCAGTGCATGGTTAACAGATTCTCCATGAGACACCTGAAGCATTTACACTGAATTAATAATTGATCTTCTTCATTAGTCCATTGCGAGTATAAGTACTTTCTCTTAGCCAACAGGACTACTACTCACCGTTAGTGCTAGAGGAGCTGGAGGAGGGGGCCAGGCCTCCATCCTCAGCCTGAGTTCTAGGGAACCATTCAGAATGCCAGCCCTGGGCTGCCTGGGTTCATAACCAGGTTCAGCTCTGGGCATGTACATGCGCGAGAAACTTAACCTCTCCTGGAGCCAGATTCCTTATCTTTAAAGCACATGCCCTGACATACAGAGTGAAGTAAGTCAGAAAAAGAAAAACAAATATCGTATATTAACGCACATATATGGCATCTAGAAAAACGGTACGGATTTGGAACCATTTGGTACGGAATGGAACCTACCTGCAGGGCAGGAATAGAGACGCAGATGTAGGAAATGGTCTTAAGGACACAGGCAGGGGGAAGGAGAGAGTGGGACGAATTGAGAGAGTACCACTGACATATATACACTCTAACTCGTAAAACAGATATAGCACGGGGAGCTCAGCTTGGCTTTGTGATGACCTAGAGGGGTGGGGTGGAGGGTGGGTGGGAGGGATGCACAAGATGAGGGGGATATATGTACATTTATAGCTGATTCACATTGTACAGCCGAAACTAACACAACATTGTAAAGCAATTGTACTCCAGTTTAAAAATAAAAAAATAAAGCACATGCTATCCTGGGTGCTGAGGATATGATGAGAAACCAGATTCTATCCCTACCCTCAAAAGGGTGGCAATAGTTAGAGACCTAAAAATTTCAAGAGGAGAAAGAGGATGCTAGGGGGGTGGGGGTTGCTCTTTTAGCTAAGGTGGCCAAGGAAGGGCCACCCCCTCCTCACTGAGCAGAGGCCTGGAGGGAAGAGGGGAGACAGGTGAATATCTGGGGAACAGGCTCCAAGTAGAGGGAACAGCCAGGCAAAGGCTCCAAGGTGGGATGTTCCTAGTTCGTTCTGAAAACAGCAAGGAGGTCAGCGTGAGGAAAGGAGAGGGGAAAGTGAGATCAGAGATGTAACGGGCCAGATGATGTTCCTGCAGGCCTTTGTAAGCCCATAGGAGGATAACAGCATTCATCTCCTTGGATTGGCATAAAGATTAAATGAATTAATCATGTTAAAATCCTCAGCAAAATTGAGCCATGCGTGACACACACCAAGCATTCAATATGTATCGGCATCATCATCACTTTTTTTTTATTGAAATGTAATTGATGGACATTATGTTAGTTTCACAGTGACTTGACATCCGTACACATGATGGAATGATCACCACGATAAATCTAGGAACCATCTGTCCCCATACAAAGTTACTTCAATATTATTGACCATACTATGTGGCTTGCTTTATAACTGGAGGTTTGTACCTCTTAATTCTCTTCATCTTTTTCATCCCCACACCTGACCATCATTATTCTTGTTATTACTACTTTGTTTTGTTTCTGAGCTTGAGAGGGACTAGAAAGACAAGGCAAGCCCATTCTCTCCCAAGTGTACAGATGGAGAAACTGTGGCTCCTCAAGAAAAAGAGCGCCATCCAGAGTCCCACAGGTGCTCCAAAGACAAAGCCACCAACGGCTGCCCCCCACTCAGATCACTGGGACCCCTCCTGTGCTTAACTTCCTTCTCCTCCCATCACCTCCTTTGGTTCTCACACTTTCCCCAGTTTAGTCCTTCCTGAAGTCTGATATTAGAAAATTTAATATTTTGAGAAAAAGACAAGCCCTGGGAATTCGCTGCTGGTCCAGTGGCTAGGACTCCTTGCTTTCACTGCAGAGGGCCTGGGTTCAATCCCTGGTTGGGGAACTAAGATCCTGCAAGCCACGCACAGTGCAGTCAAAAAATAAATCAATAAAATTAAGTGCCACTATTAAAAAAAAAAAATGAGCCCTAAATCTCTTAGGTCAGTGATTTTTAATCTTTTTAGAGTCCTAGAGCCTTTGCAAATCTAATGAGATCTCTGAAGTCTCCCCAGATAAATGAATAGATCCAAAACCTTTGCCAAGCAATTTCAGGGCCTGCCAGAATACCACTTCTGAAGCCCATCCACAGACCCCCTTTCTCAAAGACCCAAGGACAATTGCCTGAGCCCCAGACATCTTGCGAGGCTTCTCTGACCCTAGGTCCAGGCTAACTTTATTTGGGGAAGGCGTCTCTGGTGCTTTGGAGGCGCTGATGAAATCTGGAGACCACTTTCCCTCGGAAAATTCACACTCTCACAACTGTACTTTCATTTTCCGGAGTTTCAGAAGTGGGGCTTAATAATTACTGACCTACTGGCAAATAAACAGCTACACATTCAACATACCCTCATTCCCTGGCCCTCAATACGGGTGCCAGGCAGCGCTAGCCCCGCCCCACCGGGTGCTCTAAACCCCGCCCACCCACTCTGCCCCGCCCACGCCGCAAGCCAATCAGCGGCCGCGCAGTCCGGGTTACCAAGGAGTCAAAGACAGCTGCGGAACACCTGACAAGCCACGCAGCCTAACCGGCCCTAATTCACCATCCTACTCATCGTACCTAATCCGGGAGACAGAGGAGGAAGAGGGCCTGCCCCACCCCATCCCGGCTGCTAACCCGGCTCCGCCCTCCTCCTTACCCACTCCCGCACATAAGCCCCCCATTCATAGCCCTTCAGTTGATAACAGGGACTTTCTCATCCAATTGTGCTGATGACACACCCGCCCACCTCAGTCCCCAGATATTAAGCCGCTGAATATTTTGCCCGAATTCAACCCTCTTCTTACACCTGCCTCCCTCACCTGCACAAACTTTATCCGCTCCCCTCCCTCCATTCCCTTCTAGACAGAATAACCTCCACACTCCCCAGCCAGTTCGACTCTCCCCTCCTGACCCCAGCTCTCCAACACTCATTCCCTATATTCTGGCCACGACCCCCTCTCCCAGTCCCCCATGTTCTACTGGGGCTCCCCCTACATTCTACTTGAATTTTGTCCCCCCTATGCTGTTCCGCCTGGATTCCGTCCGCATATCGGCCCAAGGTTCTACTCCACACACAGCCCATTTTTCAGCCTGTATTCCATAACCCTCGTATTTCATCTGGATTCCGTCCCCTCTCAAATTCTATGTAAACTCCCTCTCTCTCCCGCCCCCCACATTTTCCATTTCTCTTCCCTTGATCACCACGCCCGGACCCTGCGATCCTCCAGACCCTGAGCCCCTCCTCCCTCCTTCACGCCCGACCCCACCCCCACTGTCCTTCTACCTGCATCCCCCATCCTTGCTCTGTGACTCCAAGCAGTGAGTGCTCTGTGACCGCCGACCAGTGGCCCATGCTAGTTGCTGGTTTTGTTCCAGTACCAAGTCTCTCCTAGATCCTCTCCGCCTCAGCTTCCTGACACGTTCCCCCTCCCCAACCCAGCCCGGATGCCTTGCCTTAGAGGCGCCGCCCCCCCCCACCCCCACCCCCGTCAATCCGTGACGTCAGAACCTCCACTTCGTGCTCTAAGTGTGGACTCTCCAGCGCCCCACTCTGGTCCACACACCTAACCCCATTTCCCTGGCCTCATGACATCATGGTTTTAGGGCACGAGGGCATGCGCGCACACACACACTCATTTTCCAACTCCCAGCCCTCTCATCTTTCACTAAAGTGACCCACCTGTGCATTTTCAATGTTACATTACCACCCCAGCTCCTCTTCCCAAACTCTGCTCCCTGGATATTTCAGATTTCACAGCCATCACCCCAGGACCGACCAGAGCTGACAATCCTCTACGCTGGGCTCCCCCAAAACAAATCCACATCACCACCTCCCACACCAGACATGGGTAAATCCCCACCCCTGATGGTTGTTTCCCCACTATCTGCCACCCCCAAACAGTCCAGCCAGTCATGACCTAGTGCACACATGCACACACATGCACACATGCGCGCACGCACACACACGGCCTGGCCTAAGTAACTCCTCCTAGCCCCATTCCAAGCTCATGGCCCCTGCCCCCCACCATCACATGGGTGAATTAGGGCTGAACAGATCCCCCTCTCCCTTAGCCCTGCACTCCAAAATACAGACCAAAGCCTTCCACATTATCCCCTTGGAATGTACAGACCCCAAAACCCTTTAAGACACCCCACCATGCAGACATCCATAGCGCACACTGAGGCCCATCACCACTCTCCGGGATATCAGACTCTACCTCCCCTACCACCTCTCAAACGAGTTTGGCCTGAGATAAGCACCATGCCCACGAACAACCAATGAGTCACTGTTAGTTCCGCTCTCTGGTAGGTACTGTAACCATCCCCCCTTTTACGGAAGATGAAATTGAGACTTGCCTGGAATCCTGCAGTGAGGGTCTGGCACATTCACTCTCTACTCATTCCTCAGTGGCCCTTCCCTGACTACCTTCCAGTTCCTCCCCTAACCCTCTGCTCCTTTTCCTTCCAGAACAAATCAAAATGGGGCCTCACACCTTAAGCACGGTACGTGATGTAAGTTGGGGACTCCAGGGTTCAGATCCTAACCTGCAATGTGACCCCGGGCAAGGCATTTAGCCTCTCCCAACCTCTCCCCATTGGTAAAGCAGGGATGAGAAGAACTCCTGCCTCACATAGGATTATTGTGGGAACTGAATTAGTCAGTATATATAAGGTGCTTCAAATAGTGCCTGGCACTCGGTCAGCTGTAACCATCTGTGCAACTAGCTGATAATAAGTTGGCAAGCCAGAGGCCCACGAAGGCACAGCCATTTTGATCATTCTTGTATCTTCAGCTCCCCAGGCCTGGCACAGATCAGCAGCTGCTTGTGAATTCATGCTCGATACCAGGAGACAGGGTTCAAGGCACTGGAGATACAGGCAAGGTCTTCTCCTCTCAGCTCACCCCTCTGTCACCTTCCAGGTCTCAGCTCCAGTGTCCCCTCCTGCAGGAAGCCCTCCCTGACTCGCAAGCTGAGTAAAGGACTGCCTCAACCACTTCAGGGTTCCCAACACCAGCCAGCACCAGGCCAACTACAAAAGGGGAGCTGAATGATGAAGAGTTCCACCCCGAGCTCTGAACTGACCTGTTTCTCAAAGTAAGGGCTGCAAACCTTCAGCTTCAACACGGGAGCTGGTGACAAGGCAGTATCCTGGGCCTGGTCCCAAAGCTAGAGGCAGAATCTCTGGAGGTGGGCCCAGGAGTCTGCATTTCCCACAAGCTTCCCCAGCACAAACTAGAGCTGAGATGATCTGCCCCTGGCCACCATATTCTGCCCAGTTTATGACCCCATCTAGACCCCAACACACAACCCAATACCCTCCCAAAGCTTAACAATCCTGCCCTATATCACAGGGAGACCTCTCAAGAAATGTAACGGTGAAACAGTACAAGTAACACCTTTAAGCACTATGCCTATTTCCAGTTGCTGAGTTATATCCACTGGGTTACTTCGACGGCCCTCACTTGGAGCCCACACTCTAGTGAGGGACGTCAAAGTAGCCCAGTGGATATAAACAAACACTAATCTACATCAGGTAGTGGTAAGTGTTATGAAAAAAAATAAAGCCAGAGGGTGACAGGAGCTATTTTGGTTTGGGTTGTCAGTGAGAGCCTGGAGGAATTCAATGCAGACAGACGGGACCGCAAGTACGTTTCCCAAGTGGAGATTTTATTGCTATGTTTGAGGGACAGCAAAGGGGTTGGGGCAACTGAAGCAGGATGAACAAGTGGGATTGGTGGGATTTGAGAGCACGGAGGAGGGGGAGCTGAATCAGGTGGGGCCTCGTAGGCTTGGCGAAGACCTTTACTGCATGAGATGGGAGCCATGGGAGGGTTATGAACGGGGGAGCAACATGATCTGACTTTTGAACTAACTTGACCGTGGGGTCAAGGGTAGAGGTAGGGAAGTCAGTGAGAAGGCCACTGCAACAAACCAGGTAAGAACAGGTGATGGCTTTGGCCAGAATGTAGCCAAGGAGGTGGTGAGATATGACTGGATTCTGGATGTGGTGTTTTTCTTTTTTTCAAGCTATGCTGTGTGACATGTGGGATTTTAGTTTCCCAACCAGGGATCGAACCCGCACCCACTACATTGGAAGCGCAGAGTCTTATAACACTGAACCACCAGGGAAGTCCCATGTGTTCTGAAGGTTGATCCATGAGATTTGCTGACTGACGGACAGTACATGGGTGAGAGAACAGGAAGGAGTGAAGGCCGACTCCAAGGTTTCTGTCCTGAGTACCTGGAAGGATGGAACTGTCATCAACTAGGTTTGGAGGCTGAAGGGGAAAACTCCAAGTTGAGTTTGGGACACGTTTTTGACGTCTGTGGGTCAGCTGGACTTCCAAGTAGAGAAGAGCCAGCCACGGCACACATGAGCCTTCAGTTCAGGGTAGAGACTCCAAATGGAGATGTATGCACTTAGAAACATCACTACACAGAGAGTATATGAAACCAAGAGACGGGGTGAGGCCGCCAGGTGAATGGTATAGCCAAAGAGGAGACAAGGTCATTCTACTGCTGAGGAAGCTGAGGCACAGAGGGTTAAACAACTCACCCAGTGGCAGGGCCAACGTTCAAACTCAAGCAACCCATGCCAGAGCCCACACTCTTAACCACCCCTGGCGTTATTAAGAAGTCTGAGTTAATTCACATGCAACATTTGGTAGGTGCCTGGCACACAGTTAGCCCTCAGTAAACGTTACGTGTATCACAAGCCTTCACAAGTCGTCAAAACACACCCTCAGCCCTGGAGTCTTCAACTCATTCCTTCCAACAATATTGTTCTTCACCTGCCCTGCATCCAAATCAAAGCTTGTTAACTGATGGCAGGGACCTCCACCACTCCACATCGCAATGTAATAACCCCCTGTCTTAAAACCTCCCATTAAATTGCAAGTCTGACCTACAAGGGCATTTCTACGTTTCACCATCTGCTGTATCCTACTTTACACACTTTCCCCTTTCAAGAGCCTCATGCGAAACAGAAAACACCCCCCGACTCACTTACTACCCTGTCTTACAACCTCTCACGAAAGCTCCTACCCGTGTTAAAGGCAACCCCTACCGATTCTCACACTACCAGGTCAGATGCCTGCTCAGCCCATTCTCCCCGAGCACCCCCTCCCCCCCAGGATCGCTAGCCCGACCCGCGAACCCACAGCCCTAGCAGTCTCTCACCTTCTCCAGGGACACCCCTCCTCGCGAGCGGTTCAACTGCCGAAGCTCCAGCCCCGCCCCAGGATCCGGCCTTCTCGCTGCTGATTGGTTCTGGCTTACTCGCAGCCAAGTTCTCATTAGTCAAAATAGACGCCCGTCACTTCAGCCCCTCCAGAGCTTGCAATTGGTCAACTCGGAAGAGACGTTCCGAAATGGGTCGGGTCGTCAGTCCCCTCTCCAATCATTATTGGCTGGAAACTACTGCCAATCATAGAAAGAAGGTTGTTCCTCGGACAGGAGGAAATCCCGGAAGTACCTCTTTGACTCCGCCCACAACGCCATGCGGCAGAGCAGGCCACGCCCATGTGGGCGGGGCGGGAAAAAGTGTCAGACGCGCATGCGCAGAGGGAGGTCTGCGCCGCGGGTTAAGATGCTACGGAAATGTTCTTAGCATGAACACTGGTTGAGATTTATCGTCGGTCGGTGTGTTCCAAGCCTGCACTTAGCAGTTTGCAGGCCTTGGCTTATTTAAAGTTAGCAAAAACCCTGCACTGTGGGAGCTATTATAATTCCCATTTTGTCACTAAGGAAATAGGCTCAGAGAGGTACAGCCACTGGCCCGGGATCACACAGCTTGAAAACTACCCCTGTTTTGGTTTAAGAGTTATCAACAGGATGGATATAGCTTACAGAATTTGATAGGGGAGTAAGGGAGGGGAGCGTTCTTTAAGAAAAGGAATACAAAATCACTAACACAAAATTAAGTATGGATATGAAATTTTACTTAGAATGTGAAATAATAACATATTACATATTTTAAAGAGCTGGCAAATACCACAAACATTGCAAATCCCAGGAGATAATGTAATGTTTTTTATTAATTTACTGCCTGACACACCTCTGTGGTTATGTTTCCTACTTTTTTGGCTGCATGTCCTTATTTCATAATATCCTTACCTCATAATAGGATTTCCCTGGTGGCTCAGACAGTAAAGCATCTGTCTACAATGCGGGAGACCTGGGTTCGATCCCTGGGTCGGGAAGATTCCCTGAAGAAGGAAATGGCAACCCACTCCAGTACTCTTGCCTAGAAAATCCCGTGGATGGAGGAACCTGGTGTCCATGGGGTCCCAAAGAGTCAGACATGACTGAGCAACTTCACTTTACCTCATAATATCCTCATCTACAGAGACAGAAAAGTAAATTATCTTTCCTCTAGCATACTTGATGGAACTTTTTTTAAGTCATTATCATTTAGAAAAATTTCACAAGACAGACAGTACTGGTGATGTCATCTAAGTATTTTGGAAATTTGGGGAAAGTTTCATGAAATTTGTGGTTCAGAGGGTAAAGTGCCTGTCTACAATTCGGGAGACCTGGGTTCTGTCCCTGGGTCGGGAAGATCCCCTGGAGAAGGAAATAGCAACCCACTCTGGTACTCTTGCCTAAAAAATCCCATGGATGGAGAAGCCTGGTAGGCTACAGTCCATGGGGTCGCAAAGAGTCGGATACAACTGAGCTGACTTCACTTTCAATTCATCTTAGCTACACATTTTGGAAAATGTTTCTACATGCTAACTTCTGGCTCAGTCCTTTTAATTCCTGATTCACTTTCATTATGCAGGTGCTTCTGGAGTAGATCACTTGAGGACCATTCATACAACAACAAACTGGCCTTGTACCTAGTGAGTTAGCACCTTGGACTATAGGATCATTCTGGAAGCCATTCCAGACACCAGGACTACTGGTTAGGTAATTCAAGTATAGCTCAAAGTGTCTATGAACTATGGGTTTCCCAGGTGGCGCTAGTGGTTAAAGAGCCTGTCTGCTAATGCAGGAGACGTAAGAGATACAGGTTCAATCCCTGGGTCAGGGATTCTCGTTTGGAGAATTCTGTGGACGGAGGAGCCTGGCAGGCTACAGCCCATAGGGCAGCAAAGAGCCAGATTTGACTGAAGTGACTTAGCATGCATGCACATCTATGAACCATATCAAAATATCCCACAGAACCCAACCTAAAAGTACCTTCAACTCACCTTCCCCTCACCTAGATCCCATCAGTAACCAAGGTGACTCCAACACCATGCCTGGTAGAGAGAAATGCCACACAGGGACACAGAACAGGGAGAAGTCAGTTGTCTTAACCAGTTGCATTTTTTAAAATTTATTTATTTATTTATTTTGGCTGCCCCAGGTCTTAGTTACAGCATGCAGGATCTTTAGTTGTGGCACAAGTAATAGTCATTGTACCATTTGGGATCTAGTTCCCTGACCAGGGATCAAACCCGGGCATCGAGAGCATGAAATCTTAACCACTGGACCACCAGTTGTTGTTTAGTCTTTGAGTCATGTCTGCCTCTTTGCAGCTCCATGGACTGTAGTCCTCTGTCCAGGCTCCTCTGCCCACGGGATTTCCCAGGAAAGAATACTGGAGTGGGTCGCCATTTCCTTCTCCAGGGGATCTTCCCTACCCAGGGATTAAACCCATGTCTCCTGCATTGGCAGGCAGGTTCTTTACCACTGAGCCAACAGGGAAGCCCCTGGACTATCAGCAAAGTCTCTTAACCAACTGCACTTTAAATATCTTCCTTTTGCAAATTTTTCAAAAACGTCAGACCACAGGGACACCTTACTGGAGCCATGGAAAGGCCTATACAAGCCAGGGGCTCTGAAGCTTATGTGAGCTTTATGATAAATCCACTCTTAATACCAGTCATCATGCATCTATTGAATTGAATATTCACTGTGTGCCAGAGGCTAGTGCCAGAAATCCTGCCCTGAAGCATCATAGCTAGTCTTGACACAGCCACCAACTGCTTGTGAGGGCCCCTTCCCTTGCTGGGTATGAGTTTTCCCAACTGTAGACTGAGTATTGCTAAAAAAATAACATTTGGGGTTATTATGATGCCCAGACATAAAGTTCTGTTAAGTTAAAGTTCTGTTAAGTTCAGTCCAGTTAAGAACTTGGGAGTGTTGCAGTCAGAAAGACCTGGATTAGAATCCCAAAGTGTATGAAGAAAAGAGAAAAATCTCAAGACTTCATCTTACCATCTTGGGACTACCCATAAGCCATGCGTCCTTCCTGAGCTTCATTGGCTTCATCTATAATGGAGTTCAATGCATTCACTCATTCATTCATTCGTCAGCCATTTACTGAGCACCTGCTATGTTTAGGGCACTTTTCTATAATCCAGGCACTATGCGCTGAGAGTAGGAACCTCAGTGAACAGACAGAAAAAGCCTATGCCCTAGTGAAAAGAAAACATATAAATAAAATATAATAAATATTTACATAAATATATTTATAAAATATAAATAGGGACTTTCCCAGTGGTCCACTGGTTAAGACTTCGCCTTCCAATGCAGGGGGTGTTGGTTTGATTACTAGTCAGTGAACTAAGATCTCACATGCCACAGGTGGCCAAAAGTTAAATAATAAATAAATAATATTTTTAAAAACTTGCAAAGAAAAAAAGAGAAAGAGGTGTCTGTCTCTTTAAAAAAATACAAATAAATAAATGTTAGGTGGTGAAAAGTGCTATGGAGAAAAACAAAAAGCAGAGTAAAGTGGACAGATCAGAGAAGTTATCTCCGAGAAGCTGGTTGAGACCAGAGACCCGAAGTAAGTGTAGGAGCCACGCTTGTGGTCTAGAGGTAGAGCATTCCAGGAAAAAGAACAGTGAGTGCAAAGGCCCTGAGGTTGAGAGCATGCCTGATGCATTTAAAGAACAGTGAAGAGGTCAATACTGAGTGAGTGGGAATGTAGTAGATGATGTCTGGGAGAGAGCCAGAAGCCAAGTGGTGTAGGGTCTTAAAAGTCATTGTGAGGTCTTTGGGTTTGGCTCTGAGTGAGAAGGGACCTGTTGAAGGTAGAGGGCAGCAGGGGCATAATTTTACTCACATTTTGAGTGGTCTCACTGTGTTAAGAATAGGCTGTTAAGGGACTTGCCTAATGGTCCAGTGACTGAGACTCTGTGCTCCTGCTCCCAATGCAGGGGACCCGGGTTCGATCCCTGGTCAGGGGAGCTAGATCCCACATGCCACAGCTAAGAGTTCTCATGGTGCAACTAAAAAAAGAAGTCCTGTGTTCCACAACTAAGACTTGGCACAGCCAAATAAATAAGTAAATATTTAAAAGAGAGAGAATAGTCTGTTAAAATAATTCCAATGAGATAAAATGGTACAACCTGTGGAAAACATGTTGGTGGTTCTACATAAAGTTAAGCATAGAATTCTCAGGTGACCCAATAATTCCACTCCTAGGTATATATACACAAGAGAGTTGAAAACTTGTGTTTAGATACTTGACATGAAACTTCATAGCAGTATCATTCATGATAACGAAAAGGTGGCAACAATCCAAATGTGTATCAATAGATGAAAAGGTACATAAAACGTGGTCTGTCCATACAGTGGAATATTATTCAGCAGTGAAAAGGAATGGGGTATGGATCCGTGCTACAAACATGGATGAACCCTGAAAACATTGTGCTGAGTGAAAGAAGTCAGACACAAAGGGTCACATATTGCATGGTTCCATTCACATGAAGTATCCAGAACAGGCATATCCATAGAGACAGAAAGCAGATTAGTGGAGACAGGGACTGGAGCTGGGGCTTGGGGGTGGGAATGGGGAATCACTTTAATGGGTGTGAAGTCTCTTTGAAGGATGATGAAAATGTTTTGGAACTAAATAGAGATGATGCTTTCATGACACTGTGAATGTATGAAAATCCTCTTGTCTGTGCCTTTTAAAGTAGTTAATGGTATGTGGCTTTCATCTCAATAAAACAATTTTTAACAATTTTTCAGCAAAAGATTACAAAAAAAATCATTCACATGAGAGGTGACTTTTCCGAAGGTGGTAGCAGTGGAGGTGGAAAGATGTGGTTAGAATCTGCATCTATTCTAAAGGTAGAGCTGACAGAATTTGCTGATGGATTGGGTGTTGGGAGAGAGATAAAGAGGAGTCAGAAATGATTGCAAGGTTTTTGAGTGGAGAAGCTGCCAAGATGAAGTTCCCATTTATTGAGATTAGATGAATAACAGGTGGGGGAGGCAGGGGGCGAGTGGGGATCGGGAGTTTGGCTTTAGATGTGTTGAGGTACCTAACAGATTTCCAAGTGAAAGTGTTGAGAGGGTAGCTGAATAGATGAGTCTGAATTTCAAGGATGAGGCCTAACCTAAATAGATAGATAAAATAGAATAGATAAACAGGATAGATACAGATAGATAGTTGATAAGATGATCAATAGATAGTATAGGTAGATAGTTGATAGATGAATGATCAATAGCTAGATAAATAGGATAAATATTAGACAGAAATATAGATATATGAAAGATAGACAGTTGATAAATAGATAATCAATAGATAGATGGATGGATGAATGAATTCGGGAAGCCATTCCCAAAGGAGTAAGTGGAAAGAAAAAAAAAGAACAGAACCAAGGACTGAGCTCCCAAGACCCTCCAATGTTTAAAGACCCCAAAGATGAGGAAGAAATAACAGAGGAGTCTGAAAAGGAGCAGCCACTGAGCTAGGAGTGAATTCATGAGAGTGGGGTATCTTAGAAGTCAAGGGAAGAAAATAAACCTAGGAAGAGGGTGTGACTGTCCACAAGAAGGCTCAAGTAATATGCAGGCAGGTCACTAAACTATTGTGTTGAATCACAGAGAGGTTCCTGGTAACCTCAAGAGTTGACCTGGCCAAGTGGTGGAGCCAGACTCTAACTAGAATGAGTCAAGGGTTGGAGAAAAGGAATTGGAGACATTGGTACAGATAACTTTTTTGGAGGGTTTTTTTGTAAAAGGCAGCAGACCATTGGAGCTGTAGCTTGATGGGGTTTAAAAAGCTTGTCTGTGTTAGAGTGTGTTTTTATGCCAATGAGATGATCTGGAAGAGAAGGGAAAATTGATGATGCAGGAGAGGAAAGAATTGCTTGATTTACAGCCCTGAGTAGCAAGAGGGGATGGGATGTAGTGCACACGTGAAGTGGTCTTGGCAAGGAGGGTTTCCCAGCCTTAGCGGGAGGGAAGGCAAAGAACAGGGTCCCTGGTGCTGGTAGCTGCAACACAGTTGCTGGGAATATGCAGAAATTCTTTTCTGATGGATTTAAAACAGGAACAGGGTCAAGGGTGAGAGTGATGCCAGGGAGGAAATGGTTGAGGTTGAAGGAGGGAGGAGAACATATGAAATATGCTTCCAGGATTGTGGGAGAGTGAATGGACATGAGCAGGGCTTCCAGGGAGGAAATTACAGTAAATCCAGATTCACTGAAGTGTGTGTTTTTGTCCAGCCCTGTTCAGCAGGTGCAAATACACGGCAGATGAGAACGAGAGTTAGGTGAGAATTGCCTGCCGATCTCATTCACATAAAAGCTGGGGACAAGAGCTGGTACCTGGTGAGTGCTGGAAAGGAAGGCGTCTGTGATCATTGCAAGTGCTTTGATTTTGGAAAACTGAGGGACTGTGGAAAGAACAGGGATCAGGATTTTGTCCAACTTTACCCCTTTACAAACAGGGAACAGAGGTCCATGTGAGTCTCTTTCAAGTTTCACACACTCTAACATTATTTTTTTTTTATGCGAGATGCTATTATTACTATACTTGTAAAATGTCCCAAAAGCTGAATCTATTATCCAATTTGCCAAGGCAATTAGCAAACATCCCCCAACCCCCTCTGGATTGTTCTGTGTGATTATTACAGCTGTGATAATTCAGAGCCTTCATTAAGCCCTAGGTGTCTTTTCTGCATCAGCTCATTCAGAGGCAGTGAGGTGGTGAATGAGCGTGTCTGCCTGGGTCTGAATTCAGCTCTGCTCCTTCTAGTCAATTTCTCTGTGTGTCAGTTTTCTCATCTGTAAAATGAGAGTGATACCAGGAGCATGCGTCTTGTAGTGTTTTTGTGAGGAATACATGAGTTACTACAGGTAAAATCCTTAGCACAGTGCTATGTAGTTAACACGTAATATAGAGTGGCTATTATCATCACACTCAATTCTCTTAATGATATAGAAAGGAGGTGCTATTCTTATTCTTTTTGGCCATGCCGCGTGGTATGTGGGATCTCAGTTCCCTCACCAGGGATCAAACCTGCACAACCTGCATTGGAAGCTCAGAGTCTTAGCCCGTGGACCACCAGGGAAGTCCCAGGAGGTACTATTATGCTGCTTTGTTTACTGTGACAGTGGCTAAAACCTTAAAGTGTTAATACTCAAAGACACACACACACACATACACACATGTAAGTTTGTAGTTATTCTAGGTAGAGATGAAAACTAAAGCAACCCAGAGAAGCTTAACTGATCTACATAAGAAAGTACATAAAGCAATACTTTCAAATTCATTGGATTGAAAATATGTCAGTCTAAGAACACCAAGTTCTGGAGAAGTATGTGGAAGAACAGGTCATTGGCACTGAAATATTAATAGGTGTATCCTTTCTACAGAATGATCTGGCAATACTTTGAGAAATTGAACCTGAGAATGCCAGACAATCTGATTTCCCTACTGTCCAAATGAGGTGGGTATGAGCATGAGCCTTGAGTGGAGTTTAGGTAGCAAAGAGTTGGAAAGAATTTCATGTCCATCATTAAGTCTCAAGAGTGTTAGTCGTTCAGTCGTGTCTGACTTTTTGCGACCCGTTGGACTAAAGCCTGCTAGGCTCCTCTGTCCATGCGATTTTCCAGGCAAGAATACTGGAGCAGGTTGCCATTTCCTTCTCCAGGGGATCTTCCCAACACAGGGATCGAAGCCAGGTCTCCCACATTGCAGGCAGATTCTTTACCATCTGAGCCACCAAGGAAGTCTCAAGCAGTGGAGTGTAAATAATTTATAATTCAATAAAATAATTTTTTTAAGTAGAATATAAAATATATCCTGGGACAGCCCATAAAAAGCGGTAGAAGCTGACATTCATGCCATTCCTAGTAATGCTTTAAGTTGTTAGCTTGCAACAATCTAATGAGAAAGGTACCATGATTTGTGCATAGGCGCTCAGTCATGTCTGACTCTTTGCAACCCCATGGACTGTAGCCTGCCAGGCTCCTCTGTCCATGGGGATTCTCCAGGCAAGAATACTGGAGTGGATTGCCATGCCCTCCTCCAGGGGATCTTCCCAACCCAGGGATCAAACCCAGGTCTCCCGTATTGCAGATGGATTCTTTACTTCTGAGCCACCAAGGAAGCCCACCACGATTTAACAACCCCCATTTTACAGGTAGAGAAACCAAAGCACACACAGGTTCAGTAACGTGCCCCAGGTCATTCAGCTAGTGGACTCCTGGGCTGGGACTTGAAACCAGACAGCCCCTTCAGAGTCTGTAAGACTCATTCCTTGGACTTCTTTGGTGGTCCAGTGATTAAGATTCCATGCTTCCAGTGCAGGGGGGTGTGGGTTCCATCCCCGGTGAGGGACCTAATATCCCACATGCCGCACAGCCAAAAAAAATTTTTTTAATTAAAAAAAAAAAGACTCACTCCTCAGGAGCTGGAAATAAGCACAGCCACACTGAGAACTCTCAGAAAAGAAAGATAATGAGGTTCATCACTCAGTGATATTTTGCAAATTTAAAACACAGACAACAAAACTGACCTTAAGGATACACAGGGATCTTTGTAAAAGAATAGAAGAAATATTGGAGGCCAAAAATTAAGCACACTAGAGTGGGTGCTTACAGGAGGAGGAAGACCAAGGAGGGGAAATGACTAAAATTAAATCCCACCAAAGATGATTGTGCAGAAATCAGCATCAGTCTTTGCACTCGTGGTTCTAAGCTCGAGAAGCGTAGATGTTCCCAGGGAGGGGAGAGATGATGGAAGGGGTGGGAGTGTACCTAGAAAATTTGACTGAGAAGAGAAGGACTCGTGAGGAAGAGAGGTAGTATAGTAAAGTGAAGTGGTGGTTGGGGGTGGGGAGTGACTTCAGCAGCCAGGCTGCCAGGGGTCCATTCCCACCTCTGCGGCAAGTGACTTCACTTCTCGATGCCAGGGTTTCCCTATCCACAGCAGGTGGAGAAATGGCACAAAAAGCTTCGCCTCCCTCCACCAAGCTTAAGGTTAGAATTCTATATTACTCCTCAGTGTTCTTACAGAGACCCCAGTTTTATTTCTCTTGCATACAACACAGTGTGTGATCTGATTTGCCTTTAATTTTAGGTGCGCAGCACATGGCATCTTAGTTCCCAGGCCAGGGATCGAACCTGCACCTCCTAAAGTGGACGCTCGGAGTCTTAACCACCGATCCCCAGGGAAGTCCCTGACTTGCCTTTTTAAAGGTTGGCTCCAGCTGCTGTCAAAAGGAGAGGCGAGGATGGGCAGAAATGAGGAGCTCGGGACAGGGGCTCCTGGTGAGAACCCAGACAGGGGCATGGACCTTGGTCGTGTTGATAGAGGCAGGGAGACGGAGGTCAGATTTGAAATCTAAAGGTGCCACAGTCAAGGTTTGCTGACAGATTGGATGTGGGTGTGAGGGAAGGAGGGGACGTCAAGGGCGAATGCAAGGTTTTTGGCCCGAGAGACTGGGAGAGTTTGGAATTTATCCCAGAGGCAGTAGGAAGTCCCAGGAAGATATTGAGGCTGGGGTGGAGGGGGAGGGAGAGATGTGGTCAGAAGGTGTGATCACCAGAGAGGCACCCAGGATGGGGAACACAGGTGGGGATGGACTCTAGCCCTGGCTCAGCCTACAACTCACCGTGGGCTCCCAGCAAGATAAAGCTGTTCTCCAGATCTTCACTTCCTCATCCTACACACACACACACACACACACACACACACACACACACACACAGAGCTATGAGGAATAAAAGACCTCCAAGTCTCTCTTAGCACAAGAATTTTTGCTCTAAGATTCTCTGACTCAGGTAAACACAACATCCCATGAGGTCAGACCTCCTCTCTTCATCCTGCCTCCCAAAGCCCATCCTTGCCCCATTGGACAGGACACAGACCCTCCCTGGTCTGGGAACCGGGCAGATAATGTCAGTGACAATGGCAGGCCATGTTTGTGGTGCTTTGCCAACGGCTGTCCACACTCTATCACACTGAGACCAGACAGGAGCCCTGAGAGGTGGGTGCTTTATTATCACTCCCATCTGTAAAGCAGGAAACGGAGGCTCTGGAGAGGTGCAATGATCAGTCACAAGTCACACAGGAGAACCGGGACTCCAGTGATGTCTCCCCAGCTGCGTTGCTATCTACTGCCCTGGTCCAGCCATCTGCACCTTTCACCTGGATGCTCACTATCATCTCCTCCCTGGGCTCCTTAACTTCTACCCCAGCCCCCCACATAGTGTTCTTCATGTACAGCCAGAAAGAGCTTGTGATAAAACCTAACTCAGGCACTTCCCTGGGGGTTCAGTGGCTAAGACTCCGTGCTTCCAATGCAAGAGGCCCGGGTTTGATCCCTGGTCGGGGAACTAGATCCCACAAGCTGCAATTGAGTTCACATGCTGCAGTTAAGACCCAGCACAGCCAAATAAATAATTTTTAAAAAAGAAAGAAAAAGAAAGTCATTGCTAGTATTAAATTTTTAAAAAAACCCGTAAATTGACTCAAATCCTTCCTCCAAATCCTCCCACAGTGCCCATCTCACTCAAAGTCAAAGCCAAGTCTTTACAATGACCCTCAAGGCAGACACAGTGTGTTCCCTTTCTAACTCCTCTCTGCCTTGACCCCTCCTGCTCTCCCCTCCGCAACTCTTCTCTAGCTTCCTTGGGAGCCTCCTTCTTCCTCCAACAGGCCAGGTGCACTCCAGCCTCAGGGCCTTTGCACCCTCTCTTCCTCCAGAGACCCACATGGCTCACTGCCTCACCTCCTTCCTCGTCTGTTCAGAGGTCACCTCCTTGGCGAGGTCTTCCTTGTCCCTCACTTTATTTAAAATTGTAGAGACTTCCCTGGTAGTCTCAGGGTTAGGACTCTACACTTTCACTGACAAGGGTCCAGGTTCAATCCCTGGTCAGAGAACTAAGATCCCACAAGCTGCTTGGCTCATTCAAAAGAAAAAACAAAATTTCAGCCTCCCTCCAATCCCCTGCACCTCAATCCCTCATCCCTCCTTGGTGTTGTTTTTCTCCGTGGCACTTACCAACAGACTATATGTTACTTCTTTTGCTTTTTATCCTCTACCTCCCTGGAACATGAGCTCCTGAGGTCAGGAATGGCTGTCTGTTTTGTTCACTGCCCCATCTCCAGTGCCTAAGACAATGTCCAACATGTAGTAAACCCTCAAAAATTTCTTCATTGGATGGACTGAGGATTTGCCTTTAGGTTTGATGCTCATAACCACAATACACTGTGTTCAATCCCCCACATTAACTATTCTATGTGCCCGACAGTGCTCCCGGTGTGGCCAAGAGTCCAAGACCAAAACAGGTAAAATCACTTGGCAAGGGTCCGTGCAAAGAGATCACACCCCTCCACCTCTCCTGCCCCTACTGGCATTCAGGCAAAAACCCCCTCCTCTCTAGGGTCTGTTTGGCTCAAACAGACCCCAGGCCGGCCCCTTCCCCTCCATTGCCCTTCTCATTCCCATGTCACTCCCCTGCTTAAAATCCTCCAACGACTCCAGGATTCCACCTTGTAACCTCCCCACCAGAGTTTTTCATACAGTGAGCGGACCGTGGAGTCAACCAGCATTTTTCAGCAGTCTAGAGTGGATCAGAGGCTGGGCACATAGTATAGACATAGTATGGATGAAGGTACTACAGAGAAGTATGATTTCAAGAAACTTTTGTCTCAGTGTTTTATGCATTGGAATCATGATGGCAATGTGTTTCTTACTGTGGGTCAAAATATTTTGCCAAACCCTGCACTACACAGATTGCCGCTCGTAAATCCCATGCACAGACTGGATGCATGATGTTAATATCGGCTTAGATTTCTCTCTTTGCTGGGACCCATGCCAAGTGATTTTACCTGCTTTCGTCTTCAACTCTGAGCCACACTGGGAGCACTGTTAAGACTCCAGTTGACCGACGGTGAGACTGAGGCTTATACTGGAGAACACTCAAGTCTGAGGTCCCCAGGCTGGGAAGAAGGAGAGCAGGGCTCGGGTCCTAGCCAACCTCCCTCTTGAGCCTGCCCACTTGCCCTCTTGCCCTGCCCCTCCCAGTCTCTTCCCCGCTGACCTGAAGAACAACTCATCTCCAGAGCCTGTCAAATTCTTCAACACTCCATCCAGCCATACTATTTGAACCCCCATTTTACAGGTTGGAAAACTGAGGCTAGAAAGCATTTCCAAGAATCCACTCTTTTCGAGTCAGGAGAGATAAATGGCTAAGGAAGCATCTTTGACTGCCTTCAAATTACCTGCTTCAAAAGTTTGTAGCTGTGGGATGCCAGGCAAGCTCACTGAGCCTCGATTTCCTTTTCTGCAAAATAGGAATGATGATAATACCTACCCATGAAGCCATGCTTAAGACTTAAATACGTTGGGATTTGTGCAAAGTTCTTAGATCAGTGGCCACACACCTTGATTGGGAATCTTCCCAACTGCCCTGTGTAATTGGACTGATATTTGCCCCCCCAACTTTGTCACAGAGAAGAGGAGGTTCTTGCCTGAGTTAGCACAGCTAGGAAGTGGGAGAGTCAGAATGTGGATGCAAATTTGCCTGGGCTTTTAACCACTAAGTCAGAATAGTCCTTCAAAAAAAAAAAGAATAGTCCTTCAGAATGTGAGCATCAGCAGCAAGAACATTTTCCAAATTAAGGAACAGGAGACTCAGAGAGGGTAAGGACATGCCCAAGCCACACAGCAGGTAAATGGCAGAGCCAGGTTTCAAAGCCAGACTTGTGTGTGTCCAGCCCAGATTGATCTTTGTCCCATGAGCCCTTCCATAAAGCTCTGATGGGGCAGGAGGACAAAGCTAGTTGAGATCTGCCCTTGCCTGCAGCTCTGTCCAGGGGTCTTATAGCCCTCCTTCTACAGCCTAGGGTGAGTGCTTCCCTAAAGGGTCTAAGGTGAGGTCACTGGGGTGGCACGGATGACGGCAGAGGGTGCAACAACCCCCTCCACCGGCCTCTGATTGGGGCCCTGCAATCCCCCAGGATTTGGTGCTTGGAAAGCTGACGTTAGGTTGCTATGGCGATGGGTTTGGGGCGGTTGCCATAGCAGCAGAACTAGCCTGGGTTTAAAAATATCTAGGAGGAGGTTTGTGTTTGTGTGTGAGTGTGAGTGCGTGACCGACCGTGCTGTTGTGTGTGTCCAAACGGGAGGGCTTGTGGGGGGGTGTGGTGTGGAGCTGGGACTGCAGGCATGACTTAGGGTGGGGGCTGAGCAGCACACAGAACTGTGTGTGTTACGAGTGTCGCTGAGTAGCCTGTGAGGTCCTGTGCATTTTGTGCTTTAGTCTACATGGACTATGTATCTAAATGTGCATGATTCCCCAATTAGTGTGGAAGACATAATTGAGTCTGTTTGTCAGTCTGTATATCACATGTCACTAGCATGTATGCCTTATGTAACATAGGCTGTGTATGTCTTGTGGTTTTGATCATATCCTTGTAACTTCTCAGTGTGTGTGTGGCCAAGTGTGGAGTTGTTTTGGCTCTGGAGTTGTTTTGGCTCTGAACAGGGGCACCTGGGACACACTCAGATATTAGATATGTATCTTTTGTGCATGAGAGCCTGTGGTGTGGCTTTGGGTCCACATGAGTGAATGCCCATTATGTATGATGGGCATCTGTGTGTCAGTGTGTGTGTGTGTGTGCCTATCTTCTGTGAGTCTTCATATATCAGAGTGTGCCTGTGTCAAACTGTTGAGTGTGCACCTGTGTGTCTGCAGGGGGCCCCTGTGTGACTCTGTGTTGTGGGGAACTTCACATCTGATTCCATGGATGCTGGGGTATATATACCTGTGTGATGTGAGTATATGTGGCCTGATGGGTCGAAGGTGTGGATTTCTGCCTGACCCCAGTATCTCCCTGCATCCCGCTGCCTCTTCCCTGTCTCCATGGCAACCAGTTCCTCAGCTCCCTCCAAGAAGATGGAAGGGGAGGATCCAGACTGCAGTGGACCACGACCCCCTCCCATCCCCCTTGGCTCTGGGGACAATGCAGGGGGAGGGGACAGATGGGCGGCCACCCCATCCACCCCAGGCCATCTGCTACCCTCCCCATCCCATCCTGGGGACCTGGGAGCGTGGCAAAGGAGGGACAGGAGTGGGATGGAGCGGAAGAAGGGGGGCCCCCAGCTGCCACAGTTACCCCCATTCAAGCCCTCTCTGAGCCAAATCTTGCCTCTGGCTGACCTAGGAAGGAAAAAGAATCCTTGAAGACCAGAAATCCAGGGAGAAGAAAATTCATGTATCAGACAAAATCAAATATTAGCAATGATTCATTCTCAGGAAGTGGCCCCTACTTACAGTGACTTTGGGTTCTGAAATTAAGCTTGTCCTGTGCTTTAATCCTAGTTTTCCCTCTATCTACCTGTGTGTCCTTGGACAAGACACCCTCCACGTTCCTGGGCCTCCATCTTGTCATCTGAAAATCAGGTTTTCTTAATGCCATGTATAGTAATACTTACTCTTTCAGGACCAAAACTGTTTCATTCCCTGTTGTATCCCAGTGTTTGGGACAGTGCCTGGCATTTGGAAGGTTTGTTAAATGCTATCGATTGGACTGATTGTCAGTTGGGTGCTAGGATCAGCGCTCCATGTTTTAAGTCAGGTGCCCATTGACTCAATTCCCTGAGCCCTTGAAGTAACTTTGTTGATTCTTCAAGTGAGAGATGAAAGATTTGAGGAACAATTTCACAGCTGTCAGGGGTGGGAGACATGTGAAGCAAGCTTTCTTATCGCGACCAAGTGATATCCGGTGACTGAGGCTCAGTTTCTTCATCAGTAAAATGGAGATAACAGGAATACCTCACAGAGTTGGTTGCTGTAAGGTCAAATGTTTGTGACGTGCTTACTAAGAACCAGACCTGGCACATGGTAAGTGCTCAATAAACGCTCATTACGGCGAGGGGTGGGGAACGTGTGGAGGAGCTCAGGGTCCTTATTGTAGCCTGGTCCCTCTTGTGCCTGCGGGGAGGGGCGTGGTCAACCCAGGGGGCGTGGTCCAGGCTTCGAGGGCAGACCAATGGGGCGCCGAAGGGCGTGGCCCTGACCTGCCTGGGCGTGACCTTGCGCGGGTGGGAGGGGCCAGGCCGCTGTGGGAGTCTCCGGGAAGAAGATGCTCGGGCCAGCAACCACCGCCAGCCCAGCCGCCGCTGCCGCCCGCGCTCACCACCCCCCGGGTCCCCACTAGCGGCCGCCTCCGCCTCCTACCTCCGGCCCCATTCCTCCGGCCCCCCGCCCCGGGAAGGGTCTGGGGGGCTCGGCCCTCTGCCCGGGGAGCAAAGAAAGGGGTCCCGTCCCCTCCAGTGGCGTGGCCAGTCCCCGGCCTCTGTGATCTTGCGACAGACCCCACCCCTCAGTTCTCTCAGGGCCCTCTCCGAGACCCCCTTTTCCCTCCCGTCCCGCTCACATCCGCTCTCCGGGCTCTGTCAGCCCCCCAGAACCAGCTCCCTCCCTTCTCCCCTCTCCGGGGTTCCCCCTCCCCCATCCCGCCGCCGCCGCCCCCTCCCCCTCCCACATCCCCTCCCCTCCCCCTCCCCCGTCCCCCCGCCCCCCCCCCCCACCATGAGGATGATGGCCGCCGGCGCGGTGCACGGCCTCTTCACGGCCTCCGCGGCCCCGCAGCCGCCGCCGCCCCCGCCGCCGCCGCCGCCGCAGCCCCAGCCTCCCCAGCAGCCGCCGCCGTCGCCGCCGCAGCCGCCGCAGCAGCAGCAGCCGCCGCCCCAGGCCCCCCCCATGGAGCCCGAGGCCCCGGATTCCCGCAAGAGGCCCCTCGAAACGCCCCCCGAGGTGGTCTGCACCAAGCGCAGCAACACGGGAGGTGAGAAAGGGCTGCGGTTCGGCGTGGGGGAGCGGGCAGGGGGCCTCGCCTTTCTCCACCGTCCTCCCCCGCAAATGGCAGGTGCAAGGGCTCAGGGGAGGGGAAGGGCGCCCCTCCCTAGACTGGGGAAAGGAGAGGGGAGTTGGGGAGGGAACCGGCCCCCTTCCCCCTCTTGCCGCGGGCCCCGGCCCGGGAGCTTTGTCTGCGATGAGAGGGGCTGAGGGGGAGGGGGTGGTAAGTGTCCTTGGGGGCGCGCGAAGGATGGGGGGCGTGGGTCCCTCCGAGCGGGTGTCTCTGTGTCCTTGAGGGGTGTGTGATGTGACCGTTTCGGGGCAGGGGTGTCCCCGACCTGGCGTGTCCTGGCGGGGGGAGGGGAAGGAGCTGAGGAGGCCTGTGGACCCGGAGCCTCCCTGGGGATGTCCTGAGCCAGGGTTGCGCCCGAGGGAGGCATGTGTGGGCCACGGGCGGGATTGTGCTGGGGACAAGCTGGGTGCGTGTGTTGGGTGACATGGGGGAAAAGGTGGGTGTGGAAAGCTCAGTGAGAGAATGTGTGGTCGGGACAGGTGCGTGTATGTGTTCATGTGTATGTGTGTGAGCCCTGTAAGGCCTGGATGTGTGACATTAGGGATCATGGATATGACAGGAAGAAGGGTGTGTGTGTGTGTGTGTGTGTAAGAGATGAAAGGGGCTGGGCTTCATGTTTGAGACCCTCGGAGGGGTATGTGTGACAAGTATGTGCATGTCACCCCAGAGGGGACTGTGGAAGAGTGTGACACATGAGTGAGAGGGTCTGTGTGACATGCAAGGGGGTGTGTGTGGGCTGCCGAATGGGCCGGTTCTGGGTATGAACCATGAGAGGCCGTGTGGATGAGAAGGCGGCAGTTCAGTGTGTGTGACACAGGCGTGTCCCGGGTGGGGTGGGACCAGGAGAAGCTGGTGAGGGTATATGACAAGAAAAGAGTGTGGGTGTGACTCCAGAGAGGCTGTGGCTGGGTGTGACACATGGAGGTGTGCAACGGTGACATCAGAGGGGGTGTGTGCAACAAGGGAAGGTGGGTGTATGACGGGGGAGAGGCTGGGTGAAATTCACGAGGGTGTGTAACAAGGAGAGGGAAGGATGGGGGCCCATGTGACAGGGAGCAGGAACGTGTGCATGTGACACCCAAGGGGTGTGAAAAGGGAAGGTCTGTGTGTGACACCCGAGTGTGTGTATATGTGTAACAAGGGGTTGTGTGTGAAATGGTTGGCGTGGATGATTCTCTGTGCGTATGACAAGGGAGTGTGTGTGTGTGTGATGGCTGAATGTTTGACAACACAGAAGGGGTGTGTGTAGAAGACAAGAGGGACCCTCACTGTGTGTGTGTGAAGAGGTATGTGGACCAGAGAATAAAAGCTGAGCTGGGAACTCTAGGTGTATGTCTTCCATGGGGTAGGGTTTGTCAGGGTACTCGGAGAGCCCAGCCCATTAGCTCCCTGGAAGGAGCGAGACCCCAGAGCTGACATGCCCCTCCCAGCGGTCACCTTGGCCAAAATCTTAACGCTTCCTCTGGCCTCTTCCTCCGGATGGGAAAGGGGTGGCCTGGGGCAGAGCGCAACTCTTCTAGTGGGTGCGGTGGGGACCTCCCACCTCCTCTCCTTAGATGATGGGGAGCTGAATCTCTTCCTCCCATCCCAGCCCCCTGCCACCCCTGTCCAGGTGAGATAGGAATCGGGGAACCCCTGGCTGCCTTTGAGGGTGTCCAGCAGAAATTGGAGGAAAGGGAAGTTGGGGGAGGGGTGGGAGGGAGTTTCCTGTCCTTCTTCCTGCTCCCCCACCCCCAGCACACGCATGAATGTGTCCCGGCCACTTCCTTGCCTCCTTCCTGCCTCACTGCCATTCCCAGTCCTGGGGAGGTTCGGGGACCCAGGCGGTCAGTCCTGAGCCCAGTCCGGTGGTCCAGCCCCACCCCTGCTGGGGGGAGGGGAGAGATCTCATCCCTGTCTTCTCTTAAATGGGCTGAGATGTTCACAATCTGAGCAGTCAGAGCAAAACAGCACCATTTAACAGTGAATGCTGCCAAGGACGGTGAAGTCCTAGCGTTTGGCACCTACTACGACTCAGGCTCGGAAACATGGGGAAATCTCCCAATACAATCCTCGGGGGAGATGATTTGAGCTGCTTTTTCAGATGAGGAAAACTGAGGCTCAGCGAAATGAAGCCACTTGCCTGAAGTCACACTGCTCATAAGTGGGGGAACTGGGATCTCTCCAACCCTGGGTTGCCTGGTTCCCATGTGCTCAACCAGCCCGTGTGTCCTGCCTCCTGCAGCAGGGGGGAAACTAGGGTGGACCCTTAGGGACCCTGTCCTCCCCACTCGTCCACCTCCGTCTGTTGGCCCAGGGAAAACTGAGGCCAGGAGATTTGAAAGGACAGTCCTCCATTTACAGAAATGCTCAGGGGCAGAGCTGGGCAAGCGTCCAGGACTTTTCATCTCAAAATTGAGGGCTCCTTCCAATAATACTTTCATGTCTGTGGGATGCTGGGTCAACCTCACTCCTTTTCTGAGCTTCAGTGTCACCATCTGCCAAATGGGGAAATAAAAATAATCAGAATGATGATAGTAGCTACCAGTTTTATTGCTTAATACCTTACATGCAGTATTTCATTTAATTCTCCCAACACTCTATGATGTGATAATAATAATAATAAATTGTAACAATGACATTTATGGTGCCACAGTACATCAGAAGTATTATGGAAAACACTTGGCACTCACCAATCGTTTAATAATCCTTGCAATCCTATTATGTTACCCATCTTATAGGTGACACATTGAGGCACAGAGAGGTTAATTAACTTGCCCAAGGTTAGTCAGCGAATCAGGGGCAGAGCCAGGATTTGAACTCGGGAGGCTGGCTCCATCGCATGAGTAGACACTATAGTGAACCCCATTTTCAGTCGAGGAGACTGAGGCTCAGGGGATAAGGCACTTGCTCAGTGAGTCATTCTAGCCCCAGCAGACTGAACTCCTGCCCAGGGGGCTAGCTTAGGGGCTGGTAGAGGAGATGGTGGCTGTTAAAAGCGGCTTCTGGCCACTGTGACTGGCTGGCAGACGTCGTTGGGAGGGAGACGAGGCACTAAGGACAGGCAGGCTTGAATGAAGAGGCTGAGTGGAGACTCCAGTTGGGAATTCATCAGAGAAACACAGTCCCAGTCTGATGGCACAGTAACAAAGAGCGTCCCCCTTGAGTACAGATGATAACTCTTTTTTTTTGGCCTTACCATGAGGCATGTAGGATCTTACTTCCCTAACCAGGGATCGAACTCAGGCCCCGGCAGTGAAAGCACAGAATCCTAACCACCGGACCGCCAGAGAAGTCCCCCAGATTATTAAGATGCCACTAGACTGCCCCCTATACACCTGATTGTATTCCCATCTCTGTCACCCCCACATATACAGAAACATCAACTCCCCCATACACACGCACACAGACCTCACAGCCCAACCATAGCTGACACCAGCCAGGCCTTGCTCCTGAGATCCTCGATCTTTAACACAGTTATCACCGAGGTTACTAGCTCTGGAGTGAGAGCCTCCGAGGTTCATCTTGTCACTGTCACGTGCCTGGTGTGTGACCCTTGGGCGCATTCTTTCACTGCTCCGAGCCTCAGTCTCCTCATCTGGAAAATGGGAACCGTAATATCCACCTCTACCACTCCAGGCTGTTGTGTGGGTTCAGTGAGAGTGTGTATGTGGGTTCAGTGCCGTTGTGTGAGTTCAGCAAGATGCCTGATACACAGTATCAGGTCTGGCAGATAGTAAGCTCTCAATAAACAACAGCCGTCGTTATTATTATTATTGCTATGGAGAATGTCACGCTCCTGATTCACGATCCACTGGTGATTCGCCCAGAGGAAATCACGCCCCGTCCATCTCTCTGTTGGAGAGAGCGTCACAGCTCAAAGACAGCATTACACCTCTCGGCATCTCATCCCTTCAGAAGCATGTCTCGGTTGTATTCTATCTCTCGCAAGGATGGGCAGCACCATCATTCACAGAAAGACATCACCCACCAATGTCCCGCCCCTCCTCAGTGGTACCAGCCACACCCCCGGTCTCTTTTCCACCACCAGCATCCTTACACACTCCCAATGACAATATCAGCATCCCACCCCAGCCTCCTCAGACCTCCACAGAACACATCGATGCTTCCACCCCTGCCCCCACACAAGAGCAGGTACCATGAGTACAACACCCCTACTTAGATTCCGCCCAAACATACAGTCGCCAAAAACCCCACCTCTGCCACATTCACTTCTGTCCTAGCTTTGTCGTGAACAGCCCCCTCTCCTGCACCCAAACCATCGTTCAGCGTCAGTGCTGAGTAAAAAGTGCCACTCTTGGGAATTCCCTGGCGGTCTAGTGGTTAGGACTCTATGCTTTCACTGCCAAGGGCATGGGTTCAATCCCTGGTCAGGGAACTAAGATCCTACAAGCCATACAACACAGCCAAAAAAAAAAAAAGAGGGCTACTCTACCCATTCATAGCACCCCAAATCTCTTGGGTAAGTCAACATTATTTATGGAGGTAGAGGAGTATTGGTTCCTTGTTGGAAGCCTTTATAAGCTTTCCTGAGGAGCAGGGACATGGGAGTGGAGGAGACCAGAAACGCAGAATGACTATAAGAAGGAAAGACAGCCCGATCCCAAAGTGGAAATATTGAAATTGCAGCAGAGGGGAACCAGGAGAGCTGAAATTGGCATCTTTAGTTGCCATCCTCTGTAGAGGGAGCAACTAGCTGGACCCCCAGGGAAAAGCTAAGGGAGTGGGGGAAGGGTGGGCAGGTGGAAAGTGCTGGCATTTTGCTTCAGTAGAAAGAACTTTTTCACAGGCAGAACCTTGGTTATTCAAACAGGGTGGGATGTGTGAGGTCCCGGGGCTTCCGGGTTCGGCTGACGTCACGCATCTGCCCTTTGCTTCAAGGCAGGCTGGTAGATAGAAGCCTGGCTCCTTCCTGAAGGAGGTGAGCTTCCCACAATGGGGAATGGAGAAGACTCTGCAGAGCGCCGGAGCAGACTATGGGCTGCCATGGGGACTCCAGGACCTCAGAATTCTGAGCTTCTACAGGTGGGAGGTCTCGGCTGGTCACTCTCTGTAGGACCCTGACCTCTGAGGAGGGGCCTCCAAACTTCCACTAGTCTGATATAGGGACCACCAGGCACCCACAAAGTGGTTTAAGTGGGGATTCCATGGACAGACTTTTTCGGGGGAATCATTTTGGGTTTAGATGAATGTACTTTGGGAGGAAAAAAGTATAACCAGTCCTTCAAACTCTATTAGCAATGATTTTTTTCAACGTCCTCTTTAAATAGATGCATTTACATTTTAAGAGGGAATGGACTTAAAAGGCATGGACTGTCTGTCTTGTTCTCTGCTGTGTCCCCAGGATCTAAAACAAGGCCTGGCACGTAGTGGATGCTCAGGAAGGATTTGTTGGAGAGAGGGAGGGAGAAAGGAAGGAAGGGAGAGAAAAAGCAAGGAAATAATAGTACAGAGGGATGCAGCAATTCAGGAAGAGAGGTAGATGCTGGAGGGCAAGTGGAAGCAGAGCCTGATTTCTTATCAATGAGAACACATTCCTCCTCCAAAAAGCAGGGAGAAGCCTGGGGAGAGGTGATGAAGGAAGTGGCGTCCCCCCATCCTCCTATTTCCTAACAAAACCCCAAACCTTTGAGGCTCATTTCCCCATTGATAGAGCACCTAGTGTGCGCCAGACACTGCGATAGGAGCTTCGCCTGTGTTCATGAAATAGGTAATAGTAAAAATGATGATTGTGATGGTGATGTCTTGATACCCGACGTTTCTAAAGTGGTCTACGTGCCTGAGACCATCCTAAGTACTCCACGGATTAGCATTGAATGAATGACAGTTAACCCCAGAAGATAGCGCTGTCCTGTCCCCATTTTAGAGATGAAAAAACAGAGGCCCAAAGAGGTGAGGCGACTCACCCAAGGCCACACCACCCATCCGTGACAGAAGTCCGCACTCAGTTGAGGGCTGTTTCTGTCATTTCATTCAGAGATTCTCAGACAAAACTTGAGGAAGTGTGAGTGAGGGACGTGAGGATGTCCCCAGGTTTCTTCAGAACCGTCTTCAGGGGGGAAGCTGAGGAAGTGGCCCTGGCTGGAGAAAAGATCGGGAATGAAATCAAAGAAGGAAAGAGGATGGAGTTCTTGTGAGAAAACCCTCCCCATCCTTCTAAACCTGCCAAAGATGGAGAACTGGCTCCCATCTCTGTGTCCGGTTGAGGGGAAGGGCAGGCAAGGGGCCACCTCTGTGAGCTCAGGGAAGGAAGTCATTTGTTGGGGGGGGTGCTTAGGAAGATGGATGGAGAGGAACCCTGGGGGGCTAATTACCTAATAGGCTTAATGATCTGATTAGGCATGTTTAAGAGGATTGCCTTGGACTAAAGGAAACCCCTTAATTCTGGACCTCCTCCCCTTGCCTGAAAAGCCACATTTAGCCCCTTGCCCCCATACCTCCATGTTCACACGGCAGGGAACCCAGAATTTTCTTTCTCTTTCTTTTTTTTTTTTTCGGTCATGCCATGCAACAAAGTAGGATCTTATTTCCCAGACCAAGGATCAAATCCGTGCCCCCTTCAGTGAAAAATACAGAGTCCTAATCAGTGGACCACCAGGGAATTGCCGGGGAACCCAGAACTTTCAATCTTAAGGGACCAAGTGGAGATGAGCAGGGCTCCCAGCCCCCAGGACCCTGCCCCATCCTTCTAACAGAGCAGTTTCTCTTTTATCTGCTCTGGATGTTGGAGTTTCACTGGAGACGTTGAAACTACATTTCCTTTGCTTAAAAGAAAAAAACCACTGGGGGATGATGGTCCAAGACCTTAAGCTTCGGAAACCAAACGGCCTGGCTTGTCCCGTCTTCTTCCCAGGATTTGTGTGTGCTCAGTCGCTGCTCAGTCGCATCTGACTCTTTGCGGCCCCATGGACTGTAGCGCACCAGGCTCCTCTTACCCATGAAATTTTCCAGGCAAGAATACTGTAGTGGGGTGCCATTTCCTCTTCCAGGGGATCTTCCTGACCCAGAGATTGAACCTGTGTCTCTTGCGTCTCCTGTGTTGGCAGCGGATTCTTTACCAGTCGTGCCAACAGGGAAGCCCTTCCCAGGGTTTATTATATGCCTGCTATGGGCTGGGCGCTATGTGAGTCCCTGGACATGAGGAAGAGCTTCACTGACATGGCCCACACTGGACTTTGTGGTACATCCTTCTGAAGGCAGAAAACAGAGATCCATCCTCTCCCTAGGGTTCCAGGAAAAGTTCTAAGAAGATGGGACATTTGAGAGGAGACCTGAAGCACAAGAGGAATTCACTGGGGGAGGCGCATTCTTTGCGACCCTGTGGACTGTAGCCCACCAATCTCCTCTGTCCATGGGATTCTTCAGACAAGAATACTGTAGCGGGTTGCCATTTCCTCCTCCAGGGAATCTTCCCAACCCGGGAATCGAACCCGGGTCTCCTGTGCCTCCTGCACTGGCAGGTGAATTCTTTACCACTGAGCCACCTGGGGGCGCGGAGTTCTAGACAAAGAGAATGTGCAAAGGCCCTGAGGTGGGAGGGAGGAGGGAAGTTTGAGGAGCAGAAAGGAAGGTGGGTCTAGTGTGCCGGGAGAAAGGTAAGGATGTGAAGCTGGAAAAGAGGGCGGGGCCAAATCACAGAGAGATTCAGACTCAGAAGGTTCCTGAATTTTTCCCCTGGGAGGAAACGGGTGGTGGTGGGGGCAACATTTTGATTAGAAGATCGCAGAGGTTAGGCAGTTGCCTTGAGACTGCATTAACAAAGTGCTTTACACATGACCAAGAAAATTGGTTGATAACAAAGAATGACCAAAGCCTCATTAAGGACTCTTGGTGCTGCCTCCTGCCTCAAGGTCTTGGAGGCTGTCCTGGTGCATACTGGTCTTCAGCTGCCAGCAGGGAAGAGTCGTTAGGCATGGGTGGACCAAGAATGAATCAGAATTGTATTTGAATCTCAACCCAGCAACTGTCTTGGTGCCCTTGGGTTGGTACCTTCTCTGTGCCCCTCTGCGCCTCAGTTTCCCCTTATGTAAAAATGGAGGGGACTTCTCTGTTGGTCCAGTGGTTAAGAATTCGCCTTCTAATGGAGGGGGTGTGGGTTCAACCCCTGGTCAGGGAGCTAAACCACCCAGAAAACAAAACATAAAGTGGACACAATATTGTAACAAATTCGATAAAGACCTTAAAAAATGGCCCACATCAAAACATAAAAATAAAAAATAAGTAAAACATAGTAATAAAAAAATAATGGGAAAAAAAAAATAATGGAGAAGGAAATGGCAACACACTCCAGTATTCTTGCCTGGGAAATGCCATGGACAGAGGAGCCTGGTGGGCCTCAGTCCATGGGGTCACAAAGAGTCCAATCCAGCTTAGTGACTAAGCAACAACATATATATATATAAACTATGTTGCAATGAGGGAGCTTCCCGGTAGCTCAGCTGGTAAAGAATCCACCTGCAATGCAGGAGACCCCAGTCCGATTCCTGGGTTGGGAAGATCCCCTGGAGAAGGGAAAGGCTACCCACTCCAGTATTCTTGGGCTTCCCTGGTGGCTCAGATGGTAAAGAATCCGCCTGCAATGCGGGAGACCTGGGTTTGATCCCTGGGTTGGAAAGATCCCCTGGAGGAGGGCATGGCAACCCGCTCCAGTATTCTTGCCTGGAGAATCTGCATGGACCAAGGAGCCTGGTGGGCTCTGTGCGGTTGCAAAGAGTCAGACACAACTGAGCAACTAAGCACATATTGCAATGGAAGAATAAAAAAATAATAAAAATGGAGCTCATTTTCCCTTCCTCACTGGGAGGTTGTGAGGAATGGGTGAGATCAAGCCAGCAATGCACTCAACACAGCACCAGGTCAGTAATGAGTGTCAGAGCGTCTCCAGAGTCCAGCCTTCTGCTCCCCTCCCGCCTCATTGCTTCCACCAGTCAGACCACTGTCACCTCCTGCCTGGACTATTGCAGTTGCCTCTTCACTGGGCTCTTCCACCCATGCTTGTCACAGTCTGCTCCCCTCATGGGCCTCAGAGGGATCTTTTTAAAACCTAAGACATCACAGATGGGGCTTCCCTGGTGGCTCAGCAGTAAAGAATCCACCTGCAATGCAGGAGACTTGCAGGAGACACGGGTTTGATCCCTGGGTTGGGAAGATTGCCTGGAGAAGAAAATGGCAACCCACTCCAGTAGTCTTGCCTGGAAAAGCCCATGGACAGACGAACCTGATGGGCTACAGCGCACGGAGTCACAAAAGAGTCGAACACAGCTGAGTGACTGAACTCCTCTGCTCAGAGCCTTCCCGAAGCTCCCGTCTCACCTGGAAGAAAAACCACCTTGGTCCACAAGCTTGAACACCCCACCACCATCCCCACCTCTCTCAGCCCTCATTTCCTCCCACTGTCCTGTCTCACTCAGCCCCAGCCCCACTAGACATCTCACCCTCACAACCCAGGCACACCCTCACCCCAGGGCCTTTGCACTTGCCCTTCCTCCACATGGCCACGTGGTTCTGCTCTGTTCCCTCCTCCACAGCTGGGAGACAGTGTATTTTAATGGTTCAGAGCAGGGACTCTGGAGCCAGGTGGGATTCAAACCTCAGCTCTACCACTACCCAGGTGGTACCTGATGGGTACCCAGATGGTGGTGGTGGTGATGAATCCGCCTGCCAGTGCAGGAGATGCAAGAGATGTGGGTTCGATCCCTGGGTTGGGAAGATCCCCTGGAGAAGGAAATGGCAACCCACTCCAGTATTCTTGCCTGGAGAAGCCCACGGACAGAGGAGCCTGGCGGGCTACAGTCCACGGGGTTGCAAGGAGTTGGACCCGACTGAAGCAGCTGAGCACATATGTGACACCATCTACTAGCTATGTGAATGGGAGAAAATCCTTCACCTTTGTTTCCTCATCTGTGGAATGTTTTTGTTTTTTTTTAAATACCTCCCTCTTAGCATCAGTGTGAAAATGAACAGATCTCATATTTGTAAATTACTTGGAACGGAGTCTAGTGTGTATTTGGTACTATGGAAGTGTCTGTTCGACAAAGAATGCTGTATTCTTGGGAAGGGCTTTCCTGGTCACCAGATCGGACAGTCCAGCACCTACACTCCCCATCCTCTTTCCTGCCTCTTTTTGTTTTCTTGGTACTTACTGCCATCCGACAACATGAAATGCACTGTCTTGTCTCCCCTGCTCTAGAAGAATGTAACTGTATGCTTTTGGCTGAATCACTGAATCTCTTTTGACCTTATTTGCGAAATCAGGGACCTTTGTCTGTTTTCTTCATGGCTGTTTCTCTAGCATGGTGCCAAGCACATAGCAGGTGCTCAGGAATTCTTGGTGGAATGAATGAATGAGAGAATGAAAATCATTACGTGTATTATTTCCCTATTGCTACTTTCTTGAGTCCTTGCTCCTGTATGTTACTGTGATCCCAGCGGGTTTCCTAGCCCAGCCCATGCCAGTGCCTCCCAAGAGGTACTATCCAAAAGTGAAGACCCCTCTCTCCTGACTCCCCTCCCTGCTGTGTGCCCCTGCAGAGGAAGGTGAATACTTCCTGAAGGTGCTGATCCCCAGCTACGCTGCGGGCTCCATCATCGGCAAGGGTGGGCAGACCATCGTGCAGCTGCAGAAGGAGACGGGAGCCACCATCAAGCTCTCCAAGTCCAAAGACTTCTATCCGGGTGAGCCCCAACCCCGGGGGCACGCTTGCTCCGGCCTCCCATCCCTCCCATCTGGGCCCTCCAGGAGTGGGGAAGGCTCCCCTAGGGGCAGTGAGAGTGGTAGGGGGCCTCCCCTCCTCCGGCTAAGGGGACTGAGCAGCCCTGGGCCCCAGGGGCCAGGCCCGAGCAGATGGGGGTGGGGGCAGGGCAAGACAATGGGCTGCTGCATATTCATGAGCTCATTTGCATGATGTGGTGGCAGATGTACCCATTCCCACACACCTGCCCCGTTGGGTCTGTTGGAGGAGCTGGGGGGGTTGGCCAAGGAGGCAGGTGTTGGGGTGTCCCTCAAGGCTTGGGGGGCCAGCCATCCTTGTTACACAGACCCTCAGTCTTCCCCTTTGGATTTCTCTGTCACCCCATCTCACCCGATCTGAGTCACACTGGTTCTCCATCTGTGTCGTTCTTTCCATGTCTTTTTCTGTTTCTATCATCTTTCTTTCTTGCCCATTGGCCGAGCCACACAGCACACGGGATCTTAGTTCCCCAGCCATGGATGGAAGTCGCACCTCCTGCACTGGAAGGGCAGAGTTCTTAACCACTGGGCAGCCAGGGCGGTCCCTTTCTCATTCTGTTTCTGACTTTCTCATCTCTTGTTCCCTGAGTCTCCACTCCCACTGGCTTCTCTCTGTCTCCCCCTGCCCTGTTTCTCCTCTGTCTCTCTGGTTCCGTTTGGAGGTCCCCCATCTCTGTTCTCTTAGCCGCCCAGCTGGTCTGTCCGTCTCTGCTTTTCCCTTTCTGTCCCCTCCTCTTCCCTTCCCTTTCTGTCTTCCCATCTCTCTCCCCATATTTTCCTTTTCCTCCACCTCTTAGTCTCACTTTTTTTCTCCAGCTATCTCTTTCCAGTCACCCACTCAACCAGTACTTAGTAGCACCCCTCAATGGGTAGTCAGTCTCTGCGTGGGGTTGCTCCTCATTTCTTTCCATCCCTGCTTGCCCATCTCTCCCCTTACAGTCCTCTTTTTCTCCTAAGTCTCAGCTTCCTCGTGTCTTTTTTCCTCTGTCTCCACAATCAGCCCTTTTTTCTGCCTCTTCTCCAGCTCTATCTCCCTTCCTCCAATCATAAATTGTCCAGGCCCCTCCCCTCTCGCTAATCCCCCTCAATATCTCTCACCCGCTTCATATCTCCCTCCCAAGACTGAAGCCTGAGCTTCAACATCTAGGAATCCAGGGAAGGTCCCCTGAATTGCATCTTTGGTCCAGTGCTGGTTCTAGTTCATCCTTAATCCCCTTGGATTTTTTAGGTCAAACACCAGAGCTGAAGCCCAGGGTCAGGACAATTTCATATTCTCTCTCCCTGTCTCTCTCTCTCTCTCTCCTGTTTCCACCCCGCCCTCTGCCTCCCATCTCACTAAGCAGCTTTGGCAAGAGGTTTAGAGAACAGTCCAGGGAACCTGGCACAACCCCCTTTTCTCTTCCACCCTGGCCCAGTTTTCCCCTCACCCCTCTAGCCCACAAGGTACAGATGGGACCTCTGCTTAGGACATCCACCCAAGGACACTTGGTTCCTTGCCCCTGGATCTCATTCTATGACATAACACACATCATCCCCTCCCAACGCAGTGACACACCCCACCGGCTAGGCAGCGGAGAACCCCAAAGGATGAGCCAGTCACTGACTCTCTCCTGGGCCAAACACTGTTCAAGCAAGCAACGTGAGCTAAGCGTCTCTCCCAAGCCCCTGGACGTGCAGCCAGTCCTGCTCCCCACCCTCCAAGCCCATTCGGAACTTCCAGATCATACAGCATGTGCTGGTTCCTGGCTCAGCGATGCAGGACATAGCTCTCTACATCCCAGTCCTATCCCTGGGACTTCCCAGGACCCAGAGGAACATAAGAGATGGAGATGCTACTGCTCTCGCATGTGTTTCTCTGCTTCTGGCTGATACCCTCCATTCATTCATATTCTCTGAGCATCTTCTTCAGGCCAGCCCCGTGCCAGACAGAGATGGGGACACAGTAGTGACTGAGACACCCCAGCTTAGCCCTCATAGATCTCACATCCCACTAGGGAAGATAAACTGAATACCAGTCATGACTTAGGGTGGTCAGGGCTGGGACTGGGGAAGCCCAGAGAATGGAGAGAGCCCAGACAGAGCACCTGACCCAGACTGAGATTATCAGGAAGGGCTTCCTGGAGGAGGAAGCCAGAATAATAAGAGTGGGCTAGGTAGAGAGCAGTAAAGTGTGATGAGAGAAGATGAAAGAGCACGTTCAAAGGCTGCGGGGTGGGGGTTAGTTGTTCATTGTGGCTGGTGAGAGGACAGGTGAGAAATGACCGTGGAGAAATTGAAAGGGTCTAGTTAGCTCACACACACACACACACATATGCACGCACACATATGTCTGCACTTATGTATCTACTCCATGAAACAAAAATCTGTGTGGCCCTTAACCCAAAGTGAGGGGCAGAACACACGAAGGGTGCCCCCTCCTTGGTACAGAAACCCCCAAGCTCCAGATTCAATCCTTCCGAGTCATACCTGGAGAGACTTAGACCCTGAAGGAAGCAGGTACCTGCCCCAAGCCACGCAGTCTTCTGTGTAGCTTACCCAGACCTTCTCCTGATTCTAAAACTCCTTCAGATTTTAAACAGCCACCTGAAGCCCTAGACCCTAACCTCAGAAAAAAAACAGATATAGACACTTTTTAAAAAAAATGTTTTGATTTATAACATCTTTGCGGCCAAGTTTAATATCTTACCTATTCTTTTTTACCATCAAAAATACAAAAGCAAAATTGCAATCATTGTATGCCTCCCCCCAACACACACACACACACACACACTCCACCCACACCAAGTTTAGCACAGGGTGGCTAAATGTTTAAAAGCCCAGACTCTGAAGCCAGACACATGGGTTCAAAACCCTGATTTTTCGCTACTGGCTGAATGAATTTGGACAAAACGCAGGTGCCTTAGTAATAAATCAAGAATGATAATATCGCCTGCCTCATATATTAAAATGAACAAATATATATATATATATATATATATATATATATACATAAAAAGTGCTTAGAATGATGCCCGGAAATTGGTGTTATATAAGCACCAGCTGTTATTATTAGATATTCTTTCAGGGTTTAACTGAGTCCCCCAAAGCCCCTGTGGATCCTAGTTAAGAACTGCAAGCGGGTGTGAGATCACAGACTCCCTGAGCTGGAAGGAAGCCTCACAGAGATGGAGAGCGGGGCCACTTCAGCCAGGCTCTCCCTGGGGCCACCCCACCCCCCAAGTTCCCACCCTGACCCACACCCTTTCCTATTTACACCCAGACGGAGGCAGCCTATGCGCTGACTCACGCTTGGCTCAGACCAAGCCATTGTTCTGGGGTGGAGGGGAGTAAGAGTGAGGAACAGCAGCCTAGAGGACATGGGGGATGTCAGCTACACCAGTGACCCAAGACGGGGACACCCAGACACACGGCGAGACTGGCATGCCAGGCTGAACGACGGCAAGCGAGGGATCAGGGTGTAACACTAGCATGCTGCACTGGTATACCCACAGGACACTGAACACTCACCCCCAAGTGTCCCAGACACGCAGGCACATGGAGCCTGGTGCACTCAGGACCCTTTATAGACCCAGGGAGCTAACTGGTCCTGCAAACGGAATCCTACCCAGGGAGACACACACACACACCATACCACACCTAGCATGCCTGTATCATCTGCACTCACAGCTTCACCCCAGCCAGTCCTGGTGGAGTCTTCTTTGTCTGACTGTAATTCAGACCCTCAGACACACACACAAATACATCAATTCTCCAAATACCAATTCTTACATACTGACACCTGGGTCTGCCTGTCAGTTTCTTTCTCTTCCTCATATTCACCCTCATCATTCACAGTGTCTTGCCTGTTACCTGTACACGCGCCTTTGCACATATATATGCAGTCCGCACACCATTTGTCCAGGTAGTCTTTTGAACACCCAGAGGTATCCAGATATCTCTTTCCCTTATGCAAACACAGACACACAGACACACAGGCACACTGTCATACAGTCTCCAAGTGCTATGCATTCATCGTACAGCCTCAATGTCACTTCCTGGGATTCTTTGTTTCTTACTCCCAAACCTCCGTGCACACCCAGCTCCGTCTTACAAATAGTGTACATAACCTTGAACATCACAGTGACATCCAAAGTCTTTCTCCCCCACACAAACGTCTTTACTGAAATCACTATGTCATGCAGTCTGTTTGTATCCTGGTCTCTCCTGCTCTTTCTTTTACATACATACACAGATAATATTTGAGCCAGTCCTGCCGAAGAAAATACATGCACACACACACACACTCACCCAAACAGCCTCACAGATGTGTTTGCACTGGTCAGTGTCACCCAGAGTCTCTCTCTCATACATATATATCCCAACATCACCTAGAATTAGCACCTCTTCTCTCTGCTACCCACCCCAATACACACACACACACACACACATACACACACACACACACACCCCAAGGATGCCCAGGTCAGAACCGCCACAAATATCTGGAGAATCGCCAGCAGAGGCACCCCGCCGTCCTTTCTGTATCCCCATCTCGACTCTTCCATGAGTTGTCTTTGACCCACTCTGCTCTCCCCTCTCCCCACCCTTGCTCTCCCCCACCCCTCAGCCCTCCATCTGGTGGGTCCAGGCAGGCACTCAGGCCTCTCTGCTGTCTCCCCCATCCCCCAGCCCTTCCCCATCCTCTCCAAAAGCCCAGAGGCCGTCGCTGCAGGCTTTCAGGGGTTGCCAAGGCAACGGGGCCTCGTCCCTCATCCCCCTGGGGGTGGGCTGAGGACCCGGCCAGCCACACCGATAAGGGGGTTCCAGTTACTGTGGCAACCATTGCAGGCCTGAGCTCTCGGCTTCTAGAAGGTGGAGGGGGGGGGGCAGTGAGTGAATGGTTGCCAAAGCAACCGAGAGCCAGCAAGGACTGGGAAGAGGCAGCTGAGCCCTGTCTCCCTTGCCCAGGGCTGTTGTGGGCATAGCAAAGCACTTAAGCATCATTCTTCCATCCCCTGGGTTTGTTTTAAGAGAGGGAGAGGAAGTGAAGATAATAAAACAGGAATTCCACTCACTCTCCTTCTGATGAGTGTGACCCCTCTCTTCCTTGCTCAACAGGAACCACAGAGAGAGTATGTCTGGTACAGGGCACAGCAGAGGCCTTGAATGCTGTGCACAGCTTTATTGCCGAGAAGGTCCGAGAAATCCCACAAGCGATGACCAAGCCTGAGGTGGTCAATATCCTTCAGCCCCAGACCACAATGAATCCTGACAGAGCCAAGCAGGTTAGCAGGGATAGAGGCTGGGTTTTTGTAAAAGCTGGTGGGATCTGAGAGAAAGCACTTCTTCCATGTCACCGGTTTGCAAGGAGGGTTCAATGGCATGGTGGTAGTTTTTTGGCTGTGAAGTCCTGTCCGATTTTTTGCGACCCCATGGACAGTAGCCCATCAGGCTCCTCTGTCCAAGGGATTTCCCAGACAAGAATATCGGAGTGAGTTGCCGTTTCTTCTCCAGGGGATCTTCCTGATCCAGGGATTGAACCTTCATCTCCTGTTTGGGAGGCATATTCTTTACCACTGAGCCACCTGGAAAGACTACTTCAATGGCAGAATAAGCTATAAAACATTTATCAATCAAATACATGGTATTGGTTCGTAAAGAGAGTCAGCCTGAGGACGCCAGACCTCTTATTAGAATGATTTGATTCAGAGGGAGAATGAAGGTCTGGGAAAATCTGACCGAGATCCCCTTATTTATCCCTTCCTCCTAAGATTTACCAGATCCCCTTCCCTCTTCCACCTCATCCCATTGTCTGTCAAAACCACCTGCTTCCCACTTCCTGTTCTCACCGGAAGTAACCGCCCCATCCATAGGCAACACAGCACTGTTAGCCACTCTGTTCATTAGTTACTGGATAGGAGTTTAGCCACCATTTTGGGAAAATGGTGTCTCCTTAGGAAGAGAGGAGGCGGGTCTTTCTGCTACGTAGCCCTCTTGAGGAGGGATGGAAGGAGGAGGGCAGAGCTTTTCGGTTGCCTGCATTATCAGGAAGCCTTGGCGGAGGGATGTGCAAGAGCGATCAGTCGCTTCCTGGGCTTCTCGGGTTACCAGGACCCCTGTGCACACCAGGGAGGTGGGCTTCCTGCAAAGCCCCTGGCAACATGGCCCTGACCCGGCGAGCAGAAGCAGGGCACGGAGTTGGCTGCGGCAAACTCCCCGTTTGCTCTCCCTCTCTCCACTCCCGTATACGTGTGCACAAGATGCAAACGGGCGAGATCCCTGAGCAGGCAGACAGCCCACTTGTGAGGGTTCCTGAACAGACGTCTGCTTGGAAGTAGGAGAGAGGGGCTCGGTAAAAGGAAACTGGGATTCCTGGGAAATCCTGTTGCCCTGAGATGGGACAGACCACGGGTCTGAGTTTCTGTGAGTTCGTGGGGAAACAGTGGGCAGCAAACCCTGGTAGAATACTGCGAAACGGAACGATCCCCCCAAAACCTGCGAGCTTGAGGCTTGGAGCGCGGCTGCTGTCCTTGGTGCTGAAGCAACTCCGCCCCTCGCGCCCAGCCGGCCCTCTCCTAAATCCCTTCCCACCAGCAGGCCACAGCTTCCCTACAGTTTGCAGGGAAGCGAAGGTACTGACTCTCCCCTCCGCCTTGGTCGTGGCCGCTAGGGACTCAGGGTTCATCAAAAGTTTGTACATGTTGCAGGGAAAATGGGGTCAGCACCATTAGCACCTGAGCGTCTTACTCCACTCCCTAAGCCACAGGAACTCTGAAATAGTGGAGTCAAACGGTTATAGAACCAGGACTTTTTTTTCTCTGCCTTGTTACTCGGGGGCTTCAAAGAATGAAAGAGATAATGGCTGAAGGTTCAGACACGAGTCAGATGTTGAGTTGAATTTTATTCTGATACTTCCTACCTGCGGGACCTTGAGCAAGTGACTTGATTTCTCCATGTGAAATGAGATTTATAATGGTACCTATTTAAGGGTAATAGCTAGTGTTTATTAATGTTTGAAAAGCAGTTATCCAAAAATGTTTGCTATTGTTGTTACTATGGGATTTTTGAGCCAGGAGGCAAGTCTGTCCCTTTTTGCCTTGGACTTGCTGTGTTGCATTGTGTCTTCTTCCTTACGTATGCTCGGTTTCCCTTTCTTTACAGTGGGGGAGCTGGGTCAGATTGGGGATTATAAATTGAAATGTCTCCGGAATTCAGAAAGGGAACATAAAGGAGTGAGGATGTGGCCTTATCATAGAGGTATCATGCTATCCCTAAAGCAGGTAGTTGCTGCTCAGCTCCACTTGATTCTTAACCCTTTGGGAATGAGGACGGAGCATTGTTGGGTTGACCCAAAAGTTTGTTTGGGTTTTCCCATAATATCTTCTACATTTTTCAAATGAAGTCAAATATATTTGAAATCAATTGATTTTTCAAGGTTGACTCAGTTTTTAAAACACTATGTGGCTGGGCTGGCTGTGGCCTGAGCACCACCAGTTTGCCACCTCTGGGTTAGATGGGTGGTTCTCAGCCCTGGCTGGTATCTGAATCATCTGGGTTAAAACACAGATTCCTGAGTCCCAACCTGGGACCACTGAATCCAGATTTCTGGGGAGAAGTCCTGGGAATCTGAACATGAACTCTGGCCTGAGATCAGATCCTGGCTTTACTAGTCACCATCTGTGAGACCTTAAGCAAGTTACTTAACTTCTCTGTGCTTCCCTTTCCCAATCTATGTGTGTTAGTCACTCAGCTGTATCTGACTCTTTGCAACCCCATGAGCCATAACCCACCAGGCTCCTTTGTCCATGGGATTTCCCAAGCAGGAATCCTGGAGTGGGTTGTCATTTCCCTCTCCAGGAGATCTTCCCAACCCAGGGATTGAACCTGGGTCTCCTGCATTGTGGGCAGATTCTTTATTATCTGAGCCACCCAATCTATAACATGTGCTAATAATAGTACCTACTTTATACAGTTATTAGTGGCTGCTGCTGCTGCTGCTTATTGTTACTGTTGTTTTTAAATCTCCAGACTTGCAAACGTCTGAGGCAGATGGTCTCTGAGGTCCTTCTGGCTCTAAGACACTTATAATTCTACGGCTCTGTGATTCCAAGATTTGAGGAATATGTTATTCTAACATTCTACTGTTCTAACATCCAGGATTCTATAGAACTGCATCTGCAGATCTAAGATGCTGTGGTCTTGCAATCTGGGCCTATCGTGAAGGCAGCTACTGTTTTCTGAGGGCTTCCCCTGTGCCAACCACCATGGAGTCACCTTAGTCATTGAATATCCCCAAGACCTGAATAGAGCCGCTGTGGTAATGTCAATGTCAGCAGTGAGGAAACGGAGGCACAGAGAGGTGAAGGCTTTTGCTTTCACCTTTCCTCACTGAACACAATTTCTTGGATGGAAAGCTTTAATCCTTCTCCTGTTGCTCTGAAATGCTGTATCACATACTAAATCCCTCTTTACTCTTAGGCCTGGTTTTGTACATTCTAATGTTATATCCCCTTGACTTGTCAGACTTCTCTTTTTCCAGTGATTTCTATAAAATAACAGCTGTATTGAGATATAGTCCACATACTGTAAAGTTCACCATTTTAAAGTGTTTAATTCAGTGGTTTCAGTATATTCACAAAGTTGTGCGTTGATCACCACTGTCTAATTCCAAAACATTTTCACCACCCCCAAAAAAGCCCCATACCCATTAATAGTCATTTTCTATTCCCCAGTGCCTCTGCCCCAGCCCCTTTCACCAGTGATCTACTTTTAGTGCCTATGGATTTGCCTATTCTGAATAGTTTATGTAAATTGAAGGATACATAATGATATATAATGTGGCATTCTGAGTCGGGCTTCCTTCCCTTAACATAAAGTCTTTAAGATTCATCCATACTGTGCGTGCATGCATGCTAAGTCGCTTCAGTCATGTCCTACTCTTTGTGACGCCATGGACTACAGCCCACCAGGCTCTTCTGTTCTTGGGGATTCTTCAGGCAAGAATACTAGAGTGGGTTGCCATTCCCTTCTCCAGGGGATCTTCCTGACTCAGGGATCAAACCCACAACTCCTACATCTCCTGCATTGACGGCAGGTTCTTTACCGCTAGGGCCACCTGGGAAGCCCAAATCCATACTGCGGTGTGTATCAAAACTTCATTCTTTTTATGGCCAAATAATACTTCATTGTATGGATATACCACATTTTTTTTTATTATTCATCAATTGATAGAAATGTGGGATGTTTCTACTCTGTAGCTATTATGAATTATGCTGCTAATGAACAAATGTATGGATATTTGTTTTCAGTCCTCTTGGGTAAATATGTAGGGTGGAATTTCTGGGTCATATGATAAAACCTACGTTTAACTTTTTGAAGAACTGCAAGACTGTTTTCCTAGGTGGCTGTACCACAGATGTGGGATTTAAAAACAGGTCTGCACCTGGGGACAACAATCATTGCATGTGTACCTACTATCATTCACCCACCCTTGGCTAAGTATGTGCCAGGCATTTGTCTAGGCACTGAGAACCCAGCAGTAAGCAATAAAGACAAAGATTTCTACTATTATGGACCTTAAATTCTCCCCTGGGAAATCAGAAAAGAAGCAAATAAATAAAATGTATAGGATGTCAGAGAGTGAAAAGTACTATGAAGACAAGATGGAGAAAAAGGAAAGGAAGTATGGGTACCTTTTTTCTCTTAACTTTTTATTTGGAAAATGTTTAAAGAACAGTACAATGAACTCCTTATACACTGCACTTAGACTCACCAATTATTAACATTTGCTTTATTTCTACACACAGACATACACATTGACTTTGGGGTTCTTTTTGTTGTTGATCAGCTTGATTTTTTTTTTTTTTTGACTGAACTGAGAGGCAAGCAGGATCTTAGTTTCCCAACCAGGGATCAAATCTGTGCCCCCTATATTGGAAGCATGCAGTCTTAACCACTAGACCACCAGGGAAGTCCCTGTTGTTGATCTATTTGAAAATAAGTTGTAGATTTTACTACTCTTCACCCTAAATACTTCAGTGTATAGCTCCCCAAAACAAGGATAGTCTCCTATTATTATATTACTTTTATCACACTTATAAAAATTAACACTGAATTCATAATATTACTTAATAAAAAGTCCATATTCAGATTGTCTAAAATGTCTTTTACATGTATAGATTATTTTTATTAAAGATTCAATGTTCATGTGCTGCATTTGGCTGTTATACCTTCTTAATCTCTTTTAATCTAGCATAATCTAGGATATATTTTTGAAGGCAGAGCCAACAAAATTGCTGATTGGATGTTGAGTGTAAAGGAAAGAGAAGACTCCAAAAGGTTGGGACCAAGTAGTTGTAGGATGCATTTTCCCTGTGCTGAAATGAAGACTGTGGCAGAAACACATTTGAGGAGGAAGATGAGTTTCATTTTGGACTTTTGAGGGGTCCACTCAACATCATACGAGAGATGTGAAATTAGCAGTTATAGAATCTGAAGATATCCATGATGGAGACGTAAAATAAACACACATGAGCTTTGATCATCTGGGTGGGCTGGGAAGGGGTTTCTGAGGGGGTGCATCTGTGCAATGAATGAAGAGAGTAGGAAGCCCTCTTTTCCGGGGAAAAGCACTCCAGGTATGGGAACAGCTGGTGCAAAGGCCCTGCGTCTGGGTGCAGCTTGGCGAGTTGGAGGGACTGCGAGGAGTCTGGTGTGTCTGCAGTGAACTAAGCAAGAGGAAGGAAAGACTGAAATCAGAGAGATCAACAGGGAACAGAGCATGTAGAGCAGCAGTTCTCAGCCCTGTTTGATTGTTTGAAGGACCCAATGTCCACTTTCTCCTGCATATATTAGGTTGGCCAAAAAGTTCATTTGGGTTTTTCCATTGCATTTTTTTTTTTCCATTGCATTTTATGGAAAACCCGGAATGAACTTATTGGCCAACCCAATATTTTCCCATGCCCACTTTACTCTCTGAAATTATATATACAATGAGCCTATTTATATAAAGAGAAAGCATATCTACATCTCTAAAATTTTTAACAATTTTATAATCCACAAAAATACGTTGGACCTATTTAAAGTGTGCAGTTCAACGGCTTTATTGTATTCAGAGCCAGGCATCCATCACCGCAATCAATTTTAGAAGTTTCATTTCCTCAAAAGGAAATCTTGATCCCCTTAAACACTACCCCTCAATCCTCCCAGCTCTCCCCACCCCAGCCCTAAGCCACCACTAATCTCCTTTGTCTCTATAGATTTGCCTGTTCTGAACATTCATATAAGTGGAATTATACAATATGTGGTCTTCTGTGCCTGGCTTCGTTCATACAACATAATGTTTTCTAGGCTCATCCATGTTGTAGCAAGCATCAGTCCTTCAACTGGTTTAAATTGACTGTAATCTTCCACTGTACGGATGTACATTTCCTATATCCCTAAATATTTTTTCATAAAGGAGAAATGAAAGGAAGGTGATTTGTTATAAAATAAGATGAGTTTTAATATGGTGGCTCAGACAGTAAAGAATCCACCTGCCATGCAGGAGACCTGGGTTTGATCCCTGGGTGGGGAAGATCCCCTGGAGAAGGGAATGGCAACTCCACTATTCTTGCCTGGAGAATTCCATAGACAGAGAAGCCTGGTGGGCTACAGCCATGGGGTTGCACAGAATCAGATATGACTGAGTGGCTAACACTTAGCAAGATGAATTTTAATATGTAAATGCTCAGGCAGGGCCACAGTAGAAGAAATAATGAAATAGCTGCTCACACCTAACATGGCCTGAGTGACACAGCAAGAAACATGGTGATCCAGAGCGTAGTATTGGAGACTTAAATGATACAGATGGCGTTATTACCAGTGTCATGGTTTTCTTTTTTTTAATTGAAGTGTAGTTGATTTATATTATGTTAATTTCTGCTGTATGGCAGAATGATTCAGTTATTTGTATATATACATTCTTTTTCATATTCTTTCCCATTATGGTTTATCACAGAGTATTGCATATAGTTCCCTGTGCTATTCAGTAGGAACTTGTTGTTTATCCATTCTATATATAATAGTTTGCATGATGTCATAGTTTTCTAAAATGATGAACGACTCTTGGTAAAGTTCAGAACAAAACAAAATACAGCCTTATCTTGACTTATTGATACTGTAGGTACATTCCTGAAAATTTCAATAGATCTTAAAACTGTGCAAAAGAAAAAAATACTTGGTACTTAACGTGTAGCATGAAGTTCAGTTCTGGGTTGGGAGATTTATAAACAGACTTTTCACCAGCATGAATGTCCAGGGGGACATTCAAAAGTCATACAGAACTTGTGACAGTTCTTCATTGCCAAGAACTGACTCTCACGTTACTGTGTGCAAACATCTCTGGCCCTGCCCACTGAGTGCCCGCATCTGCCCCCAGTTGTTTCTCGGCAACCAAAACCACTTCCACAATTTCCCAGACACCACTGGGGTCAGGTTTAAGGGTTAAAAAGGAGAGGCAGAGATGAGAGCTTCCAAGGATTGAGCCCACAGGTCTGGGGGGATGTGAGAAGCACTGGAAAGGAGGGACTTCTGTTTAGAAATGCTCTTGGAGATGTGAAAGGAGACGTTTGGTTTTGAAATATCCCCACTGGAGTTAAGATTGATCTGATGTGTAGCTGCAAAGGATGGGCTGCTCTACAGCTGAGAAGGGGGACCATCATATAACATGACCAGTTTACTCCATCTTCTCTGATGTAAGCTCTGTTACCATCATTTCACAGATAAGATTATACATTTCATGTGTAAGATTGCTAAGGCTGTCATAACAAGGTTCCACGAACTGGGTGGCTTAAACAACAGACTTCATTCTCTCACGATTCTGGAGGAATCTGAGAAATCAGGAGAAATCTGAGCTCTAGGTGTTGGCAGTGTTGGTTTCTTCTGAGGCCTCTGTCTTTGACTTGTAAATGGCTTTTTTTTCCTCTCTCTCTTTTTTTTTTTTTTGCCATATTCATGGCTTGCAGGATCTCAGTTCCCCAACCACGGATTGAACCCGAGCCATGACAATGAAAGCCCAGAGGGCCATGGCAGTGAAAGCCAGGAGCTCTAACCACTAGGCATTCATATGGTCCTCCCCATTTGTGTGTCTGTGTCCTAGTCTCTTCTTATAAGGACATCAACCATATTGGATTAGGGTCCATCCTAATGAACACACTTAATCTTCAAGGTCTGTTTAAAGACCCTATCTCCAAATACATTCATATTCTGAGGTACTAGGGGTTAGGACCTCAAGAGGTGAATTAGGATGGGTGGGAGCAACAATTCAATCCATAACAACAGAAAGGTTAATCCAGGTGACCATGTCATGGGGTGGAAAGCACAATGGAGCAGTAATCCATGAGGCTGAATTTCAGTTCCTTCTGGGTAACCTTGGGGCAAGTCCCTTCACCTCTTAGGCCTTGGGTGGCTCATCTGTAAAGTGAAACTAATGATGCCTTTTCTGAGGCTGGGAGTCAGAGTACTTAATGATATAGAAGGACATGGGCACGATTGTAAGCTTGGGAGTGGGGTCCTAGCGGGCTCCCTCTGGGTCAGCCATTAAACTTTTAGGTGCTGGATGTAAGGAGGACCCAGGGGTCCCAAGGACAGGGTGGCTGAGAGGCTACCGAGGGGAGTTGGAGTACTAGCTCCTTTTTTCTTTTAACTAATAAATATGGAAATATTTCAGTATTTCTGCACTATTATTTTTATTTATTTATTTTCTTTTAGCTGTGCTGCAGAGTGTGCAGGATCTTAGCTCCTCCATCACTGATCGAACCTGTACCCCCTGCAGTGGAAGTGCAGAGTCCTAACCACTGGACCACCAAGGAAGTCAATATTTCTAACCAAGGACTTCCCTGGTGGTCTAGTGGTTAAGAATCCATGCTTCCACTGGAGGGGACACAAGTCCGATCCCTGATGGAGAAGCTAAGATCCTGTATGCTGCGTGGCCAAAAAAATTAATTTAGATTAAAAGAAATTTTTTTTTCCTAACCGGTAGGACCATACTGGTGCATATCCAGGGGGCTTGCTAGGTCTGATTTTGGACACTTGAGAGCCAGGGGTGGCAAATGCCTTGAGATGGCCAGTCTTACACGAATATTGCTGTTCAGTCTCTGATGACCCCGCCCCTAAAGACCCTCCCTCTGGCTCCCCACGCAGGCCAAGCTGATCGTCCCCAACAGCACGGCGGGCCTGATCATCGGCAAGGGGGGCGCGACCGTGAAGGCCGTGATGGAACAGTCGGGGGCTTGGGTGCAGCTGTCCCAGAAGCCGGAGGGCATCAACCTGCAGGAGCGCGTGGTGACGGTCAGCGGCGAACCCGAGCAGGTGCACAAGGCTGTGAGCGCCATCGTGCAGAAGGTACAGGAAGATCCCCAGAGCAGCAGCTGCCTGAATATCAGCTACGCCAACGTGGCTGGGCCAGTGGCCAACTCCAACCCCACCGGCTCGCCGTACGCCAGCCCCGCCGACGTGCTGCCCGCCGCCGCCGCCGCCTCGGCCGCCGCCGCCTCGGGCCTGCTGGGCCCGGCGGGGTTGGCGGGCGTGGGGGCCTTTCCGGCCGCCCTGCCTGCCTTCTCGGGCACCGACCTGCTGGCCATCAGCACGGCACTCAACACGCTGGCCAGTTACGGCTACAACACCAACTCCCTCGGCCTGGGCCTCAACTCGGCCGCAGCCTCCGGGGTCCTGGCCGCCGTGGCCGCCGGTGCCAACCCTGCTGCCGCCGCGGCCGCCAACCTCCTGGCGTCCTACGCCGGCGAAGCAGGGGCCGGGCCAGCGGGAGGGGCTGCTCCGCCTCCACCCCCGCCGCCGGGAGCCCTGGGGTCCTTCGCCTTGGCCGCGGCCGCCAACGGCTACCTCGGGGCCGGGGCGGGCGGCGGGGCCGGCGGAGGGGGCGGCCCGCTAGTGGCCGCTGCGGCTGCAGCGGGGGCGGCTGGGGGCTTCCTGACGGCGGAGAAGTTGGCTGCCGAGAGTGCCAAGGAGCTGGTGGAGATTGCGGTGCCTGAGAACCTGGTGGGAGCCATCCTGGGCAAGGGGGGCAAGACGTTGGTGGAGTACCAGGAGCTGACAGGCGCCCGCATCCAGATCTCCAAGAAGGGCGAGTTCCTGCCAGGCACGCGGAACCGGCGGGTCACCATCACGGGCAGCCCCGCGGCCACGCAAGCCGCTCAATACCTCATCAGCCAGCGGGTCACCTACGAGCAGGGAGTGAGGGCCTCAAACCCCCAGAAAGTGGGATGAGGCCTGTGGTGTGTGCTCCCACCTGGCTCCCTGTCCCTCCTCCTCCCCCTCCTCCTTCTCCTCCTCCCCCTCCCCCTCCCCCAACTCCTGACCTCAGCTCGGTATAGTCCTGCTCCTCTTGGGATGGGGCTGGGGTAGGCCTGACTGCACCCCCCCCACCCCTTTTCTGGTAGTCATAGGCAGGATTGAGTGATGGCTGGGGACGGGGCCGAGAAGCTCCCTCCCCAGCCCTGAACTGACCCCTTCTTCCCTTCCTCCCTATGCTTGACTGGGCCTGACCCTCCTCTCCCAGGGCCCAGGTCTGTGTGATATCTGTATATATTGCATTTTGTTGATTTTAATAGAAAACAAAGCGTTATTTTCTCTTTTCTTTCCCTCCTTTTTTTCCCCCTCCTTTGATAAGGATTTCCCCTCCCCCCTTTATAAGCTTTTTGTTTCCATATGGGAGGAGGGGAGGAGCCTCTGGGTCACCTAGAATGACGGGCCTCTCCTGCTTTCAGCTCCGGATCTGAGGGACATGATGGAAGCAGAGGTAGCAGAGGAGTGTGAGTTGAAATGGGGTATTTGGAGCAAGGACCCCAGAGTTCCCAGATTTTCTCAGCTACTCTCCCCCACTGCTGGAGTTGCCCCTCCTAGGTGGGCCTTTTCAACTCTTTTGTTGTCAGGTTGTATGGGGGGGGGGGGGAGGGCGGGGCGGGGAGGGGTGTGGTGCTGCTGGGAATAAGGCCGGCTCTGGGGTTGGGCCAGTCCGGTGGGCAAGACTGGCAAGAGGCTGGAACAACTTCCTGTGGCATCTCCTATGGCTTTTCCTAGAGTAATGGGTATGAAGGTCTTTGTTGTGATGTCACTGAGTCAAGTACTTTCCTGGGGTGCTTCTGGCACTTTGTATAATATCCCAGGAAGTAGTTCCCCAGAGGTCACTTCCTGTGATGATAGGAGAGACAGGTACTTCCTGTGATGTCTCAATGAGCCTTCCTTGAAGGTTACCTCCGAGATGTCGCAAGGGCATGCACTTCCTTTGGTGTCTCTAGGTTACTTCCTATGACGTCACTGGGATAAAGCATGCACTTCCTGTATCAGGCCATGGCCAATCACTGATCCTCCTCTACCCACACCCCTCTGTGGTGGGTCTTGGCCTGGGGGTCTTCCTAGAAGAATAAGGCGTGGGACTTGGATCTTATTTGGAGGACTATAAGGAAAAAGACCCACTATTTTCGGGGTCACCTCCATCCAAACACACCAAGTCAGAACTCACCTGGCAGGGAGGGGTGGGAGATGGAGCTGGTGAAAACTGTTAAAGACCCTCTTTCCCACCCCCGCCTTTTGTGTGCATGCTTGTGTCTGCGTGGCTTTGTTTCATTAAGTCTGGTGAGCCAAATGTATGGTGGCTCTGTCAGGCCACGGTGGCCAAGGAGAATGCAGTGAGCCATGGTAGAGTCCCTTGAGCTGGAATGCTTTGTGTGGTCTAATGCATTAGATTGATTTGTGGTTTCCGGCAGACTGGAGTACTTTGGTGGTCTCTGATGGATCGGCATGTTTTGGTGTTCTCACCATAGACTCTGAGGATCTAGAATGTTCTGATGAAGTCTGCCAAGCCAGGCAGCCCTGAGAGTTGGTTTGAGAGTGGCTCCCTGGGCACTGCGGCTGTGGTCAGCTCTAAGGCCTTGTTGGCAGGCTGAGATCTCAGGGCCTGACAACCCTATGGACTTAGGAGAGCTGAGACCCACCTCTACCCCGTCCATCTCCCCCTCCCTCATGGAGACCACTTCCACTTCCTCCAGCCCAAAGCAGGGACCCTAGTGCCCTGGTTCCATCATCAGCATCTCTGGGGGAGGGGCACCCCCTGCCCACCCTCTCCCCCAATTGTCCCCCTCATAGGTCTTCCAGACCCTTCTCTTCTCCATGGCTTTGGGGAAATCTGGCCTCCTCGTCTCTCTCCCAGAAAAGGAGAGGAGAAAAGCCAGAGACAATTCCTACCCCTAAAGCCTGGGAGACCCCTGCCCCTTGCTAGAGAGCCACCCCCAAATCAAAATGTGAAAATCCCTAGAAAGCAATAGCCTTCAAGGTACCTTGCACTGAATTTCCCACCACAGCCCTGATGGGAGGCTGTAGCTTGGGCACTAGGGTGACTTTTTCCATGCCCTCTTCATCTCCAGGGTAGGGGGCAGGTCCCATTTCCCCATCCTTCACCTCCCATCGCTGCTGCCGTCACCCCTAATCTCCAGACTAAACCCGGATGGAGATTTGAGTGCCAAAACAATTATTGATGTAACTTTGTACATATCTTCTGCAGTTGGGGGCTCTTGGGGTAGGAGGTGGAGGTGGTCCTATGGGCCACTGCTCCCTTCCACCTCTCAAAAGACCTTAGAGTATTTCACAGCATCTCCACCCACATGTGGAGACTGCAGTATCAAGCTGGAATTTCCCCCCTACAACTCCCCAGGCCCCCATAAGCAGGGGGAAGGAGCCAGCAAGAGGTGAAGTAAGGTCTGGGAGTGGGGAGGTGGGATTTAAAAGCACTTATTTGCATATCATTTGCATCCTCAGCTGCCCTTCTAGCTTGTCAGATGCTTTCTGTAGACCTATTTCTGGGTCCCAATCAGTGGGATCCAGGACTCCTCTCACACAGACACATCTCTGGAGGCTGGGCCTCCTGAAAAGTGTTCCCTTGGGGTATCTGTGTGACAGCCCCCTCCCTATTCACATTTTTCGGGCTATCTGAAAGGTAGTTTGCTAGCTCAGTCAGCTAGCTCACTCACTGTGTTGGTGAGTGGAGAGCCACACACCTTTCCCCATTTTACCACTCCACTGTCTTCCCCATCCCTGGAAAGTCCCTTCTGCAATCTGACCTCAATCTTTTGTGCTGCAGTTTGTCCAGAGGGGACGCAGATGTGGGGTCAGCAATGGGGAATCATTGAAAAACCCATCACCTCTTCCCCCCTTCCCTGTTAGCCAATCAGATCTGAGAGACTCTGAGTGGCCTCCCTGCACCCTGCTCTTCAGCACCCAACAGGTGCTTAATAAGTGTTTGCTGCATTGAATTGTTTCCTTTTTCTTTCCTATTTGCCCTCCAGCCCCCAACACCCACCCCAACCCAGCATTTTCCTCCCTCTCTGGTTCCCTAAGACTTTCACTTTCTCTCCCCGTGGTTCCCATTGTTACCTGTCCTGTCTCTATCTTTGTCTATGTCTGTCTTTTTCCTCAACTCTCAACCCTCTCCTTTCCTCTGTTTCCCATTAATTAAAAAAAAAGTGCCAAACTTCCTTGGAACTGAGCCGCTCTGGGGGGAGGGAACCTCAGATAGAGGGGAGGAAATGGGACCCTCTCTCTTTGAGGAGGCCCCTAAGAGGTGTTGAAAAAAAGTCTGTGCACACTTAGCTTAACTGGGTCTCCCTTCCTCACCCCTCCCACCCCCAAGTTTTCTTAGAATCTTTGTAAGAAAAAACAAAAGAGAGAAAAAAAAGAAAAAAAACCTCCCCTTCATTTAACTCCTAATCTTTTGGATCCCCCAATTTCCACCAGCTGGGGAGAACCCCACTCACCTCCTTCAGGCAGATCCATAGAAATTGGGGAGGGGGAGGCAAGCTCAACCCCTCCTCTGCTGGCCTGAGGGATGGTGCCAACTGGATTCGAGAGAAGGACCTCAAAGCACTTATGACAAGAAGGGGTTCAATGTGCCAAATTCACCTCCTTCATCCCCCGTCCCAGGGGGCTCTGAGCCAACCTGCCCCAGCTACCATCTTCCACCCTGTCCTGGCCATCTCTGCATGGGCAAGGAGGCTTCACTGCAATAATTATTAAGGGATCAGAAGGCAAAGATCATGCCATCTTTATCTGCCCTAATGCCTTGTAGGTGGGAATTATGGGTAGCCCAAATGGAGTTTGGTAAGAGTCGACTTAACAGACAGTGGGGGACCTATACTCGGAAGAATACGGTATCACTTTTCTCAGAGTGGTATTTCTTCTCCCCCTTCCTAACCTGAAATCACTCAACATCCCCTTGTTTTGTTTCTCCTGCCTGTTCCTCCATCCCTCACCCTCCTGATTTTGTTTCTGATTGGTGGCCTGCTGTTTGGAAAGTGAGAGGATTCCCCCACTCTGAGTATTGCTCTTTCAGTACCAGGAATAGAGGCAGTGATGGACGGAGCGGTGGAAAAAGAAGGTGTTAACTAAGAGTGGCGATGAGGTTGGCATTCGGGGCGTCCAGGCTGCTGATTTGGGTGCACACCGATCACCACAGTCAGGCAGGCTTTCGCTGCTGGCCACAGCACCTGCCCGCCCTGCCGTCAGGAACCCCAAAAGCTGGTTGTCTCGAAAGCCTAAACTGGATGTCACGGTGGGGAGAAGCGGAGCGCGATGCCCGAGTTGGGGCGCTGCGGGGCCGAGGAGGCTGGTCTGGGCTCTCGTGGAGTCGCGACAGCCAGCTCTTCTATCGCGATTCCGCTCCACCGCAGTCAGCCGCCTGGACGCCGTAGTGGAGGTTGTGGGGGGGGGGGGGGTGTCCTCTCCGCGGTGCCGCCGCAGGTGTGTGTGTGGTGTCAGTGCCCGCTGCCCCTTGCGTGGGGGATTGCTGGGTGGCAGGGAGGGATTTGGGGACAGTCTCGGTGGGGGTGGGGGTGGGGGTGGGGGTGGTGAAGGCTGCTGGTTTTTAACCCCTTCTCAGCCAGTCCAGGACACTTTTCTCCCAGAGATAACTGCGGGGGGGGGGGGGGGGAACCTCCTTATGCCCCTCCCCTCCCCTTTCTCCCCCCCCACCCCCAAAACCACCAACCTCTCATCTTCTAAGTGACTCCATCACCACCGGCCACCGGGACCTGCGGCTTCATTGCTCCAGCCCGCCCCACTCGACCGTCAGACTCGCTCATCGAACTCTTTTTGATTAACCCTTTCTGTGTTCATCCCACGGAAAACTGTGTGTCCGGCGTGGGGGAGGGGGAGGCGAGGGGCAATGGCTACCTTTCCTCCATCTCCTCCCACCGCCCTTGCCACCCCACCCGCACCCCATCCCATGCCCCACCCCCGTCCCTCACCCCTAGGGTCCTCCCCAGCCTGGGGATAGAGACCCTTTATAAATACTATGCTGTTTGGCTTCGTCCCTTTCAAAGGCAGGGTCGGGGCGCGGCTGCCTCCGAATGGAGAGCTTACTCTGGCCCCACCGCTTTCTGTGCCCCCCTCCACTCCCCACCCCTTCATTGTAAATAGTCACTTTTGTACTGGTTTGAGCCAGGGGACGTGGGGAGTCATTTTTTTTTCTTTGTGTTGGCATCTCAGGCCATTGGAGGCATGGCCCACATCCCAGTTTGATTTGGGAGAATCCCAAGACGTGTCCCCTCACCTGCCCCCAGTGCTTAGGATTTCAATATATCAGTATTAACTCTTAAAGGGATGGGGTGCACAGATCCCCTGGCAGGGAGGTGGGAGAGGTGTGGAAAGGATGACTCAGTTTTCCCCATCTATGAAGTGGGCTCATCCTCCAAGTTCAGTAAGGAGCCTGCATGACATACTGGTGGAGTCAGAGGAGTTAGAATCTTTCCCCTTTCTCTGGGACAGATAGGGGAGGAGAAGACTGGGGATGGGGATAGGACTATCTTTGGAGAGCTGATTGTTAAATCCTTGTTAGGACCTCAAGCTAGCTTCTCCCAGGCTTGTTCTCTGTCTTGGAAAGTGGGGGGAACTGGAGGACCTCTAAGGCCCCTGGGATAACCCCAATCCTTAGATTCAAAGCCTGAAGCCCAGGGTTGGTCCCCTGCCTGCTGCCCAATTCCCACATTCCACTTCTTGGGCCCAGACCATCTGCCATGTGGCCACGCCTCCAGTGCCTCCATTCAACCCCCTCTAACTGATTCCTTCCATCCTCTGCGACCAGAGACGCCGCCCACCCCACCCCCCACCCCCCACCTTCAGAAGCTCCTGGCTGGAGCCCACTGCCCTCCCTCTCCCCTCCCCCCATTGCCATGCCTGGGCCATGCCCACCCCCCACCTCCCCACCCACCCCCCAGTGTCCGTCGTGTGACCTAGTGCACCATGTATTAGCTTCCATGGCCCCCACCCCCGGCCCCCACCACACCCCCTTCCCCCACCCCTGCTCCCTCGGCGACTTCACCTTTTTTTGCCGCGATAAACGCCATCTCAGCATCTGTGTCTAATGTTGTCTTTTTTGCTTGACATCACACACTCCTTCTTAACCCATCCCCTTCCCTCTCCCTCCTCTCCCCACCTCCACCCTCATCCTGAATTCTTTCCCCCTTTCCCCCAGGGCTCTGGGAATCTAGGGGAGGCGGGTGGGGGGACCCCTGAGGATGGGCCCCAGAGAGGGGAGGGGAGGGATGGATTGTTCTTTCTGGACTGGGTGAGCCCCCAGAGCAAGTGTGTCTGAGGGGAGCCAGTGATCCAGGTTTAGCTCCCTGGACCTCAGTGTCCAATCAGGATTAACACCACCAGCACCAACACACACACACACACACACACACACACACACACACACACACACACACACACACAGCATAGCAAAGGCACAACCCCAAGTAGAGTCAGGAGAGCCCAGGGTTAAGGTTTTGGAGTTAGGTGAGTTTAGATCCCCGTGCTGCTATGTCACCTTGGGACTTTGAGGTGCTGAACCTCCATTTAACATTTCTTAAAAATATTATTGCTAGTAGTTTATGCTAGGATTCACAAAAAAAAAAAAAAAAAAAAAAATTACTGAGCATCTACTGTGAGAACGGCACTGTTCTAGGTGCTGAAGATAAAGCGATTAGCAGAAGAGACTCAAATAGCACTGCCTTCCTGGAGCAGACATACTACTGGGATCTGGAATTCTTCCTTAGCCCAGAGCCTGGCACATGGGACTGAAAACAATTCAGGAGTTGCAAACCATAGGCCTGCACGCAGGTCTGCTGCACACATCACCTCATTCAGCCTGAAAAGGATTTCCTGTGAATTTGGTGCCAGCATTTAAACCTTAGGAGACTTCTTCTGCGGATGAGCCCCTCTTGAGAAATCAGATGTGGCCTGAGTATTGATTGTCACCTGGTCATGATGGGCAGTGAGGCAGTCACCCCCACATCTGAAGCAGGTAGTCTCAGCCCCCTTACTGTTCATTTGTGTCCCACGCCTGGCCCCTGGACGCATTTTTGTTTGCAACCCATGTTGTAAATGTTTAATGCTAACATCCTTACATCTTGGAGGTGTCAGAGATGCCTCTTGGCAGGTGATGATGTGCTGGGCAAGAGGAAAGATGAAGTTTGAGGCGGAGAGACAAGGAGATGGGTTTAGGGGCTTCCCAGGTGGCACAGTGATAAAGAGTCCACCTGCCAATGCAGGAGATGCTAGAGACCTGGGTTGGACCCGAGTCAGGAAGATCCCCTGAAGTAATAAATGGCAACCCAGTCCAGTATTCTTGCCTGAAGAATCCCATGGACAGAGGAGCCTTGCAGGCTACAGTCCATGGGGCCGGAGAGTTGGACATGACTGAGCACACACACACGCTGTAATTGTGGTGTGACCAACCAGGGCACCTCACTTCCTCTCTCTGGGTCTCCAGCTCCACATCTGGAAAACACCTGATCAAGCTGTACTTACCATTTAGGACTCCAAAAGCAAATCACTTCATAGTGCCCGATACATGGTACTTAGCACATCATCTTCACTGGAGCATCCCTTCCAGTTGAAAGATAACAATAAAAATGATTCTAGAGGAGGACAGAAACCAAGAGACAGGGTGGGAGGAAAAGGGAGAGTGAGGCTAGGACAAAGTAAAAGACATCCGTGGGGATGAGGAGCAAGGCAGACATGAAGAGGCATCCTCAACTGCTTGGGGTGTGTTTTTTCATTCATTCACTCATCCATTCATTCATTCATTCAACAGACATTTATTGAGCACCTACTATGTTCTCAGTCCTGGGGACATGGCAATGACCATGATAAGTCATAGCTCTTGTATGTACAGGCTGAGCATCATATCTCCAACTCTTAGCACATAGTATAGATGCTCAAAAGTCTCCCGTCCCTTGTGTCACAGGCACTTCTGGTCCTGGCCTGTGACCCTCCAGAATTATCTGATATTCAGAAATATCACCAAGCCAGGCCCATTTTCAGGAAAAGTAAAGGAATTTTCCACCAGGAACCCAGAAACTTGGAAGGGTTTGGGGGCTGGGGGGTTGGGGAGGTGGAGTTTGGTCTCAGTTCTGCTGTGTGACTTGCAAAAACTCTCATGGCCTCTCTGGTCCAGGAGATGGAAAAGAAAGGTGATGAAATCAGGATGAAGGTGAGTAAGGGGGCATTCCTAACTTCCCCAAAGGCTCTAGATCTCCTCTGGTAGGGGAGGGGGAGAATTGAGGGGAGGAACCTCTATGAGAAGAGAGATGAAGAAAGAAGATGGGGGAGTTGCCTGGAGGAGAGAGATGGCCCTAGAGACAGGGCTGGGGTGGGAGGATGGAGGGAGGAGGGAGCCTGGGTGGGGATGTGGGGAAGAGGCATCAGGGGTGGCTCTGAGAGGCCATTGCAAGGTCATTAAGAGTGAACAGAGAGGCAGAGGTAGACTGGTATAGACAGAAACCAAGCACAAACCAGAAATGGAAACGAGGCAGAAAGAGAGATGGAGACAGGGTTGCCAGACTTAGCAAATAAAAATCTTGTATGTCCAGTGAGGTTTAAATTTCAAATTTTTTTAAAAAATTAATTTTCTTAAGTGTAAGCATATCCCATGCCATATTGGGGCCATCCATCTACTACAATATTAGTTCTTAAAATATTAGTTCAAGGGACTCCCCTTGTGGTCCAGTGCGCTTCCACTACAGGAGGCATAGGTTTGATCCTTGGTCAGGGAATTAAGATTCCACATTGCAATGTCACCAAGTTAATTAAATCAGAAGGGTTTTAAAAATATATTAGGTTAAGTGTCACTGGGCATCCTGTACTTTATTTGGCAACCCTAGAGGGAGGAGAAGAGAGAGAGATCTGAGTAACCACAATAAAATCAGAGGTAGTCAGAGGAGCTGGGTCATCCAAGTCCACCGTCTGGAATCCTAAATCCAGCATGCCTGGCCCGCTGCCTCTCTATGCCCCTGGGTCTCTCCATCTCTCTGTCTCATTATCCTTAACTCTCCGTCTCTAAGGCCCCCTCTTTTTCACAAAGCCTCCCTCTCTTCAAGCCTCCCTCCGATCCCTCCACTCCTCTTAGTTCTTCAGCTTTCCACTACCCTCAGGAATCTGCCTCAGACATCAAAAGTGGTTACATCACCATTGTCACCCTTTCCCAAGTCATCAGGGGATTGGTCTTTCAGGGTAAGACCAGTGACAAGTTACAGACGTGAGGACTACATCTAGGGTCACTACTCCTTCCTTGGGCAGGCTTGTTGAAGTTGGGGCTTTGGGAAAACAGACCTTCCGTCAAAAGAATGCTCCATCATTCTTCTGGGAAACTTGGGAGGGGAGGAGGGCCTTGGGGATTCTGACAAGTCAGAGACCTCCCTCTCCAGCACCCTCTCCATCCTCCTGCCTCCTACTGCCATGCCTTCCCGAGTTTAGTCGCTAATCGGTCCTCTCTACCCACACTCCCACTCCAGCATTCAGGGAAGGTCTCTGTGTCACTTTCTGCTCCCCTGTCCTTGTCTCTGCTTATGCTCCTCTCTGCCTCAGTTTACCTCCAGTATTTCGCTGGATATCTGTCTCACTCAGCACATCTTCCTCCTTTCCATCACTCTTTCTTTTTTCCTTTTAATTCCATCCCATCATATCCCTGAAAGTTCTCTCTCCTAGTCTCTGTTAGAAGATGAGAGGTCTCTGCGTGCCTCTCTGATCACTTTTCCTGTTTCTGCCTGTGTCTGGCTCTCTTTCTACCTTGTCTCTGTCCCTATTATTATTGCTCAGTGACAGCAAAAAAAAAAAAAAATCCAGCAGAAAGGGGCTTATTAGGCGGCTCAGATGGTGAAGAATCTGCCTGTAATTCAGGAGACCTGGGTTCGATCCCTGGGTTGGAAAGATCCCCTGGAGGAGGGCATCGCAACCCACTCCAGTATTCTTGCCTGGAGAATCCCCATGGACAGAGGAGCCTGGCGGGCTACAATCCACGGGGTCGCAAAGAGTCGGACACGACTGAGTGACTAAGCACCCACACACACGGGACCCAGGCAGGACCTGGCAGAAGAAACAGCTTCCAGGCAGGAACTGCTGCTTCTCTCCGCGATCAGGAAGCCGGCCACTGGCCCCACAGCCACACCAGCTCGCCGAGACATACTCTGGCAGGGCCTGGGCCTCGTGGCTGCCTTTCACCCCACTTACCTTGGTTGGAAATTCAAGTTTCCCGCGGAGGCATCTGATTGGTGAAACCTAAACCTCCGTCTGGCACGCCCAACCACATGGCGTTCTGGGAAATGTAGTTTTTAGCTTGCCAGCCTTTGCAATCCCGAGAAAGCGCGGTATGTACGTTATGTATGTTAGTCGCTCTGTCGTGTCCGACTCTTTGCGACCCCATGGACGGTGTGGCCCGCCAGGCTCCTACGTCCATGGAATTCTTGAGGCAAGAATACTGAAGTGAGTGAAGAAAAAAGAAGAATACTGGTATGGGTAACCACTGCCTTCTGCAGGGGAACTTCCCAAGCCCGGGATCAAACCCAGGTCTCCTACATTGCAGGCAGATTCTTTAGAGCAGAATGGAATAGCTAAAACTAAGTGGAAAAGATGTTGAGGGGGTCCACTGACTCCCCATTATTGCACCCACTCTCTCTGACCATCTCTGTTCCTATGTGCCTGTGTTTCTAACATTCATTCAGTCTTTCTGTCTCTTATCTGGCTTTTGCTTTTGTGTTTGGGTGTTTGTTGCTTCTTTTTCACCAGCTGGTTTTATTTCAGCACGTTCTCTGTTCTCTTTCTTCATTGCTGGTTTCCCTGCCTCCCCTTCATCTTTTTCCCCGATTCCAGCTCCAGTTTAAGGGAGTTTCTTTCTTGACCCACACCCCATTTAAGTTGAAGTGGAGGCTCAGAACTATAGGGAAAAAAAAAAAAAAGAACTATAGGGAGGGAAGATATGGGTGCCCTCCCCTCCCCTCCCCAGTTCAACACACAAGCCAGAAAGAGGACTCGAGTTATGTAATTTCTCAGCTGCTCTCCCTGCAGGTGGGAAAATCCAGCCCCCATAGGTGGGCAACATGAATTGAAAGAGTTTGATGAATTCCCAGCCTGAGCTGGTCAATTCCCAGCTGGGTTGGCTGCAGAAGTATGGGAACCCAGCCCAGTGTTCAGTGGATCAGATGTAACTAACAACTCAACCTGCTTCCTGGAAACTGTGGCGGCCTCCACCTTCTACCTTTTCACTGTTCTTTTTCTTATCCAGTGATCTTAGAACTGCAGGGAAATGGAGCTACATCCTTCTCAGGAGGCACCCGGTCATTCCAGAAACATTTAATAAGTACCTACTGTGTGCCAGACATTGGTCAACAGAAGACACAACAAATTTCCCTATCCTGAGGATCTTACACTTTACTGGGGGAAATTGACAATAAGAAGGATTGTATAAGAATCATACAGTACACTAGATGATAATACATGTCATACAGAAAAATGAGTTAGAGCAGGGAAATAGAAAGTGCTGGAAGGAAGGGACCTTGTGATTTTCAATAAGGTGAATAGAAAAGCTCTATGGAAAATGCAACATGTGAGCAAAGACCTGAAGGAGAGGTGGGAGCAGGTCTGTGGCTATCTGGGAAAAGAGCATTTCAGGCAGCGGGAACAGCAAGTACAAAGGCCCTGGGGTAGGATGTGCTTAGAGAATGTGTGGAATAGCAGGGAGGCAAGAGTGGCTGGGACAGAGTGAGCAAGGGGAGGGTGGAAGGACATAAGGTCAGAGAGGAGACAAACGGGGCCATGTTTTTTAAGGTCCTGTAGGTCAATGCAAGACTTTGACTCCTAGTAAGAAGGCAGCCATGGGAGGGTTCTGACCAGAGGGATGTGAGCTGACTTAGGTTTTAACAGGATCACTCAGATCATCATGTGGGAAACATTCTGCAGGGAATGGGGAGTAAGAGTAAAATAAACAGGAGAAGCCCAGTGAGAAGGTGACTGCTATAGTCCAAGTGGCTGGACCAAATGCTGGCTCTGGAGATGGAGAGGAATAGTTGGATAGCACATTTATACATGCTTAGTCATGTCCGACACTTTGCAAAACCATGGACTGTAACCCTCCAGGCTCCTCTGTCCATGGAATTTTCCAGGCGAGAATACTGGAGTGGGTTGCCATTTCCTACTGCAGGGGATCTTCCCAACCCAGGAATCGAATCCGCGTCTCCCCCATTGCAGGCGGATTCTTATATCACTGAGCCACTGTGGAAGCCCAATTGGATATTGACAGAATTTGAAAGTAGCACTGACAGCATTTACTGGTAGACTGGATGTGGGAAGTGAAAGAAAAAGAAGTCAGGGAGGACTCCAAGTCACATAAAGTGCTTAGGATTGGAGTTCCAATTAGGGTTAGGAATATTAATAAGTATCAGGCTGAAGTCTAAGATTAAGGATCAGTAGCAATCAATATCGGTGGAGTTTGGTTGGGGTTGAAAACAGGGTTAAGACTCAGGTAAAGGCGACAACTAGCCCTGGTGTATGGGTCATGACCATGGTTAAGGTTAGGATTTAACTGTGTACGATAAGGGTAAAGATGAGGTTTAGAGGTAAGACTCTGGTTATAGTGAGAATCACAGTTAAGGCTAGGATTATGCTAAGATTAGGACTGAACTGGGGTTAAAGAGAAACCCAGAGACAGACAGAAGTGATCAGAAATCAGAGAGAATCGGGGGAGAACTCAGAGAGACTAAGGGATAGAGACTTAAGAGAGACAAGGGAACAAAGACGCAGGGAGAACAGAGACAAGGGGAAACAGAGAGATGGGAGAGACAGACCAAGAGGGAAGCATAGAGACCCCAGGAGAGGGCACAGAGACCTAGAGAGAAGGGGACAGAGGCAGAGTAGGGGTGAGAAGTGAACCAGAGACAGGAGACTGAGATCCAGAGAGAGATGAGAACAAAGATGGAGGGAGGGGATGGAGATTCGGAGGGAGAGCTCAGATACCTAGAAAGGTGGAGGATAGAGACCCAGAGAGAAAAAACCAAAAACAGAGAAATCCAGGGAGGAGTGGTTAGAGGTGGAGCCCAGAAGCTCCCTCCTCACCCTCACTTTTCCTTTTTTTTTTTTATTGAGGTCTGACTGCCCCCACCCCCACCCACACACACACACGCTGAGTGGTTCTGAGCAATGTCTATATGTAATTCACTTGTCGAGTTTAATAGATGAATTGTCATTTTCTCTCTTCTTTTTTCTTATATTCTGTATCTTAGAGGCAAAGGGAGGGAGCCTATCCAATTCTGACCATCATAATCTTTTCCTCTCTTGCTATGGATCCCAGGGATTGGGTAGAACTCTGAGGATGAATATAGCAGACACCTGTCCTTTTGTGAGGGTTATCTCCACATCCCCAGGTGCCTGTAGCTCTTCTCTGCCCACCAGAAGGTCGATTCCTGAGATGTTTTTGAAAGATAACTTACGGACAAGGGGGTGGAGGTGGACAGAGGTCTGGGGGTCGCGTGACCTTCACTACTTCTGCCTACACCACTCCAAGACCCCGAGATTCATGTGGCTCTAGGAAAGGGTGTACCTCGCCAACCCCCAACAGCAACGCCTTTCCAAGGGCAAATAAAGTCTCCAGAACCCACATCCATCCAAAATAATGACCACTCAAGGCCTAGGTCAATGAGGGGCCTGCAGAGGCGTTGTGGATGTAAAACACAGAGGGCAGGAGATGGTGATAGACTAGAAGAGGTGCCGGTTAGGCGTTCCTTGGGCGGATTTGGACGGACCCAGACCTGGAATTGACAGGGAGGCGTGGCTTAACGAGTTTATGTCTGGGATTGGAGGAGCGATGAGGGGCGTGGACAAATGGTTGTGGGCGTGACCCAGGAGGGCAGGACTTCAGGACAGGGGAGGTCGCTGACTTCTTTAGCCCTGGGATTGGGAGCTTGAGGAGGGGGCGTGGTTCCGGGCCTTGCCGGGTTCGTGCTGGAATGGGACAGGTTGCGGAGGGTTAATCTTGTAACTAGTCCTGGGAGTGGGAAATCCGGAAAGTATCGAGGTGGCGGTTCCAACCTCTCAGGAGTACACAGGATGACAAACATAATAACATCCAGTGAAAGTGAAGTCGCTCAGTCGTGTCCGACTCTGCGACCCCGTGGACAGTAGCCTGCACCATGGGATTTTTCTAGGCAAGAGTAGCCTGCACCATGGGATTTTTCTAGGCAAGAGTACTGGAGTGGGTTGCCATTTCCTTGACCACGGAATCTTCCTGACCCAAGGATCGAACCCAGGTCTCCCGCATTGTAGACATACGCTTTACCGTCTGAGCCACAAGGGAAGTAGACAACCAACTGACACAATGAAGCACCCAGAACACACTGCAGAATGACACTGAATCGAATAGGCCACCCACACTGAGGAACCCGCCACCACAAGCTGAGCCCTATGCCTGACACCTGACAAGTACCATCTCCTTGAATGATCCCAAGGCCCTGTGACGTTGAAGCTATGATTATCTCCATTTTACAGAAAAGGAGGCACAGAGAGGCTAAGTTAACTTCTCCAGAGCCGCCCAGCTAGTGAGACATGAAGTTGGAGGTGAAGCCAGACAATCTCCTTCCGGAGTCAACGCTTTGATACACTAAGACTCCAATACTCCCGCGGAGTCCTGGATCACGGATATTAACTTGGAGGGATTCCTGGCTCGATGGCTAAAACCAGAGACTGCAGGTTTGTCTCTGACTACCTGCGTGAGGGTGGGAAAGGCAGTTTTCCTCTCTGGTTTTCATTTTCCCATCTGGATAACGAGGATCACCAAGCACCTTCCCAAGACCTTCCTCCTTGGGTTGTTGTGAACACCGAGTTCGTGCTCCTAAAGCACATAGACCAAAGCACGGCACACACTAAATGTTCTGTGGGTGTGAGTTGGTATAGCTAGCCGTGCGCCTCCGGTGACCTGTGTGAGGCACGCAGCACAGACCCAACCAGTCTGCACCTGAGCGTTGTGTGAACCCCCTGAAATCACACACAAAATTGCATGTGTTTCCATACAGTTTTTATAAGATTCCCCAGTGGTGAGAGAAGCACAGAGGTAGAGACAAAGACATGACCTTTTCTAAGCAAGGGTGAAAGGGACCTCAGATGGTATCACTCTCTGCTTACAACTCCCAGCCCCACCTCAGTGGTTTGCATTTAAAGTCCTCACTACCCACGTGGTCTGCAGAGTCCCACTAAACAGACCAGCCCACTAGCCTGATCTAGAGGGGAGCCCATCAGTCTCACTTGCTCCCCTGAGCCCCCCATTGCCTCCCCCAGCCCTCTCTCTGCTCATCAAATATATCAAATGTTGTCTAGTCTCAAGAACCTTTTATATTTGCTTTCCCCCCTTCTTTCCTATTCAAAAGCACAGGGATGTTGGGACTTCCCTGGGGGTCTAGTGGTTAAGAATCTACCTGCCAATACAGGGGAAATGGGTTCGACCCCTGGTCCAGGAAGATTCCACACATCACGGGGAAACTAAGCCCCTATGCCACAACTGCTGAGCCTGCACCCTGGAGCCCATGCGCCACAGCTGAGCCCACGGATCGCAAGTGGAAAGTAGCTCCCATTCGCAGCAACTAGAGAAAGTCCACTCGCAACAAGGAAGACCCAACACAGCAAAATAAATAAATATATATATACATATATATATATATATAATACATTTATAAAGTACAGAGGGAGGTTGACACTCTTAACATTCTACCTAAAACTCTGCCTCACCCCACCCCTGTTTAACAAAGAGTCTGTTTTACAATCTTCATAACACTTAGAGCTATTCATTCATTCATTCACTTCAATATGTCTCTACTGAATGTTTGTGCCAGATGCTGTTCTAGGCACAGATTCAGCAGTAAACAAGGCACACGCCCCGCCTTCACCAGGGGTCACCTTCGACATCTTGTAACTATTCGCTTATTTGCTGGTCTCTTGTCTTCCTCCTCCCACTTCACACCCCGCTAAAAGGTTTGCTTGGTGAGAATGAGAATTTCTGTCTCCCATCTGATGGTAGGCACTTTTAAAAAATGTTAAAATGTATCCTAAACAGGATCTTCACATAGTCTCCAAGGGTTATCCCACCAATTATTATACTTGGGTAATGACAAAGGGGAGAGGGAGTGTACACAGAGGTGAGATCTAGGACATCACCAGTGACAGACACGCTGATGTCCCATGTCCCTCCCCATGTGACAGCCCTCCTAGCACAGAGGGACAGGATAGCACTGTGTACTAAGACTGCTCCAAATGCCTACATATGATTATGAGGAAGTTATCAGACAAACCCAAATTAAAGGACATTCTACCAACCACTTAGCTGTCTTTAAAAAAAAAAAAATCATGAAAGAAAAAAGGGGGAATTGTTGTCAATTAAAAGAAACTGAAGAGATATAACTAAATGAATTCTAAATTGGATCCTGGGTATAAAGGAAAAAATCAAACACTGCTATAAGACATTAATGGAAAGTTGGGATGATTAGGACATTTTAAACATTTATATTTTAAAAAATAATTTTTATTATTTATTTCTTTCATTTTTGGCCGCACAATGTGGCATTTGAGATCTTAGTTCTCTGACCAGGGGTGGAAACCACACCCCCTGCAGTGGAAGCATGGAGTCTTAACCATTGGCCCACCAGGGAAGTCCCAATTGACAACTCTGTGTCCCTACCCCTGTATTTTTTTTCTATAGCACACAGCGTTACCTGAGAGATATTTCACTTGTCTATCTTATTCATTTTCTATATAACATTCCAGCTCCCTAAAAGCAAGGATTTTTGTATTTCTTGTTCATTGCTTTATCTCTGGCACCAAGAACAGGGCCAGACATGAATTAAGTAGTGAGTAAATATTCGTTGAATGAATGAGCAAATATTCCTCCATCTCTCAGTAACTGCACAATCTCTTCTGCCCTGCCTAGAACTCTCCTACAAATCTTTAGCAAGGGAATAAAATTTAAAATGATGGCTAAAGCTCACTGTGTACCTGTTCTAATAACTTCACCTGGATTGTCGGCTGTCCTCCTCGAAACAGCCTCAGAGTAGGGAGCCTTCAATGCTCTTCCTTTTCGTGAAATGCTGGAAACAGAAGTCCAGAGGGGTGACATCGCTTGCTAAAAGCCACACATCTGGAAGCAGCCGTGCCAAGATTTAACTCAAGCCCTCTGGCCACAGGGGCCTCACACCCAACCACTTTATTTTCCTTTCCTGGCTCTCATTTCCAGCTCTTTCTCCTGGAACCTCTGTCCCTGTCAATCCCTGTGAGGGTGAATGTGTGTCTTTTTCTGCACACCTGGCTTCGAGTCCAGGCTAACTGGATAACATTGATAAGAGATGTCAGTTCCCTGGGCCTCAGTTTCCTGCTCTGTAAAATGGGAATACTACAACACCACTTGACAGGGTTATGTTGAGGGTTTCCTGAGATTGCACAGGTCATCACCCAATAAGTGGAGACCATGAGGATGATGATTGTGAGCTCCTTGGTCCCCGGGCATCTCACTCAGGTCTTCGTCTCCCCCATCTTGGTCTCTGCACAGGTGTGTCCTTCCGTCCCTTTGAGTCTTTGCTGCCCCTCTGTGTCTCTCCCCCTCTTTCTCAGGGTTTCTCTTCTCCTGACTTACTCCTGCTCCCGCCCACCACTCTCTGGAACTTCCCTCCACCCACTCCAGGAGCTGTTTCTGGCAGACAAGAGCCTGAGATGGAAACTCACAAGTAAACAGGGCAGCTGTGGAGTCTGGTGGGAGGAGAGTGGTGAGGCTGAGCTGTGGGGGTGGAGGTTACGATCAAGTAAACACCAGGCTGATGAATTTCTCATCAGTATCATCTTTGACTTTCCCTCAGTACACAGCAGCAATCACCGGAAGCGACTTGTCTGAGGAGCGATGTCCTTCAGTTACTTATCCCATAAAACACAGCCGGTCGCGGGGTAGGGGTTGGAGACGGGATGGGGGTGGGGTGCGGGTGGAGTGGGGGTGGGGGAAGGGTAGTCACAGCCCCAGTAACAGAGTCCTAGAAGAAAACGATCTGGGCAAAGATAAATTACAAAGAAAAAATACTGGGAATTCCCTGGCTGTCCAGTGGTTAGGACTCTGTGCTTCCACAGCAGTGGGCAGGAGTTCGATCTCTGGTTGAGGAATGAAGATCCTGCTTGCCCACCTGGGGTAGCTGAAAAAATAAAATAAAATACAAGCAACAGAATCTGAGGACTTTCCAAACAATAGGTGAGGTTGTTAGGGGAGTCACAAAACTGCTGCCCCAAGGTTATAATCAATAAGAATCCTTATTGATTCTCAGACTTCTTGCAGATGCCACAGCTGCAGCGACCAGACTGACTGGGCCCCTGGTCTGGCCCTGCTGGACACAGGGAACTCACGCCTCTCAAGCTGGAGGTCTCGGCTGTAACTTTATGGAGAATGCTTAGTGCAGAGACCCCCTACACCCGTCCTGGTTCCTTCCTCCAGGAGCCTCCTCATTCTTCCACAAGGCAGAGCCGGGTCTCTTCTGCCTTGAGGTATGTCCATCAATGATTGACAAGTTCTCTCTGTAAAAATTATGTCATTCCAATCGCCCCATCCCTCCTAGTTTCCTACCTCATTCTGTCCCTAGGCCTGGCAAGTCCCTCTTGGTTGATTTGCTTTTCGAGCCCTGGGTTTGAGTTCCAGCCTACCACTCACCAGCCTCGGACAAGCCCCTGAGCCTGTCTGAGCCTCTTATTGCTCATCTGTAAAATGGGGCCATTGCTAGACCCTACCTCACAGGATTTGGGGAGGAAGCAAGGAAGCACCCAGGTAGAGTCCTGAGCATGGTCTGGGGCCTAAGGAGATGCTCAGTAAGTAAGTGCCCTTGAGATTATTAGTTTAGGGCCATCTCTGGGGTCTAGTGGTTAAGACTCTGCACTTCAAATGCAGGGGGTGCAGGTTCAATACCTGGTCAGGGAACGAAGATTCCACATGCCCTGTGTGGCATGCTCCCCCCTAAAAAGAGAGAGATTATTACTTTAATTGTGTCTTAATTATCATGGATAACATTGAATAGGACTTCCCACATGGCTCAGTGATAAAGAATCCGCCTACCAATGCAAGAGATACAGGTTTGATCTCTGTCTAGAGGCTCTCCTGGAGAAGGAAATGGCAACCCACTCCAGTATTCTTGCCCGGGAAACCTCGAGGACAGAGGAGCCTGGCAGGCTACAGGCCATGGGGTCACAAAAGAGTTGGACAGAACGTAAGCGAGTAAACAGCAGCAGCAACACTGAATATGCATGCCCGAGAGACAAACTGTGCTATTTACAAACACAGTCGTAGTCTGTGCCCTGGGGCAGGTATTAATGCCATCTTCTCTTGACAAAGAAAGTGAGGCTTGGAAAGGTTAAATAATAAGCCCACAGCCACTCATTGTTACCACACTAGGGCTAAGCTCTTATTTTTTAGATCTGTAACTATATTAACAATGGTTTCTATAACACAACCTTAGCACATTAAGAGCAAAAACACAACAAGCGAAACACAGCAAGCAAACATCAAGCCAATAACCACCTTTAGAATAATTTTTCTTATGTTTTCTAATATGACTCCTTCACCCCTCAAAAAGGCTCTATGTCTATTAGGGCTTTTATATAATCAGGTTCTTTATATTATTTTATGATTAGGGTATTATAAGCAATCATGCATATTAGTACCAAGGGCATAAACGCATTTGCCAAACTAAAATACAAGCAAAGGAGTTTAAATTAAAACACTCCTTTCACCCTGGATAATCTCATAAAATAGCACCACCCGGGAAACTTATTGATTAAAGTTCTAAATTGATTCTTATTTGGAAAGAGATCGGGGAAGGCCTTCTGCCTGTGTCACAGAAATTAGGGAGTAGTCTATTGAAGCAAGCATCAGAAAGACAGATATAATCTTTAAGGTGAGCGCTGGGGGCAGCTTTTCGGAATCCCTGAAAATCTGATCCACCTTGCCTGTCAGGTTTTCTCCCTCATGACCTTGTCATGGGTGGGATCTCGTGTACATGTTAATCTAGAAAACGCTATGTAGGCACATGTATTAGTTCATTCTATTGATGAGTATTTATCAAACAGTGTAGGGCAAAGACTGAATTCAGGTGGACTCAGGTTGGAATCCCAATTGTGCTGTTTGACTGTAGACAAGTTACCTAACCTCTCTGAACATTAGTGGCTGCCTTTGAAAATCAGGAATAATAATAGTACTTAACTCAAGAAAGCAATGAGGGGGAATTCCCTGGTTGTGCAGTGGTTAGGACTCGGTAGTTTCATTGTAGAGGCCTGGGTTCAATCTCTGGTCAGGGAACTAAGATCCCACAAGCCAGGCATTGCAGGCCAAAATAAATGAACAAATAAATAAAAGTGATGTGGGTTAAATGACAGAAGGCACATAAACATAGGAACAGACTTAGTCCCACCCTCACAGGCTCATCGTCCAGAGGGAAAGACAGATCCACCTCCAGTCAGTGATGGCCCAGAAAGGGCAAGGTTGGCATGGGGTCACCGAGAGAAGGCTGACCCACCTGAAGGTCAGGAGGGCTTCCTGGAGGAGGAGATATTACAGTTAAGCAGTAAACGACATTGTAAGCACTCAAGACACAGGAATCACCCTTTTTTTTTTTTTCTTTTAAGGAATCACTCTTGTGAATGATGTATTAATAGTCTGTGGACATTCATCCTGCTACCATCCCCTGTTCTGCTCTTTGGCTGCCTAGCTCTGTGCTGGGTGATGCTGGGGACATATCAGTGACTGGTATAGCCCGGGCCCTGAATTCCTGGGGCTCACAGTTTACCAGTGAGCACAGACATCAAACAAGTCATTATCCAAATCATTGGTTCAAAAGGAAATTACAGAAAACTGGCAGAAGACCTTTGGTCTGACATTCACAAATTCCTCCCTTTGTTACCTCCCAACCTTCAGCCCATCCATAGGGACAATATATTCACTCCATAAGCATATATTAACTCTTTCCTTTTTCAAAAAATATTATTTTATTTATTTTTGATTGCACTGGGTCTTTGCTGCTTCTCGCAGTCCTTCTCTAGTTGCAGCGAATGGGGGCTACTCTTCGTTGCAGTGCACGGGCTTCTCATTGCTGTTGAGAAGCATTGCAATCTTTGCCCTCGGGGCTTTTCTTGTTGCAGAGCACACACTCTAGGCGCACGGACTTCAGTAGCTGAAGACATGGGCTCAGTAGTTGTGGCTCACAGACTTAGTTGCTCTGGGGCATGTGTAATCTTCCCAGACCAGGGATTGAACCCATGTCCCCTGCATTGGGAGGCAGATTCTTGTCCACTGGACCACCGGGGGAGTCATAAGCTCTTGCTAAAGGTAAGATATAGTGTCTGCCAAAAGGGAGTCCTCAACAGACTTTATTCAGACTTGGCTCTCTGACTAGACTGAGATGATACGAGCTAATGGGAACAACCCCACTGCCTTTATTCAATTGACAACAACCAGAGGAACATCTTAAAACGTATTTCTCTTATGTCCTTCCCCCTGCTATACCCTTTCTTCAGGGGTATATCCACCGTGCCTTCAGGGAAGTTCCACAGGTTCTTAACCGGGTGAGATCTGACATCCGCTGTATCTAACATTCTAAGATGTCCCTTTGGTATCCTGAAATTAAACTCGTAGATAATATAGCCCACCAACACAAATTTTATTTTCCAAAATTAATATCTAAATTAATACCAAAATTAATATTTTCCAAAATAGTCCTAACTATTAATAAAAAGGGAACAATTAATCAAATAATTGTCTGCTTTAGTCTAGAGATGCTCAGGCATTGCCACTGTAAAAATCATCTCTTCAGGCAGATATTAGCATCTCTATGTAGACTCACCACGAATGAGATAAGAATAATCTGTGTGTTGTTTGGACAGTCACCACAGTTAGCACCACCTGGGGTGATGTGGCTTCTAGAAAGAGTGAACAACTCTAGATCAATTTCTCAGCAAATCAAGAACAGGCAGGCCATGATGGACACAGCCGTTGCATTCCAGGAAAGGTCAGTGTACCTTAAAATATCGCAGAAGCACTTAGTGTTCACATGTAAAACATAGCTAAGCTCTAGACTCAGTTCATCATAAATGGGTTTTCCTACATACATGGGTGTCCAGTGGAATGTAATTGTTCTTTAGTTACTCAGTCGTGTCCAACTCTTTGCAGCCCATCAGGCTCCTTTGTCCATGGGATTCCCCAGGCAAGAATACTGAAATGGGTTGCCAATTCCTTGTCCAGGGGATCTTCTTGACCCAGGATCGAACCCTCATCTCCTGCATTGGCAGGCGTGTTCTTTACCCCTGAGCCAGTGGGACAGTGGAAAGTTAAATGGGATCTGAGACAGATCTTGGTTGAATGAATGGTTGAGACATTCAGCATTCCTGGTCCCTGGGCCTTACATCTAATCACACCTCCAATCACTGTGACAAACCCTCAAACACCCCCATCAATTCCAAAACATCTGGGGGAGATCACAATCTGATAGCAACCAGTCCATGCACACTAGGCTGGCCCCATCTGGGACCCTCACTCCATTCTAGCCACCCCTGCCCCCTTGCTGTCCCCAAATTTCATGTCTCCAGAGCTTGTGTTCCTTTTCCTGGAAGATTGTTCCATGTAGTCTTAGCTTCTGGGTCCCCTCTCCCAGCCCAGCCTATGTATTAATAGTTGGTCTATTGTTTTCTCATTTGCTGGCTGTTCCCCCATTGGACTGCTTGTTCATGACACAGGCACAAAGTAGCTGTGGTCACCGCTGAGTTTCTAGAGCCCAGTATAAGGGGCCTCAATGATTTATGTGTTGAGTGATCAAGAGGACCAACTGGGAACCAGAGATGGAGGAAAACTTCCTAGAGGTGACATGGGCAGGAGACATGAAGGTCAGGAGGGATCTGGAACAATATACCAGCCCAAGGGGGAAAGGCATTCTAAGGGAGGCTGTGCCACACCAAGCTTCTCTGCTGCTTCTCAGATCAATTCCCAGTGTCATTCTCTGCGGGCAGACCTGGGTTCAAATCCCTACTCTGCAATTTTCCCGCTGTGTGACCTTTAGTACTCTCCTTAACCTCTTTGAGCGTCATATCCTTCTCTATAAAATAGAAATGATGGTATCCACCTCCTTGAGTGGTTATGAGGCTCAAAGAGATCATTTTTGTAAAACATTGAACACTCTAGTGTGCACTTAGTACATATTTGGTGAGTACATGGCTCCTAGTTCCAGATGTGATGAAAAATTAAGTTTTAATCCCGAATAGGTAGGAGGAGCATCTAGCTTTGGAGTCACATGGCCTTGAGTTAGAGCCCCAGCTCTGCCATATACCTGTTATGTGACTCTGGGCCACTGAGTTTTCCTCTCTGAGCTTTAGTGACTTGTCAATAAAATGGGATCATAAGTGTGTTACCCGCCTGGCATTGCTGTGAAAATGAGATCAGATTGTGAATGTGACTGTGTAGCACAGTGTCTGGCTCCTAGGAAGGGGTTATGTTGTTATGATTAGGAATGGCTCTGGGGTGTATGGAGGGAGCAGGCCCCCAGCCCTGGAATAAGGGAGGATGGGGGTGGGGGCATT